>NC_134362.1:203966577-204566577 GCF_048569485.1 Anomaloglossus baeobatrachus
ATTTATTTGTTAAACTTGTATGCCGTCCCTCTCCAAAGACTCATGGGGAACTTTTAACGTTGCGACATCGCTATCATCGGCTAGCGATGCCGAGCGCGATAGTCCCCGCCCCCGTCACACATGCGATATCTTGTGATAGCTGCCGTAGCGAACATTATCGCTACGGCAGCTTCACACGCACTTACCTGCCCTGCGACGTCGCTCTGGCCGGCGATCCGCCTCCTTCCTAAGGGGGCGGGTCGTGCGGCGTCACAGCGACATCCAATAAAAGCAGAGGGGCGGAGATGAGCGGGACGTAAACATCCCACCCACCTCCTTTCTTCCACATAACCGGTAGAGGCAGGTAAGGAGATGTTCCTCGCTCCTGCGGCTTCACACACAGCGATGTGTGCTGCCGCAGGAACGAGGAACAACATCGTATCTCCTATTGGTGCGGCATTATAAAAATGACCAACGCTACAAAGATCACCGATTTTCGACGCTTTTGCGATCATTTATCTGCGCATCTAGGCTTTTTCACGTTGCAACGTCGTTACCGTCACTTTCGATTTGACCCTGACGATATCGCAGTAGCAATGTCGCAGCGGGCAAAGTACCCCTCAGAGCTGCTTCCACAGTACTTTACATACATTGGCAGCTCTATCCCCATTGGGACTCACAATCTAAATTCCCTATCAGTATGTCTTTGGAGGGTGGGAGGAAACGAGAGAACCCAGAGGAAACAAACGCAAACATACAAACTCCTTGCAGATGTTGTCCTTGGTGGGATTTGAACCCAGGACCCCAGCGTTGCAAGACTGCAGAGCTAACCACTGAGCCACCGTGCCGCCCAGTTTAGCTTTGGTCTATGCCATACTTTAGGCCCCCTTCACACGTCCGTGATTCCGGTACATATGATGTATGATCAGCTACTTCTAGGTTCTATGGTTTACATTGACTTGCAGGCAGTTTATTTATTTGTCAAACTTGTATGCCGTCCCTCTCCAAAGACTCATGGGGAACTTTGCTAGTTGCGACATCGCTAGCCCTGGGTTCAAATCCCACCAAGGACAACATCCTTGTACTACTGCAGCTGTTCCACTGTCCTCTTTCATACGTACCGGTAACATGTAGATATGCAGACCCATTAAAATTAATGGGTCTGCGCACACATCAGTGTTTTCACAGGAATCGTGTGTCCATATGGAGCACATGCGTGTCCGTGTGTTCCGCACGGAGACAAGTCCGTTCTTCTCCGGCAGCACTGATGTCAGATGGACCACACAGTGATGTGATCCGTGTGACACGTATCGGAGAAAACACATGTCTTTGAAATAAAATTATCTTCTATACTCACCTGTCTCCAGCGCTGCTGTTTTCGCCACTGCTGTCACTTGCTTCCAGGCCCACTCATTGTGCTCATGAATATTCACTGAACTACGGACCCGGAAGCATCAGCACTGAAGATATCACCTTTGGGACAGGAGCACCAGGGACAGGTGAGTAAAAAGTTCCTGTGAACACTAGTGTACCAAAATCACGGTACACAGATGGGCTATAATCACCTTCAACACGTCCGTGCAAAACACAAACATTTTTCATGAACTGTTGAAGTGGGTCTTATATAGCAGTGATGCAAGGTATTGCTGCTTTGTTCTATTCTAGTGAATGGAACAATGTTGTAATACCTTGCCCTAACACGAACAATAGTAGAGCACAGGCAAGTAAAAGACGTCTGCAAACTGATATAAGCAGTGAAGAGGTCTCAGTGTTCACACAAGTGCAGTGGGCAGAGTCAGACTAGGGTGCCAGGGCACACCAGTAACATTGAATTGACTTGGGACCCCCGCTTTAGCTACATCCAAATATTTCATTACCCTTGTTCAAACATTTGCACATACTTCTGAAGGGGGGCATGGATCAGGCCTCAAAGTGGTCGTAGGCGAGGGGCTCCCACTGCTTCCCTCTCTTTGACTCGCTCCCCAGAACCCTCCACAGAGCATGGCAAAAGGGATGGTTGATGGCAGGGTTCCTGGTGGGGTGTGTGGACTTTGTGTGTGCAAGCCATACCTCTGTTTAGTTTTTCGCTTGAACCAGGAGCCTCCCGCCAGAGATTAATGGACACAGATGCATTATTGTCATTCAATAGTCTTTTACTATTAATTACACACAGTATTTCTTTCACATCATTACTGTGGTGACAAAACTTGACCATTGTAGGTACGAACATTTGACTTCAAATTCACTTTTACTGCAGAGTGCTCCATGGTTCCTTGTACTACTGCAGCTGTTCCACTGTCCTCTCCATCAATATCTGATACCACGGTTCCTCTCAGTAAAGTCATACAGTCTTGTACGACCTTGGTTGCTTTTGACCCTTGGGGTCCCGTTCATACTAATGGTTTCCAACGTCAATTGGACAAAGTTTGTCTACTTGGTTTCTCCGTGCCTACCTGTTCACCCTAGTGTATGTCAGGCCTCCGCTATAGGACCAGTACCGGTGAACTCAGTCGCAGCCCAAGTTGTCTGGGTTGAGAAATGCTATTCACTATGGCGGGACACGGGTACTCTGCTGTCCCGTCCTATGCTTGAGTATCTAATACTGGTTTTGGGCCTTGCCACAATCACGCTATCTCTGGGCCTCCGGTATCCTGCTGGCCTGCACACAACTTGTTTTAACTTTTTTCTCTACCAACCTTGTGTATTTTGCCTGTGAAAAGTTATATAGAATCTAACTCCTCCCACGATTCTTAACAGCCTACTCTCTTACTACCCCCATTGCTAGGCAACCTCCAATACCTTATTATGGAGCAGTACCTATGACCAGCCACTAGATGGCCACAGACAGAAAATAAGCATAACACATTATTCACATCAACACTATGTACATCATTGTCTTGCAGCGACGATTAACGTCTTCAGGTGAGGCCTTCAGAACCCAGCACCCCCTTACACTTCTATATAATAAACTGGGTAGTTTGTTAAATGAATGATGAGATGTTGCCATTGTCTGTACATAGTGAATCAAGTATATAGGTATATTGTGCCAACTAATGCAAAAATAGGGGCTTAGTGGGGCCCACTCCTGCACAGGAGACCTCCGGGGAATTCACATATTCCCCTGTGATCCAATCTGAGCCTTTTTCGTTTGTTCCTCCATTTTCATCTATTCTAATGTGTGGTCAGCTTAAAAGGAACTTGTCAGCAGGTTTTTCCCATATAAACTGCTGCCATCACCAGTAAGTCCTTATATACAGCATTCTAGAATACTGTATATAAGTGACCAAGCCATTCTGTATAACATACATAAGGCATTTTATTATAGTCACCTGTGGGAGGTCCGGTCCTATGGGCATTGCTGGTCTTGCGCCTCCTCTCTTCTGGCAATATTCATCCTCTTTCCTTGCTTCATGTGGATGACGCGCCCTATGTCATCCACACAGTATCCTCCATTGCGCTCCTGCGCATATGCACTTTCCCCTGCCCTGCGGAGGGCAGAGCAGAGTACTGTAATGCGCAGGTGTGGGGAAAGGTAAAAAAAACGCTCACACATGCGCACTAGAATACTATGCACTGCCCTCGGCAGGACAGAGAGAACTGCTCATGTGCCTAAGTGCAATGGTGAACATTGTGTGGATGACGTAGGACGCGTCAGCCACACAAAGAAGGGAAAAGAGGATATCAACGCCCGTCAGACCGGACCACCCCACAGGTGAGTATAATAAAAGCTCGATTTTATGTTATACAGATCGGCCTGGGCACTTATATACAACATACTAGAATGCTGTTTATAAGGGCTTACTGGTGGTGGCCACCGTTTCTATGGGAAAAACCTGGTGACAGGTTCCTTTTAAAGGGAATCTGTCACCAGGTTTTTGCTATCTAATCTGAGAGCAACATAATATAGTGGCAGAAACCCTGATTCCAATAATGTATAATTTACTGGGCTGCTTAGTGTAGTCTTTATATAAGCACTGTTTTTTTCAGCAGGAAATTACCACTAGAGGACTAGTAAACCTGCTGCCAGGTAATTCAGCCATGTCCCCACGACTAATTGGCATCTTTCTGTATGTTCTGTATGTAAAGTGCCGTGGAATTAATAGCGCTATATAAATGAATAAAATTATTATTATTATTATTTCTGCCTATGCACAGTATACGTAGAAATCATCCAGAGCTGAGAATTTAGGGAACTGGTAGATCTGCAGCAGATAAAAAGAGTTTTTAGTCAAAACTGCAGCAGCCAGCAAAATAAGTGACACATCACTGGAATCAGGGTCTCTGCCCTTACATCCTTCTCCTCTCAGATGGGGTAACAAAGATGTGGTGACAGCTTCCCTTTAAAGATTGTCAATTTTAAAAGGCTGCCTAATCCCTTTACAGGGTAATTATAATTTCCATACATTTTTTTTATATATAATACGGACTGCAAAGTACGGCCGATTGATGTGGGTTCAAGTCCTCCACCAATCTCTTCAAAACGCTGCACTTAGGGAGCATTAGTGACAGTGCCATGATGTGAGGAAAAGACTGGACATAAATGGGAGGTCAGAGATTGAGTGTTACAAGGAGGATGGGGTAGAATCTCTCAGCAGCACAGTGTATTTCAGGAATATGAGTGACATGCCCACTCATTGTACTTTGAAATCTGAATCCTGGGTGCAGTTTTTTTTAATGCCTTTTGTATTGAAATAGTGGCCAGTATTGTAATGGAAATCACCATTTGCATCAACTTTCTTGCAGAATTTTTCAGTCAGTATTTTATGGTTATCATGAAAAAAGTCATATCAAGAAATTCAGTGTTTGACTCATTAATAATGGGGGTGAAGACTAGACCCAAATTATTGGCATGGATCCAGATAATAAAGGTCTGAATATTATTTTCTGAGATATCCCAAATTAAGAAGTCGTCAATATATCGTGTGTATATGACAATGTGCTTTTTCAATGGGGTGTTGTAAATAAAAATTATTTCATATGCAGCTATAAACAAATTGGCATAGGTAGGTGCTATTTTTGAGCTCATTGCTGTTCCAAATTTCTGATGGCTGGTATCATCCAAAAAGGGAAAATAATTGTTATTCAATATAAACGAGAGACTTGATATAATAAATGCTTCTGCTTCACAGGAATCATAGTATCAATGGTTAGAAAATATTTGAAACAGGTTAAAACAAAGTCATGCTGAATATTTGAATATAATGAAGATACATCCATAGATAGGAAACATATAGGTATCATGCCAAGAAATTTCTTTAACAAGTCCCTGCTATAACTTGGTAGATTTAAAACATAAATATGCAGTATTGTCAATTTATGATGCTAAAATACATGTAAGAGATCCTATATCAGAGATAATTGGATGGCCAGGAGGGTTCTTTTGATTTTTGTGTATTTTTGGAAGATGGTAGCAAAAGCGGATTCTAGGGTCCTGTAAATGGGGAAATTTCTGTACTTCGTTATTTAGAATGTTTAAGGAAACTGCGTAATTAATAAGAGTTTCATATTCAGAATTTGGCTGTAATGGAAATTGTTGGGGACAATTTGATAATACTGGAAATCTGAGAGAATCCTTTTAGCTTCTTGAACATAGGATACTGTCTCACTAAACGACGTACCAGCGATTCCGTCCAGGATACGACCTGGTCAGGATCGCTGGTGCGTCGATACATGCTCGCTGGTGAGCTGTCAATCAGGCAGATCTCACCAGCGACCAGCCACCAGCGACTCGTGTAACGATGCTGCGCTTGTAACCAGGGTAAATATCGGGTAACTAAGCAAAGTGCTTTGCTTGGTTACCCGATATTTACCCTGGTTACCAGCGTACACCGCTTAGCGCTGGCTCCTTGCACACGTAGCCAGGGTACACATCGGATTACTAAGCAAAGCGCTTTGCTTAGTTACCCGATATTTACCCTGGCTACGTGTGCAGGGAGCCAGCGCTAAGCGGTGTACGCTGGTAACCAGGGTAAATATCGGGTAACTAAGCAAAGCGCTTTGCCCTGATTACCAACGTACACCGCTTAGCTCTGGCTCCCTGCACACGTATCCAGGGTACACATCGGGTTACTAAGCAAAGCACTTATTATCGGAGTCTTATTTTTGAGAAAATACGAAAGTTAGTGAGGGCAGTGTGATGATATAAGGAGCAGAATAGAGACAAGTTTTAGGTCATAGACTTTATTATAAGTTGTAAGAAGAACAGAATCCCCAGCATTATATAGGGTTCCAGGAATAGTTTATACTTTACTCTGTTGTCACACGAACGTATAGCATCCGATGTGAGTGCACTGAATGCAACTTTCAGCTCCCGCTGTGCTGTCAGTGTAAGAAGAGTGTCATGCCACTGTGATCCGACCCTGCGATTGGTTCATGGCTACAGAGGACAAGGTGGGCGCTGCAGAGGAGAGGGAGAGATTGACCTCCCTATCTCCTTCATTGCCAGGTGATGCGATTATCACACTGCACTCCAGTGTCATCTGAGTGCAATGCAATGTTTTACTCGTACCCATAGAGTTGTATGGTTGCAAGTGAAAACGGATCGTATTACACCTGCAGCAAGCTGCAACTGTTTTCTCGGCCCAATTAGGGATGAGAAAATAATGGAACGGTCCCATAGAGGAACATGGGTCTGGGTGGAATGTGATTTTTTTTTATCATATTCCACTCAGACCGTTTTACTCTCCATGTGTTCTAGTTCTTACTCTTGGGAACTGTCCACACGTGCAATAGGGTTAATGAGGCCAGGATTGACATGCTAGGTATATTGGAGACAAGAGGGACGTCGCAGGCATCATCATGTGCCACATTTACATAGATGGTCTCACGGAAAAAAAGTCTATAACTCTGTAAATGAGATCTTCCATAGTGAGGGAAGCAGTGTCCCCAGCAATGCAGAGTATTACAGAGAGCTCCTCTTCTGTTGGACAACCAGGAATCTAACTGTAAGGGGGTGTTAGTTTACCTATGATGGCACTGTAGAGGAAATGATCAGCAACAGTCTATGCCAATGGAAATCAGCGGGTTGTCAGTGTAATTCAGGACAGGTCCTCCAGAGCAAGAGACAATCTTTATAACCGCACTTCACTTTGTCCAAGACATAAAAATCTTCAGTAGTTTCCAACCCTATCAATTGGAGTATCTGAAAGTTTGTTTTCTAAACAGAAAACCACCTTTAAGATGATTAGCTTCCTTAAAGGGAACTTGTCACCAGATTTGGTGACTATAAGCTGTGGCCACCACCAGTGGGCTCTTATATACAGCATTCTAACATGCTTTATATAAGAACCCAGGCATCTGTGTAGATCGTAAAAATTAATTTATAATACTCACCTAAACGGTCAGTACGGTGTAGACGGGTCGGATGGGTTTCTCCGCTCTCCAGTCCAGCGGAGACGGTCCGGTGCCTCCTCTTTCGGCCATCTTTATTTTCCTCCTTCTGAAACCGGGGTGCATGATGCGTTCTTTGTCATACACACGTGCTGGCATTGAGGTCCTGCGCAGGCGCACCACAATACTTTGGTCTGCCCTGTTAAGGGCAGATCAAAGAGCGCCTGCACAGGACCTCATGCCGGCTAGTGTGAACGACGTAGGATGTGTCATACACCCAGGCTTCAGAAGAAGGAGGACAAAGATGGCCGAAAGAGAATGCACCGGAGAACGGAGACACCCATCTGACCAGTCTGCACCGTACCGACCTCCTAGGTGAGTAATATAAAGTGATTTTTACGTTCTACATGTTAGAATGCTGTATATAAGAGCTCAGTGGTGGTGCTCGCAGCTTATAGTCACCAAATCTGCTGACAGGTTCCCTTTAAAGCCAAATAGTGATGAGTAAAGTGTTTTTCTCCACAGACTCACTGAAGAGGGATGTTCTTGGCTCATTTTAGTCCTTGGGCCTTCCCTGAGAGTAGCCGATAGAGAAGCTGCCACCTTTTCATTATCTTCTATATTTACTAATTTAATGATAACGATTAAGAAGAGAGAACCTGGTAGAAAATAAAGAAAGGAACTCTTCGCTTTGTTGTAACTTTACCGGCCACGTCCTCCTGACAGATATTACCGAACACGGCGTCGGCTCCTGTAGACCGGCCCAGACACAAAGGCTTCTGGGAAACTATTGTGTGTTCAGCTAATCAATGAAGGTTACATAGTGTTATAACCAATTTATAAACATGGATTGTGCATATTTAATGAGCACTTAACGTTTTAATTTAATATACAAGGTAGAGCATGTAGTTCTCGTGTGTGTGCGCTTCCTATCTCTCCCATGAATGATTAAACACAAGATGTAATACTCCTATTTCAATCTTTGTTCCAAACGACCATCTCCACAATTTCTAAAGTGTGCTTACCACTGAATTCTGAGCAATGACTGGCTACTTTAGCAATTAAAATCCAGGGCAAAGACACAGCAGCATCGTTTGGCTGAGAGACTTCACCATTCATCATTTCAGCTGCCATAAAATAGCACTAGATGGAATCTTTGATTTTAGCTTTAGAGGAACATAAATCAAAATCTAAAGCATTGCTGTCAGGAGCATCACTGGAATTATCCATTTGAGAGAGGGTTGGAGTGCAGGGCACTTTCTTTCATTGTTCACACCGCGCTCGGCTCTCAGTGCATGGAGAAAGGACCCTTCTTGAACATTCGCTATTGTGTAAGCAGTGTATTCTAAGTGACCCATACCGAGACTCTCAAACAAGACGATCAGAACTTTAAAGTAATTATATGCTTGGTATGTCTGAATGCAGAATCGATGGGGAGCCGTACGCGATGAGTAACACGCTCTTCCGTCCTATTGGTTTGCATTCAATGAGTTTTATACAGAGAGAATCGTGTTTTAATGAAGGCAGATTGGTTTTCTGTGTTGTCAATGTAGTCATGCAGATAGTAAGTGCACAAAGTCATATATTCATAGGAAGAGGAATTATTGATAGTCATTAAAGAGATTGAAAGCCAACTGCATTGCAGAGATTATACAGATGGAATGGAAAACCAGACGCGGTGGGATGTAGATATATGAGTGTGGTCTTTCAGGATAGGATCTTCATGGGTTTACTTCTCATGGCTTTCTAGATGTTATTTCATATACAGAGTATCCTGGCAGTAATTGACGAAAATGCGTAGTATGAGAACTCTCCTTATAAATATACTAGACTTGTACATCATGTTTTTAGATGGTTTCTTTCAGCTTGCCAAAAGAACATTTTTTTGTCATTTGATAAGTGATTTCAAAGATATAGTGTAATTTCTGTTTATTTACTGTGGAAAAAGAAATTTGCAAAATTTAAGGGTCCATCAGATCCATCAGGGCAGTCTGAGGCCTGGGTTAAAAGGGTTATTATTATTATTATTATTATTTATTATTATTATTAATTATTATAGCGCCATTTATTCCATGGAGCTTTACATGAGAAAAGGGGTATACATAGTTTGGACAAGTACAATAATCATAAACAAATCACAGACTGGTACAGGAGGAGAGAGGACCCTGCCTGCGAGGGCTCACGGTCTACAGGAGGAGAGAGGACCCTGCCAGCGAGGGCTCACAGTCTACAGGAGGAGAGAGGACCCTGCCTGCGAGGGCTCACAGTCTACAGGAGGAGAGAGGACCCTGCCCGCGAGGGCTCACAGTCTACAGGAGGAGAGAGGACCCTGCCTGCGAGGGCTCACAGTCTACAGGAGGAGAGAGGACCCTGCCTGCGAGGGCTCACAGTCTACAGGAGGAGAGAGGACCCTGCCTACGAGGGCTCACAGTCTACACGGGATGGGTGAGGATACAGTAGGTGAGGGCAGGGCTGGTTGTGCGGTGCTATAGTGGATTGAGGGTTACAGCAAGTTGTAGGCTTGTCGGAAGAGGTGGGTCTTCAGGTTCTTTTTGAAGCTTGTCAAGGTAGGCGAGAATCTGATATGTTGTGGCAGAGCATTCCATGGTATGGGAGAGGCACAGGAGAAATCTTGGATGCGGGGGGTGGGAACAGGACATGAGAGGGGAGTAGAAAATGAGATCTTGTGAAGGTTATGTGCAGGAAAGTACGGGGAGACAAGGTCACAGATGTAAGGAGGAGACAGGTTGTGGGTGGCTTTGTAGGTCATGGTTAGGGTTTTGAACTGGAGTCGTTGGGCATTGGGAAGCCAGTGAAGCGATTGGCAGAGAGGAGAGGTCAGGGAGTAGCGGGGGACAGGGTTGTTCACTACTTGGATAACCCATTCTCATTCCCCCCCAAAATAAATAACATATGGTCACCTTCGGTGTTGGCGTGGTTTCAGCTATAATAATAATCATTATTTTTATATAGCGCTACCATATTCCGCAGCGCTTTACATACATCAGCAACAATGTCCCCTTTAGGGCTCACAATCTAAATTTCCTATCACTAGGAATGTGTGGGAGGAAACCGTCGGAAACCCAGGAAACATGGGGAGAACATACAAACTCCTTGCAGATGTTGTCCTTGGTGGGATTTGAACCCAGGACCCCAGCGCTGGAAGACTGCAGTGCTAACCACTGAGCCACCGTGCCACCCAATATGTTGGAACTTGTATTCCCGGGGCGCATGTAACATTGTTATGAAACATGAGCCTCGCTACCAATCAGGGCCGGCTTCCTTCTCCCCACCTTCAGACTTTTAAGTAATTAACAAGAAGTGAGCGCTGTGGCAGCCAATCACTCCCTGTTAATCAATTCACCGTATTAAGGCAGGGAGAGGTAAGCTTGCGCTGTTTGATCGCGGGGCTCGCGTGTCATAACAATATTTACGGGAACGCAAGTTCCGACATCACTGCAACCGTCCCTGCAGCAGAAGTGAGTTTAGGTTTTTTTTATTTTTAAGGGGGCGCACATGGAGAATAAGAAGGGGTTGTCCAAGTGCTGGACAACCCCTGAATAGATTCCAAATGATAAGGAAACTTAAGGGTGAATTCAGATGAAGCATGGTCTGTGTATAGATCGTGATGGCCGCAGGTCTCCTGAATCAAGATTGACAGCCTCTTAGGCATATACGAGATTGTTGAATTCAGGTGCTGAGACCCGTGGACAGTTCGGGCATCACAGACTGTACAGGAACCAAGTCTAATGTACGTCTGAATTCGGCCTAACAAAGATATGACTAAGCCAGGTTTAGGAAGTTGTAGATGCGATTGGCTCCATGTATTCATCCGCATAGTGAATAGGCACTGGTGATGCCTTCTATTGCATGTACTATTCTGATAAATGCAGAATAAGGCTACTTTCACACATCCGGTTTTTGCTCTGCGGCACAATACGGCGCTCTGCAGAAAAACCGCAACCATTTTTTTTGCCGCCGGTTGCGGGGTTTTTTTGCATAGACTTACATTAGTGCCGTATTGTGCCGCATGGGCTTGCGGTGGGTCCGGTTTTTGCTGCATGCGGCAGATTTAGCCGATGCCGCGGCCGGATGGAACGTTGCCTGCAACGTTTTTTCCTCCGGCAAAAAAAACATATTGCGCCGCGGCGCATTTTTCAATGCATGCCTATGGACGCCGGATGCGGCGTGATGTGGAAAAAACGCATCCGGCCGCCGCATGCGGTTTCTTCCACTGCGCATGCTCAGTAGCATGCCGCAACCGGAAAAAAACGGACGGGCCGCATGTAAAAACTTATGCAAAGGATGCGGAGTTTTCGCCGCATCCGTTGCATAGCTTGCACAGCCGGATTGAGCCGCACTGCTCAAACCGGATGTGTGAAAGTAGCCTAACAAATGCTACGACGTTATGTCTGCACTGAGATTTGCCTGCGTGCACTAGGACATTGGCTGTAGGTGGTCCATATGCATTCATTGTGCACATGGACAGTAAATGGACTGAAAACACTCTTGTCTGAACAAGTCATTACTAAGATAGGGCACCCAGCCTGGAAAAGTCACATAATACTAGTCTGCAGTATTTAGTTGCCAAATAGCCTGGGATTTTTGTCTCTGCTGGACTAAAAGTGATGGCACCCCAACCACCAGTCAGCTGACCCTGCCGCCAATCAGTCAACTCAGCCGTCAGATTACCGGTGGTCTGTACACCATCATTTCCAAGACCCTCAGAGCAGCAGGCAGATTGCGGTGAGACGCTTGGCTCGTGTCTCTCCTTTACAAGCACCTCTTACCTCTGTGAAATAAAAAATAAAAAAAGATATTAAAAACCCTTTAAATAAATAAGGTTTTCAGTCAAACAGAAATGAATCATACCGGGATGTTTTCGATTTATTTTTAATGACCTGAAATAGAAATTAAAATGATACAAGTATCTACAATGACGACGCCTTCAGCATTTCCAAGTAACATCACCAGGAAAGAACTGGGCTAAATCTGCTCTGTGTGCATCTCGTGCTGTTTACTCTATCATTATTAAATATTGCACAAGTTCATGTTGTCTATTGAGCCCAAAATGTGTTCACCCAGCTGGATTAATTAATGCCTACTGGTCATTGACCCTTAGGTATGAGTATGGACAGCTTCGGCCAGAAGACTGATGGTCCTTTCACAGACATTATGCAGTTTACTGTGGGTGGTGAGTTCAAGTCCCCGGTGGGAGGACACAGATTACTACAAGCGGGGGGGATAGTGTGGGCTTTGTCGCAAAAGCTATTTACATAAATTCAGAGCATTATATACCTAATGATGCAGTTGACAGTTTCATGTGTAACACATCCAAGGACTGTACAAATAATTTTTTTCTTTGGCCCTTAAAATATTAAAGCTAAGAGGACATTTTTATCATTATTCTTGCACCCTATTAATGAGAAATACATTTATATTGTATGTGCTTTTTTATATGCGGTGCACCTCCAATGGATACGGCAGGTATATTAGACCGATAGATATGAGATAGGTGTAAAGTGACTTAGTGGTATATGAATTGGTGGAGAAAGGTTGAACTAGATGGACCTAGGTCTTTTTTTCAACCTATGTAACTATAAAATAGAGGGAAATACACAAATGGCAAAAGAAAACCTACAGTGTAATGTGAAAAATTGAGGGAGTAGGCTTCAGATCTTGGCCTGATGATCTTCAAATATGAAAGTTCAAGAAATAGACAACACGCCAGACCACATCAGTGACTATTGTAGACTTATATCGGCACTGACATCTGTTATCGTCAGCCCAAAATTATTTTTAATGGAAAATCTCATCAGCAATTACATGGTGTTAGAATTTTTCTGTCGAGATTTGGAATCCTCTTCTAAGGGGAAAAAAAGTTACTTGAAATCGTTTCTGCATGGAAACCATGATGGGTGGTCACAGGCAGGCAGATGAGCCCCTGTCATTTGGACTCCAGACTTTATTCACATTGCAAAGCCTGGCAGGCAACCTTATGCGTCTGAGTTGCTCAGTCATAGTCGGGCGTCGTCTGTTTCTGTTTTCTGGTCTTTGGTTTAGCAGGAGTTAATTCTTGCTGGCTGGTGAATGGCTGCTGGGGTCACAGGGTGCTGACATCCTATCACAGCCACCTCCGCCATTTAAAAGATTGTGGAACCTAGCCTCACATGCCGAAGATAGCTCTAGCTCTGCTCCAGCGTTATCGGTCTTAGTGCGTGGTGACCCAGTTGTTGGTGAATGGTTGTATGCTATTTGGTGTGCTGTGGAAGTATCCTTGTTTGTTTATTTCCTCCCTGTACTTGATTTCTCCCTGAGCACGTATTGCCTTTTCCCCTGTGTGCTTACAGTGATTTTGAGCTTTGGTTTTCCCCTGTCTGTCAGTATTTGTGGGATTCATTACTCCTGTTTCAGCCTTCCACAGGGGTGGTGGAGAGGGGTTGTTAGACCAGGGCTGCTCAGGAGTTAGGGCTAATCTGGCAGTCCAGACCTAGCTGCCATTAAGTCTACCTCTGTAATAAGGGACAGACCGTGGCTGCTCAGGAGTTAGGGCTACACTGGTGGTGCAGACCTAGCTACCATCAAGCCTACCTCTGGAATGAGGGACAGACAAGGTCTGCTCAGGAATTAGGGCTACGCTGGCGGTCCAGACCTAGCTGCCATCAAGCCTGCCTCTGGAATAAGGGACAGTTTAGGCCCCTAATCTGAGGGCTAGTCTAGGTGCCCTTACTTCTGGTTACTGTGTCATACCTGTGATAGCCCCATTACATCTTTAAACTGGTCAAGAGTTGGATATTGACTAAAAGGGCCCCTTAATATGGTGGCTATGGTGGTCTCCTAAAAAGATCCACTCCTTGACTAGGTCCTTCCCGGAGGGATATCTGGCTATTATCCATGTCGAGACTCCTAACAGAGGCTCCACAGACCTTTTTGATTTACCCCATTACATGAGGCACATCCTTTTTAAGACCCTAATTCCATGGCATAAAACTGGGTTGTCTTTCAATTTCTGCTACAGATTTAACTGCATATACAGGTTGGATTTTTCCATTTGTGAAATCTTCCATAAGATTGTCCCTGAGCCTCTTTGTGGGGGTACCGGCTGATAACAGAGAAATATAGGCATAAAACAGTGTCAAAATTACAGTGTTGTCCTTGGTATCACAATGTAGCAAGGATACAACATGCACAAAGAATGTGTTATTCTGTAGATTGCTCTATAATCTCTCCATAACTTGTAGTAAAAAAAAATTGAAATAATAAAACCTAAAAAAAAATATTTTCTGGATAATGATGTTCCTGTTATTGACAAAGTCTCCCAGCGACTCAGTTCCTAAATGCAGAGCAGTTTGTACAGATTTTAATATCATATTTTCAGTTATTACTATAAGCTACTAATTAGGTAATAAATTACAGTGTTAATATTCACTCTCTACAAATAAGTGTTTGTGGTAGGAATTGTGCCTAGATATGATAGCACAGGGACCTATTCACCAGCGGTGTCAAGGACCTTATTCATAAATGGAAGTCTCCAGTTTTCTAACTTTCCCAGTAATATGAATATTGCCTCCTAAAGATTCTGACGTATAGATAATATACAGGCTCATTTAGATGCACCCAGAGCACATTGCCTATAGGACACGACGTTTTGTGGGTCTTCAAGGAAAACGATTTACTCTGTTTATCTCCTCGGATATTAATTTTACTTTCACTTCATAAAAAAAAATTATATATATTATTGTTGCAGATGGGAAGAAAGATTTTAGCAAATGAAACTTGTTTCCATGTATCCTGTTTATATGGCATTTGTGAAGCTCATTTGTGATACATAGGTGGATAGAGATGACTAATCACTGTGCAGATTGTAGTTGTATGATGGATATAGCAAATCAAATGCCAACAAGGGACCATAATTCATGCACCAGATGTTATATACAATAGTTATTGACACATCTGGAAAAGGGAGCGATACCATGCATCCATCGTACACGCACATATGTAGTCTCTCTTGAAGTGTCAGGCTTAGTAAACAGTCGTGTCGGCCATAAAATGACAAACAAAGCAGTCGATAAAAGATAAAATGTGACTGGACTAAAGGGCCATTTACACGCTGCGACATCGCTAACGATATATCGTCGGGGTCACGGTGTTTGTGACGCACATCCGGCGTCGTTAGCGACGTCGTAGCATGTAACACGTATGGGCGACCCTAAACGATTGCAAAAGAGGCAAAAATCGTTGGTATGTGAGACATCGTTCACTTACCAAAAATCGTTGTCTGGACAGTAGCGAGGTTGTTTCTTGTACCTGCGGCAGCATAAATCGCTATGTGTGACACCGCAGGAACGAGGAACAAGCTCGTACCTGCGGCCGGCCGCAATGAGGAAGGAAGGAGGTGGGCGGGATGTTCGTCCCGCTCATCTCCGCCCCTCCGCTTCTATTGGATGGCTGCCGTGTGACGTCGCTGTGACGCTGAACGTACCGCCCCCTTAGAAAGGAGGCGGATCGCCGGCCACAGCGACGTCGCAGGGAAGGTAAGTCCATGTGGTGGGTGTAAGCGAAGTTGTTCGCCACGGGCAGAAATTTGCCCGTGATGCACAACCGATGGGGCGGGTACGCTCGCTAGCGATATCGATACCGCAGCGTGTAAAGTACCCTTTACACTTTCAACCAACATTAAAATCCATGAGTGACATGCTGGACAAACTATACAGTGAAGGAAATAATTATATGATCCTTTGCTGATCTTGTAAGTTTGCCCACTGACAAAGACATGAACAGTCTATAATTTTAAGGGTAGACTAATTTTAACATTGAGAGATGGAATATCCAAAATAAAATCCAGAATATCACATTGTATAAATTCTATAAATTTATTTGCATTTTGCAGAGAGAAATAAGTATATGATCCCTCTGACAAACAAGACTTAATACTTGGTGGCTGTTCCCTTGTTGGCAGCACAGCAGTCAGAGGTTTTACAACAGTCAGATGTTTTCGTAGTTGATGATGAGGTTTGATGTCAGGAGGAATTTCGGTCCACTCCTCTTTGCAGATCATCTCTAAATCATTAAGATTTTGAGGCTGTCGCTTGGCCACTTGGAGCTTCAGCTCCTCCATACGTTTTCTATGGGATTAAGGTCTGGGGACTGGCTAGGCCATTCCATAACCTTTAATGTGCTTCTTTTTGACCAAGTCCTTTTTTTTTACCTTGGCTGTATGTTTTGGGTCATTGTCGTGCATGAAGACCCAGCCACGACCCATTTTTAATGTTTTGTCAGAGGGAAGGAGGTTGTCGCTCTTGATTTTACAGTACAATCCATTGTCCAATTGATGTGGTGAAGTAGTCCTGTGCCATTAGCAGAGAAACACCGCCAAAATATAATGTTTCCACCTCCATGCTTGACAGTGGGGATGGTGTTCTTTGGGTCATAGGCATCATTTCTCTTCTTCCAAACATGATGAATTGAGTTAAGGCTAAAGAGCTCAATTTTTGTCTCATCTGACCATAGCACCTTCTCCCAATCACTCTCAGAATCATCCAGTGGTCATTGGTAAACTTCATACAGGGCAGCTACACATGGGCCTTCTTCAGATGGGTCGGCTGCACATGGGCCTTCTTCAGACGGGCCGGCTGCACATGGGCCTTCTTCAGACGGGCCGGCTGCACATGGGCCTTCTTCAGACGGGCCGGCTGCACATGGGGCTTCTTCAGCCAGGCCAGCTACACATGGGCCTTCTTGAGCAGTGGGACTTTGCGGGCACTGCAGGATTTTAAGCCATTATGGCGTAATATGTCACCAATGGTTTTCTTGGTGACAGTGGTCCCAGCTGCCTTGAGATTATTAAGAAGTTCCACCTATGTAGTTTTAGGCTGATCTCTCACCTTCCTCATGATCCTGGAGACCCCACGAGGTGAGATTTTGCCTGGTGCCCCAGAGCAATGTCGATTGACATTTATTTTGTATTTCGTCCATTTTCTTACTATTGCACCAACAGGTGTCTCCTTCTCACCCAGCATCTTACTTATGGTTTTGTAGCCCATTCAAGCCTAGTGCAGGTCTATGATCTTGTCCCTGAAATCATTAGAAAGCTCTTTGGTGTTGCCCATGTTGTAGAGGTTAGAGTCTGACTTATTAATGGAGTCTGTGGACAAGAGTCTATTATACAGGTGACAATTTAATACAACTGTCTTTAATGCTGGTAACAAGTTGATTAGGAGCGTATTAATGTCTATAGGAGCCAGAACTCTTAATGGTTGGTAGGGGATCAAATACTTATGTCTCTCTGCAAATTTTATACAATGTTATTTTCTGGATTTTGGATATTCTATCTCTCACTGTTAAAATTAACCTCTTAAAATTATAGACTGTTCATGTCTTTGTCAGTGGGCAAAGGTACAGAATCAGCAAGGGATCAAATAATTATTTCCTTCATTGAAGGTTGGGTAACATTGCCTGGAAAGATCATCTACATTATTGAGTTTTCCTCTTGAAGAAGGGGTAAATGCACTTCGAAACACCTTGAACAATAAAATTGTATGAACTACCTTACATTGATCCACAGTGATCGTTCTGTAGTTCGGGTTAATCTCTTTCTATCTAACTTGCAAAATGCTTGAAAGATCGTCTTGTAATTTCTTTGATTAGTCCAGCACTGAATGCATGTATAAAAATGTCCCCAAAATATAAAAAGTCCAAGTTCGGACATATCAATCATTCTGCCGGATAAAAATGCATGATTAGTCACTCCACAGAATATACTGCTCCAGAGTATAGTGGTGACATGCCTTACACCACTCAATCTGACGCTTGTCTTTGTGCTTGGTAATGTAAGACTTGAATGCAACTTTGCTCAGCCCATTCAATCAGATATTTTGGGAGATGCAGATTGCATGGCTGTGTGCTTGATTTTATACACCTGAGGCAATGTGACTACATGGAAAACCTGAATTCCAGGATTAAAGGGAACCTATCACCAGATTTTTACCTATTAAACTAAAAGAATCACCTTTTGCAGCTCCTGGGCTGTATTCTATGAAGGTGTACCTTGGCCCTGACTCCCATTCCAGACCCCAAAAATAACTTTATAAAACTTGGCTGTTAGGTATCCTAATTACCTGTGTTGACCAGATGGGCGGGCTCATTTTCTGCTCATGCCCCCCCCTGCTGCTGATCGCAGTCCTCCTTTCTTGATTGATGCGATCACACCTCCATCGTCATCCTCATCGCATTTTCAAATCTCGCACCTGTGCAGTTAGGTCGGCTCGTGCAGGCGCAGTTCGCTCTGCCATATCGCGGGCAGAGCAGAAAACAGCTGCCCTCGCTCGCGCCGGTGAGCTAAATGCACAGGCGCATTATTATTAGCGGGTACAAGCATAGCGCTGGTGCGAGTACAAGCATGACCTCACCAGCGCCATGCTTGTACCAGCCAATAATATCGCGCCTGCGCATTTAGCTCACCGGCGCGAGCCGGGGAGGAGACAGTAGGCTGGGTTTAAGTTGGGCGGCAGCCCCGCACGGTGGTGAAGCAGTGAGGTCATTGAAGGTTATAGGCATTTCTGAACAGATGGGTTTTCAGGTTCCGTTTGAAGTTTGCAAGTGTAGTAGATAGTCTGACGTGTTGAGGCAGCGAGTTCCAGGAGACTCGGGATGCTCGGAAGAAGTCTTGGAGTCGGTTGCGTGAGGAGCGAATGAGAGAAGAGGAGAGAAGGAGATCTTGGGAGGACCGGAGATTACGTTTTGGAGTGTAGCGAGAGATTAGTTCAGAGATGTACGGAGGCGACAGATTATGAATGGCTTTGTAGGTCAGTGTTAGTAGTTTGAATTGGATACAATGGAAGACTGGGAGCCAATGGAGGGATTTGCAGAGAGGAGAAGCGGGGTGGTATTGAGGAGAGAGGTGGATCATTCGGGCATCAGAATTAAGGATGGACTGGAGAGGGGCGAGCGTGTAAGCAGGGAGACCACAGAGGAGGATGTTACAGTAGTCGAGGCGGGAGATTATGAGGGCATGCACTAGCATTTTTGTAGATTGAGAATTGAGGAAAGGGCGGATTCTGGAAATATTTTTGAGTTGAAGACGGCAGGAGGTGGTCAGCGATTGGATGTGTGGTATGAAGGACACGGCAGAGTCAAAGATCACTCCGAGGCACCGAACTTTGGGTGCTGGGGAGAACGTGATGTTATTTATTGTAATAGGTAGTTCAGGTAGAGAGTGTAGGTGAGATGGAGGAAAGATGATCAGTCCAGTTTTGGCCACATTGAGCTTTAGGAAGCGAGAGGAAAAGAAGAAAGATATAGCAGATAGACACTCTGGGATTTTGGACAGCAGAGAAGTGACATCTGGACCAGAGAGGTAGATTTGAGTGTCATCGGCATATAGGTGGTACTGGAAGCCATGGGACTTTGAGTTGTCCTAGGCCAAATGTATAGATGGAAAAGAGTAAGGGTCCGAGGACAGAGCCTTGAGGGACGCCAACAGAGACATGTCGGGATGAAGAGGTTGTGTGGGAGTGGGAGACGCTAAAAGTGCGGTTGGAGAGGTATGAAGAGATCCAAGAGAGGGCGAGGTCTCTGACACCAAGGGAAGAGAGGATCTGTAGTAGCAGGGAGTGGTCGACAGTATCAAAGGCTGAGGACAGGTTTAGAAGTAGGAGTATAGAGAAGTGGTTGTTAGCTTTGGCAGTAAGTCATTTGTGATTTTAGTCAGGGCAGTTTCAGTGGAATGATGAGGACGGAAGTCGGACTGTAGGTTGTCAAAGAGAGAGATGAGAGGTGGGAGGAAAGTTCAGCATGGACATGCTGTTCCAAGAGTTTTGAGTGTTGAGTGTTGTGTCCCCTATCAATTGATCGATCTTTCTGTCTATCTATCCATCCATCTCTGTATCTCTCTATCTATTTAGCTATCTATCTATCTATCTAACAATCACCTATCTATCTAAAAAATCATTCCCGTGCCAGCGAAGGAAAAGAGGAGATGCAAACCAATCCAATCCAATAATAACACTATGGGCCAATAATTTTTGCATTTTTTTCATTAATTGCCTTTTGGATGTACTTCTTCATTTATTTTTTATTATCTATCTATTCGTCTCTGACACATTCTTATATCAGAATTGAGCTGTAGTCGATGGCTCCCTTTATATTTTCAGCGCTCATGCGCCATTTGCTTACAGAATTGGCTACAGGAAATTACGATTAGCATAAAATCACATGACAAGCACCGCCGTTGTAGAACGTTCCTTTCCACCCTGTGTGACATGATTTTTTTCTTTATTTTAGATTGATTTTAATCATCTACTTTAATTAACATCTACCCGCTGTGCTGGATCTCTGTCAGCCGCCGCTGACTGACATCAGTTCCTTAATTTAATCGTATTACTGTGGGCTCTCGCATTAACCATTTTATGGTGGCTATTTACGATGACATATGATATAATTTCTGGGGAACATTAAAGGGTATTCTCACCCCAAAATAAATAAAACTACGTTGAGAGAAGTAATGCACGACCCAAGAATTTTTGATGCGGCTTAATTCATTGTCCAGATATAGTTTGTTTTTCAATATTGTTTTATTACATTTTTTTCATAAATTTAACTAGGGTACAGAAAAGAAAAAGGGATGGCAATAGGGTGGGGAAACCAGTCCAGATATACTTTGTGTTGTAATTAGCTTACTAGTTTCTGAAATGTTTACAAAAGATGGAGCATTGTCTATCAAGTGTGCTGTAGGAACTGGCACCAATATTTTGAGGCTTAAAAGCCTCTTGACACAGGGTTTTTTCCGTTTTGTTTTGGTTTTTTTACTTGCCCAAGAACAGAAAGGAAATAAGCATTACTTGTTCATTTAATCCTGTGTCGTTCCCGCTCCACCACTTCCGTTATAAACATCTGTATCAAGTGTACATCAGACACCTAACTGATGCCGCCTCTGCGGTGATGTTTTCATGGGCGGCACATGAACCCTAAGAACTCTGATTGGCCGTAGTCTTCATATGATTAATGTGGGGTCCACTGGAGAGGTGGCGGATTCAAAGGATAAGAAATAGGTAATGTTAAAAAGCCCAGAAAACGGGATCCGTATCCCGTGTTAGACCTCTTTCACACGTCCGTGAAAATCACGCACGTTTTTCACGGATGTGTCAAAGGTGCGTATTGCCCTCGGTGAGACGTGTGTATGGCACATGTGTTCTCCGTGTGTTATCCGTGATAACACACAGAGAACGGGAACTTTCTACTCACCTGTCCCTGGCTTCGCTGTCCGTGGTGCTGATCTTCGGTCTCCGATCCTGTCGACTCCCCACTGCTGCTGCTTCCGCCTGCAGTGAAGTGAATATGCAATGAGCATAATGAGTGGCGGTCGGAAGCAAGTGACAGCAGCGGCAGACACAGCAGTGCTGGAGAATATGAGTAAAGTTTTTTTTTTTTGTTCTCACAGACACATGTGTTTTCACCGGTGTGTGTCACACGGAACACATCCGTGTGGTCCGTTTGTGTTACGTGTGACCCGTTTGCATTCCGTGTGACACCCGTGATGCCGGAGAAAAACGGACATGTCTACGTGTGGAGCACACGGGCACACGTATGCTCCACACGTACACACAGTTCATGGCAGAATACGCACGTGAACACAGACCTATTGATTTTAATGGGTCTACGTGTGCCCGTGTCTCCGGTACGTGAGAAAACTGACCAAACACGTACCGGAGACACGGACGTGTGAAAGAGGCCTTAAGAAGGATTTTCTGCCATCCTTCATGATTGCGGTATGTCAAATAATTCCTAGGTTCTGGAGATCCACTTACGTATTGAAAAGGATTGACTGGGTGGAAGCTGTTAACACGTTACAGCAAATGGAGGAAATAAGGGCAGTTAATGAGACGTTTGACTCTAGATGGTTTGTGGTGTGGCACCCTTGGATTTTTTTTTAAAGAATCTCCAGGGTTCCAAATTTGAAGGTGTTCTTACTAGCTATTTTGGTTCTGGGAACTCCGGCCTGTGGACACACAGGGTTTGACTCTTTTTTTCTCTTTTGCTCCTTTCTTTCTACTTCCTCCATTTTTTCTCTTGATCTTCCCCTTTTTTGGTTAAATATTGGAAATGTTTCTATTGATGTTTAAATACAAGATATTATTGTTAGGTGTTATGTAGACATTTTATCATGATAGGCTGGAGGGAGATTCCCCCAACCCGGCTCAACTGTACCTACTCTTTAGTTCTTGCCTACTTGAATGTCTTGATATATTGTATTCTGCATCCTAAAAAGCCGAGAAATCTTATAAATATGGCATAAATGTATGATGGGCTGGCGCCCATATTATCGAGAACGTGGGACCCTCACACATCACTGTCAATGGAGAGGTGGCTGCGCGTGCTCATCTTCCCTATTAATGCCACAAACAATATAAAGAAGTGGTCCTGCACCACTTTGTTAAGGGGCTATGTCTCGCACCGGTGTCGGCAAGGAGTAGGTTAGTTCAAGTTGTTCCAGAAGGTAGACTGTCCATGGGTGCTCGTTGAACATAGTAGTTTTCTCATAAAGCCAGCAAATAGATAGAACGGTGCAGGTAAAAAGCGGGAGGAGAGTTGGGTGAGGGTCCCCTCAGGACGACGGCCGTTTCGTGCCCAAGAGCACTTCTACGGGCACAAAACGGTCGTCGTCTTGATGGGACCTGCACCCAGCTTTCCTCTTGTTTTTACCTGCACTGTTGGATGAAATAAAGAACGTTAATATCTGGATCTTCGTTGGTATGTGCCGTTGTTTTTCTATCTATTTGCTGGCTTCATCTTTCCTATTAGTTTCTGAAAATTGTTACGCGCATTTGCTTGGAAATGATGTCAGCGGGAATTACCTCTCTCATAACGTCCTGGCGCATATGTCACATTTTTAGGAAATAGGAATAACCCTCTATTATTCATAACAGGTATGTATATATAATACACAGTGATGATCTCACACAGAGGGAATTGGGATCCCTTGTTTAACTTTTGCATTGTGTCTCGGAGCCTCAAAGACGAAGAAATGATAAACTGATCCATGTCCGTAGATGACAGATGTTCGGCTTCACCTGTAAATCATAGTTCGACCACTTCTCAACCCATATAACTCCCATTTACATTTACACTGCTAAGAGAAGTGATCTTGCATCCAGCCGAAAGCCTTTACATATAGACTTGTAACTGCGAGAAGTATTGACTTCAACAAAGTACCCACAAGAAGTGCCCTTAGAGATACAAAATCTCAGAAAAATAATACTGGCATCTAATTACGCGAGCACAGTTTGCTGGTTTTATCTGTAATTGGACTGTATAGTCTTTCATTCTAATTTACTCTACATCTAAAGTGTGGTAATCAAGACAAGCAGGACAGAATGGGCCGTTACTGGCTCTACCACTGACACCAGTTAATGCCTAATTATAACAACTAAATTAAAGATGTGACGGCAGAAAGGTTGAGCGTCAGTTTGAAGCATTTAATTCTATGGAAAGAAGTCGGGCTTTTAAATTGTAAGTGAGGAAATCAATATTATGGCTCATTATATTGGTATTGCTAAAGAGATTAATGAAATTAAGCATTTTGTTTAAAAAAAAAAAAAAGTTTTATCTTGATGTAATGCTGTCTCCGATGAAGTAATGACCTGAGAATAGGAAATAATAATTAACCCTTAGCTTGCTGAAGGTAGACGCTTCTCCTTTGAAGCAGAAGAGAGTTAAATTCTTAAAGTCTATGGACAACTTTGACTTGAGAAGAAACATGATTTGACATATGTCAGTTGTTACCTATAGTTGATTAAATTGCTTGCAACCTGCCTGATCCAAGTTTTGGATGTTTCTCCTGTGGGAGTGTCTCTCCCAGTAATATAGGCTGGATGTGAGGTTTGTGTGTCTCTCCCAGTAATATAGGCTGGATGTGAGGTCTGTGTGTCTCTCCCAGTAATATAGTCTGAATGTTAGGTCTGTGTGTCTCTCCCAGTAATATAGGCTGGATGTGAGCTCTGTGTGTTTCTCCGAGGAGTATAGGCTGGATGGAAGCACTTATTTCCTCTTTATGTTCTTTTTTCTTTATCTACAGCCTGTTTTGTCTTGTTTCTGTCCACCCATTAACCATAATGTCAATATCTGTGTACAACCTTTCCCTACTGCTATCTCTAACATTGTATAGTAACTGAAGAGTAATGTGATTACCTCTGCACTGCTGGATGGATAGTAAAGGAGCCAATATACTGGATGCTTTAGTATAGGCAATTTTATTGCTACATGTTTCGACGTGAACCCACTTCTTCAGGAAACCACAAGATTACTTAGGCTTTTTGTTTTATCTCTAACATTGACATAAGGTTTGACAATTTTGAAAATTTTTGCAAAGCATTTGGCTAGATCAAATATGTCTAGCCTCTCGGCAGCTGCAACGTGGTACCAAATTTTTATTGAATACTATTTTGAAAATTACTGAACTTTGTACACTGATAACTGAAAGTGTTGGCAACCTTAAAATTGTTTCAGAAAGTTAAGTATTTCTCCTAGAAGATTATTGCAATTACACGTTTTGTTATATACATGTTTATTTCCTTTGTGTGTATGGGAACAACACAAAAAACAAACAAACAGAGAAACAAGGCAAATTGGCCACAATTTCACACAATTTTCCAAAAATGGTCTGAACAAAATTTTCAGCATCCCCAATTTAATATTTAGTTGTACACCCTTTGTAATAGATAACTGCAATCAATCAATGGCTTCCTATAACCATCAACAAACTTGTGATTGAGCCCCTTCCATGGTTGAAAATGATCTCAGGAGGCTTTACTGTTGACATAACTCATAATAGTGCACATCTTTTCTTCTCTAATCATTTTTCCACATATCCCGAACAGTCTGACGGGGCTTCATAAGATAAAATAACTTTACTCCAATCATCTGCAGTACAATCTCCATACTTCCTGCAGAATATCAGTAAGTCCTTGATGTTTTTCTTACAGAGAGATGCCTTCTTTGCTGCCCTTCTTGACACCAAGCAGCCTCCAAAAGTCTATGCCTAACTGTGCGTGCAAATGCGCTGACACCTACCTGCTGCCATTCCAGAGCAAGCTCTGCATTGGTGTTGAACCAATCCTATAGCTGAAACAACTTTTGGAGATGGTTCTGTACTTTCTGGATATACTTCAGCACTTTGAAGCTGTATTCACAACAATTGAAAATCTCTCTTTGAAATTTTTGATGATCCAAGAAATGGATGATTTAGGCGCAGTCTTACAAGCAACAATGTCCTTGCCTGTAAAGCCTTTTTGAGGCAAATCAAAGGCAACTACACTTGTTTCCTTGAAGATAATGAGGGTTAACAGAAGAAGACAATAATATAAAGCATCACTTCCCTTTTAAAATATCCAATCTGCTCTTATTATTTAATCAGCATTGACTGAGTGATGTCAGATGCCTTTTCTTTGTTAAGACTTTCTCCTGAGTAATTGTAATTTTATAGCAGGGCACAAATTCATTGACATTTTCTTTTTTTTTTTGGTGATTTTATTAATTTCAATGTAATAGAAAGACTTTGCAATTTCTTGCAATTCATCTGATCACACTTCTGTCACTTCCCCACCGGAATCTGCTTCTGCGACTTCTGGTTCGAGCACTAGGTGCCACCATATTTCCTCCGTGGGCGATGCTGATGTTAGGAGAGGAGTCAGTGCCAGTGGCTCTGGTGTGTGCAGGCTCCATCCATCCACTAAGCTGAGTTTCCCTGGGGCCTGCAGGACCACTGGCTGATGTTGCTGGCGTGTGTCTTTCAGCTGAAGTTACCACCTTTCAGCTACAGCCAATGGGAAGACACCACACCCTTCTTATTCTCCCTCCTGTCTGCTGGTCACTGCCAGATATAGTTTTGTAGTATACTGCTTGTCTCTGCTTCTCGCCTTGCTCTGTATATTGATTCCTGTGTTTGACCCCTGCCTGCTCTCTGACTACTTTCTGGCCTGTTGTTTTTGTACCTCGTTGCCATCTCCGGTTTTTGACCTTAGCCTGATTCCTGACTACGCTCTTGTCTGACGATTTTGTCCCTTTTCTGTATCTCCTGTTTTGACCCTGCCTGACAACTACTCTTCTTGGAATTGCAGCCTTCCACAGGTAGTGATCTCCGGGCCCTGTAGTCATTTCAAATATCTGTATAGGGGTTAACGGGTTTCGGGGCTCTCTGGATCCTGCTTAGTGAGCGGCTTGCCTCTAGCCTGTCCGTGACAGCCATCTTGAGACCGTGGTTTCAGGCAGACATCACACCTTCATAATAATCTAGAGCAGGCGTGTACAACTCCAGTCCTTCGGAGCCACCACCACGGCATGTTTTCAATATCTCCTTAGTATTGCACAGGTGGTAATTTAATCACCTGCACAAGGGACAATCCCATCACCTGTACAATGCAAAGGAAATCCTGAAAACAGGCGCTGTTGGTGGCCGATGAGGACTGGAGTTGAACACGCCTGGTCTAGAGTTATTACACATTGACCCCTATTTAATTGTCTGCAAAACTCCACCACATCTAAAATGTCCAACGTGTCATGCAAGTGCGTTGAAGTCAAATTTACTATACAACTGTGGTACCATGGCTCAATGTCATGAAAAACTTGTTGTCACCATACGTGGGTTTGAACATTGTGCGGCTCGGTGTATTCTTATGGTTTTCTGAATTCTCGTTGACGTTTAGACATGATATTCCATTCCGGGACTTCATTAGTTCAGAAACAAAACCACTTGGTTATTTTCGATGCCAACCTAAACTCAGCATTGACAATCCAGTAACCTTGTGATATTCATCATTTAGGCCCCCTGATTACACTCATTTCCTTCAGTGAGAAAACCTGAACTTACTCAGGTGACTGTGGAGTGTGACCTTCCCTTCTAATGGGGAAGAAGTGCTGAGAATCCGTAATATATCGTCTCTATTGATCCACTCTCCCGTTTTATTTCAGTCTTCTGTACGTTCTATTTCAATCTATACCACCATGATCATTTTCCTCTGTTCTGTGGTGCCGCTTTTAATGAGCACATATTACAGAAGTGCATATGTAGTAGAAGCACTTAATGATCATTGGTAACTTAATTCTAATGTCCGCCTATCATTCATTCCTTACAAAATGTAATTGCAGGCCAGAAGTTGTCAAGCAAAGCATTTCAGTCTTATTAGAGCTTGCAGAATTGGGCTGCGTGAAATGACAGGTAGTGAGTTTTAAACACAGGCTGCACCGTGCTGCATCTCAATGACAGCACTGTGATCATGGTGCAATAGACTCTATTGGTTTGCCCTTGAGCAAATCTGCTTGGAAAGCCCTGTGCCTACTGTTCAGATTTTGATGGTAAAAATAATCACTATATATAATCTGATTTAAACTTTCCATGTCCTTTTATATCACATAACGCCGATGCGTCTTACATTGCAGTTCAACTGGGCTACACAAACACTGTTCTTAGATGATAATAACAGGGTGATGGAGCTCAGCAGCAGACTGGGTGAGTGGTAGCAGTTTGATCAGCTATTTTGCATGACACCAGATTTGGCAACTATAACCTGTGGCCACCACCAGTGAGCTCTTGTATACATCATTCCAGAATACTGTATATAACAGCCCACGCTGATCTGTATAACATAAAAAACACTTATAATACTTCCCTAAGGGACAGTCCGGTCCGATAGGTGTCGCTGCTCTCCGGTCCAGCGCCTCCTCTCTGCTGCAATCTCCGTCCTCCTTCTACCCAGCCCATGTCATCCACACAGGCCGGGACTGCGATCCTACGCATGCACACTTTGATCTATACAGCTGACGGCAGATCTAATCACTGTAATGCGCAGGCGCGAGAAAAGGTTAATGACCGCCCGCGCATGCACACTACAATACTTTGATCTGCCCTAAGCAGAGCAAATCAAAGTGCGCCTGCGCAGGATCTCAATCCTGGCTGGTGTGCATGACTTAGGATGCGTTATGCACACAGGCCTCAGAAAAAGGAGGATGGTGATCGCCGCAGTGAGGAGGTGCCAGGCCGGAGAGAGGAGGCTTCGGACTGGAGAGAAGGCTCCGGACTGGAGAGCATTGAAGCCCATTAAACCAGACCGCCCCTAGGTGAGTATTATATTGTTTTTATGTTCTACACAGCGGTCTGGGATCTTATATATGGTATTTTGGAATGATGTATATAAGAGCTTAGTGGTGGTGGCCGCAGTTTATAGTCGCCAAATCTAGTGACAGGTTCCCTTTAACTTCGTAGTAGATAGTTTATTGAGAAACATCTGATCTGCGAGGATGTTAGCCTCTAAATTCTCTAAATGAGACAGAGGACGCCTAGTGTTAAAGTGTTACTTACTTATAGAGTCCAATACCATATTTTATGGTACAAACAGCACCATGGTGGAACTCATCTACCGGACCCCAATGATCTTATGTAGCGCCCCTGAGGCTTCAGTCGCTACAGGGTATATCATCTCACTTAAGGTGCTGTACTCATCCTGGTTAAGGAAGGGGTTAACCGCTGGTGTTTTTCACATTCACATCACACACACACAGGTTAGGTGCTTTCCCACTGGGATTGACTAGGGTAGGTGCGGGGATGGCCATCACGAGGCATGGGACTTTCCGGTCACTAGGACAACCACCCAGGGGGGCGGGCACCACTTGGGGGAAAGGAAGGAACAACATCCACACATAGTCAGTCAGCCCCGGGCACAGCTCGGGGTAAGGAGTCTAGTCAGGACCTTGGTCCAGGTAACATCACACCTCAGGACGGTGCCCGTTGTTTGGAGCAGGAAGCTCAGCCCGGACTCTTTACAGCTGATGGGGGATTCTAGGGTCCGCGTAGCGTGCAGCGAACCCCTGTGGCCAGTTCCACAAACCAGACATTGGAGTGGAGGGATACATTCCAGAAAAGACACACAGTTGTAACATCGGTGGTGACCTCCGAACTATCTGGGATCGACTGGAACTCATCACAGTGGAAACCGGCACTCCAAGGTTGACAGTACAGTGAGTAAAGAGAACTTTGACCGCAGCTACTGTGTCGTCCCCATCATTGCCAGCGCCGGCACCCTTGCGCTTTGGCGCTGTAGACTACCACCACCATGATCCTTCCTGGGGCCAAGCTCTATCTGTGGAGAGCTGAGCACCCAAGCTGCGTTATCATCTACCCCAGAAGAGAGAGACCCTCCGCAGCGGCGGCTTCCCTCATAGCCGCATACCACAGGTGGCGTCACGAGACAACTACTCCCAGCATCCACAGCCCCTTCATCTTTTATTGACACCAACGGGACCACGGAAGCGGGCCAGGCCACCGTAATATCCCAAATCTCCACCACCGGCCCGGTGACGAGTAAAACCCCAGGCCCCGTGGGCGCGTCACTTATGCACTACTCTCTTCTGGCAAAGTACATCACGCAGCCAATGCAGCCAGTCAACGGTCACTAATTGTATGCAGGCATGACATTTGGTCTGAGCAAGATAAGAGAGCTAGGAGGCTAGGCTGTCTCTTCGGGGATTGTGGTTTTTGTCAATCAGTATCTCCAGGGGCCATCTGACATCCCAAGCCAAAAGAGGAAACAAGACTTTTGTGGGGCACGACCCACGTACGGTGGCCCAACCTACCTGATACCACCATCTTTTGCCATAATAGAAGAGTTGTAGGGATCCAAAGCACTTAGTATCATGGGCTAATTCGATAGCAAATTCTCCTGACTTTTTAACCTATGGATATGATCAGATTAACAATTTGCAGTCTATTATTTTCTTGATTATTTATTTTGTTATTGTCATTTTATTGATTGAAAATGGGAAATGTATTTTGTTTTCATGAGGGTCAGTGAATCTCTTATCCCCTCGACGGTCGCTCTATAGAAGCAGCTGTAGCGCCTTCCACCTACTGGGGAATAGGCTATTTTTACATAAAAGCAGATGTGACTCGTCCCTCTCATCCTGTTGAGCGTATGGTAGACTCACCTGTGGAAGAGGAAATCCCGGGTGAGCAATTTTTATTCTATATCCACATTTACATTCATCTGAATAACAAATGCTGGCTAATTAGGCCCAGCAGATTGTAATCATTGGGGGTTATGAGGGACAATTGCTGGGGACCAGATTTGTGTTTATTTTTATGAGCACTCTCCTAATCGTTAATATTGTGTACCACACACGCACATGTGCGGATCTAGAGAGACCAATGGGGAATTTTGTCATTTCTCCTGTGTTGTCATAATTAACAACGTTATTAATGAATTTACCGTTCAGTTGTTTCTTTTTTTTGGTCACGCTTAAACAGCATTGTATACAGAATATACACCATCTCCCTACACAATAGCACTAAGTGTGTAAGACCAAACGGCACTCGCATTACAGAGACAAGGTCAAGGGTTCGAGTCTACCCAAAGTATCCGGCATGACGCTGTTTTTGTTCTCTTCGGTAACCTGCAGGAACGTTATGATAGGTTAATTGGTTCGTTATTGAGGTAACCTTATTGTCTGCAGGTAAGCGGGATTGTAAACTCCATTGGTACAGGTAGAAATGTGAAGAAAAGTATCATCTGTGCAGTTCTGTAGAATTTTCTACAGAATAATAGCATTCAAATATTAATTACTTGTTAAAGGATTTGCCTCAACAGTAAATATTAGATTCATTGGATAGAGCATGAAACATTAACAATATTTTTATTTACATAATGATCCAATGAAGATTTTGACACTTGCATAGTATGGCGCCACCTGGTGTATACAGTGTATAGCAATGTGCATGTCTATCTAATGAGCTGAGTGCTGTTGGTCACACATGCCCAGTCACTTCCTCCTCATGAGCTGAGTGCTGTGGTCACATAGGGTCAATCATGACCTCCTTGTGAGCTGAGTGCTGGTGGTCACACATGCTCACTCACATCCTCCTCATGAGCTGAGTGCTGGTGGTCACACATGCTCACTCACGTCCTCCTCATGAGCTGATTGCTGGTTGTCACACATGCCCAGTCACTTCCTCCTCAATAGCTGAGTGCTGGTGGTCACACATGATCAGTCACGTCCTCCTTGTAAGCTGAGTGCTGGTGGTCACATATGCTCAATCACGTCATCCTCATGAGTTGAGTTCTGGTGGTCACACATGCTCAGTCATGTCCTCTTTATGAGCTAAGTGCTGGTGGTCACACATGCTCAGTCATGTCCTCCTCATGAGTTGAGTGTTGGCGGCCACACATGCTCACTCACATTTTCCTCATGAGCTGAGTGCTGGTGGTCACACATGCTCACTCACGTCCTCCTCATGAGATGAATACTGGTTTTCACACATGCTCTGTCACGTCCTTCTCATGAGCTGAATGCTGTTGGTCACACATGCTCAGTCACATCCTCCTCATGAGTTGAGTTCTGGTGGTTACACACGCTCAGTCACAACCTCCTCACAAGTTGAATGCTGGTGGTCACAAATGCTCAGTCACTTCCTCCTCATGAGCTGAATGCTGGTGGTCACACATGCTTAATCACAACCTCCTCATGAGCTGAATGCTAGTGGTCACTCATGCTCAGTTACAACCTCCTCACAAGCTGAATGCTTGTGGTCACAAATGCTCAGTCACGTCCTCCTCATGAGCTGAATGCTGGTTGTCACACATACTCAGTCACGTCCTCCTCATGAGCTGAATGCTGGTGGTCACACATGCTCAGTCACGTCTTCCTCATGAGCTGAATGGTGGTGGTCACACATGCTCAGTCACATCCTCCTGATGAGCTGAATGCTGGTTGTCACACATGCTCAGTCACATCCTCCTCATGAGCTGAATGCTGGTGGTCACACATGCTCAGTCATGACCTCCTCACAAGCTAAGTGCTGGTGGTCACACGTGCTCAGTCACTTTTACCACAGAAGGTCTTTGCATAGTGATCCTCATCCACCAAATTTCCTCTTAACAGATCAGTATTCCATACCCGTTTCTGTAGGTTGAATTTACCATAGGATTTATATTCTAATGCATTAGCAGTCAGCAATTGGAACGTACCTGTTTTCTTTTTCTTCATGAGAAGATTGAATTTTTTCATTACCAATGGAAGATAGTTTGTATGTATACTGATATATTGAATTCACTGATTGCAATACGGTGGTTTTCCCTTTCCCACCATAGGGTATACTTATTCAGTGACTATTGGGCATGTATTAGATACCTATTAGCAATATTGTATAACAATACTAAGAATAATGCCCATTAACCACATGTTGTACCATATGACATGACCATCTGTATAGACCATTAATGTTCCATATATACACTGATGAGCAAAATGGTAACAATGCTTAGAACTTTTGACTTTCAGGTTCCATACCTCACCATCCACTACAGCTTTGAGCATGAAAAGACCTTCATTTTATAGACAATCATCTTGGCTATCTCATATATAAATTTGACTTGGAGCTATTTAGCATATGATTAGTATTGCAGATTCTTGTTATGTCATTGTATTGTTACTGTTTTGCTCCTAGTGGTGGAAAAATCTTTTTCTTTCTGTGTACTACGAATTACAACCTTTTCTCACATTCCCTAATAGATCAGTGTGTTATTAGGTTGATTCCACCTGTGAAGGGTCACTGGTTTGAATCGAAGAGTAGCTATGAAGAAGATTTCCATCGATAGCGGTCTGTCGGCCAAGAAAATTGCCAAACAGCATCATGTGAGGCCATAACAGTTAGAGTAGAACTGGAATACAACAAATGTCCATCCATTCAAAAGCCAAGAGGAGGACGTCCAGGCAAAATATTGGAGTCAACAAGTCAGCTCCTCACAAAGTCTATCAGTTCTGGAGACACCCGGCAGTGGAGGCGGCTCATATGCTTCATAATAGTGAGATCACAGACATCCATGCAGGTTCTGTGCAATGCATGTTATATAAGTGGTGCTGAAGGCAACACCAAAAAGGAAAGATATATTAAATAGATATGTTGGGGATAGAATTGTTGCTGTAAAGACTGAGGCTGTCAGACTTTGCTCTAGCCTCTCCATTTAACAGATCGTAGAGGAACCTCGGTGTTCACCCTCTAAATTATATACAGTGGAACCTTGCTTAACGAGTAACCCAGTTAGCGAGTATTTCACTTAATGAGAAAAGCTTGCTGTAAATTTGTAACTCGGTTTACGAGCAAGCTTTGTTGTACGAGCAAAATACTCACCGCACACACTTCCGGTTCCGTACATCCACCGCGCTCTAACCTGCTCTTGCAGTTCACACAAACACACACAAACACACACAAACAAACACACATGCACACACACATATTATGCTCACCTTACCTTCCGTTCCCTCACCGGCCTCCTGGATCTTGCAGTTCACCCGTACAGGCTGTGTATCGGGTAACCATCGCGACCGATGCCGGTACTTCCGCTCCCAGCGCGCTGCCTTTGAGTAGCGGCTGACAGGGGAAGTTCCTCCCTCATTGCGATGCTTGCCGATACACATCCTGTAGCGGCGAACTACAAGAACCATGAGGCCAATGATGGAATGGAAGGTACACATTTTATGCTCACCTTACCTTCCGTTCCATCGCCGGCCTCATGGTTCTTGTAGTTCGCTGCTACAGGATGTGTATCCGGTAACCATCGTGACGAGGGAGGAACGTCCCCTGTTAGTCGCTACTCAAAGGCAGTGCGCTGGCCAATCAAAGGCAAGCGGCTCCTGCCTTTGACGTCAGCCCGCTGGGAGCGGAAGGTCCAGCATCGGTCGCGATGGTTACCCGATACACAGCCTGTACGGGCGAACTGCAAGTATCAGGAGGCCAGTGAGGGAACGGAATGTAAGGTGAGCATAATATGTGTGTGTGTTTGTGCGTTTGTGTGTGTTTGTGTGTGTTTGTGCGTGTTTGTACGTGTGTGAAATGGCACAATAAGGGACCAGGATGGGACATTTAATAAGTTGTGGAACGAATTGTCTGCATTGCAATGGTTTCCTATGGGAAATCTTGCTTTGCTGAACGAGTAACTTGGTTAACAAGCACACTCCCAGAACGGATTGTTCTTGTTAACCAAGGTTCCACTGTACAGGGATCTGGACTTTCTGCTAGGTCCTAAAATTATGTCCATGATTAGCTTCTGGTGGGAGCAGTGAGCCTGAGGCAAGAGTATGGTCAGTAACTGCAGGGACAGAGTCAGGAGCCAAAATGGAAGTTAAAAGAATAGCCAGTGTCAGATCAGTTAAAACTTAGTTAGACAGGCCAAGATATGATCAATCACAGGGGCAAACACAGGGTTTTCAGCTAAGTCAAATTTAGGGTAACACAACAAATAATAGCAACACAGTCTAGGGAGTAATCCAGACACAATATTTAAATAGGGTGTGGTGTTGCCCCATTGACCACAGAATGTTATTCCTGTTGAACTATTGGGCAGTACCACACTCAAGTGGACTGGGTGGAAACACCACACTCACGTGGACTGGGTGGAAGCACCACACTCAGGTGGATTGGGTGTAAGTGTTGGGGGAGACCGCTAAGGGGTCTTCAGGGTCACAGAGACGGATTCCAAATCAAATCTTCGCAGATGTATGTATGAGGAAAAATGACCACACAGAGACTTTTCTCTATCCAGGAGAAGCTCAATGCTCTTCTCACCCATATATTATAAAATACACACAGTTATTCAGTTCAACATTGTCCCTGATTGGTTAGAGATAAACGGCAAAGTTTATATAGTACGTCATCAGCCTGGTACTGGCTTTCTAATACCAGTTTGAACCAGCTACTGAATACTTCTTTGTTCATTGTACATTTTGGCTTATCCATCTTGGTTAGTAAGAGATAAAGCCCCAGCTTCACATCCCAGCTGGTGAGAACCAACATATTATGAATACAATCAGTGTGTTATGAATACTTGCATTGTTCAGCCTAGCATAATTTGTTTCACATTCCAAAGGCGCATCCTCGTATGCACATAGCAATAATCATACAAACACAGATGATCTTATTAAATGGACAATTGATTCATAGTCTGGACCTTCACAGTAGCACCACACTCAGGTGGACTGGATGGAATCACCACACTCAGGTGGACTGGGAGGAATCATTGCACTCAGTTGGACTGGGTGGAATCACCACACTCAGCTGAACTGGGTGGAAACACCAAACTAAGGTGGACTAGGTGGAAGCACCGTTTTCCGGTGGACTGGATAGAAGCACTGCACTTAGGTGGACTGGGTGGAAGCACTGGACACAGGTGGACTGGGTGGAAGCACTGGACACAGGTGGACTGGGTGGAATCACCAGACTCAGGAGGACTGGGTGGAAGCACTGCACTCAGGTGAACTGGGTGGAATCAGTGCACTCAGGTGGACTGAGTTGAACCACAGATCCCACGACAGATCCCAGCCACACCAGTATCTCAGGCAACATAATTTCTGAGCCACCCAAAGTTATTGGTTGTGATGTCTCCATCAGTGCCGCCTGTACAATGAAAACGGCACCTGGCAATAAAGACAGAAGTCACTAGAGTAGATCACGGTGAAGCTAGGACAGGTGCAATGTAGTTTGAAATAGTTGTTAATAGCTTTTTGTGACTTTTTATATGAGCTTGATTTGTGGGATAAGCCTATAACAGATCACTGGATAGGTTTATTAGACTTCGGAAATCTAAATCTACAACTGTTTAGAAGGCTTTCAAATATTTTACATCAGTTAATGGGAATCTTTCCAAACCACAGGCAGTATGAATCAGAGCTCTGCTGCATGATTACAGCCAGTTATATTTTTCTCTGAAACGTACAGTTTTAAGTTCCGAGTTCGGAGAGCTTCTTCCTGCACCAGACTTGTGATGGCCAGAATGGAGAGACCTGTCAATCAGTTGTTGTGGGGAGAAACCGGCCGGAGGCGAAACCAGACTAAACTTATTTCTGATTATGGTTCCTGATCTGTGGTTTGGACAGCATGAATCAGCTGAAAGGTTGCCTTTAACTTGTATTGATCTTGATTTACCTTTACAGCAGCATTCTGAATTCTGCTGGCTTAAGCCGGCGTCACACGGTACGATATATCGGGCGATATGTCGGCGGGGTCACGCCGTAAGTGACGCACATCCGGCATCGTTTGATATATCGTAGCGTGTGACAGCTACAAGCGACGGTGAACGTGCAAAAATACTCACCTTATCGTTGCTCGTTGACACGTCGCTCATTTTCAAAAAGTCGGTCCTCCTTCTGTGCTCCGGTTGTTCATCGTTCCCGAGGCAGCACACATCGCTCCGTGTGACACCCCGGGAACGACGAACACAGCTTACCTGCGTCCTGCCGGCAATGCGGAAGGAAAGAGATGGGCGGGATGTTACGTCCTGCTCATCTCCGCCCCTCTGCTTCTATTGGCCGGCCGCTGTGTGACGTCGCTGTGACGCCAAATGTCCCTCCCCCTTCAGGAAGAGGATGTTCGCCGCCCACAGCGAAGTCGTCCGGGATTGCAAGTGCACGATAGATCGTACCATGTGATGCCGGCTTTACTGTCTAGTTAGGGATTATAACTACCACTGGCATTTCCGTTCTGCCTGTTGTGTATATGTGGAAGGGCGGGATGTTGCTCTTTTAGCATTTCATTGGTCTGACTTAGCTGAAATTATTTACTAACCTGCAACCTACTGCTACAGCACTGATTGTAAGGACAAAACTATCTAGTTTAACGAATAATTGTGTTTTCATAGCTTGGATGTCTTTGCTTTGTATCTGTGTGTGGGCTATAGAAAAGGCTTCATATAAACCTATAGGTCTTGCCATCATATGTGTTTTTGTTTTTAAAGTCACTTCTCTTTTTATGCATTCCAGTTTGTTACACCAAATTAGTTAAAATGGTGCACGCAGGTCAACTAAATAACTCGGTGCAAAGACAAAATTGCTCTTTGTTTTTCTCTTCTACCTTTCTTGTGTGTTTTTAGAGAAAAAAGTTCCCTGATACTTTAAAATGTTGCACGCAACGCCTCACATTTTCACAAGCATTTCTGGCGACCAATTTAAAAAAAATCACTCCAAGGAAAAGACTGGAGAACATTTGTGCAAAAAGTATTGTTTCTTTTTAAAAAGTTGCTAATAATTTGTTGCAAACATCTGGATAACAAAAACAACAATGGCGAACACTGGGAAAAAAAAAGTTGAAAATAGACTTCAAAATTGGTGCAACCTAAAATAAGAATTTGTGGCAAAACAAAAGAAGAAAAACTATACAAAAAAAAAAATGAAACCGGCCCATAAAATTTCAGTTTCTAAAAAAATCAACCTGAAAACTTTAAGATATTGTTGGCATATACATCTGTCACTTACATTTACACGTTTCCTGCACCCTACACAGTTGGTGTCAGTATGCATCATCATATAAGACATGTGGAGTCTGTAACCGTCTATCATCAAAAGAATGGACTATTTTAGGGTACCAAATAAAAGCTTACAGTTTAAGTTTTCTTGCAGGAAACATTGGCTGATTCTGTTACAATCCAGATGGCTTATAGCAGAAAATCTAGAAAGAAGTATGATAGCCTCGCCTGGCATCAGTCTCTCTAAATCATTCTGCAGATATGGTAATGACTTGTCATAGTAGTTTCCTCTTTGGCAATCTGAAAGTTTCCATATGTATGCGGTGATGAGGACAAATTAAACACTAAATAAAAAAAATAAGGTATTTTTGCCGACAGCGCACTTTTCTGAAACTTCTTTTGCTTCAAAACTTTTTTTTTTCTCCTTTTCAGTAGAAAGTAATGTAGCCGGAGTGTCAGTCTGAGAGGCGCAGGTTTCTCTCTTCAGGTTAGTGATAGTTTTCATTTTGTCTCTGGGCTGTGCATAGCATCTGTATGGTTTCTTGTGTCATGCTGATTTTGTCAGTTTTGTGACCAAAATAGCTGGATGCTTCCTAAGAATTTCTGTGAGCACAGAGGTGACGGATAGAGTGCAGGTGCCAGGACAGATCTAATGCTTGCAGATAAACGTAAAGACTCTTCTTCTTTTCTTTTAAAGGGGTTGTCTGGGACATTAGAATATGCTGTTTATTAATGTAACTTTTAGAATCCTAACACACAAAATTTTGGAGTTTTTCATCCAGTCATTCCATAATTAATAACTAAGATTTGGCTACATCAATTACCAGTTTTGTATGAATCTTATTTAAGCGTGCCATTAGTATAAGCCACTGATTTAGGGGTCCCACGTGGTTCTCTGTACCCACTCATGTGGCTGCTAGCTGTTGGTAGCTTCAGTTTCTGCACTTGTGGCAACAAGGAGGTTTTACTGTTAATAGAAATTGATACTTGGAATTGGAATTCTGATCTGGCATAAATCCTATGTCATATGCAATGGATTGTTCAAAATCCGCTTTTGACTTTTAGGAACGCCACTTCCAATAGGTGGCGCTGCGCTAGAGTTTGTCTCCTTTCCTGGACAATTTGAATATTTCCCAGAGGGGCATTACAGCTATAAGGCTATGTGCCCACGCTGCGGAAAATGCGCGGATTTTGCAGCGGATTTCTCGCGGAAAAGCCGCGGATTTCCCGAAAATCTGCAGCACAGCTACTCCCCAGCCATTTCTATGGCATTTGGGAAATGCTGTGTCCACGCTGTGGATTTTTCCGCAGCGGAAATCGTGCGGATTTTCGTCCGGAAAAATCTGAAACATGTAAATTATTGTTGCGAATTTTCTTCTGGATTTTGGCTTTAAAATTGGAAAAAAAAAAAAAAAAATCCGCACCAAAATCCGCAGCAATTCCGCGGTAAATCCGCGGCAAATCCGCACCTATGAAAAGGTGCGGATTTTGCGGGGAAGCTGCGGATTTTGATGCAGAAAAATCCGCAGATACATTCTCCCGTGGACACATAGCCTATGTCCCCTTACTGGCAGCCAGGCTGGCTTGCAAAGTCTCCTTAAGGAGAAAAGTGTTCCCCCGTGGTCCCCCCACATAGCTTCTCATGAGCCAGATCTGGCACCCCATACTTTGCACTGACGAGGGGTAAGCACCCTGAAACACCGTGTCTGCAAATTGGGATTCTGATTTGGCATAAATCCTAAGTCATATGCAAAGGATTGTTAAAAATCCACTTTTGACTTTTAGGATCGCCACTTCCAATAGGTGGCGCTGTGCTAGAGTTTGTCTCCTTTCCTGGAGAGACAATTTGGATGACCTAGTGATTTGATTCTCTACATATTGTATTTCTTTAGGTAACATAGAGATACAGTTTATTGTCAAGTAATATGCAGTTTGCAGATATGGCGTTATATATATGTATGAGCGGAGCTGTGGATGTTCGCGTTTGGCCGGAGTTTAGTTAAAAGTTCAGTTCGGTACCCAACCTTGACCATGGACCCCAAACCCCATATAAGTCGACTTTGGTGCTGTAAAATGGCTATAAAATGGTCTTAGTAGGGGCTAGGGGGCTGCAAAATAATGGTAAGAGGAAGACAATTGCCCTGCTAACAATTGTGGAGAGGGAATAAATAAAAAAGATGACACGGGTCTCTCCTATTTTTGACTACCAGCTAAGATAAAGCAGACAGCTGGGGGCTGGTATTATCAGGCTGGGAAGGCCCATGGCTATTTGGCCTTCTCAGCCTAAAGAAGTGGCACATCCATTAGATATGCCACTTTTGACATTTTGCCCTGCTCTTTCTGAATGTCCTGGTGTGGTGGTGATCGGGATAATATTTTGGGGATTTATGTCAGCTGTGAAAGGACAGCTGGCATCAAGCCCAGGGGTTGGCAATGTAAAGGCGTCTATAAGACACTCCCATTACTAACCAGGTAAAAATACAGTTAAAAAACACACACACAGGAAAAAATTGTTTATTTGAATAAAGACTCCCCTACACTTTTTCGTTCATCAATTTACAAAAATCCTCAAAGTTCCAACTTAATCCAGTAGTGTAAGGTCCCACAACGTCCATCGAATCCCATAGAGCTTCTTTCTGAGAATGAGGCTCAATAGGTTACTCCCGGTCAGCAGTGGCAGCGTGTATGGCATTTCTCGCAAGTGTTAGAAATTCCAGGCTGCCACTGACCGGGAGTGACCTACAGAACCTCGTTCTGAGAATGTTCTCTGAACGAGGCTCTATAGGACTCAATGGATGTCGTAGGACATCATACCATTGGATTACATTGAAATTTCAAAAATGAGTTTAAAATGAATACATTGGAGAACAAAGGAGTGTGGGGGAGTCTTTATTCAAATAAATCATTTTCCTGTGTGTGTTTTTTAACTGTACACTTACCGGGTTAGTAATGAGAGTGTCTGATAGACGCCTTTACAGTTAGTAATGAGGGAGTCTGAGAGACGCCTTTCCATTGCTAACCTCTGGGCTTGATGTCAGCTGTTAATTCACAGCTATCATCAACCCCAAAATATTACCCTGATTTCCATTGCACTCGAGCAAGCAAGAAGAGCCGGACAAAGCACCAAAATTGTCACATCCAATGGATGTGCCACTTCTGGGATGGCTGTGTATTGTTATTTTTAGGCTGAGAAGGGCCAAATAACAATGGGCCTCCCCAGCCTGATAATATCCGCCTGCAGCTGTCTGCTTTACCTTAGCTTGTTATCAAAAACAGAGGGGATCACAAGTATTTTTTTTACATTTATTTTGTCCCAGCAGCGTCCAGACATCTTCCCTATGACTAATTGTTGATTAGCTGCACTGTAGTCTTTCAACAAACATTAGTCAGCATCCAAACTCAGACACGGACTTCCGCGAGAAGTTTGAGTTCGAGCGCCAGATACTAGGTGTCCGGTATGAACCTCGAACTTTACTGTTTGGGTTCGCTTATCCCTAGTTATATGTTATTCAGAAATAAAAAAAACAAATGTATTCTGGGTGACAAGTCATGGAGTATGGAGTTCTCCAACCATATACTTGCATTGCAGTTTTTACTTAATTAAAACCACCATTCCCATCATGTGCCTTCCCTATAAGTCACAACTTACAAACAAACATAAGGTAAACCATCTTGCACCAGGTAATCCCATCAAAGCAGCTGAAAGGATCCTTTATCTTGTGCATTTGAGGCCCAGGGTTGATGACATAAAGTTAATTATTGAGATAAGACAGGTCAGTGGAAAGCAACAAACACTGGTAACTTGGCTGCACATTTCTCCTGATGGACACCTTGTAAATTAGCTGTAAGAACTGATTTATGGAGTGTGTACGTTAGCACTACGCGGGGCTGTAGACTCCTAATTTATACCATGTTTTCATTAGGGTGGGTAATTTATTCAGATGAGGATTGTGTGGCTAACACCCCATAAGATTGAGTTTAGTGGGTGTTTCGGAGCTCCTGATCACACACATCCAATTTTTTTTAACATTTTTATAAATTAGTGCTTTGTAGTTATTATAGTTCTATTTATACATAGAGGATCATTTTTACCAAGAAGTATTGATCCATAAAGAACTGCATAACACTTGCCTGTATTACTGGCCATAGAGCCATTGGATGACAAAATGTCTTATCTTGAGCGTCTTGTGCCATACTTTTTTTGTGGTGGATCTTTGGCTGAAAGTACAATCAGATGTACACTTGATTTTTTTTGGTGTAGGCTACAAGTATAATTGGGTGTCCACTTGATCTCTAAAGGGTTATTCCCAACTTTTATAGTTAGGACATCCCCAAAGGATATTTGATAACTTTGGATTGGTGTGGCTTATATCGCTGGGACTCGCTTGAATCCTGCAAATGGGGCTCTGAAATCACCCCATGAGAATGGAGTGGTTTCTGTGCATATTGCCATGTTCTTTCATTTTTTTATGTGTCTCTTGGAGATACCTGAAAACTGGATTTGGCTATTTCTTGCAATCCTATAGAGAATTGATCTTTCACATGGAGTTTTGCACAAAACACGATAACTGTCAAGGCGGCGTCAGGCTCTGTTCACATATCAGAGTCTGACACTTCGTCTGATGGTTTCTCTGGTGTTTCTGATCAACTCATTCATAGACAGGCTAGCAAGAGTTAAGCTCTGCTATCTTGCTCATTAGGCTTCTTTGATCACATGTTGTAAGGAAGCCTATCACTTCTGATCCTCTCATTTGTAGGCTGGAGGAAATCTTTCTACCTACGCCAACTATAGCTTATACTGTGTTGGTCTGTGAGTTGTGGTGTCCCAGACTTGCTGGAGACAGTTGCTTTGTGCTTGGTGTTGTTGTGGAGTTACTCGTCGTTTTGTTGTTTCCACCCTCCTCCTAATCTTTTATACCTCTGTGTGTGTGTTTGTGCTGTGCGACTGAGTTTTGGTCTCCTATGTTTGTTTTTTTCTGTGGGTTAAATGACACTCCTGTCCCAGCCCCCCAAGGGGACAAGGTGGAGGTATAAGATCAGAGGGTGTAAAGGATCAGAGCTGGTTAGAAGCAGGGCCAGGAAGGAGACTCAGACATCCCCACCATTAGGGGTATCTCTGAGAATAGAGATAGGACAGGGCCTCCTAGTCTGAGGATCAGCTTAGGAGCCCCAGTTTCCCGCTCTTCCTAAAGTCCCTTATGACAACATCAGTGACACACATTTTGACATCACAAATCAATGCCTTATTCTCTGGATCGGTAAAGGCCCCAGTGGTTGAATCCTCACCAATCCCCAGGTCATTTAGCAGCTTCCGATTCCCACTGCTTCCTTTGGAGTTTTGGCTGGTGTCAACAATTCAACAATAAAGGCCACGTCATAGACAACGAGATCGCTAACAAGATCTTTGCTGAGTCACAGTTTCTTTGACGCAGCAGCGATCTCGCCAGCGATTTCGTTATGTGTGACACCTACCAGCTGTGAGATCGCAAGTCATTGCAGAATGGTCCGGACCATATTCTTCAAAGGCAATGTCCTCCTGGGCAGGACGCATCGCTGTGTTTGATGCTGTGTGACAGGGTCCCAATGACCGCCGAGATCATTATATAGGTTGCTACTGCAACTTGTATCATTACTGTGTCGTTGGTAAGGTCTGAATGTGGGACATCTCACCAGCGACCGCCCGGCTACTTACCAGCGATTCTTATCCAGACGTATCGTTGTCCGGATCGCTGGTAAGTCGTTGTGTGTGACTGGACCTTAAGGGGTACTTTGCGCACTACGACATCGCAAGCCGATGCGTGCGATGCTGAGCGCGATAGTCCCCGCCCCCGTCGCAGCTGCGATCTCTTGTGATAGCTGCCGTAGCGAACATTATCGCTACAGTAGCTTCACATGGACTTACCTGCCCTGCGACGTCGCTCTGGCCGGCGACCCGCCTCCTTCCTAAGGGGGCGGGTCATGCGGCGTCACAGCGACGTCACACGGCAGGCAACCAATAGAAGCGGAGGGGCGGAGATGAGCGGGACGTAAACATCCCGCCCACCTCCTTCCTTCCGCATAGCCGGCATGAGCCGCAGGACACAGGTAGGAGATGTTCCTCGCTCCTGTGGCTTCATACACAGCGATGTGTGCTGCCGCAGGAATGAGGAACAACATCGTAACATCGGTCCTTCCGAAATTATGGAAATGACCGACGCTACACCGATGATACGATTTTGACGCTTTTACGATCGTTAATTGTATCAAAAACAATTTACACACTCCGATATCGACAGCGACGCCGGATGTGCGTCACTTTCGATTTGACCCCAACGACATCGCACCTGCGATGTCGTAGTGGGAAAAGTACCCCTAAGAATCACCTGTCCCCAATGATGCATGAATCTGTAGTTGCAATTATCAGTTTGGTTTTTTTATTTGTAGCGAGATAGTGCATTTTGTTCCGTACAGGATGGTGGGATCTCACGTACCTATACTTTGCCATCATGATTAGACAATTATAGAATAAGGGGGCTGAGGGTAGACTCTGGCCAGGTTTAGGAAATGTACTCCTGCCTTCCTTGTAAAGTTTCCTAAGGTTAAAACTCATTATCGCCAGCACCATGTTTAACTTTCTACATTGCATCTAAATCTCCATTTATGAAGTATGAAGCTAAAGTTTAATGGCTTCTGTAAGAGAGGCTTAATAAAAATGCACTGTTGAGCTTATCGAGCGGGACAATTAAACTCCACCTACTAAATAGTATCAGTCTAATTTCTATCTACAGCTTATTCAGCAAAGCAAAATGCCAATGCATTTCCTCAATTTCCACTTCTTTGAACTTGCTAATGTCGGAATAAAAAAGAGATTTATTTGTCTTATTAGGCTGACACAAGCCGTGGTGTAAGAGGTAGCTTTAAATACAAGATTCATGAAACAAATCGGAGACCACAAAAATTCTGAGAGATTATTCTGATCTCCTCTCAGCCAGGCTTGTTTGATTTACATCAATTAGGAATTTCACATAAGGTATCATATAACACTGAAGCTAATAACCCAGAAATAACCTCATTAAAAACAGACAGCATATCGGTCTAAGAAGAATGAACTCTAAGCAGAAAAATTAGTGACCTGGAAACGATGGGGACGAGGTAATGGCAGGGAGAGGTGCAAAAATAAATTCCTTTTTTTTGCATGGCCCAAACATTTCACAAGAAACTGTATGCAAGGATGTATTCATTTTACTCATATCGACGTGAAGCAGAGTACGAGCAGGATGAGATCTGTAATCCAGCAATGAGTAATCTAGAATTCCAACAGATTTTTTTTGTTTCTTTTTAAAGTCCTTCATTGGAATTTATGTGTATTTATATATGTGTCACCATTCGATATGTTATACGTTGACTATTCACTAAATTCTAGTTCTTCCCAATGTATCAACCAAGGTGATTGGACTAATGAACACCCGTCATGAAACTCTTCGAACAATAAGAAATCTTCAACATCAATGAAATCAATGGTATCCAAATGTGTTGCCTTTTTTCATTTTGGAATTGATTAGATATCTTGCAGTGTATAGCCAGTGTTGTGGTATTATTATTATTATTTATTATTATAGCGCCATCAATTCCATGGCACTTTACATGTGAAAGGGGTGTACATAATAAGGACAAGTACAATAATCATACAATACAAGATACAGACAGGTACAGGAGGATAGAGGTCCCTGCCCGCGAGGGCTCACAGTCTACAAGGGATAGGTGAGGATACGGTAGGTTAGGGTAGAGTTGATTGTGCGGCGCTGTATCAGACTGAGTGTTACGGCAGGTTGTAGGCTTGTCGGAAGAGGTGGGTCTTCAGGTTTCTTTTGAAGCTTGTCAAGGTAGGCGAGAGTCTGATGTGTTGAGGCAGAGCATTCCAGCGTATGGGGGACGCACAGGAGAAATCTTGGATGCTATGGTGGGAAGAGGAGATGAGAGGGGAGTAGAGAAGGAGGTCTTGTGAGGATCGAAGGTTACGTGCAGGTAAGTACCGGGAGACTAGGTCACAGATGTAGGGAGGATACAGGTTGTGGATGGCTTTGTTTGTCATGGTTAGTGTTTTGAACTGGAGTCGTTGGGCAATGGGAAGCCAGTGAAGGGATTGGCAGAGAGGAGAGGTCGGGGAGTAGTGGGGGGACAGGTGGATGAGCCGGGCAGCATAATTTAGAATAGATTGTAGGGGTGTGAGACTGTTAGAAGGGAGGCCACGGAGCAGGAGGTTGAAATAATCCAGGCGGGAGATAATAAGGGCATGCACTAGGGTTTTTGCAGCTTCTTGGGAAAGGAATGTACGGATCTGGGAAATATTTTTGAGTTGGAGGCGGCAAGAGGTGAAGAGGGCTTGGATGTGTGGCTTCAAAAGAGAGATCAGAGTCTAGGATTACTCCCAGGCAGCGAGCACGTGGCACTGGGGAAAGTGAGCAGCCATTGACATTGATGGATATGTCAGGTGGGGGGGTTGAGTGAGGAGGAGGAAAGACAATGAATTCAGTTTTGTCCATGTTCAGTTTTAGGGATCAAGCAGAGAAAAGGATGAAATAGCAGACAGACATCGTGGGATTCTGGTTAGTAGAGAGGTGATGTCAGGTCCAGAGAGGTAGATCTGTGTATCATCAGCGTAGAACAAGAAAGCTGTGGACAAACAAGCGCCAATAGGGTCTTACCCGACAAAATGTAGGGAGGGGAGGGGGGAGTAATACTACTCACCAGATGTGGTTGTGAAAGTCACAACCACTACATCAGCATGAATAATCGATCCACGGCTGCAGCCACCCAATGGCAGATAACAGAAGACAATAGAAGTTGGTGTTTGATGCCGCGCCAAAGGATCACTAGTTCAGATATTCAGACCAATGTCACTTTATTTTCATCCAGGTCTACGCGTTTCAGGAGCACCTGCTCCCTTCCTCAGGACCGTCAGTATACAAATAACATCAAATCCCTTCATCAGTATCAGCGTAGAGATGATACTGAAAGCCGTGGGACTCTATGAGCTGTTCCAGGCCAAAGGTGTAAATGGAGAACAGCAGGGGTCCAGAACTGAACCTTGGGGGACACTGACAGATAGGGGGCGAGATGAGGAAGTGGTGTGAGAGTGGGAGACGCTGAAAGTTCGGTTGGATACAGAAAGAGGAGATCCAAGATATCTGTCTTATTCTGAACTTGTCTGTGCTCATTTATAAACCACAGACCGCATCAAATTGAGCTGAACTTTGATGTGGTCATAAATCTGCTGAGATGAGCTCAGAACAAGCTCTCAGTTAAATCATTGTATAGCCAGCATTGAGCAGCGAAACAACGAGTGCATAAAAGACCTAAAGGGTCCAGAATGCTGGGATCTGCACTAATTGTAGCACAGGTTGCGCACTCAACTGTTACTCCATTCATTGTCTATGAAGCTGCTAGAAAATGGCAAGCGCTCAACAGCCCCATAGGGAATGAGTGGATTAGCGGTCAAGGTTTTGGACTGACGCTCCAGTAAAATTCCCCTTTCTGCTGATTGATACATGTCTCAGTGTTTGGACCCTTCAGCAAGTTATCACCTAGTCTGCGTATAGGTTATAACTTATTTTCACTTTATACCCCTGTAAGATTGCACCACTGCCCCCAGTTTACTCATTTATTCCCAATAACGGCATACTTTTCTGTCCTTCCTTCTGGGAATTTTAGGTGTTTGTCAGCAGAGTGTCCGTAACCATGTGGCACATCGTACTATTAACCATATCTAACAGAGATCCGCAGACTCCGGACATCACCTTTTATCTGACTCTGCTGTAGATTTACTAGACTTCTAGATACAGAACTGTGTAGAGTCAAAGGCCAACAAGTGTGACTGATGAATATACAGCTCTGCATAGCCGGCTATTGCCTCAATGAGAAAATTGCCATGCTTCATAGCTCCTGGTGACAGTTGAGCTTTCTTTAAGAGCAGGTCAAACACTGCAACATGGACATTACCCCTGATATTAGCATTCTGCTGCATTATTCATCTTTGTCCAATTTACTGATTGTTGCATCAGTTTGTGCCAGAAATGATGAAAAGATTTACTCTGCTCGGTTTTATTTTAGTTGCAAGGTCTGAACATAAAATTTAACTAATCGAGTTCCTTCCGGCCTTCTTGCTGTGATTGTTAAATGGGTTTCCTCCCATATATTACAGCTGCCCCAGATAAGCACCTGCCCCAAGTCGCTTCTGAACATCGATCTAGGGGGTAATCGAATGCCATTCACAGTAGGCATATATCCTGGTTTTGAGGTAGTGACAAAACTAAGTATTCTGCAGCAAACTTTTGTTCAGCAAACGTACACAAATACATACAGTACAGACCAAAAGTTTGGACACACCTTCTCATTCAAACAGTTTTCTTTATTTTCATGACTCTAAAAGTTGTAGATTCACATTGAAGACATCAAAACTATGAATGAAAACATGTGGAATGAAATACTTAAAGTGTGAAACAACTGAAAATATGCCTTATATTGTAGGTTCTTCAAAATAGCCACCTTTTGCTTTGATTACTGCTTTGCAGACTCTTGGCATTCTCTTGATGAGCTTCAAGAGGTAGTCACCGGAAATGGTCTTCCAACAGTCTTGAAGGAGTTTCCAGAAAATCTTAGCACTTGTTGGCCTTTTGCCTTCACTCTGCGGTCCAGCTCACCCCAAACCATCTCGATTGGGTTCAGGTCTGGTGACTGTGGAGGCCAGGTCATCTGGCGTAGCACCCCATCACTCTACTTCTTAGTCAAATAGCCCTTACACAGCCTGGAGGTGTGTTTGGGGTCATTAAATAAATAAGAAATAACGTTTGGAACTCCATTCTATGTCTGAACTGGGTGCAAAAACCTAAAAAAACATCACTATGGGGAGATAAGGTATGCACACCAGTGACTATGTAAGGGGAATACATGGAATAGCAGAAACTGCTGTGTGAATACTGACATGAAAAATTCAAAATTCAAAAAATAGCTATTGAATTTTTCATGTCAGTATTCACACAGCAGTTTCTGCTATTCCATGTATTCCCCTTACATAGTCACTGGTGTGCATACCTTATCTCCCCATAGTGTTTGGGGTCATTGTCCTGTTGAAAAATAAATGATGGTCCAACTAAACGCAAACCGGATGGAATAGCACGCCGCTGCAAGATGCTGTGGTAGCCATGCTGGTTCAGTATGCCTTCAATTTTGAATAAATCCCCAACAGTGTCACCAGCAAAGCACCTCCACACCTCCTCCTCCTCCATGCTTCACGGTGGGAACCAGCCATGCAGAGTCCATCCGTTCACCTTTTCTACAAAGACATGGTGGTTGGATCCAAAGATCTCAAATTTGGACTCATCAGACCAAAGCACAGATTTCCACTGGTCTCATGTCCATTCCTTGTGTTCTTTAGCCCAAACAAGTCTCTTCTGCTTGTTGCCTGTCCTTAGCAGTGGTTTCCTAGCAGCTATTTTACCATGAAGGCTGCTGCACAAAGTCTCCTCTTAACAGTTGTTCTAGAGATGAGAAGGTGTGTCCAAACCTTTGGTCTGTACTGTATGTTACAATTATCCTGTAGTCTAAAGTGTCAGAGCTTGAGTACAGTTTATGGCACCAAAGAAAACTATTGCATATAGTCAATGCACTATGTGATATAATCACTGGTACTGTGCTCAGAGGGTTAAGGTGTGTTACCTGGGCTGGCTCTGCTGTGGACAGCTAATGAGATAGGTGGGACGGCTGTTCACCATATCTCCACCTCGGGGTGTGGTCCCAGGAATGAAACTCAGGCCTCTGGACACACCCATGGCCCTGCACTGAAGTTCCTGTGCTGGAGGAAGTAGCTGGGTGTATTGGTGGGTGGAGGTAAGGAAACAGCGTCTGAGAAGGCTCTGCAGGGACTTATGGACTGAACATAATCTGAAGGGCTGAGGTTTGGGAATGTACCTGTTTTCCTGCCTGTACATGCCATGTGATGTCCGTACCAGCGCAGTGCTTTATGAAGTTGAATAAAGCAGGCTGTGATCTTAAGAAACTGTGCCTCCTGTGTCTACCTGAAGCCCTCATGCTTTGCGAGTAACCCCCTATGTTGCAAGGTGCAACGTCACATATGGTGGAGAATGCAAGCAGCGTTCCCAGGAGCACGTGGTGGATATACACAGCTGTGGATCGGTGGGTCCACGAACAGTGACAGCGCCCTCAAGCACCTGGCTGCGAATCAGCAGGTGGCGGGGTTCTGTGCTGCAGTGGTGAGAGTCCAGCGACTGGAGGTTCCAGGCCAGCCCGAAATTGCGGGGCCCTGCTTGGTGAGCAGTGATACACCACAAGCTGGAGATCCTGGTTGTACGGGCGGTACAACCCGGAAAGGTTAGTGGTTCTCTAACCCCCCCCATCTTTCCCACTGGGTATTACCCATTGGAGCGCCCCTCCTGTTCCTCTTCACGTTGCAGCATGGAGGGGCTCCTGAAACAGCTGCTGCAGAGCCAGCAACACCAACAGCATGTGCCAGGAGGGCCAGTGACAGCAGTGGGGGCTGAAAGCCGAAAAGAGGGAATGGGTCATGCAGACTTTGTGGAGGAGCTGTACTAGTTCCTGGTGTGAAGACAGCAGGAGCTGTTAGTATGCAGCGATGTTGCAGCCATGGACCAGTTTAAGCATTCCCTTCGGGGGCCGGTATGGACACTGGGTGCCCAGGGAGATAAGGGCGAACGGTGTGAACTAACTGGCTAAGGACATTGCATGGAAACCCCAAAAGGGGGCGGAGTCCCAAAAAGGGGTGGTTGCCCAAAAGGGGGCAGAGTCCCAAAAAGTCCCAAAAAGGGGTGGTTGCCCAAAAGTGGGCGGAGTCCCAAAAAGGGGTGGTTGCCCAAAAGGGGGCGGAGGCCCGGAACGGGGTGGTTGCCCAAAAGGGGGCAGAGGCCCGGAACGGGGTAGTTACCCAACAGGGGGCGGAGCCTCAGAAAGCAGTCGTGACCCACAAGGGGGTGGAGCATTCACAAGCCAAACAGGTGGACTATAGCAAGGGGTAATGGGGTTCGCCTTACATATGTCCTACCTGCGGTATAGGCTATCCATCCGGTATGAGGCCACAGAAGTGCTCCGTGGACTTGAATGGGCTACGTGTGTCTGGTCTGTTAGACCCGGGGAGCCGGTTGACCTTAGTGAGACCCATGCCTGATCTCCATGTGATGGTGGGTAGGACGATAGAAGGAAGCTGTGTGCATGGGACCACTAAAGTATATCCTCTGGCCAGGGTGATGATTCAGACGGCCAAACGTTTGGGACGCCCTGATGTGGGGGTAGTTCCAGATCTGTTATATCCGGTTATCATAGGACGGGACTTTGAGCTCTTTCAGGATTTATGGAAGACAGAGGCCGGGACCGATTGCACAGGAATGAGTCGGCCCTCGCCTAAGAAAGCCTCTTTTCCGTATGAGGTTATACAGATTCCCTGTGGGGTATTGGGGTGCAATGAGGAGATGGTACCTCCACATAAGGACTGTCAAGAGTTAGGAGTGACCATGACGTCTCCAAAAGGAAGTGACAGTGTGACCACTACAGTTATAGTAGCTCCAGAAAAGGGGGCCGACACCTGGTTAAGTTGGGACGTGTTAGTCCAGGACACCAGGGGGAGTGACGATGACTCCAGTAAAGACACTGACTCAAGAAAGGTGACAAATACAGTGAGGTACAGGAGTGTGAGAAGGGGAAAACTTCCTCCCGACGCCGAACACGTAATAAGCGCCGAGAGGTGGCACAGTGTATGCTGCCTGACGGTGCAGAGAAAGTGAAATACCTGGGTAATGAAAACACGTTGCCAGTAGCAACTGCTACGGTAGAGTCAGACAGTGATATCCTACAAAAGAAGGAGGAATCAAAGACTGAACTGACACATTGTCACGACAAAAATCAGCAGGGTGAAATTGCAGGGAAAGAACCGACCAAAGAAGTAATGGTGGTGTCTCCTATAATTTCCAAGCATGAAGCTGGTGGTCTGTCAGATGAAAGCACTGTAGGAGATGAATTCCTACAGAGTAATACAGGAGATGGACTCCTAGACAGTATTGGTGGAGTACAAATCCACAAAGGTCCTGGTGAGCAGACCGGTAAGCTACCCAGTGTTGAAGTGATGAATGTTGAAAATGGTGCCAAGGTTCTAAGAAGACCAGAGTGCCGTGCTGAAGGGCGTAACACCCTGGTAGAAGGCGATGCTGTAAATGCCCAAGAGAAGGCAGAGGGTGACACTGCAGAGACCCAAGTGGAAGTTGGAGGGAATGCAGTGAAGTCCCAAGACACAGCTGGTGCTGTAAAAGTGGAAAGAGCCTCTGAGGAAGAGGTGAAGTCTGGATGTGAGGTCTCATCAGAAGCTGAGAGCCTGACTGACTCAGTGGGTAAGACCAAGACCGCAGACAAGAAGATTGACTCAGCTAAGAGTAAGAAACCCAGAGGCTCTGAGGCTGGGGCTGAACCAGAGGTCTCATCAGGAGTTGAGAACCTGAATGACTCAGTGGGTAAAACCAAGATCGCAGACAAGAAGATTGGCTCAGCTAAGAGCCTGAAACCCGAAGGCTCTGAGGCCGGGGCGGAACCCGAGGCGTGTGTAACTCAACAGGTGAAGCCTTTGGTGGAGAATATGGAGGAAGGCAAGAGACCTCAGGAACAGTCTAGTGTCCTTGACAGTGAAGGAAGCAGACCAGTCTTCAAGTGCCGGATAGACGTGCCGGAAGACTTAAGAAAAGCCTGTGCCAGTGAGAAGGTGCATGAGAGATTCCAGAAAGCAGTAGGGGCCTGTAAAGTGTACTTTGCTGCAGAGACTAATCAGTTGGTGTTGTGTTCTTTCAGTTATGTCACAAAGAAGCGAGTGGCAATCCTGAGTGACATGCACCTACGGTGTCTTCGTACGAAGTGGATCAGCACTGCAAAGAAGGATGAAGTCACCAGATGCTTGGCGCAGCTGACCGCAGGCTTTCTAGAAGTGGTGGTTGTGAAGAAAGCATTAATTAGACTGGCATTGAGAGCACTAAGAAATAATATTAAGCAAGCCAGGAAGGTTCCAGGTGTCACAGCTGTGCATTTAGATAAAGACAGTGGAACATTTCGTATCTATGGGACAACGGCAGAAGCGGTGAAGACAGCTCGACCGTTGAATTGGAGTTTGTAGAAGAGATCATGCAAGTGCCCAGAGAGATGGTCTTGAGGCTTATTGGACGACATGGAAGAGCCATGCAGGAGATGGTTGATAAGACCGGTGTGACGACATTAAAAATTGATATTCATAACGAAGCCAGGAGGCCCTGTGAAGTCGGTTTGGTTCCATGTGCCATTGTGGGCACAACTGGGTGTGTTGAAGATATACGAGCCCTCCTAGAATACCGTTTGGGATACCTGGAAGAGTTAAAACAATTGAATCGAGAAAGACGGAGGATTGCAAACCAACTTCGCCAAGTTGTTGTGGGATGGCGACCATATAGGGGCTCTGGCCCCGAAGAGAAAGGTGGCTCGCTCGATGAACGTGTTGCTTCAGAGGGCAAAAGCAAGTCCAATGGTAAAAGGAGCCAGGGTCATAGAGGACCCAGGTATTCATCGGGCTATAGCACAGACTCTGAAAGGTCTCAGTCCTGTGAGACACAATCCAAAGGACTGAACGAAAGTAGCGATGTGTCGTTAGCCAATGTTGTTCACAAGAGAGTGCACAATCCGAGAAACAGACGACGATGCCCGGGTAGAAGAGCCCACGATAGATTTATACACAGGCCCTGCGGAGGGCCTGGATATGGCGCCTCTTCTGGCAGTTCACCGCTGAGGCCCCTCGATAGTAACCCCTCTAGTGGTCGAGATAGCTCAGGGTTAGACAGAACGGTAGTATCGACTGGGAGAGAGACTCCCTCCTACACTGACCATGGGTTGCAGCCTTGGAGAGCTGGGACTGACCAGGGGGCGTATGAGAGAGTTCGCTGGGGAGGGTCCGGTGACTGTGACGGACAGTACGTCAAGGGCTGTAGTCCGGGGCGGACAGAGCGGGTGCTCTTGTCCGCTATGTCAAGGTGCCAAAACCCCCTGGCTTTGGGCAGAGGGGGAGGATATGTGATATAATCACTGGTACTGTGCTGAGAGGGTTAAGGTGTGTTACCTGGGCTGGCTCTGTTGTGGACAGCTAATGAGGTAGGTGGGATGGCTGTTCACCATATCTCCACCTCGGGGTGTGGTCCCAGGAATGAAACTCAGGCCTCTGGACACACCCATGGCCCTGCACTGAAGTTCCTGTGCTGGAGGAAGTAGCTGGGTGTATTGGTGGGTGGAGGTAAGGAAACAGCGTCTGAGAAGGCTCTGCAGGGACTTATGGACTGAACATAATCTGAAGGGCTGAGGTTTGGGAATGTACCTGTTTTCCTGCCTGTACATGCCATGTGATGTCCATACCAGCGCGGTGCTTTATGAAGTTGAATAAAGCAGGCTGTGATCTTAAGAAACTGTGCCTCCTGTGTCTACCTGAAGCCCTCATGCTGAGCGAGTAACCCCCTATGTTGCAAGGTGCAACGTCACAACAGGTACAAAAAGGATAAAGAGTAAATGGTATAAGGGTGTATTTCCCCAAAGTAGTTAAGGCACTGTAAAAACCACATGAAAAACACATCAGGAAAACGTCTTGTGGTTTTGTGTTAAACTTTAAATATTTCACATGTAAAAAAAAAAAAAGCACAGACAATATCCACACCACAAAGCTATGATGTACTTTCTTATTTATAATTTATACCCAGGATCATGTAATGCTCACACAGATGTCTTATATACTACATCTTATATCAGTTTTTCCTTCTGCGAGCTCTATCTCTAAGTGTCAGTTGTCTCTGAGCTAGTGGGGGGAGACTAGCTGATATAAAGTCTCGCACACACTGTAGATGCAGGCATAAAGGATTAATGCTCTCCTGTTTCTGTATTGCACATGTTCAAAACATTAGGCATCAGTACTGAGCAGTGTAGCTGTGAATGCAGCCCTGGGGTGAGATAAACATTTACTAGAAAGCAGAAGTATGGATGACATTATACAGCAGTACTGAGCAGTGTAGCCGTGAATGCAGCCCTGGGGTGAGATAAACATTTACTACAAAGCAGCGGTATGGAGGACATTATACAGCAGTACTGAGCAGTGTAGCCGTGAATGCAGCCCTGGGGTGAGATAAACACTTACTAGCAAGCAGCATGGAGGACATTATACAGCAGGACTGAGCAGCGTAGCTGTGAATGCAGCCCTGGGGTGAGATAAACACTTACTAGAAAGCACCATGGAGGACATTATACAGCAGTACTGTGCAGTGTAGCTGTGAATGCTGCCCTGGGGTGAGATAAACACTTACTAGTAAGCAGCATGGAGGACATTATACAGCAGTGCTGAGGTGTGTAGCTGTGAATGCTGCCCTGGGGTGAGATAAACACTTACTAGAAAGCAGCAACACTATCAGTCTTCTTCTCTCTACTCAGTCTCCCTTAAGAATGATTATTTTGTTTTGAGCAAGACAAATTGTAACAGTTTATCAGAATGTAGGTCAGGAGGCAGGGAGAGGAGAAGTGGCTTGCAAGTGGAGAAAGAAGGAAGTTATATGACAATAGTTCTTATATTCACTTGTACTATTAATTTATGTAAAGTTTGAAAAATTGCTTTGTGTTATAAGGCGAATAGCCTGCTATCAGAATAAACACGCAGCAGATTGGGTCGGGTCTTGCTGCATATTTATATTTTCCGCTTTAATATTCCCTTTGATGGGATCGTTAGTTGCCGGTGGCTCGATCGGCTGCATTATCATGTCCCGTATATCGGCTCAGCCATTTATAATGTCATCACCTACAAACTATACTGGTGCATTTACTCCTCTCCTCGTGGGATACCGATATACATTAAACTTTCTGTGGGCAAATGTGCCGAGTTCCTGAAGATAAGATTTCAATTTGTCTGAATGAATATGATATTTAATCAACTTTCATGAGGGATTTCAAAATTAGTCAGGCTGTAATGAACTATGAAATTCTGATTAATGTGGTTTGGGTGCTTGATGAGAAGCAGCATGTTCACTAGCATATTTTGTTGATGATGTTTTTATGTATGTTTCTTTCTCTCTCTCTCTCTGTATCATGGAAAAAGAGGTTGGAAAACTGCAATTCTCTTCTTTATGGACGGGCGTGCGGACGGCGAAGGGAGTGTTTGGCCACGTGCACATTGAGTATTTGGTGAGTGTTTTACATCATTATTTGTAAGCCAAAACCAGAAATGGTGACCGTGTTTCTATTATACTTCTCTGATTGTTCCATTCCTGGTCTTGGCTACAAATTCTGATATAAAATACTGACCAACTACTGCATATGTAAATGGTCACCTCCCGTAATCGCACTGGCATATAAGATTAATATGTAATACCTGGGACTGCCGAGTCCTTATTTCCATATTGGCATACAACATGTACAGTGTTGCCACGATATTGGTGCTACCTGCTACTCATACAGCATCTGGGCCAGTTCCATCAGCAGCTTGTGTGGTACTTCTGGACATATGGCTTTATAGGTGTCACGTGTATAGGGCAGGCTCAGGATCAGTGTTCTCTATTACCACCTAGACCATGCACATTTAACACTAGAAGTCCCAGAAATTTCGAACTCCATGGGTTCCAAAGGTACATAGTTACTTAGGTTGAAAAAAGACCTAGGTCCATCTAGTTCAACCTTCCTCCACCAGTTCCTCCAGGTAGAAATGTTAAATGACCCCTCTCTGGGACTTCTAGTGTTAAACGGTGTTGTTTTCCTTTGGGCACTTTAGGGTTAACTTCTTTTCTGGTGCTGCAGCAGTCTTAAGGGTGCTTTACACGCTGCGACATCGCTAGCGATGTTGCGAGCGATAGCACCCGCCCTCGTCATTGGTGCGATATGTGGTGATCGCTGCCATAGCGAACATTATCGCTATGGCAGCATCACACGCACATACCTGTTCTGTGTTGTCGCTGTGACCGCCGAACAATCCCTCCTTCAAGGGGGAGGTGCGTTCGGCGTCACAGCGACGTCACAAAACGGCCGCCCAATAGCAGAGGAGGGACGGAGATGAGCGGCCGGAACATGCCGCACACCTCCTTCCTTCCTCATTGCCGGTGGATGCAGATAAGGAGATGTTCGTCATTCCTGCGGTGTCATACATAGCGATGTGTGATTCCGCAGGAACGACAAACAACCAGCGGCATGCACAATCAATGATATTATGAAAAGGAGCGATGTGTCAACGATCAACGATTTTTGCCGTTTTTGCAATCGTTGATCGTCGTTCCTTGGTGTCACACGATGCGATATCGGTAACGACGCCGGATGTGCGTCACAAACACCGTGACCCCGACGATATATCGTTAGCGATGTCGCAGCGTGTAAAGCCCCCTTTACTCATATATATGTCACGCTCCCCGGGTCCCCTGCGCTGCTCCCCGGCTCACCTGTCACGCTCCACGGCTCCCCTGCTTCGCTCCCCGGTTCTTCAGTCCGGTCCCCGCCGCTCCCCGCTCTCCAGCATCCATTGCCGGCGCTCCCCAGGCGTCCTGGTCCCCGCTCCCGGCGCCCGTCGGCGTCTCAGCCCCAGCCCGGCTCTGCTGCTTCCTCCTCTCAGCTTCCTGCTCTGGCTTCTGGCACCCGGGCCGCGCGCATGCGCATTAGGGCGCGCGCGCGGTCATTGACCCTTTCTTAAAGGGCCATCGTCCATTGACAGGAAATGAAGCACACAGGTACAGGGTATAAAGGGGTTTAATGTCCAAGTGGGCGGGGCCTGATCTTCGTGTTTCTCAAGCTAGGAGTCAGGTCTCCTTGTGTTCCTGTGAGATACTCACCTCTCTCTCTTCTAGAGCCGATCCTGCCTCGCCATCCGGTCCTGCCGAATCCCGTACCCCGAACGCTGTCTATCTGCCATCCTGACAGTCCGTACCATCTCGGATCCCTGCGGTGACCCGTCATCTCGCTCCAACGGTTCCGGACTCCGCCTGACATCATCTCGGCTTCCGAACCTGAGCTCCGTCACCCGGACTACCATCAGTGACTCCGTGGTCCCAGTGACTTCTCCATTATACTCTTGTGCACGGACTGCTCTGCTACTTGTAGTGCTCCAGCTACCGGACCCCTTACCATCATCAAGGAGTTCGGCCCAGTGGATCCACCTCCTGGGTCTGCCCGTCCACCTGGCCCTAACAGTAAGATCAGGCCATGGATCCCGCTGAAGCACTAGCAGCCGTACAGGAGGAACTCACACGCCAGCGTGAGACTCAGACTCGCATGCTGCAATTCATGTCTTCTGTGGACGCCCGCCTGAACACGCTACAAGCGTCAGTTACGTCTTCAGCATCCCGGGCTTCCACTAGACAATCCACGGCTCCAGCTCCCGTGGCGGCTTCTTCGGATGCTTCCCGACTTCGTTTGGCCTCACCACCCCGGTACGCCGGAGATCCCAAGACCTGCAGGGGATTCATAAACCAATGCTCCCTTCATTTCACGCAGCTGCCGCATTTGTTTGCCTTCGACCAAGCCAAGGTCGCCTTCATCATGTCCCATCTAGAGGGTGAGGCACTGGCGTGGATGAACCCCTTGTGGGAGAAGGAGGATCCTGTGACCACGAACATCCAGGAGTTCCTGCAGGCATTCCGTGGCACCTTTGACGAGCCCGGACGCGCCTCCGCGTCTGCTTCATCTCTTCTCCGGTTACGTCAGGGGACTCTGACGGTGGGTCAATACGCAATCCGTTTTCGCACCTTAGCTTCGGAACTCGGCTGGAACAACGAGGCACTGACCGCCGCCTTCTGGGAAGGACTCTTGGGTCGAATTAAAGATGAGCTGGCTGGTCGTGACGTACCGTCCACCCTGGATGCCCTGATTACCCTAGCGACTCGAGTGGACATTCGCTTTCAGGAGCGATCCAAAGAGGTGTCCCGTGAGAGACGTCCGGTAAGGCATTCCTCTCCTCCGCAGAAGCCCGCCGTACTACAGTCAACGGCATCTGGTGTCTCCGTCCACGAGCCCATGCAGATCGACCGTGTGCGGCAGTCTGAACTACGTCGAGCAGAGCGGCTCGCCAAGGGCCTCTGCTTCTACTGCGGAGAGGGCACACACCTGCTACGCTCCTGTCCAGAGAGGCCGGGAAACTCCAAAGCCTAGGGTTGGTAGGAGAGGCCACCCTAGGTGCTGGGACTCTCTCAGACCCGGTTACGTGGACTGTGCAAGTGACAACGGGAGAGACGCGGTTCACGGCTGAGGCGTACCTCGATTCTGGGGCAGCAGGCAATTTCATCCAGCAGGCCACGGTGGACAAGTACCAGGTGCCTGTTACTCCACTCGACAAACCCCTCGTGATTGCCTCTGTGGATGGGAGACCCCTTTCTGACACCATCTCCTGGATCACCAGGCCGGTCGAACTGCGTATCGGTGCCCTGCACACCGAGAACATCGCTCTCTACGTCCTCCCACACATGTCCCATCAAATCCTGCTGGGACTTCCCTGGTTACGGACACACGAACCATCAGTCAGCTGGGGCACTGGTGAAATCACCCGATGGGGCTCTTCGTGCCATGAGAACTGTCTGAAGACCATACAACCCATCCGACGACCTCCGGTTCCAGAGAACCTACCGGGACTGCCCTCGGCCTATTGGTCCTTCGCGGACGTCTTTGATAAAAAGGAATCAGAGGTACTTCCGCCACATCGTCCGTACGATTGTGCCATCGACCTGCTCCCGGGAACAACACCACCTCGAGGACGGATATATCCATTGTCTCCAGCCGAAACAAGGGCCATGTCTACTTACATCACAGAGAGCCTGGCAAGAGGATTCATTCGGAGATCCTCCTCTCCTGCTGGAGCAGGCTTCTTCGTTAAGAAGAAAGAAGGCGACTTACGCCCATGTATAGACTACCGGGGATTGAACCAAATCACCGTGAAAAACAAGTACCCTCTGCCGCTCATCCCCGAATTGTTTGACCGGCTTAGAGGAGCTCGTGTGTTCACCAAATTGGACCTTCAGGGTGCCTACAATCTGGTCCGCATCCGCTCTGGGGACGAATGGAAGACCGCGTTCAATACTCGCGATGGGCACTATGAGTACTGCGTGATGCCCTTCGGCCTGTGTAACGCACCAGCAGTCTTTCAAGAATTGGTGAACGACGTTTTCCGGGACCTTCTTTACGTATGTGTGGTGGTGTATCTGGATGATATCCTTGTCTTCTCTTCGGACCTCCAGACCCACAGAGAGAACGTGCAGCTGGTTCTACAAAGACTGAGAGAGAATCGTCTGTACGCCAAGTACGAGAAGTGTGTCTTTGAGCAATCTTCTCTCCCCTTCCTGGGTTACATCATCTCCGATACCGGACTGCAGATGGATCCAAAGAAGGTCTCCTCCATTCTCAACTGGCCTCCTCCTTCTGGACTGAAGGCAATCCAACGCTTTCTGGGATTCGCCAACTACTACCGCCAGTTCATCCCTCACTTCTCTGCTCTGACTGCTCCTCTCTCCGCCTTGACCAAGAAGGAGGCCAATCCAAAGGACTGGTCACCTGCGGCCGACGCCGCGTTTGGCTCTCTGAAGCGGGCATTTGCCTCCTCTCCAGTGCTCCACCGTCCGGAGTTAAACCGCCAGTTCACCTTGGAGGTGGATGCCTCCTCCTCGGGAGCCGGAGCAGTGCTCATGCAGAAGTCCTCCTCCGGGAAGATGGTGACTTGCGGTTTCTTCTCCTAGAGCTTCTCAGCGCCTGAACGCAACTACACCATCGGTGACCGAGAGCTATTGGCAGTAAAACTGGCTCTGAAGGAATGGCGCTACCTTCTGGAAGGAGCAGTGTACCCCGTAATCATTTACACGGACCACAAGAACCTGGAATACCTGCGGTCCGCTCAGCGACTGAACCCACGGCAAGCCAGGTGGTCCTTGTTCTTTGCCAGGTTCGATTTCCATCTCCATTTCCGACCCGCGGACAAGAATGTACGCGCTGATGCCTTGTCCAGGTCTTTCATGCCCATGGAGCAGGAGGGGGAGACATCCCAACCCATCATCTGTCCTAGTAAAATCATTCCGGTGGCCCCTGTCACCCTGGCCCAGATACCGCCCGGGAAGACCTATGTCTCTGAGACTGACAGGCAAAAAGTGTTACACTGGGGCCATGCCTCGAAAACAGCCGGTCATGCTGGTCAGAAGAGAACATGGAGTGCGATTGTACGTCATTACTGGTGGCCATCCCTTCGCACGGACGTCGCTGCTTTTGTCTCTGCCTGCTCCTCTTGTGCCAGGAACAAGACGCCCAAACACCTGCCATATGGCCGTCTTCTGCCTCTGCCTATACCCACAGTTCCGTGGCAACACATTGCAATGGACTTTATTACGGACTTGCCATTGTCCTCCGGACACACAGTCATATGGGTCGTGGTGGATCGGTTCTCTAAAATGGCTCATTTCGTCCCTATGGCTGGACTGCCCTCTGCTCAGGAACTCGCGGACGCCTATATACATCACATCTTCCGCTTGCATGGCTTTCCATCACACATCGTGTCCGACAGAGGAACTCAGTTCACCTCCCGCTTCTGGAGGGCTCTCTGCAAACATCTGGGAGTGACTCTGGACTTTTCTTCTGCCTACCATCCTCAGTCTAATGGCCAAGTGGAAAGGGTCAATCAAATCTTGACCTCCTTCTTACGACACTACGTCAACGCCCATCACGACGACTGGTCCACGCTTCTTCCTTGGGCTGAATTCTCACATAACCACCACGTCAGTGAGTCCTCTTCCAGCTCTCCCTTCCATGTCGTTTACGGACTTCAGCCCTCCGTCCCATTGCCTGTATCTCCTTCTTCGGATGTCCCTGCTGCTGATGCGGTAGCCCGTGACTTTGTAACCATTTGGGACTCTGTCAAGGCGTCCCTTGGGCGTGCTTCCCTGCGGATGAAGAGACACGCAGACAAGAGACGTCTGGACCCTCCGTGTTTCTCTCCTGGAGATCTAGTCTGGCTTGCTTCCAAGTACGTCTGATTGAAGATACCATCCTACAAGCTGGGTCCTCGCTACATCGGGCCGTTTAAAGTCCTCAGCAAGATCAATGAGGTCTCCTACAAGCTACAGCTTCCGGCCACGATGAGGATACCCAACTCCTTCCACGTCTCCCTGCTCAAGCCGGTTGTCCTTGGTCCCTTCTCCGCTGCTGCCAGTTCGGCTCCTCCTCCTATTGCCGATGACGACATCTATGCGGTAAGAGATATCGTGGCCATGAAAACCGTACGGGGTCGACAGTTCTTCCTGGTGGACTGGGCAGGGTATGGTCCTGAGGATAGGTCCTGGTAGCCCCGGGAGAATGTGGGCACTCCGCTGATCCGTGCCTTCCTGTCCCGGTTGCGGGGAGGGGGCGTGGGGGGGGTACTGTCACGCTCCCCGGGTCCCCTGCGCTGCTCCCCGGCTCACCTGTCACGCTCCACGGCTCCCCTGCTTCGCTCCCCGGTTCTTCAGTCCGGTCCCCGCCGCTCCCCGCTCTCCAGCATCCATTGCCGGCGCTCCCCAGGCGTCCTGGTCCCCGCTCCCGGCGCCCGTCGGCGTCTCAGCCCCAGCCCGGCTCTGCTGCTTCCTCCTCTCAGCTTCCTGCTCTGGCTTCTGGCACCCGGGCCGCGCGCATGCGCATTAGGGCGCGCGCGCGGTCATTGACCCTTTCTTAAAGGGCCAGCGTCCATTGACAGGAAATGAAGCACATAGGTACAGGGTATAAAGGGGTTTAATGTCCAAGTGGGCGGGGCCTGATCTTCGTGTTTCTCAAGCTAGGAGTCAGGTCTCCTTGTGTTCCTGTGAGATACTCACCTCTCTCTCTTCTAGAGCCGATCCTGCCTCGCCATCCGGTCCTGCCGAATCCCGTACCCCGAACGCTGTCTATCTGCCATCCTGACAGTCCGTACCATCTCGGATCCCTGCGGTGACCCGTCATCTCACTCCAACGGTTCCGGACTCCGCCTGACATCATCTCGGCTTCCGAACCTGAGCTCCGTCACCCGGACTACCATCAGTGACTCCGTGGTCCCAGGGACTTCTCCATTATACTCTTGTGCACGGACTGCTCTGCTACCTGTAGTGCTCCAGCTACCGGACCCCTTACCATCATCAAGGAGTTCGGCCCAGTGGATCCACCTCCTGGGTCTGCCCGTCCACCTGGCCCTAACAATATATAATCCCTCTGCTTCCTGTAGAGGTTGCTGGATATTCAGCTCAGTTGGAGCTAGCCCAGGAGCAGAGAGGACATGTCTGTTGCTATCTGCTGTGATTGTAGTAAGTGGTGTCTACTACCCTTTTTTTTCTTTGTACCCCTACCTGTGCAACTTTGGTTATTCCCTAATGCAGGTTTTAGGTGTCTGAGTTTTGGTTTACCCCATCCATTGTTCTGTGTTGGTGGGTTTTTGGGATCTTCGTACTGATCAGTCTCTTGGGTGGGAGGGACTTAGTAATCAGTGCCAGGATAGGAGATAGGGCCATGTTGGAGGCTCAACTCTACCTTCAAGTCTACCGTCGGGATAAGGGACAGCACGGGGTCCCTGTGTCATCCTTGTCTCTCCCTCACAATAGGATTTCTTGGCTTGTGCAGGGTCCATTCCCATGGTGATTCTAAAAAAAAGTAGTAAAATATTAAGAAATTGTCATAATGATATATACGTTACAAACCATAATGCTTTGCAAATGGTATCTCGAATGTCTAAGTCATTTTGTGTAGAACATCAGAACCACAATTCTTCAAAAACATAAACTCAGTTACAATTATTCCATAATAATTGTTTCAGGTTGGTCGTTCTGTTCAGTTGTTCATTATCTGGTAGTATTTCTTCCTCTTGCAACAACGTACTTGTGATATCCCTTTTCTCATGAGCAAGGGTTTGGCCATCAGCTCTCTAAGATGTGTGACCAACTTCAAAACGGAGCCAACTCCAACCTAATGAAAACACAATTGAATAAATGTGTTAGATCTGATGATGCGTGTGTACTTACTATGAAAATCTTTACCAGAATTCTTTAATTTATTTTTCTGAAAGTTTCCCTGTGCATTTATTGGACTCCTAAAATACTTAATTTAGGTTGAGGATTATCCAGCTATCCTGAAATGGATTTTCAAAATAAATACACCAGTATTTTCAGGTCTGAGACCTGTTTAAGGGTACTGGCCTACGATCAGGAATAGCAGAGTTTTGGACTGCGTCGTACAGTAGAAGCACAGTGAATGTGACTTAGATAACTCCCATGGCTACTGTGCTTCTTTATCATACAGTGTAAACTGACATTCGGTGCATCTTTCGAGTCGCAGCATGTCAATTTATGCTGTGGACACACGAGTGTTCTCAGGGGAGAGAACACAGGGAAAGTCTACAGCGCCCAGAGTCCTGATCGTGTGCACAGACTGCTTCGTTCTCCCACGGACAACACTTCCGTATCCACAGGAGAAGACACACTGCGGAAGGCGCATCGTGGGCACATACCCTAGTAATATATGCATTTTGTAACAGATTGGCTTTAACCATTCCTGTTCAGTCATTGACTTTACAGGCCATTAATCCAAACGTCAGTGAATGCATTCGCCAACTAGACCAAATATTCTAATAAGGAGAGACATTTTTTAAGCTATAAGGGGTTATACACTGTATAGAGCGTTCAAGCACCTCTCTGAATTGATCGCCAATTGCTGTTTCTGGCTAATTTTAGTCCCCTGAACTTCTCTGATTCTGCAGAAGCAAATCTGCCACTGCTACAACCTTGGGAGAGGTTTCAACCAAAGAGACCATGATGTTGGTCTGAACTGTCAATCATCAGGAGTGCATTGTCCCGGTTATGATGCCCTCTTGAAAACTGAAAATTAGAAAATGACTTGTTTTCAAGCTGAAAAGTTGCATGTTTTGGGGTAAAAAGCTCTTCAAAGCATCTGGTTTGGTTGCGGTGTTCTATGTCCAACCTTCTCTTGAATTTAAGATAACAATGTGGGTGAGACAAACCAAGCCCACCGTACAGTGAGCACTGGATGGACGCTTACCAAGGGGGTGCTTAGGCTCCATATATATTTTGAAAAAAAGCAGATAGCCAGCACTAAATGTGCACTACTGCACTAAAAATTCCAAACTGTACTTTTTAATAAATTTGAGATTTTTGGCTAAAAATTGAAATTTCTTGAGCTATCCCACCACATCACGGCAAATCTCATTGGGGCAGTCCTACTGTAAAAATATTTTTATATAAAATGTGCCATACAGCCTCACATATGAAAAGTAGAACTGTTCTTAGCAGAACTTACTTGGTGGTTTTCAATCCCATACCCATGACTGAATGATGGCTGTGCGGCGGGACAGGTCCAAGCAAATGCTGCTGGAAGTAAATAGCCTGTGGACAGGGCCTGATGACTGAATGTGAACAGCCACCAATTGCCAAAATCAAGACAGGTGGAATACAACCCAAATTGGGGTTCACGGCAAGGTGGGGGTCAACCACCGACCAATTCAATGAAAAAAACAAAATAGCCACTAAATGTGCACTACTGCACTAAAAATTCCAAACTGTACTTATTAATAAAATTTTTGGCAAAATCTCAAATTGACCAAAATTTATACACATAGCCAGAATACTGAAACTGATTATATTCCGAACATATGTTCATATTGGCATTTTGTTCTGTGAGAAAGGCACAATGAGTTTTTATTTATACTCCTTATGGGCCTGTCCAGTTATAGGATAATGCTCAGAGGTGTGTAGTGTGTAATACTGTACTATCATGAGCATGTTGAGTGTTGTAATGTGTCTAATTTTTAGCCCTCTGCACGGCTTTTCAGTTTGCATTGTAAACACATTAATCCCCGTTAAAACAAAACTAGAAGATCCTCCTTGTACTTAGACAAATCTTGACCCCATAGGCTCAGTTTAAAGATATAACCCAGAATCCTGCAAACTACTGTTAATTAGATTTTGTTCTTTGCAAATCAGTAATCCATGATAGAAATTGCTTTTTGTATGTGATTCAGCTAATGTATTTCCTAAACATAGCTATTCCTGAAATGAGACGGTATTAAAAGATGGGATCAGGACCATTTCGTTTTAATCGTGTCATGTTCATAATGCGTACATCTTCAAAATCCTCCGTCACCGCGAGATTTGCATCGGTTTCACATTAGTTTCTTAACACTAATCCCATTGTTACAGAGATTTATTATCTCCTGGCTTAGTGTTCTATCACTTGAAATTATTTTGAGGATTTCATTTAGGAAATGTAACTGAACGACAGCATTTAAATCATTATCAGCAATTAATTGGAAAGTACACACCGCTATCTGCAAACAGAATTAAGTAGAAAAAAAATAACACCTTTAGGTCATTCTAGATACAAGAAGTGATAAGAATATGAATGTTTCCCAGAAAGTGAGAGTAGTCTATACTGAGAGAAAAAAAATGGTGGTTCAGTTTTAACGTTACACTGTCACATAGGATTTGTATTTTTAAGCACGTTTTTTTTTATCAGGTTGTCCCATTTCTAATACTGGGAATATTCCTAATTATACAAAAAAAACTCAGCAATTACGCTCTTGTAACGCCTGCCTGGATCCACAGACTCAGATGGGCTGTAAAGGGGAGGCTAGAGGGAAGCCACTCACCAAGTAGGACCCCCAGAACCCTGAAACCCTTTAACCCCTATACAGGGATTTGGAATTACACAGGGAACTGGAGATCACTACCTGTGGAAGGCTGCAGTCCGATGAGAGTAGTAGTCAGGCAGGGTTAAACCAGGAATTGCGGAACAGGGACAGAATCGGCAGACAAGGATGTAATCAGCAAACATAGCAGAGGTCAGATCCGGGTCGGGCAGCGAGGTACAAAAACAGTAGGCGGAAGGGTAGTCAAAACACGCAGAAGTCAACACAGGAATCACCAACAGAATAGGACGTAACAGGAGCCAGGAAAATCAGAACTATATCTGGCAGTAATCATGTGACAGGAGGGGAAATAAGAAGGGTGTGGTGTCTTCCCATTGGCTGTAGCTGAACGCTGGCAACTTCAGCTGGAATACACACGCCACCCACAGTCAGCCAGCGGTACTGCAGATCCCAAGCTAACCCAGCCCAGTGGATGATCAGAGCCTGCGCCCACTGGTGCCGCTGGCATCGACTTCTCTCCCATCACCAGAACCATCCACGGCAGGAACACGGCGTTGCCTGGTGATCGAAGCAGAAGTCGCTGGAGCAGACTCCGGCGGTGACGTAACAGCTCTTTAGAGCTTTCTCTTCCTTCACCATATTCATGTCCCATTTGATACATATATAAATATTTTTTTCTATTTGCATCGCCCTCCCCTCCTGATTGTCACAATCTTTTGTCAGGCTTTAAGATAACTGACGGCAGTAGGAGCCCTTCACTTCTGATCTGTCGGAAATGATAAACCCCACACCTAATATACATGAGAAATATCAACTCCTCTCTTTATATCTTCCTTTCACTTGCCCCTGTGAAAAATAAAGAATTCTATGTGTCCCCCTCCTGATTCTTCCAATCTTTTGTCTGGCAGTAGGACAACTGACTGCAGCAGGAGCCCTTCTGCACTTACTCCTTTGTCAGCTGAAAAGACAAGGCAACAGGATTGAATTAACACTTGTTCATTGTTACTGTAGTTATTTTCTGTTAACCCTGATCACTTTTTTTCTAAGTTCAGATATACTACAATGATTTGACACAATAAAGTATGAAAGAAAAGGAAAATGGAATATATCATCATCTCTATTGTCTGTGTTCCTTTTTTTTTATTACTGCGTGCAACCTATACAAGCAGTGATGACATTGGTGGAACCTGAGAAGCTCCTTTATAAATTACTGGAGGAAATTATTTAACACTGGTGTCCATCATACTGTGGCATCCAGTACAAATTGAAGCCATAGTCATGGTGAGGTGGAGCCCCTAAGACCAAAGTCCGGGTGAGCACACGGCCGTCGGTGACACAGGCAAGTGAGGCACAAGGGAAATAGGTAGTAGAAGAACTAGAGGTTCCAGGCAGACAGAAACCCAGAAAGCAGATAATAGAAGTACTGGAGGCTACAGCAGAAAGAAGCTCAAAAAGCAGGTAGTAGAAATACTGGACGCTGCCAGTAGATAGTAGACTGGGAAGCAGGTAGTAGAAGTATTGAACCCTGCCAGCAGACAGTAGACTGGGAAGTAGGTAGTAGAAGTACTGGAGGCTGCAGGCAGACAGTAGACTGGGAAGCAGGGAGTAGAAGTACGGGAGGCTGCAGGCAGACAGTAGACTGGGAAGCAGGGAGTAGAAGTACTGGATGCTGCCAGCAGACAGCAGACTGGGAAGCAGGTAGTAGAAGTACTGGATGCTGCTAGCAGACAGAAGATCTGGGAAGCAGGTAGAATAATTACTGGATGCCACAGGCAAACAAAAGGCCTGGGAGGCAGGTAGTAGAATTACTAAATGCTACAAGCAGCCACAAGGCCTAGCAAGTAGGTAGTAGAAGAACTGGACGCTGCCGGAAGACAATAGACTGGAAAACAGATAGTAGAAGTACTGTAGGACACAGACAGACAGTAGACTGGAAAGCAGGTAGGAGAAGTACTGGAGGCTGCAGGCAGACAGTAGACTGGGTGGCAGGTAGGAGAAATACTGGAAGCTGCAGGCAGACAGTAGACTGGGTGGCAGGTAGGAGAAGTACTGGAGGCTGCAGGCAGACAGTAGACTGGGTGGCAGGTAGGAGAAATACTGGAAGCTGCAGGCAGACAGTAGACTGGGTGGCAGGTAGGAGAAGTACTGGAGGCTGCAGGCAGACAGTAGACTGGGTGGCAGGTAGGAGAAGTACTGGAGGCTGCAGGCAGACAGTAGACTGGGTGGCAGGTAGGAGAAGTACTGGAGGCTGCAGGCAGACAGTAGACTGGGTGGCAGGTAGGAGAAGTACTGGAGGCTGCAGGCAGACAGTAGACTGGGTGGCAGGTAGGAGAAGTACTGGAGGCTGCAGGCAGACAGTAGACTGGGAGGCAGGTATAAACCTATAAAGACTACACTAAAATTGGTTTAACAAGAAATCATTTTTATTGAAAAATAAAAAATATATAAAATATATCTAAAAACAGATGCACAGCAGTTATGTATGAAAAAGCTATTCCAGAACACAAATATTACTGATGGCAACAAAATATATATATGAGAAGCTATCAGGATGTGATATTCATCAAAAAAAAAAAGTATCAGCATTTAATATAAGGGGGGGGGGGAATGCAGGATGTGATATATAACAATATATCACCAACCTGATAGATTTCTATGTAAAGATTTCCAGATACAGCATACAAAATGTGCCACAATATGATGTGTAATAAAGACTTTATCCAAACAAGGGTGACAAAGGCATAATATAGTAGCAATGTGGAATAGATGGCATTAAGATAGCAAATGGCAAACAATATATTAATAATAATGATAATTAAAAATTGTATTCATTTATATAGCGCTATTAATTCCATAGCGCTTTACATACATTGGCAACACTGTCCCCATTGGGGCTCACAATCTAGAGAATCCGACATCTGTATGTCTTTGGAGTATGGGAGGAAACCGGAGTACCCGGAAGAAACCCACGCAAACACGGGGAGAACATACAAACTCCTTGCAGATGGTGTCCTTGGTAGGATTTGAACCCAGGACCCCAGCGCTGCAAGGCTGCAGTGCTAACCACTGAGCCATCGTGCCGCCCTTAGAAGATATCAGGATAAAAATGATAATCTGATAATTAAAAAATGACAGTACACTGGGAAGCAGTTAGTAGAAGTACTGGAGGCCACAGGCAGACAAAAGATCTGAGAAGCAGATAGTAGAAGCATTGGATGCCACAGGCAGACAGAAAACCTGGGAGCAGGTAGAAGAATTACTGGATACCACAGGCAGACACAAGGTCTGGGAAGCAGGTAAAGTACTGGACGCTGCCAGCAGACAGTAGACTGGGAAGCAGATAGTAGAAGTACTGGAGGCTGCAGGCAGACAGTAGACTGGGAAGCAGTAGAAGTACTGTAGGACGCAGGCAGACAGTAGATTGGGAAGCAGGTAGAAGTACTGGAGGCCGCAGGCAGACAGAAGATCTGATAAGCAGATAATAGACGCATTGGATGCCACAGGCAGACAGAAGACCTGGGAAGCAGGTAGAAGATCTAGAGGCCGCAGGCAGACAGGAGATCTGGCAAGTAGGTAGAAGTACTGGAGGCAGCAGGCAGACAGAAGACTTGGAAGCAGAGGCGGACAAGACACAGGAGCACGAATAGTTTTAATAATAATAATAATAATAATAATAATTAGACACAAATGGGAGCACAAGGTCCCACCTGGAAAACCTGACATGGAGCACAGCAGAGTTCAGTGGACTGGGTTGAGAGTAGAAAAGCCTAGATACGAGACAGATATTTACATCATGATGGACACCAACAGCGCACTCCCAGGTATCTGTAAACATTTGATGCAAGCCCTAAGTGTGTTCAGTCATTGGCACCCAACCAAAGATTGATCTACTTGACTGCTGCCTCAAAATTTAACATTACAATGGAGACTGTCTCTTTCCACCGAAGGTCTAATTGTCTTGGACACATTCAGTAATATAGCTTGTCTGTCAGTCAATAATGAAAATCTGTAGCTGATGCTCTGATGTACATGTGACCAAAACCCTAAATTGTTAGCTGATTTTATTAGGCATTTCGTATCCTATTTTTTTAAACATTTAGGTATTCCGGAGGGTGACATTTTCCTACGACGACATATGCCTTGCTCTGCGTCCTTTCCTTCAGCCAACAGAGAGAGCATTTGCTAATTTTCATTCTGCAGAAAGCTGCACTTTGAGAGCTGGAATCAGATTTTCTTAATTTGCAGCGAGTCATTTTTCATTTCTACAAATAACTTTTCAATTATTTTTGAAAGCCAAATTGATATATTTACACAGCATCTGAAAAAAACCCCAAGAATAAGATTTTCCGTATAATAATCACATGAAATAGGCCGGCAGTAAAGCGATCATTTATAAATTAGGCCAGCATCTCTCCCATTAAGCTATACAGAGTAGCTTTGCAAATAGCTGGGAGGGATGTTACCTTGTTCGCTCTCAATTAATGTTCTGTACATCATCGGGGGGTCAGCTCAACACTTAATAATAAAGGCCTTTAAAGCCATCAGTAATGATTTACTGTGCACTGATTGATCAGCCAAGTGTATTGGTCACGAGAACTGTATCGGGGGGTCAACATTGGTGCATTTGGGGTTACATTATGTACGTTTCGAACCCACGAGTCCCCTTATACATTAGGAGAGAATGAGTCAAAGAAGAACAGGCATGCACTAAATATTGTCATGTCTTTTTCCTCGCTCAACTATACCTATAAGGAGAGCTTTAAATTTTTAAAGAGGTTATTGTGTTGTTAGAGAAGGAAACTGTACTGATTTTTCAATTCATCAGCGCTCAATAAACGTTATACGACGGTGACAACACAATAAACTCTTCCTTAAGGAAACAACATTATGACATAGCGATCTTTGCAAATGAACATAATTGACTTCAAATTCATTGATAAAGATGGACGACGGAGGTTAGGAGCGATGACATCAACAAAGTCGCCTCCGCTTCAGAACAATGAGACAGACACAAATCCATTACAAAGATACAATCAAATATTTAAAAAAGCTTGGCTCGCTCATTACTTATTCATGCTAATACGGGAATCTTAACAAATCTGACGAGGGTTAGCACTCAATCACTCACAAACCAAATGAGTTTTTGCATTTATCAGAATCCAGGCACTCGGTCCTCTGTCCTCTGCTGCCGTTTGCTTAACAAAGGTGGTAGAACGACATAAAATACATTTACTGCCTACACAAGACAACAAGATACGGGATTTATCAAAATGAGTAATGCAAGCCTGTGTGTCATGGCTATCAGGTTACAGGCTGGCAGCTTTCTGACTGGAGGCCATTCATAGCCATCGCGTATCTGACGGGGGCAGAGAAAAATACGGTTCATAGTGACTCCAACTTGGCATGAACAAAACAATACATGCAATAAGGGTCATGTGTCTTATGGTAGTTATCGCATCCTGGTCTTTAAAGTATCAATGCAAGAAGTAGAAATGCATTTTTACTAACAGGTGTCCGCTATTTTTTATCAGCAATTAGCTAAATAGAGGGTATCAAACTCTAGAACCACCTGCAACAAGACCAGTGTGTATCACGCTAGTTACGGGGAAGTACGAGGCGAGCCGCGAAAGATAGGAAGGGAGAGATGGTGACCCCTAACCAAACCTACTGCTGATCCATGGGGTCCCTCACCACCCTAGATAGGTTCCGGGCCTATGCGCCGAGCTGGATACCTGACCCTAGGTATTCTTAATGCTGGACCGTAAATAGGGAACGGATGGGATGAGCTCTTCGTCAACCCCACTCAACACTAAAAGCAGACACAAGGAGGACATGCAGGGGAAAAGTGCATGAACTACTTATCCACAGATGACACAGGCAGAAGTTCAGCAAAGCTTCCGCAACGATACTACAGATGAGTACAAGCCTCCTGCTTGCAACCAGAGCTTGTAAGAACTGAATAATATCACCAGCACAAGTCCAGGGAAGATGGGAGTATTTAAGCACAAGGGGATACTGATAATCAGCAGCTGGACAGAAATTTAAGTTCCCTGGGTCCTAAAGAGGAATAGATAAAAATTTATATACTGCCCCCCGAAGAAGCAACCTAAACAAAACGCGTCAGGGCTTCCCCCTATCCACAGGATATCCACTCCAGCACTGGAACTTTAATATGGGTAAGTAATGATCCTATGCTACCTCAAAGGGTATGGGTTTGGATTTAGTTTTCTTATGACTACCCAATTAATATGACCCTCTGTGTCCTATTTATGTATGAGGATTACCTTTGTATACATAGGATTGCCCTATATATTATGCTGTGGATGTCCTAGGTTGGGATATCTCTGATTCCTCTTTATCTCCAATCACTGTTGTATTTTATTAATTGTACATCATGTTATAACAGTGCCCTTGCATGTATCTTGCCATAAATAAATTATAATTATTTCTAAAGGTGCACTCCTCATGTTCTTTTCATAATGATTGGCCCTTTAAAACTCAGTTTCCTTGTTTATTTGTGTATTCCTATATTGAGTGGCCGACAATGTGATATTATCAAACATACATCTGTTGCTTATTCCTATTGTCCAGTATTACAAAGAATACTAACAGCACGAACAACAGAAAGTCAGGGAGCATTGTGTGCAGCCAAACACTGTGACCTTCTACTGCTAGAAACCACATGACTCTGTCACTCTGTACAAAAGGCTAGTAAGATGTAGTACAGCGTATTCCCCACTAGGTGGCAGCAGAGTCGTGAAGGAGAGACAAAGTCACACTGTAATAGAAAGGAGGCTGAAGTACAGCAGAATAACTTCAGCAAGCAATTAACCGGAAAACCACCAGGGGGCAATAGAGTAGTCAAACAGTCGGGGTCTAGCCAGAAAATTCATGTCACTGCAAGGGGAGTATCAAAATCAAGTCAGAAAACAGAACCGAGTTGGAAGCAGGGAGATCAGGTATGCAGAGGGAAACACAAATAACAGACAGGAGCGGGAAGTCAGGGACTGGGACAGGCAGATGAATGGGGAAGGGTACAAGTCAGGACACAGTAGCAGGGAGGCAGAACAGATCAGGAACACTCACCAGAGCCAGTATACAAGCTGCAAGGCAGAAATATCACTGGCACTGAACGATAGGTAGAGATTCAACATATAGCGTCCTGGATCCGGAACGAGGCAAGGGGATTTAACCCCTGACATAACCAGTCCAGAGCTGGGTGTAATAAGAGCAGGGAAAACCGGCCTGGATCATGACAATTGCCTGTCACCTCTGACACACCCTTGACAGTGTGCCAATGATGTCTGGGTATGAACACCCTTCTTCATGGCGCATACGCGGGGTGCAGATTTGCAGCTCTACAAGAATGATATCAGGCTATGTTACAGGGAATCTGTCACCCTTTTGTGACTTAGTTATTAATATCAGCATACTGGTGTCATACAGGTGAAATCAACCATACCTGTATGCCTCCTGGATGATGGTCCATTTTGGAAAAATAATCTTCTCTATCTTCTATCTTCCGGGCTATGGGGCGCGTGTGCTGCACGGAAGATAAGCCAGCCTCCGGTCTTCATTATCCCCAATTTCTCCTCCTCTTCTCTTTAGTATGTGCCTGTGATGTCAGGAGCGCAGCTGGAAATCCTGCGTCTGTGCATTCTGCATGCCGTCTCTCCCCCAGTCTTTTTAGCACTATAGCACTATGGTGCATACAGAATTTTTTTATCTCAATTTTTACCTGAAGAAGGCTCTGTTAAAGAGCCGAAATGCGTTGTAATTGAATTTTTAAACCTAGGGCTCTATGCCTGTCTAATTATAAAACTGTTTTAAAGGGAACCAACCACCAAGATTTTCCTATTTAAACTAAAGCCAGTGCTATACTGGCGCTATCATTCTGATTCTATACATGCCTTTAGTTGTGAGATCGGAAGTATAGTTTCTGAAATACAGGGAAGTAAAGTTTGTGAAATGCACTGTTACTTGATTGATAGGTGCTGCAGAATATCTAATACGTGGGTCGGGTTTTGCTAGTTATTCCCGCCCATGTCTGCCTGCCTGTCCTTCCCCCCCTCATGTCCTTCCCTCCTCCTGTCCTTCCCCCCTCCTATCCTTCATCCCTCCGTCCTACCCCTGTAATAACAGAGACAGGAGGAGGAAGGACAGGCAGCAGACAGGGGCGGGAATAACTAGCAAAACTCGACCCACCTATTACATATTCTGCAGCACCTATCAATCAAATAACAGTGTATTTCACAAACTTTACTTGCCTATATTTCAAAAACTATATATCCGATCTCACAACTAAAGGTATGTATAGAATCAGCATGATAGCGCCAGTATAGCACTGGCTTTAGTTTATATAGGAAAATCCTAGCGGTTAGTCCTCTTTAAGGATCCATTTCAATCAAGTTGGACTTTTTGGGAGCGCCAATCGCAATCTTCATTCTCCTTTTCTTAGGATAGGTCATCAATATCTGCATGGTGGAGGTCCAACACCCGGCATCACCACCGATCATCTGTTCTAAGTGTTCAATCTTCGTACATGGATTATTTCTATAATCTATGGGACCCGCAAACAGCTGATCATGGGGTGTCGGAAACAGTGATGCCATATTAATTACCTATCCTACGAATTGGCCATCGATATTTAATCCTGGACAGCCCCTTTAACGCTTGGATTTTTATCATTTCATTAATGCACAATGTAAGAGTTAAGAAGAGTTATACAGTGGAAAGAAGCGCAGAGTTCCAGCTGACGTTTTGAGAGTTTGCAACCAAGGGAATACATAGAGGAACCAACAGGGCCTCCAGCAGCACAGTGTATTTGAGCAGTGACTGACCACTCATCTGATGATGGATTTGTGGACAGAGCGTCATCATCTGTAGAGGCAAGTACCGTAGGAGGTCATTGACCAAATATAACAGTGATCCCTACCTCCCCGTTATATTGTTGCTGAAAAATCATATTATTCTAATTTTTATTGAATGCGAGTCCGGTTTAGACTCCTTGATAATGACATTTACCCATCCGGAACCTATTAAGAAAAGATAACTAATGCTCCAAATGTACAAGTTTGATCACGTTCCCGCTAAACAAACAATTAAAAAAAGTTCAATTATTTTAGAAACTTGGTAGCGTCTATTGCTCAGCGAAGTTTACAGCCTAATAATGCTGATCCTACAAAATCTGCTTTATCTTTCCAGCGTAATATGCGGAAAGGGAATATTTCATGCCAGCCTAGGTGATGTCGTTTAACAAAAAATGACATTTTCTAGATATTAAGTCATTTATGCTGTGCATTAATAATTTACATCCAGCTGTTTTCATTGATAAGTAGATGGAAAATATTGTCCGTGGAGGACCCTTTAACGGGAGAAAATGATCTTTGTAGTGTGTTCGATGTTCATAAATTAATAATCAGGCCTGTATTTTTATAATTCACTGCATCTCCCAATTAGATACTATTTTACCACAGGCGGTATCACTAAACCTAGGGGAGGCGATGCGGGAACAGACCACTAATTCCTCTTAAATGATGCCCCTCGTAATTAACCATTGCACGGTCCTTCATCACTGCAGTAGTGGACTCTGGAAGTTTTAGTGCATGTCGCATAATGTAAAGACCTTCTCTGCGTTGCGTCCATCTCTAAACTTCATTGGGCTGGATCAAAGTCCATTAGGATGATTTGTAAGGGGCCTGAGTCAAAGTCAAACCTTACAAAGAGTGGCAAATTCTCTTAAAAATCCTTATTAAAAAAAATGCCATAAAATGCTATGAAATAGTGTAACATCAATGGCCAAGTTCGATAATAATGCCATACTATGCCAATATAGTACTATGTTATATATACACCACAGCCACACCATGTTTTATCTAGATGCAATGTAAATAGGGGTACCATAAATAAACATGGCGAAATGTGGACCCCGGCAAGTCGCTGGTATACAGCATAAGAAACAAAAAGGATTTGCGACAACGCCAGTAGGTGAAAAAGTGATAAATTTTATTAACACGCAGGGTAGGTGAAATTGCGGCACAGGATACAGGTGCGACAGCGGGTCACCGTATCTCCAGGATACGTTTGCACACCATATGAGTGTGCAAATAGAAAACTGTGACAATTAATATACAAGTGTATATAAATATAATTGTTAACCTACAACCACAGTTGGTCATAAGAACAGTACCATATCACATCACAACCAGGTATACAGTGGATAATGAACCAAAATGGGACGTGATCACAAGGTAAAAAGCGGAGGGGGCTTGTGTAAAGCAGGAACTCATAGGGAATATGAGAACCAAAAGGAACCCTCAATTGAGCCACATCACCCACCAAAGTGGTATAAATAAACCACTGTAACGCCCAAAGAGGGGAAGGTTATACCTGGGAGGATAATCCTGGAGTATGCGGAGACCAGCGTCTGCCCGACGGCCGTTTCGGCTGTCAAAAGCCTTCGTCAGGGGGAGTGGTTAGTGTAGGGAGGTGCTCGTTTAAAACCGGAGCATCAACCAATCATATTCGGCGGGCGATTGGTGACGCATGCAATCTCCCAGCAACCAGGGACGCCACTCGCTGGCCGCGTCACTCCCGTGCACGACACTTCCGGTCACATGACAGCCGGGCAGCGGTCACGTGAGCGGACGTCATACAGGGAGTCATAGCAACACAGCCACGCGATGACGTCCCGGTGCCAGCAAGGCGCATGCGTACTCACCCGGCGGAGATGACATAGCAGGAGAGGAGGGAAGGAGTCAACACCTCCATCATTATACCCGAAGTCAATGGTATAGTATACAAAATCAAGGGGCTGAGTTCAAATAGCTCCATCTATCCAATATATACAATATATATTATATAAGATATATAAGTACATAAATCTAATTACATTATGCCCAAAGAGAATAACTGTATATCATGGATAGTGGGACATTAGATGCATCGCACCCAAATAAATGCATCCAAACACCAGAAATAGCATAAATACATGGTATCAATCATGGCATAATATAGATCCATATGTATATAAAATCTCATTGGACACCAGATGAATATGCACATATGGTTCTCCAGGATGCGATCCAACATTCACATCAGTGGATTGCCATATGTACACATGACCAGCATACACACCAATCATATGTGAATTGCCACTGGGCGCAATGAGAATATGTCTGCATAGAACTCTAAATAAAGCGCACCACCTGGTTAAATCGTCTATATTACCAATATGAATGGGTTATGATCAAAAATATTAACCAAAACCAGGTGATAGCAACTAATCATACATATGAACACCTATAGGGCTATACAAAAACAGACGACCATTGTTGAGAGAATTAAGTAGATCAACTTATCTATAAGGCTATACAAGTGTCACAAAATTATACAGCATACAGTAAGCTAAAAAGGACGACTGTTAAAATACACTGCACAGATTCGGAAATAGATGCATTATACAGGTGCGGAGTCCCACAGGATCCAAATGGAAAGTAGAAAATTGATTGAAGGAAAAGGAGTCCACTCGTGTATGAGAGAAGAGATGATAAGGACATCCGGGAAATATTCATCCTGCCAAGGACTCACAGCTCTTAAGATATAGTGTGTATGATGAGAGGTTGATGTCTAAATAAAATGTAAGCATGAAGTTAAAAACAAGACATTAAAAATTGAGTTACAGAGCACCCCAAAACCACGACCATTACAAAAAGGAGGCATATGATATGTTCTCATTGAGGCCCCTAGGGTGAAGAGTTTTTAGGGTCCAGATCCACTTAGTTTCCATACGCGCCAATTTCTGGCTAATTTTACCACCCCGAATACCAGGATCAAGATGATCAATGCCCCTAACTCTTAACAACGTGGGATTAGATCCATGATGAAGCTTAAAATGACGGGGAATAGTTTTGAGAGACGTAATATCGAGACAATCCGCCGCGGCCACTATCCCATTCACGTGCTCTCTAATCCGCACCTTAAACTGTCTGGTTGTCAAACCGATATATATTTTGGGGCAGGGGCATGTAGCATAGTATATAACGGCTGTTGTGGTACAGGTAATAAATTTCTTGATGGTAAAAGTGCGGGTTGAAGCCGAATCTGTGAAGGAATTTGCCTTATCAACATTCGGACAAGCCACACAATGTCCACAAGGTGTACATCCCACCCGTGGATTGAGAGATCCAAAAGGGGAGGGCTGAACAACCGATTCATAGTGACTGGTAACGAGGTGGTCACGAAGATTTTTGGACCTGCGGATGCTTAACATAGGTCTATTAGGAATTATACGGGCAAGGACCGGATCAGCCTGCAAAACTGGCCAAAACTTTTGTAGACAGGACCGCATAGCTGGAAACTGACCATGATAATTGGTCACAAATCTTAGTACGTCCTGTGATTGCGGCTTTTTTGGGGTATACAGCAAAGAATGACGAGTAGAATACTTGGCCCTATTGTAGGCCCTCTTAACGCATCTTTTACTGTACCCTCTAGCATAAAACCGGTACTTTAGATCGAGAGCTTGCCTCTCAAAATCCGAGTCCACAGAGCAAATCCTGCGTAATCGCAGAAATTGTCCTGTGGGAATGGATTCAATCATATATTGAGGATGCGAAGAAGATGCGTGTAAGAGCATATTACCTGCTGTCTCCTTCCGAAAGATGTCGGTTTGAATGACATTAAAGGAATCTTTCGAGACCTTAACATCTAGGAAGGAGACCGACTGTGTATGGAGGGTATACGTGATGTGGATATTATAATCATTGGAATTAAGAGACTTCATGAAATCATGGAGATCAGTCTCCGTACCCTGCCAGATCAAAAAGATGTCGTCGATGTACCTCGTCCAAAAGAGGACGAGGTCCATCGACGGCAGCTGATCTGACAGGAAGAGGTCCCGCTCCCACAGCCCCAGGAACAGGTTAGCATAAGAGGGGGCAAAGGAGGCCCCCATTGCTGTTCCCTGGAGCTGCAGGTAGAAGGACCCCTTGAACACAAAAAAATTGTGTGTCAATGTGAATTCAAGTAATTCCATAATAAGATTAATAATATCAATGGGAAGACTAGACGCTTCAAGAAAGAAGCGAGTAGCCCGGAGTCCGTCATGGTGTCTAATACTGGTGTACAGGGATTCTACGTCCCCTGTCACCAGTAAAGTGTCTTCCCCCACACACAGTCCATCGATCTTACGGAGAAAATCCCCAGTATCTTTGGTAAATGATGGTAGAACTTCAACTAATGGTTGGAGCTTAGCATCAATCCAACGATTGATATTTTCAAGAAAGTTCCCTCTGCCCGATACAATTGGTCTACCAGGTGGAACATTGGCGTCTTTATGAATTTTTGGCAGGAGGTATAATGTAGGGATCACTGGTTCAACCACATGAAGTGCGGAAAACAGATCTTTGGTGATCACGCCGTTGTCCAATGCCGCCTTAAGGATCTTTTGGAGTTGATCCGTGAAAGCAGATAACGGATTATAGGTCAGCTTTTTATAACAGATCTTATCTCGTAGCTGCCTAAAAGCCTCTTTTTCATAAAGATCCTTAGGCCAGACAACGACGTTTCCACCTTTGTCCGCTGGCTTCAGCACGACACCGGGCAAAGCCCTTAGCTCTCTCAACCTACTCCGCTCCTGCCTGGTAAGATTGTCATGATATATACCAGTTGGTATGTTCTCAAATTCTTTGGCAACCAATTGCACGAACAAATCTATGTTGGCGCAAGAAGATAATGGAAGGAACTTCCTTGAACGAGGACGTATAGACTGAGGAATCTTACCTCCTTCTGAGGTAGTATGATCACTGGCCAGCTCCTCGAGGTCACGCAGGGCTACTTGTTCCTCCTCTGTTGGAAAAAGATCATGCAAATTAGCATCAAAAAAGTATTTCTTGAAAAGCAGCGAGCGAGCAAAAAGGTGCAAATCTTTGGTGGCAATAAATCTATCAAACCTGGCAGTTGGTGAGAATGTAAAACCCCTCTCTAAAAGAGAGAGATCGGAAGATGAGAGAACATAAGAGCTGAGATTAATCACCTTGTTAGGATGTCTCTGTCCAATTGTCCTATAGTTGGTGGTTTTGTTGATAGGTGTCTTATTGTCTCTCTGTCTCCCAATTGTTAAGCCAGACCTGGTAGTAATATTGGATTGTATTGAGGATGCATCCGATTGGTCGCTCGCTGCCGAAATTGAGGAGAAGGAGGCCGTACGAGAAGCCCTGGGCGAACCAGAGGGGCGTGGTTTCCAATGATATACGTCTTTGAGAGAAAAATCACGTTGATCTCTTGCTAACTTCCTAGCCTGTGTCTCATGTATCCTCTTCACACAGGCATCGAGTGCCTTATTCAGTTTTGTGTCATATATCAATAACTGATCAGATGGACAGTCAGTTTTAAATTTAGATTGGATCTCATCCAATTTAATATCAATCTCGGAGATATTTTTAGTGTTTGATTCTACTAATAATTCCATAAAAATGAAAGAACACACATTGCAGGCATCTTCCCATCTGGAAATAAATGTCTCATCTTCAATGAAAAACGTGGGAATCACCCGGACCCTAAGACCCCTGGGGATCAGTTTTTTAGATATATATTTTTGTAAAAATAGGCGATTCCACCATAGTCTAGATCTTTTTAATTGGAGTTGTTGTATGGTGGTAAATGCCTCCTCAAGATTGTGGTCACCTGCAGCCGGTGTGTCACAACTATTTTCACCAAACACCTGGTTGGCTTGATCAAGCCAACTTAGTTCTTTTGCTCTGTAGTCCATGACTGGAGAGACCAAACCTGTGCATATTCCCTATGAGTTCCTGCTTTACACAAGCCCCCTCCGCTTTTTACCTTGTGATCACGTCCCATTTTGGTTCATTATCCACTGTATACCTGGTTGTGATGTGATATGGTACTGTTCTTATGACCAACTGTGGTTGTAGGTTAACAATTATATTTATATACACTTGTATATTAATTGTCACAGTTTTCTATTTGCACACTCATATGGTGTGCAAACGTATCCTGGAGATACGGTGACCCGCTGTCGCACCTGTATCCTGTGCCGCAATTTCACCTACCCTGCGTGTTAATACAATTTATCACTTTTTCACCTACTGGTGTTGTCGCAAATCCTTTTTGTTTCTTATGCTGTATACCAGCGACTTGCCGGGGTCCACATTTCGCCATGTTTATTTATGGTACCTCTATTTACATTGCATCTAGATAAAACATGGTGTGGCTGTGGTGTATATATAACATTTGCATTGCTGTGTTTTGCACAGGTTTGGTCTCTCCAGTCATGGACTACAGAGCAAAAGAACTAAGTTGGCTTGATCAAGCCAACCAGGTGTTTGGTGAAAATAGTTGTGACACACCGGCTGCAGGTGACCACAATCTTGAGGAGGCATTTACCACCATACAACAACTCCAATTAAAAAGATCTAGACTATGGTGGAATCGCCTATTTTTACAAAAATATATATCTAAAAAACTGATCCCCAGCGGTCTTAGGGTCCGGGTGATTCCCACGTTTTTTATTGAAGATGAGACATTTATTTCCAGATGGGAAGATGCCTGCAATGTGTGTTCTTTCATTTTTATGGAATTATTAGTAGAATCAAACACTAAAAATATCTCCGAGATTGATATTAAATTGGATGAGATCCAATCTAAATTTAAAACTGACTGTCCATCTGATCAGTTATTGATATATGACACAAAACTGAATAAGGCACTCGATGCCTGTGTGAAGAGGATACATGAGACACAGGCTAGGAAGTTAGCAAGAGATCAACGTGATTTTTCTCTCAAAGACGTATATCATTGGAAACCACGCCCCTCTGGTTCGCCCAGGGCTTCTCGTACGGCCTCCTTCTCCTCAATTTCGGCAGCGAGCGACCAATCGGATGCATCCTCAATACAATCCAATATTACTACCAGGTCTGGCTTAACAATTGGGAGACAGAGAGACAATAAGACACCTATCAACAAAACCACCAACTATAGGACAATTGGACAGAGACATCCTAACAAGGTGATTAATCTCAGCTCTTATGTTCTCTCATCTTCCGATCTCTCTCTTTTAGAGAGGGGTTTTACATTCTCACCAACTGCCAGGTTTGATAGATTTATTGCCACCAAAGATTTGCACCTTTTTGCTCGCTCGCTGCTTTTCAAGAAATACTTTTTTGATGCTAATTTGCATGATCTTTTTCCAACAGAGGAGGAACAAGTAGCCCTGCGTGACCTCGAGGAGCTGGCCAGTGATCATACTACCTCAGAAGGAGGTAAGATTCCTCAGTCTATACGTCCTCGTTCAAGGAAGTTCCTTCCATTATCTTCTTGCGCCAACATAGATTTGTTCGTGCAATTGGTTGCCAAAGAATTTGAGAACATACCAACTGGTATATATCATGACAATCTTACCAGGCAGGAGCGGAGTAGGTTGAGAGAGCTAAGGGCTTTGCCCGGTGTCGTGCTGAAGCCAGCGGACAAAGGTGGAAACGTCGTTGTCTGGCCTAAGGATCTTTATGAAAAAGAGGCTTTTAGGCAGCTACGAGATAAGATCTGTTATAAAAAGCTGACCTATAATCCGTTATCTGCTTTCACGGATCAACTCCAAAAGATCCTTAAGGCGGCATTGGACAACGGCGTGATCACCAAAGATCTGTTTTCCGCACTTCATGTGGTTGAACCAGTGATCCCTACATTATACCTCCTGCCAAAAATTCATAAAGACGCCAATGTTCCACCTGGTAGACCAATTGTATCGGGCAGAGGGAACTTCCTTGAAAATATCAATCGCTGGATTGATGCTAAGCTCCAACCATTAGTTGAAGTTCTACCATCATTTACCAAAGATACTGGGGATTTTCTCCGTAAGATCGATGGACTGTGTGTGGGGGAAGACACTTTACTGGTGACAGGGGACGTAGAATCCCTGTACACCAGTATTAGACACCATGACGGACTCCGGGCTACTCGCTTCTTTCTTGAAGCGTCTAGTCTTCCCATTGATATTATTAATCTTATTATGGAATTACTTGAATTCACATTGACACCCAATTTTTTTGTGTTCAAGGGGTCCTTCTACCTGCAGCTCCAGGGAACAGCAATGGGGGCCTCCTTTGCCCCCTCTTATGCTAACCTGTTCCTGGGGCTGTGGGAGCGGGACCTCTTCCTGTCAGATCAGCTGCCGTCGATGGACCTCGTCCTCTTTTGGACGAGGTACATCGACGACATCTTTTTGATCTGGCAGGGTACGGAGACTGATCTCCATGATTTCATGAAGTCTCTTAATTCCAATGATTATAATATCCACATCACGTATACCCTCCATACACAGTCGGTCTCCTTCCTAGATGTTAAGGTCTCGAAAGATTCCTTTAATGTCATTCAAACCGACATCTTTCGGAAGGAGACAGCAGGTAATATGCTCTTACACGCATCTTCTTCGCATCCTCAATATATGATTGAATCCATTCCCACAGGACAATTTCTGCGATTACGCAGGATTTGCTCTGTGGACTCGGATTTTGAGAGGCAAGCTCTCGATCTCAAGGAGCGGTTTTATGCTAGAGGGTACAGTAAAAGATGCGTTAAGAGGGCCTACAATAGGGCCAAGTATTCTACTCGTCATTCTTTGCTGTATACCCCAAAAAAGCCGCAATCACAGGACGTACTAAGATTTGTGACCAATTATCATGGTCAGTTTCCAGCTATGCGGTCCTGTCTACAAAAGTTTTGGCCAGTTTTGCAGGCTGATCCGGTCCTTGCCCGTATAATTCCTAATAGACCTATGTTAAGCATCCGCAGGTCCAAAAATCTTCGTGACCACCTCGTTACCAGTCACTATGAATCGGTTGTTCAGCCCTCCCCTTTTGGATCTCTCAATCCACGGGTGGGATGTACACCTTGTGGACATTGTGTGGCTTGTCCGAATGTTGATAAGGCAAATTCCTTCACAGATTCGGCTTCAACCCGCACTTTTACCATCAAGAAATTTATTACCTGTACCACAACAGCCGTTATATACTATGCTACATGCCCCTGCCCCAAAATATATATCGGTTTGACAACCAGACAGTTTAAGGTGCGGATTAGAGAGCACGTGAATGGGATAGTGGCCGCGGCGGATTGTCTCGATATTACGTCTCTCAAAACTATTCCCCGTCATTTTAAGCTTCATCATGGATCTAATCCCACGTTGTTAAGAGTTAGGGGCATTGATCATCTTGATCCTGGTATTCGGGGTGGTAAAATTAGCCAGAAATTGGCGCGTATGGAAACTAAGTGGATCTGGACCCTAAAAACTCTTCACCCTAGGGGCCTCAATGAGAACATATCATATGCCTCCTTTTTGTGATGGTCGTGGTTTTGGGGTGCTCTGTAACTCAATTTTTAATGTCTTGTTTTTAACTTCATGCTTACATTTTATTTAGACATCAACCTCTCATCATACACACTATATCTTAAGAGCTGTGAGTCCTTGGCAGGATGAATATTTCCCGGATGTCCTTATCATCTCTTCTCTCATACACGAGTGGACTCCTTTTCCTTCAATCAATTTTCTACTTTCCATTTGGATCCTGTGGGACTCCGCACCTGTATAATGCATCTATTTCCGAATCTGTGCAGTGTATTTTAACAGTCGTCCTTTTTAGCTTACTGTATGCTGTATAATTTTGTGACACTTGTATAGCCTTATAGATAAGTTGATCTACTTAATTCTCTCAACAATGGTCGTCTGTTTTTGTATAGCCCTATAGGTGTTCATATGTATGATTAGTTGCTATCACCTGGTTTTGGTTAATATTTTTGATCATAACCCACTCATATTGGTAATATAGACGATTTAACCAGGTGGTGCGCTTTATTTAGAGTTCTATGCAGACATATTCTCATTGCGCCCAGTGGCAATTCACATATGATTGGTGTGTATGCTGGTCATGTGTACATATGGCAATCCACTGATGTGAATGTTGGATCGCATCCTGGAGAACCATATGTGCATATTCATCTGGTGTCCAATGAGATTTTATATACATATGGATCTATATTATGCCATGATTGATACCATGTATTTATGCTATTTCTGGTGTTTGGATGCATTTATTTGGGTGCGATGCATCTAATGTCCCACTATCCATGATATACAGTTATTCTCTTTGGGCATAATGTAATTAGATTTATGTACTTATATATCTTATATAATATATATTGTATATATTGGATAGATGGAGCTATTTGAACTCAGCCCCTTGATTTTGTATACTATACCATTGACTTCGGGTATAATGATGGAGGTGTTGACTCCTTCCCTCCTCTCCTGCTATGTCATCTCCGCCGGGTGAGTACGCATGCGCCTTGCTGGCACCGGGACGTCATCGCGTGGCTGTGTTGCTATGACTCCCTGTATGACGTCCGCTCACGTGACCGCTGCCCGGCTGTCATGTGACCGGAAGTGTCGTGCACGGGAGTGACGCGGCCAGCGAGTGGCGTCCCTGGTTGCTGGGAGATTGCATGCGTCACCAATCGCCCGCCGAATATGATTGGTTGATGCTCCGGTTTTAAACGAGCACCTCCCTACACTAACCACTCCCCCTGACGAAGGCTTTTGACAGCCGAAACGGCCGTCGGGCAGACGCTGGTCTCCGCATACTCCAGGATTATCCTCCCAGGTATAACCTTCCCCTCTTTGGGCGTTACAGTGGTTTATTTATACCACTTTGGTGGGTGATGTGGCTCAATTGAGGGTTCCTTTTGGTTCTCATATTCCCTATGAGTTCCTGCTTTACACAAGCCCCCTCCGCTTTTTACCTTGTGATCACGTCCCATTTTGGTTCATTATCCACTGTATACCTGGTTGTGATGTGATATGGTACTGTTCTTATGACCAACTGTGGTTGTAGGTTAACAATTATATTTATATACACTTGTATATTAATTGTCACAGTTTTCTATTTGCACACTCATATGGTGTGCAAACGTATCCTGGAGATACGGTGACCCGCTGTCGCACCTGTATCCTGTGCCGCAATTTCACCTACCCTGCGTGTTAATAAAATTTATCACTTTTTCACCTACTGGCGTTGTCGCAAATCCTTTTTGTTTCTTATGCAATATAGTACTATATATTGGCCAGATAGCTTTGCTTTTGGTTGCGTTAACCGCGTCTGACTAAATTGAGAGTCGCATTTGAATTCCCAAAAAATATTAGAGACGTCCCCAACAGAGCCATTGACTTCAATGAGACAAGAAGTGAAACTTTTTGCTGGTGTCCATCGTCTTAGTCAGTGTTTTTGTCGGGGGGTATTTTGTTGTCCAAGGAAGCACCAGACAAAACCTAAGTTAAACCTGACAGACAGTTCCACCAAGACGTATAGTTGTAGTCTGGAGGAGGAAAGTCCTGGGCCCAGGGTGTTTGCCCCCTTTTCTCCTCCATCTGTCACACATGTGTCATGACCTGTCACAGAGGTGTCACGGCTGGTTGACAATCCAGTGGCAGCAAATGTTAGAAAATCCCAGAAATTGGCAACACGTGTTGTCACCTGACAGTTCCCTGTTTCTGCAGCAGCGGACTCTATGGCCCTGGTAATCTGTCAGTTTTCCCTCTCAGTTGCCAGCTTCTGACTTCCTTTATTAACCTCACCCTGGTGATGTTTATAGTTGTACCTGGCTGTGATCTGCAACATCTTCTCTTGTTGTTCCAGAGACTTCTATGGTAGCTGCTTCTCAGATAAGTGTTTGCCTTTAGTTATCTACCTGAGCTCAGGTTGTAGCATTTGTGTTTCCCCTGTATTGTTTCCTTTTGTCACCTTTAGCGTTAGTGGTGTTGACAAGCGCTCGTACCTGCCATCCTTACAGGCCCAGATCAGGATTTGCCTATGGTGAGGTATTCCTACTTGGCGACAGGTGCGGAACCTGTATAGGGTTGGTGAGGGCAGTGAGGGGGAGCTTAAAGTTATTGTCAGGGGGTCACCATTTCCCCCTTTCCCTAGCGATAGGGCATTTTTTTTTTTCTCCTTCCCTTTGCATTGTACTATACTGCCGATATAGCATCTATCCCCGGCCGTGACACCATCTTATCCAGCTCTGTAATGACAAATGCTTTAAATATTGTGAGGGATCATGATCGCTCAGTGCCCAGTTCCTATAAGATGGTTGTGGTGGGAGGTTCTCTACGCATGTCAAACAGATAGTAACTGTTTCTACTATTGTTGATTTTTCTGATTTTTGTGGTCCTGAAGAAGAGGTCCTCACCTCGAAACGCGTAGACCTATGGAATAAAATAATCTTTCATTAAATCAACAATTTTTTTTATCATTCTTTGGCAACAGTGCAGCGTTAACCCCTTCTACGTTCCCACATTGAAGATTACTATTGCCTTAACGTATTCAAAACCAAAAGTAGATATTTCTGGAATCCAAATTGTATCAATAGGTAATAGATCTGTGAAAAATAGATCATATACACTCCGTATCGGATTGCACTTTTACATCCAGTCTATAAGGTGCCATTATTCTCCGTTGCTACATTTGCACCATTTTTCAGAATCTGGAAGCCTCCTGTCCTCACACGCAGCTTGTTGACTTGAACAATGTAATAAATTACCTTCATAGATATCTCTCAGGATTAATATTCTGGTCATTAGTAAATAGCAGATGCTTATTGCACCCACTCATGAAGGTTTTTTTTTTAGGTGTTTCTTGTCTTTTGCCGGCCCATTATCAGGCTTGGTGGAGACTGACAATTATTCTAATATTGATTGCACCAGCGTGTTAATATACAGTATCCAGGCCAGACCTTTCAGATTGAGTGTGTCAGTGCAAACATGCGTGTGACATTCATTTGTTACTTCTGACTTTTTCTTCATATAGTACATGCAAATTAGGTCATGCAAATATGTAGGCGAGAGACTGCATGACTGAGCAGGCACAGATGCAGCAGTGCCAGGGACAAATAATGCTGTTCATTTATTACCAGAAACCAGGTCAGCGCGGTGAGTCCATCGGGCACTCGGCAGCCTCATAATAAATGGTTTGTGAGATTAGATTTTGGTGTATTTAGCAGACGTATGTGCAGAATGTGTTTACCGGCTCCTCGGAAAGCAGCGATGTTTATATACTTCCTGGTGTAGTTAATATTGAAGCGAGTGCTGGTCTTTATGCACTGTCCACGTTTTCTCTGGATCTTTGATAAAAATAAAAGGCCTTGTCCACCAAATGTATGTTTGTAGAGCGGGACGCTTAGCACCTGTGAATAAAAAAAAATCCAAACCAGTATTGGTGGGAATTTAACGACTTTCCTTAAAGATACAATATAAATCTTGCGTGCATTGTGAATGTAAAGTTGGTTGCGCTTATGCGGCTTACTTCATTCATTTTTATGAGTGCCGAAAGCAGAAGTTATTTTGGAACTTCCATAGAAATGAAGGAAGAGAGCCGTAAGATGGGCTCAAAATAGTAGGACCCACAACAATTGGAAATGTATGGCTTGATATCGGAGTATCTCCTTAAATGCTGTGTTCACTTCCAGAGCAGGTAGGCACTCCCTTTGTTGCGGTGCTCGAAGTCATGGGATGAACTCCACAAAATATATCAGGAAGAGGATCGGCACTTGCAGTGAGTGCCGATCCTCTTTCTGATATCTTAAATGCTGTGTTGTGATCATGTAGTTGACAACCACGACTTAGTCGTACAGTCTCGTGCCATGGTTAAAATTCCTGTAGCACCATCTCTCACACCCAGAGCAATATTTGTCCCTTATGTTGCCAATGCATGTAAAGCGCTGTGGAATTCATAGCGCTATATAAATGAATAAAATTATTATTATTATTATGTAAGTGACCCAATTAGAAACACTAATGATTTTTTTAAGATCAGGTGTTTTCTCTTCGCGACGACTTAAGGGCACTTTGCACACTATGACATCGCAAGCCGATGCTTGCGATGCCGAGCGTGATAGTCCCTGCCCGCGTCGCAGCTGCGATATCATGGTGATAGCTGCCGTAGCGAACATTATCGCTACGCCAGCTTCACATGCACTCACCTGCCCTGCGATGTCGCTCTGGCCGGCAAACCGCCTCCTTATTAAGGGGGCGGGTCGTGCGGTGTCATAGCGACGTCACATGGCAGGCGGCCAATAGAAGCAGAGGGGCGGAGATGAGCGGGATGTAAACATCCCGCCCACCTCCTTCTTTCCGCATAGCTGGCGTGAGCCACAGGATGCAGGTAGGAGTTCTTCCTCGCTCCTGCGGCTTCACATACAGCGATGTGTGATGCCGCTGGAACGAGGAACAACATCGTAACATCGGTCATTTCCAAATTATGGAAATGACCGACCCTACACCGATGATACGATTACGACGATTTTGCGCTCGTTAATCTATCAAAAAGGCTTTACACACTACGACATCGGCTGCGACGCCGGATGTGCGTCACTTTCAATTTGACCCCACCGACATCGCACCTGCGATGTCGTAGTGTGCAAAGTACCCCTTAGGCTAGTTCCAGACTGCGTTTCTGCCTACTGTCGTACGCATACACTCAGGAGGTGAGCGCTTCATTATGGTCACTGTCAGGATGGATACTGAAGCATCCACAATAGTGACCAAATGTAAAGAAACATTCCACATTAAATATTATTTTTTCTGTATAGCAAAACATAGTCTGCTACACTTTCCTATATAGGTAAAATAACTGTATGCTAGTGTGATAATTGGGAGTTGTGTATCATTTTGTGTAGGTTCATATTTTAGGAGCCTTGCTCCATTCATTCTGTATATTTCTTATCTTGTTTGCAGGTTAATTAACTTAGCTCAGTTACCATTTGCTTTCTTTTTGTTAAACCACCATTTCTTGACTGTCCATTGTTTAATCCCCAGGCTCTCCAAATACTGGGACTCACGCCCTACAGTGTTTCTCTCCCTAGGTCTGTGGGAGGGGGCCTGGAATCCAACCAAACTCTCTGTTTACCTGGGGATTAGTTAGTCAGTCTGTCTGAGAACTTCAAGAGAGAAGCAGGAAGATTCATTCTCTGTGGGAGAAGCTGGGGCTCCCCAGAGAGACCTGGATATTTTTCGCTTACTGGACTATATCCGTGTTTCTGGACTATTTTACCCTCTGTGTGGTGGATTATTTTATGGACTCTCTGATTTGCTTGGAATAAATGTTCTTTGGATTGTCACTCATCTCTCGCTCTGTTGATTGTGTGATATGGGAGAAGGACCCCGTGACAGCTAGCGACAGAACACACTTTTGTTTTTCGTTCACTGGGTGGGGGCCTATGTCAATGTTACAGAATATCACCAGGGAACACTCCTGACCTATCCTCGTGGTGAGACAGTTACATTGAATACAGGAATCTCATACTTTCCCGTTTGCGGCGATAAATCCACACAAAATTAAAAGATCTCTTCTTACTGCCAAACAGTAGAAGTCTATTGTTTACATACAGATACTTTTAAATTGTTATGGCTCAGTTTGGGGATTCCATTCAGTAACCTGCGGTTTCTTGGTCAGTTCCTCTCTTTGCTGGGCTTTTGCCTTTTCTTCCCTGTACTAATGCTTATGATTCCTATGATCTTTGTTTTCCTTTCTTGGTTTGCTCTTCTCCAGGTGTTTCTCATTTTCCCATTATTGTTTGCTCTATCACATTGTGGGTTGGGTTTTCTATCTTCACTTCTCACTTCACTTTCTTGCTGGCTATATCTCTATGTGGACTATGTGTCGGCCTCCTATCTGTGTGGCGGCCTCCCCTCTGTGTGGTGGACTCCTTTCTGGTCTTTCAGGAGGCAAAAAAAACGTTTTAGCAGTCTTTTACGGAGCCAGGTCCAAGGTGGTGCTGTTAGTTGTGTGGGTAGGGTCTTTTAGTCTGTACAGGGACCAGTTGAGTGTGACTGCACCCTCCTGTTTTTCAGTACCTGTGTGTGATTTATGTTCAGAATATTATAGCCAGCCCATACTGTGTGTTCTGTGGCGTTATAATGGATCCTATTAATGTTTTGGTTGCACAACTGTAGACGTTGCCTTTGAAGTTGCGTATATCAGGCAATAACAACAGCCAGCAGGTTCGGCTGCTCCTAATATCTTGGACCAACAGGGTATTACACTTGAACCCAAGGTAATGTTGCCGGATTGCTTTGAAGGGGACAGTAGTACGTTTTCCATCTTTTCTGCCACGTGTAAATTATAATTTCGCCTACGTCCTGTTTCCTCTGGATCCAAGAACCAGCAAATGAGCATTATATTGTCTTGCTTTCTGGGGATCCATAGGCTTTGGGCATTTTCCTTGCCTGAGGATTCCCCGATGTTGTCTTATGTTGACATTTTTCTTGGCACTTGGCTTCATCCATGATGACCCTGACAAACTAATTGTTGCTGTAGGTTCGTTCAAGGAGGTTTTTGGGTTTTTTTTGCTTCCTTTGATTTTGTAATGACTAATCTCCTTGGATCCAAGAATGTCAAGGCTGACAGTTTGTCCTATAGCTTTGTTTGAGAATGAAAGGGTTGAAATCCAGTCAAAATCCTTAGTGAGGGGGTGTTGGTTGATGCTCTGAGGGTAGATGTCCGGAAAAGCATTTATGATGCTCACGACAGTATGTTGGAAGGATTACCTATACACAAACTTTTTGCACCACACTCTTTACATGTAGAACTGGCTAATATGCAGGATTCCGTTTTAGCTGGGCATCTGGGTTCTTCTGCACTTGGAGGAGATGTTTTTCTAGGTCCTTTTGGTGACTGAATGCTCATAGGGACATTGAAGAGTTTGTCCGTAAATTCAGAGTCTGTACCAGGGCTCAAGCCTCTCGTCAAGCTCCAGTGGGTTACCTCTTGCCTAACAATGTTCTGTCGCAGCCTTGGGACCCATTTGTCCATAGACTTTGTCACGAAGTTGCCTAGCTCTGGCGGTAATGCAGTTGTGTGGGCCATTTTAGCAAAATGGTTCATTTGGTCCCACTTCCAGTGTTGCCAGCTGCTAAGAGCTTAGCAACTTTGTTCATTTTTCATATCGTTAAATTGCATCGCGTTCCCAGAAACATTTCTGATTGAGGAGCATGTTAGAATGCTGTATATAAGAGCCCAGTGGTGGTGGCCGCAACTTATAGGCCAAAAAAGTATTGACAGGTACCCTTTAAAGGGAATCTATCTTCAGATTTGTCCCATATAAACTGCGGCTATTACCAGTAAGCCCTTATATACAGCATTCTGGAATATGGTATTTAAGTGCTTAAGCTGATCTTTATAACATATAAAAGACCTTTTATTATATTCACCTTTGGGGCTGTCCGTTCTGATGGGCATTGCGGGTCTTGATCCGCTGCCTCCTCTCTTCTTACAGTCTCCATCCTCCTTCCCTGCTTTGTATGGATGCTGCATTGTACGTCATCCACATTGTCCTCTTGCTTATATGCACTTCTGCTGAGGGCAGATCAAAGTATTGAAATGTGCAGGTGTTCTTTCACTTTTCCCCACGCCTGTGCATTACATCTCTTTGCTACGCCCACAGCAGAGTAGAGAGAAGTGCTTCAGCGCAGGAGCGCGATGGAGGACATTGTGAGGATAGCGTAGGACGTGTCATCCACACAAAGCAGGGAAAGGGGACGACAATCATAAGAAGAGAGGAGGCGCCGGATCAACATCAGTGAGGCCCATTGGACCTGACTGTCCTGCGGTTGAGTATAATAATTTTTATGTTATACAGATCGGCCTAGACACTTATATACTGTACTAGAAGGTGGCCCGATTCTACGCATCGGGTATTCTAGAATTTACGTATTGTGTAGTTCATGTATGATTTTTGTTATATATATATATATATATATATATATATATATATATAGATGTTGTGGTGTGTAGTTACCAAGTGTTTGTGTAGGGCGCTGTACATGTTCTGGATGTTGTCTGGGTGTGATGGGGGGTGAGAGCGGTGTTGTTTGTGTGTTGCGTTGTTTGTGGAGCGCTGTGTGTCTGTAGCGTTGTGTGTGTGTTGCGCAGTTTGTGTGTGTGTGGTGTGTTTTGGGGGGAGGTATGTTTTGTGCAATGTGCGTGTTGTGCGGTATGTGCGTATATTTGTGTGTGCAGCGTTGTCTGTGTGTGTGGGTGTCTGTGTAGGGCAGTTGTTTGTGGTTCCCAGTGTGTGTGTGTGGTGTGGTGTGTTGTGCAGTGCGCGCGCGCGCGTATGTGTGTGTGTTGGGGGGAGGTGTGCACTTCCCATCGTGCTCCATCCCCCATGCAGCGCACTCCCCATTGTGCTCCATCCCGTATGCTGCGCACCCCCCCATCGTGCTCCATCTCCCATCCTGCGCACTCCCAAACGTGCTCCATCCGCCATGCAGCGCACTCCCCATCGTGCTCCATCCCCCATGCTGCGCACTCCCAAACGTGCTCCATCCGCCATGCTGCGCACTCCCCATCGTGCTCCATCTCCCATGCTGCGCACTCCCAAACGTGCTCCATCCGCCATGCTGCGCACTCCCAAACGAGCTCCATCCCCCATGCTGCGCACTCCCAAACGTGCTCCATCCGCCATGCTGCGCACTCCCAAACGTGCTCCATCCCCTATGCTGCGCACCCCCCCATCGTGCTCCATCTCCCATCCTGCGCACTCCCAAACGTGCTCTATTCGCCATGCTGCGCACTCCCAAACGTGCTCCATCCGCCATGCTGCGCACTCCCAAACGTGCTCCATCCGCCATGCTGCGCACTCCCCATCGTGCTCCATCCCCCATGCTGCGCACTCCCAAACGTGCTCCATCCGCCATGCTGCGCACTCCCAAACATGGTCCATCCGCCATGCTGCGCACTCCCAAACGTGCTCCATCCGCCATACTCCGCACTCCCCATCGTGCTGCATCCTCCATGCTGCGCACTCCCAAACATGCTCCATCCCCCATACTCCGCACTCCCCATCGTGCTGCATCCCCCATGCTGCGCACTCCCAAACGTGCTCCATCCGCCATGCTGCGCATTTCCAAACGTGCTCCATCCGCCATGCTGCGCACTCCCAAACGTGCTCCATCCGCCATGCTGCGCACTCCCAAACGTGCTCCATCCGCCATGCTGCGCACTCCCAAACGTGCTCCATCCGCCATGCTGCGCACTCCCAAACGTGCTCCATCCGCCATGCTGCGCACTCCCAAAGGTGCTCCATCCGCCATGCTGCGCGCTCCCAAACATGGTCCATCCGCCATGCTGCGCACTCCCAAACGTGCTCCATCCGCCATACTCCGCACTCCCCATCGTGCTGCATCCTCCATGCTGCGCACTCCCAAACATGCTCCATCCCCCATACTCCGCACTCCCCATCGTGCTGCATCCCCCATGCTGCGCACTCCCAAACGTGCTCCATCCGCCATGCTGCGCATTTCCAAACGTGCTCCATCCGCCATGCTGCGCACTCCCAAACGTGCTCCATCCGCCATGCTGCGCACTCCCAAACGTGCTCCATCCGCCATGCTGCGCACTCCCAAACGTGCTCCATCCGCCATGCTGCGCACTCCCAAACGTGCTCCATCCGCCATGCTGCGCACTCCCCATCGTGCTCCATCTCCCATGCTGCGCACTCCCCATCGTGCTCCATCCCGTAAGCTGCGCACCCCCCATCGTGCTCCATCCCCTATGCTGCGCACTCCCAAACGTGCTCCATCCGCCATGCTGCGCACTCCCAAACGTGCTCCATCCGCCATGCAGCGCACTCCCCATCGTGCTCCATCCCCCATGCTGCGCACTCCCAAACGTGCTCCATCCGCCATGCTGCGCACTCCCCATCTTGCTCCATCTCCCATGCTGCGCACTCCCAAACGTGCTTCATCCGCCATGCTGCGCACTCCCAAACGAGCTCCATCCCCCATGCTGCGCACTCCCAAACGTGCTCCATCCGCCATGCTGCGCACTCCCAAACGTGCTCCATCCCCTATGCTGCGCAACCCCCATCGTGCTCCATCTCCCATCCTGCGCACTCCCAAACGTGCTCCATTCGCCATGCTGCGCACTCCCAAACGTGCTCCATCTGCCATGCTGCGCACTCCCAAACGTGCTCCATCCGCCATGCTGCGCACTCCCCATCGTGCTCCATCCCCCATGCTGCGCACTCCCAAACGTGCTCCATCCGCCATGCTGCGCACTCCCCATCGTGCTCCATCTCCCATGCTGCGCACTCCCAAACGTGCTCCATCCGCCATGCTGCGCACTCCCAAACGTGGTCCATCCGCCATGCTGCGCACTCCCAAACGTGCTCCATCCGCCATACTCCGCACTCCCCATCGTGCTGCATCCTCCATGCTGCGCACTCCCAAACGTGCTCCATCCCCCATACTCCGCACTCCCCATCGTGCTGCATCCCCCATGCTGCGCACTCCCAAACGTGCTCCATCCGCCATGCTGCGCATTTCCAAACGTGCTCCATTCGCCATGCTGCGCACTCCCAAACGTGCTCCATCCGCCATGCTGCGCACTCCCAAACGTGCTCCATCCGCCATGCTGCACACTCCCAAACGTGCTCCATCCGCCATGCTGCACACTCCCAAACGTGCTCCATCCGCCATGCTGCGCACTCCCAAAGGTGCTCCATCCGCCATGCTGCGCCAGCATCAGCCTCTCCGTCTCCAGCATCAGCCTCCCCATCCCAGCCTTCCCCAGGTTCAGCCTCTCTCCTCTCAGCCTCCTCCAGCACGCCGTGCTCCTCTGCCGACACTCACAGATCCGATCGCATACACTCACACACACCCACACACACCCACCCGATCGCATACACTCACACACACCCGATCGCATACACTCACACACACCCGATCGCATACACTCACACACACCCGATCGCATACACTCACACACAAAGACACACACACTGACGATATTGCACATACGCGCTGATACTCACAACATCCGGGGATATCACATGCTTCTGGCCATGTGATCCCCCGGCAGGTCCTGGAAGCTCACAACAGCACAGTATCGCCGCCGAGAAGCAAGCGATATCCCAGGATGTTGTGAGTATGTGGATGCGATGTGATGTGTGTGTGAGAGTGAGTGTGATCTGATTTGTGTGTGTGTCTGTGTGTGCTGTTATGTGTGTGTGTGTGCGTGTGTGTATTTTCCGCCGCTGCAGGACCTTGATGTGTGGATGCGATGTGATGTGTGTGTGAGGTGTGTGTGAGAGTGAGTGTGAGCCGGTGTATACTGGTAACTATGATACACATCGGGTAACCAAGGGACCTTAGTTACCCGATGTTTATAATGGTTACCAGCTTTCACGGCCTCCGTCAAGATCCCAGCATCGCAAGGTTATGTCTGGCGCTGCCGGGATCCTGACGGAGCCGGTGTAGAAGCAGGCGATATCCCAGGATGTTGTGATGTGTGAGGTGTGTGTGAGAGTGAGTGTGAGAGTGAGTGTGATCTGATGTGTGTGTGTACTCACCTGGGAATCGGAGCTCCGTGTCAGTTGGGCCAGAGCGAGCGTGCATTGCGTGAGGGGGGCGGGGCCTGCAGAGAGCCGGGGCGAGAGGCCAATCCGTGTGGGGGGGCGGGGCCATGGCGAGCCCAGCGGCCAATCAGCTTTGTGTCACCGTAAGGACACAATTTCGGAGCATGACAGACAGACAGACAGACAGACAGACAGAATAAGGCAATTATATATATAGATTCTAAAATATGGTATATAAGGGCTCAATGGTGGCGGTCACAGTTTATATGGGACAAATCTGGTTACCGATTCCCTTAAAGTTTCTTGAGAATAAATTCTATATTCTCATACCTTTTCCTGAAGTGCACAGAACACCCTATAGGCACTGAAGCATACTCGCTGCCATTGTGCAGTAGAAGCGTTCAGACTTTTTGGGGATGAATCAATAACGTGTCTTTTCTCGCTCAATGTTACATTTTTCCATCAGCCCAGAAACTTCACTGCAATACATTAGAGCACCGTCTTGAGAAAAGTATGGAAATAATTCCTTTAGGAATGCTTTGGAATTCTATTCTTTTGGAAGCCTATGGAGTTAGTGTTTGTGAAAAAAATTGTACCTGATGGAATTTTTTCAATTTTTTTTTTACTGAGTTCAGCAATCAAAAGCATATAAATATCACCTCTCACTTTTCAAACAAATTTACTCTTGCAGACCTGTGTTATTAAAATACGTAATCCTTTGATGGTTGATTTGCAACTTCCTTTGCCTGGAGAATCAACCATTCTTTCAACACTTCCCTTTTAAAAAAAAATTGAGGGGCACCTGATCATTAAAACTTTATTGACATGGATTTGAAAGGGGATTCAGAGCAAGTTCTTGGTTCCAGGTGAGTCAGGTGCTGTCTACAGTATCTCGATAAGTGGAAGTGTAATGGTCTTGAAGATAACACTTCCAGCAGAGGACCTTCATATGGATCACCTGTTGAGTTCCGTCAACGATGTCAGATAGTACGGGCTTTTGAGGGTCCGGTGGTCCCTCGTGAAAGGGGGAGTATTGTCATGGCTCGGTTTGGGCATTTGATCCAGGGACTTCTGGTTTTATGGTTGGTTCTTCTGTCTGCTGTGCTATTGCCTTTACTTCCCTTCCTATGGTCTCTGTTTTCCTTTCTTGGTTTGTTCCTCTACAAGTGTTTCTCATTCTCCTGTTATTGGTTGCCCATTCTAGGTTGGGTAATATATTTTGGGTTATATATTTTCACCTATCTCTGCACTTTCTTGCTGGCTATATCTATGTGGACTTGTTTCTTGGAGTTCCAGTCCTTGAGCTTAGGGTTTTACTTTTGAAGTCAACACCACTTGAGGGTCTGTTGTGAGTCAGTGTGTTTTACTTCCCAGCCCCTAAATTTGTTTAAATTAATCTCACGCTGGGTTTCTGATTGCGCCTTCATACCTTCCTCTCCCCATCTGGTCCTTCAAGACACACGAGAAACCTCTTGACGGCCTTTTAGGGATCCAGGTCTGAGGTGGTGGTGTTAGCTGTGCAACTAGGGTTTTTTAGTCCGTACAGGGACTAGTTGGGTGCAACTGCGCTTTCCCTTTTTCCATTATGTGTGTGTGTGTGTGTGTGTGTGTGTGTGTGTGATTTATGTTCATAACATAAATACATTAAGAACTGATGCTTCTCAAAGCTGAGTGTTTGTTCCATTGTTATAGTGTAGGCCTTCCTCTGTGAGTAAAATGCATCAGAAACTCCCAGCCGTCACCGATCTTCATCACTTGCATCCACTGAGCCGTCACCAATCTCAATCGCTTGCATCTACCCAGCTATCACCAATGTCAATTGCTTACATCCACTGAAACAATTAGGCCGCTTTCACACTGTGTTCCGATCTCTGTTCAGTGGTCCCTTCGGGGCTTCCATCCGAACTCCTCGCATAACGGGTATCGGATGTATGCACCAATGGGGCCATTGACTATAATGGTGCATACGGAGTCACCATATGCTCTGTTGTGCACCATTTTTTGAAGTATATGCTTCCTGGAAACGGGCACCCAGACATAGTAGACTGCCCCTGGGTTACCACCTCCAGTAGGCGCATACTCCCGAAAATGCTGCACAACAGAGCACACGTTGATTCCGTCTAGACCACTATAGTCAACGGTCCCGTCGGCACATACGTCCGAAGCCCGTTTTGCGGGAGGATCGGACAGAAGCCCCGATGGGACCACTGAATGGAGATTGGAAAGGCACCTTAGACAACCAAGTAGCTGCTCTCTGTAGAAACACCCATTCTAGGATCTTCTGAAAAGGGGCTTTCTGGCTCCAATCCCTTCTGCATCTGACGTGCCATCTGCTGATACTTGATAGTTTGACTGCCATATCGGCAGCTATCGATCACCTGTCCTGTTTTGTTATGGATTGAATAGAACAGGAGCACATAACCTGGCAATTGTACATACATCCGGGCAGGTATCAGTAAACGTGGTGCCGCTGTCCTCGCTCAATTTCTGATGCAGAAGTGAGCAGAAGCCAACACCTTTAAATAGACAGTCCTATTAAACGCTTTTCAAGGCTGAGAAAAACATGGTTGCTTTAATATAAAAACAGCGACACATCTGCCCACAAGTTGTGAATGGTATTACAGTTTCATTCACTTCAATGGAGCTGATATGCAACACTACATACACCCCATGGACAGGGTCCAACTCCATTCTAGGGGGTGTCAAATTCTGGGAATCTCTGTTCATCTAAAAATAAAGTGTGATCTATACTTTATTTCTGGCAGCAAGTAAAGGATACTTCGTATGCAAAACACACCAATGAATGGCGCCATTGCCGGTGGTTTTATGCTCCGGTGACCGTGCGGCGCTGCAGACGGTAGGCTGTGTCTGCATTACAGTCTCTCGGAGGTACCGGGCACTTTTCCACCGCTAGCAGACAAGCAGTTAACTCCCATTTGTTGTGTGTCAGTTTCCTTACAGCAATTTATGAGAAGCTGGAATAAAATTGCAGAGAAAGGATGTGGGGAAGACGTCCAATACTCCATCACTGCCCATTACATGAAGCATAACCTGTTGGCTTTTCCCCAAAAGATTATGCATCCTGTTCTAGTAATACAGTTTTCTTCTCTTCAATGTCATTCCTCAGCGCTGCCGACTGTGTCATGGCTCCCAAGCACTATGTTCATTACAGAGAAGAGTGCAGGTTCCTGAGTGTCGGGATGTACATGTACAAAATTGTACCTTTCACCGGAGGGCATGACTGCCTGTATTCTCAGGATCTAATTATATTCAGTAGTCCTTCATTACCTACAAGAGGTGGGCCAACGACTTCACTATGGCAGGTGAAAGCCTGAGCCGCGAGTCACACGCTCGGCCCTCATCATATAACTACTCGTGATGTGTGGCCAGTGGAGGATTACAATGAATGTGGATATTATAGAGCTGCTCATTCCTCATAGGGATGGGCCTTAGGCCCCCTTCACACGTCAGTGATTCTGGTACGTATGTGCTTTTTTTTATACGTACCAGAATCACTGACATACGTAGACCCATTATAATCAATGGGTCTGCTCACACATCAGTGATTTTTCACTGAACGTGTCTCTGTGCAGCGTACACCCATGGCCGTGATTTTGCACGGAGACATGTCAATTTTTTTCTGGCATCACTGATGATCCACGGACCACACTATGGTGTGATCCATGTGTGATCCGTGAAACACGCACCAGAAAAACACTGACATATCAAATAATAAACATTTTTAACTCACCTTTCCAGCGATTCGCTGTGCAGCCTCCACTCTCTGCAGCTCCTGCCTGGCTCATGAATATTCATGAAAGCAGGAATAGCCGACACGGAAGTAGCTGCAGAGAGCGGAGGGCGGACGCTGCAGAGCCGAGGAGTTCAGCACCATGGACAGCAGGAGCGAAGGCAGGTGAGTAGTGTCCATATGCAATCACAGATTGCACATGGACAACCCACGTGTGCCGTAAATCACGGAAAACGGAGGGACATGTGCGGGTTTTACATGTCAGTGAAGAACGTCAGTGTTTTTCACTGACGTGTGAAACGGGCCTTAGATAGATGAACAATATTTTGTAACCTCAAGCTAACAGCATTTTACCCAAAAAAAACAACTTTCCAACACTCAGGAAGGGCAGCAGGCTGTAAACTGTAAAATGTGATGTGTGGACTGGTCTGGAATATAATGGGAGTAATAGATTCTAGTACATAGATATAGCTTTCATAGATTTTACTTCTTGTATATAGTGATATGGAGCATGTTGATATAACCTGGGTATTTGCTATATATAATTATATACTATACATTCAGCTGGTATAACCTGGGCATCTCCTGTATATAATTATATATGTACAGCCGGTATAACCTGGGCATCTCCTGTATATAATTATATATGTACAGCCGGTATAACCTGGGCATCTCCTGTATATAATTATATATATACAGCCGGTATAACCTGGGCATCTCCTGTATATAATTATATATGTACAGCCGGTATAACCTGGGCATCTCCTGTATATAATTATATATGTACAGCCGGTATAACCTGGGCATCTCCTGTATATAATTATATATGTACAGCTGGTATAACCTGGGCATCTCCTGTATATAATTATATATGTACAGCCGGTATAAACTGGGCATCTCCTGTATATAATTATACATGTACAGCCGGTATAAACTGGGCATCTCCTGTATATAATTATATATGTACAGCCGGTATAACCTGGGCATCTCCTGTATATAATTATATATGTACAGCCGGTATAACCTGGGCATCTCCTGTATATAATTATATATGTACAGCCGGTATAAACTGGGCATCTCCTGTATATAATTATATATGTACAGCCGGTATAACCTGGGCATCTCCTGTATATAATTATATATGTACAGCCGGTATAACCTGGGCATCTCCTGTATATAATTATATATGTACAGCCGGTATAAACTGGGCATCTCCTGTATATAATTATATATGTACAGCCGGTATAACCTGGGCATCTCCTGTATATAATTATATATGTACAGCTGGTATAACCCGGGCATCTCCTGTATATAATTATATATGTACAGCCGGTATAACCAGGGCATCTCCTGTATATAATTATATATGTACAGCCAGTATAACCCGGGCATCTCCTGTATATAATTATATATGTACAGCTGGTATAACCCGGGCATCTCCTGTATATAATTATATATGTACAGCTGGTATAACCTGTGCATCTCCTGTATATAATTATATATGTACAGCTGGTATAACCTGGGCATCTCCTGTATATAATTATATATGTACAGCCGGTATAACCTGGGCATCTCCTGTATATAATTATATATGTACAGCCGGTATAACCAGGGCATCTCCTGTATATAATTATATATGTACAGCTGGTATAACCTGGGCATCTCCTGTATATAATTATATATGTACAGCCGGTATAACCTGGGCATCTCCTGTATATAATTATATATGTACAGCCGGTATAACCTGGGCATCTCCTGTATATAATTATATATGTACAGCTGGTATAACCTGGGCATCTGCTGTATATAATTATATATGTACAGCCGGTATAACCTGGGCATCTCCTGTATATAATTATATATGTACAGCTGGTATAACCTGGGCATCTCCTGTATATAATTATATATGTACAGCTGGTATAACCTGGGGCATCTCCTGTATATAATTATATATGTACAGCTGGTATACTCTAGGCATCTCATTGATATAATAGGCATCTCATTGATATAATTATATATGTACAGTTGAAACCAAAAGTTTACATACCCTATCTAAAAAGACACCTCTGCAGGTTTTTCTCACTATCTGACATGAAATCAGAATAAACCTTTCCCGTTTTAGATCAATTAGGATTACCCATATTATTTATATTTGCCAAATGCCAGAATATTGAGACAGAGAATGTTTTAAGGTATTTTTATTACTTTCTGCAAAGTCAAAAGTTTACATACACTAAGAATATTCTGTCTTTAAATAATATGGAAATGCCCATATGATGGTGTCATGTGTTATGATCCGGAACCATGGAAGACCACCACAAATCATTGGTAAAAGGTGACAAGAGCATTGGCAACTAATCTGGCCGCCATCCCCTTACTAACCATCAACACTAGAAGTAGCCGAGGGGTGAACTAACATCCTGTGCACCGCGAACCCAGCTGGAGAACTAGCTATCCTAAAGGAAGGAAAGATGAATAACTCTCTGCCTCAGAAAATAGATAAAGAATAGCAAGCCCCCCACATTCAAATACTGCGGTGATATAGGAAAGCACAATACACAGATAGATGATAGGCTTAGCAAAAGGTGAGGCCCCCACTGACTAACATAGGAAAGGACAGGAAAGGGACTGATGGTGGCCAGAGAAAAACCCTGCAAAATTCCAAATTCCTCATAGTACAAAAAGGCCCTCAGATCGCACGATCTGCACTCCGTCCTATACCAGGCGCTCTTGTCATACCAATGAACAGAAAACAAGAATCATAACAAATTCAAAAAGCCACAAACACATGGACTTAAAGGAGCTATATATACTCCAAACAAAACTGCAGGGAGTTTTCCAGCTAAGCAACTGAGAGGGAAAATCCCTGCATGCAAATAAACTGAAAACAACCACAACAAATGACAAACTCAGATAAGAGTAAAAGAACCAAACAATAAATAAGGAGCAAAGCACTTATCTGGGGTAGATGTGGTGTGGAGCAGAATGAAGCAGGCTGGTGAACAAAGAACAACTGACATCCGGCATAGCCTGCTATCAGACCAGGATTTAAATAAGCAGAGAGTTAGCATTGGAAATGCCCATTGCTCAACACACCTGGTCTATGTCCAAACCATTCCTGGCCACAAGAGGGAGCCTCCCAGCAGCCAAAGCATAACTGACGTTCACAACAGTCATGTCTTTGGAAGTTTCTGATAGGTTTATTGGCAACATCTGAGTTAATTAGAGACACAACTGTGGATGTATTTTAATGCAAACCTGAAACACACTGTTTCTGTGTGAAGCATCATGGGAAAGTCAAAAGAAATCAGGCAAGATCTCAGGAAGAGAATTATGGACTGGCACAAGTCTGGTTCATTCTTGGGTGCTTTGATAGCTGCCTTCGGCTCGTCTGCATTGTTGGCTCTGGTGTCTCTCATAAATTCTCTATGGGGTTTAGGTCAGGCGAGTTTGCTGGCCAATCAAGCACAGTGATACTGTAGTTATTAAACCAAGTATTGGTACTTTTGGTAGTGTGAATAGGTGTCAAAGTCCATCAGGAAAATGAAATTTCCAACTCCAAAAAGCTTGTCGGCAGAGGGAAGCATGAAGTGCTGTAAAATCTCCTGGTAGACGGCTGCACTAACTTTGGTCTTGATAAAAAACAGTGGACCTACACCAGCAGATGACATGGCTCCCCAAAACATCACTGACTGTGGAGACCACGCTAGATCTCCAGCAACTTGGATTGTGGTCTCTCCACTCTTCCTCCAGACTGTGGGACTGCGATTTCCAAATGAAATGCAAAATTTACGTTCATCTGAAAACAACTCCTTGGACACTGAGAACAGTCCAGTTCTTTTGCTCCTTGGCCCAGGTAAGACGCTTTTGGCGTTGTCTATTGGTCATGAGTGGCCTGACACAAGGAATGCGACACTTATAGCCCATGTCTTCGATACGTCTGTGTGTGGTGGCTCTTAAAGCACTGACTCCAGCAGCGTCCACTCCTTATGAATCGCCTTCAAATTTTTGAATGGCCTTTTCTTAAAAATCCTATGAAGGTTTCGGTTATTCCGGTTGCTTGTGCACCTTTTTCTACCACACTTTTTCCTTCCACTGAACTTTCCCTTAATATTCTTGGATACAGCACTCTGTGAACAGACAGTTTCTTTAGCAATGACCTTATGTGGCTTACTCCTTGTGGAGTGTGTCAATGACTGCCTTCTGGACATCTGAGAAGTTAGCAGTCTTCCCCATGATTGTGTAGCTTATTGAACCAGACTAAGGGACCATTTTAAATGCTTAGGAAGCCTTTGCAGGTGTTTTGTAGTAATTATTCTAATTTTCTGAGATAATGACTTTTGGGTTTTCATTGGCTGTAAGCCATAATCATCAACATTTAAAGAAATAAACACTTGATATAGATCCCTCTGTGTGTAATTACTCTATATAATATATAGCAATAGATCCCTATGTGTGTAATGACTCTATATAATATATGTGTTTCTGTAGCGCCCCTGAAACCATCAGGGTGCTACAAGGTTCTGCATCCCCACAAGGATGCAGGGCCTACCCCCTTAGGGACCCAGAACCCCAGTGACGGTACCAACAAAAACCCAGGTAATCCCAGTTTTTCCCCAACAATCCCCCATACAATGGTACCCACCTAGGGTGGGACCAATGGATGACCGCCTAGAGATGGAGCTAGTCCAGTCCACTAGTTGACCAGGTGGGAGGGGCAGATTGTGGAGAGTAGTGAGTCAGACAAGAGGAGTAGGAGAGTGAAAGTGAAAGCGAAGCGGTGACCTGGTACCCAGGAGAAGTGGTTGACAGTGGAGTACTCCCGGAACTACGCACCGACGGGGTTCTGGACCCTTGGACAGGAAAGCACTCCAGGCCAAGCTGTTAACACCTGCACAGCAAGGGGACCATCAAGGACCTTGCTGACCCTAAAGAATCTGAAGACTCAGAAGAGTCCCCACAGGGTTCACGCTACCGTCAGGCGAACAGAAATGGACAAACCACAGAACGGGGACCCCCAGTTGTTCTATACCACATGGATCCACTTACCAGAGACAGGTGCGGGGGAAGAAGGTACCAGAGAACCAAACTGGCACTGGGATGAAGGGGACCTGGGGGCGAAACCAGCCGGCCTCGGGCAACCAGTCAACAGCTACCAGCAGTGAGTAAACCAGTTGCACTGAACACCTGTGTGGACTACCTTCTTCCGACGCCCACTGCACCATACACCCTCTGGGGCAAAACCGTACTTGCGGAGGGTCTACCATTCTAGCCGCCAATACCACCAGCCCCAGTGGAGACACTCTGCAGCTGCGGCTCCCTACATATAGCCGCAACACCGCAAGTGGCATCACATGTGAACATTATCTTATTCTCCCCTATAAATATCCCCATTACAAAAAGGGTCCAGGGCACAGAACCCGGTAACGGCCACAACTGTGAATTCCCCAAAACCTGTACTGCCCGGAACTGAGTATCCCATATTCCTGGGTGCTACATTTCCCTGTTTGTATTGAATTACTGAAATAAATTAATCTTTTGATGATATTCTAATTTATTGAGATGCACGTGTGTGTGTATGTGTGTGTGTGTGTGTGTGTGTGTGTGTGTATATATATATATAAAAAAATTGTTTAAAAGAACAGAGAGTCCTCAGTGGTTGATACCTTTTAATGGCTAACTGAAAAGATGGTAATAATTGCAAGCTTTCGAGACTACTCAGGTCTCTTCATCAGGCATGGTATAACACAAAATCTGAAGAGTCACATACTTATACACAACAGGACTTAGAATAGTGCAGTAAAAAAAAAAAAAAAAAAAAAAAAAAAAAGAACAAGTTATATGAAACAGAACTATCTCTATGGCAGGGGGACATTGCATTTGGATAAGAAAAATATGTCGCTGTCCAGTTGTGCGCGTTTCTTCAGAACATATATTTTACTTGTATATATATATATATATATATATATATATATATATATAGCTGGTATAAGTAATGTAGCTACTTATACATAGTGATGTGTACGATGATGAAATAACCTATTAATTGAACAGCTGAGATTGAAAATCCATTCCATTCTTTTATTCAGATTTTTTAGGTTGCGTTACATGCATTTTTACAAGTTTTATTTTATATCAAATCTGGTTTAATATAAAATATTCTATTAAGCTGTAGTTAGAGAGGAGGAGGATGCCTTCAACCCCCCTACAAATTCCCAAACTGTCTGCAAGGCTGGCAATACACATTCAGTAGCTGTCACCTGAATGTTCACTCTCCTTACAACTATCTCTCCATACACGTGCACACTCATCACTGCCGAGTGTACATGTGTTCTCAGTAGGAGGAGCGTAATTATCCGCAGGTAGTCACTTTTCATTGTGGATTATCTTCCCATGAACATTTTTATCCCCTGGCAGTGGTGAGTCGGAGGCCCCCCGTACAGATTGAGTTGGTGGGTTTGGCCACCTTGACTCATGGGCCACCAGATTGCAGGAATGTTTTGGGGTTTTTACCAGTCGTATATGTTCTATTGGACATTGATTCTTTATTCAGCGCCCGCTGCCCAGATCTCCCACAGCGCTGAGGATTGTGAGGGGAAAAATGGCTGCTACTTTCAGTGATGGAACTGTCAAACATGAAAGGTTCTCCCCACATGAAATTCATGACCGATTTTAAAACCCATAATATTACAGATGCCTGTAAATCTCCTAACAAGACACAATGCATCTTCCAGGCTAGAAGGTGTAAAATAAAGGTGTAGCCGTACCAACGGAACAAGCTTTAATAAAAAATGACATATTTACAACTCCTTCTTTCCCATCCATCCATTCTCCGACCGGCTCTAGTTTATTTTGGCAACAAGACACTGAGGAAAAAGCTAAAAAATGAGAAACGACGTTCTGAGAAAAATGAGTTTTTCCTTGTATTTTTTTCCTCTCCCCCCCCCCCCCTCCGGTGCTTGAATGAAAGCACAGACGTCTTTAATTGTTAGGAAACACGGCCATGCTGCCTCTGCTCGTTTTAAAATGAAATTCATTCTGTTGAATCTCTAATAAGTCTAAAAAATTGCAAATGAAAGCATAATCTCAGATTTAAGTTAACATGCTTTCTCATTAAAAATATAAAACATCAAGAAATGCAGATATATCCAGCAACATAATGTTTAATGCTTAATTTCACAGGTATCTCAGCATGATCTGAATAACTTATGCTGACAATACAACAATCTAAATGATAAATCAACACGACCATTTTGGTGATATATAGTATTAAATGTAAATAATACCCTGCACCGCTAATTGGCTGCTACCTGGCAACAAATAAGTAGGTGAGATATTACCCTGCAAAAGGCTCCATTCCTGCACTCCCCTAATCATTAGGCATTTCTGGCTGGTAAGCGTATTCCTTGCTTTTATGATGAGAGGCTGGAAGGGAGCGCAGGATTAAACTGCACTGAGAACCCCACGGATCACAGACAGAGAATTGAAACAGGTCGTGAATGTAACGTTTTTTTTTGCAAAAAGAATTGGCAGTGTTTTTTTACGTGGTGACGGTGGTAACACTTTATAGAGCAAATATAAAATAGAAACTGGTTATTAAAGGGAACCAGTTACCAGGATTTTCCCTTATGAGCTGCGGCCACCACCAGTGAGCCCTTATATACAGCATTCCAGAATACTGTATATAAGAGCCCAGGCCGCTCTGTAGAAAATAAAATACACCTTTATTATACTCACCTAGAGGACGGTCCAGTCCTGCGTCTCTTCCATCTTGTGTGATGGCTGTCTTCCTTCCAAGCCTCGTATGGATGACATGTCCTATGTCATCCACAAATAGGCCTCCATTGTGCTCCTGCGCATGCGCACTTTGATCTGCCTGGCCGAGGGCAGAGAAAAGTACTGTAATGTGCAAGTTAGGGCTGTCGTTGACTTTTCCTCGCGCCTGCGCATTACAGTACTTTGTGGCATGTTCCCTTGAGAAAGCCACCAGTCGAAACGCGCATTGGGTTGCTAGGGGTCTCTGAGGGGACTTCTCTCATCTGCCATGGGTAAGCTTATGCTGTGATTTTTCTATATTCACTGAGTGAGATCTTTTGATGTCTCTTTACTATAGTATGTATACATACATATGTATGTATGTATACATACTATAGTATAGATTTGGATGAGTTTTTTTTCTCCCTAGATTCCCCTCCTTCCTACTAGTGGGATTTATGTCTGACATTTCCTTTGTTGTTGTCATGATCTGTGGGAGTAGATTCCACATAAAAAAAAAATTGGGGAGGAATAATTAATGCCATACTCCATTTTTTGGCATATTTCTGGCCTGGTAATATTGGTTCTTGGTGAATTGTATTTTGCTAATTACAGTACGTTTCTCTGCCCTCAGCCGGGCAGATCAAAGTGCGCATGCGCAGGAGCGCAATAGAGGGCTCTATGTGGATGATGTAGGACACGTCATCCACACATGGCATGGAAGGAGGACGGCAACTGCACAAGATGGAAGATGTGCTGGACCGAGAGCAGTGACAACCATCGGACTGGACTGCCCCACAGGTGAGTATCATACAGGTGTTTTTTATATTATACAGATCGACTTGAGCTCTTCTATACAGCATTTCAGAATGCTGTATATAAGGGCTCACTGGTGGTGACCGCAGTTCATAAGGGAAAATCCTGGTGACAGGTTCCCTTTAAGGTGAAATTTATTGATTGAGAGTTTACTCTGCCAAAGTGGGTACACAACGATCAGTCTACACAAATCAGAGGGGTTTATATTAAAACAGGACAAGTATAATACAATTCTTCATATTTCTGAATAACTTGGTGATGCTGAACATTAGAAGTCTTCGCTGCATCACATCCCCAAATGCAAAGATTTCCTGACCACTCTCTACCTACTATGGGCAATATACAAGTGTTGTCACCATATTAATAGGCGGAAATGTAACTTTATCTGAAAGATCTAAAGGGGGCTTTACACGCTGCGACATCGCTAATGCGGAGTCGTTGGGGTCACGGAATTTGTGACGCACATCCGGCCGCATTAGCGATGTTGCTGCGTGTGACACCGATGAGCGATTTTGCATCGTTGCAAAAACGTGCAAAATCGCTCATCGGTGACATGGGGGTCCATTCTCGATTATCGTTACTGCAGCAGTAACGATGTAGTTCGTCGCTCCTGCGGCAGCACACATCGCTATATGTGACGCCGCAGGAACGAGGAACCTCTCCTTACCTGCCTCCCGGCCGCTATAAGGAAGGAAGGAGGTGGGCGGGATGTTCCGGCTACTCATCTCCGCCCCTCTGCTTCTATTGGGTGGCCGCTCAGTGACGTCGCTGTGACGCCGCACGGACCGCCCCCTTAGAAAGGAGGCGGTTTGCCGGTCACAGCGACGTCGCCGGACAGGTAAGTAGTGTGACGGGTCTGCGCGATGTTGTGCGGCACGGGCAGCGATTTGCCCGTGTCACACAACAGATGGGGGCGGGTACCCACGCTAGCGATATCGGGACCGATATCGCAGCGTGTAAAGTAGCCTTTAGACTCTTCGTCAGAAGGACCTTTTCTGGCATCGGGTGCCAAATTAAAGAGGGTTGTCAAAGACTTATTTATTGATGACCTCTTTTTAGGATAGGTCCTCAAAATCAGATTGGTGTGGGTCAAATACTTGGCACCTCCACCAATGAACTGTATGCAGGTCCCACGGCGTCAAAATGTTCATAGAGTAGGAACAAAACAGAAAAAAGGCAACCTTCCTTACCAACACCAGATCACAATGCCAAACATGCAGGAGACCCCCATGAAAAAGGCAAGGGCTGAACAAGTGCAAAATACTGATAAAACAACCACTCATAGACCTACCATTCATGGAGGGTATGCGTGCCTAGTATTATAAATGTGCACAGCTGAGGCTCTGTGTAGTGCTACTCTTAGTACCATTCACTACATTGGGGCTCTACTGCACTTCCCTGATTGCTTTAGCATCACTGTATGGTGAATATAATGAAGGGGCACCCAGTCCATATCTTGTTTTGATTGATTAGGATTTCAAGGGTTGAAGCCTCAACACGTATAATGTTAGGGCATAGTCCGTTCTCTGACATGTTGTTGGCCCATGGGCATTGGAGATCCATCACCTTCACTCAAAATACAGAAGGAGAATGATGTGTGAAGCATTTCATGGCGCTCATTCCATGTTGGGTCTTGGCGCATGGAAATTCATAACATTTTCTGTTGAAGATGTTAGATGGAAATCTTTCTCTATATCATCACTTACATTTGGGGTTAATCATAAGAATGAAAACTTCCATCCTTTATTTTTTTTAGAAATACATTTTTTACCCTAGTATTTTACAAATCACCCATTTTATGTATTTTTTAACATGGCTACTGATAGTTTGCAGAACTGTCCCGCAATGTCTGCCTCTCGCCTGCTGCACGTCTCCCTTTTCAGAGACCGAGACATACAATCTGTTAGCCAAGGCCACTCGGCACGTCTTCATACCTATCCACTTTCCTAGGATGTTTTCAGATTATGGTCTGAGCTGAAGACCAAGACTTTGGTCATAGTGTAGCTTGATTAGGATGGAAACATTTGGCTCTAGGATATGGTCCCATCAGTCAGAGCCTTCTAACAGGCACATACCCCTGACCGATAGGGTTGGCATGTAGTGTGGCATACGTAGCACATCAGTCATCTACAGTACATTTTTCTATATAGTAGAAAAAATAAGTTAGAATGACTTTTACCGACCGATGTCCAAAACGACATTCGTTGGCAACCACCGTGTGAATGGAATCGTATGGATATGTTCAATGGCAGGAGATTTTTACAGTTTATGTGATGAAGGTAGGGACAATTCTTGATGTGAACAGGCCATAAGTGGGGAAAAAAATAACAACCTATGGCTCAGCAAGATACGATGAGGGCTGGCTGGGTACTAGTGGCCTGGAATAACTCTGGCCAGTTTTTCAGTTTCTTACCTTAGCTGCTCTGTCTCCGTTGCCTATTTTATGACCATTGGGGCTACTTGCCGCTGCCTTTCCATTGTTTGTTTCTTTTCATTAGCTCCTCTCCTATTCCATGCGGTTGACATGCCCTCAGCTTTCTTCTCGGGGACACCTTCCTGCCTCTTTCCTTTTCTCCCGAGTCATCGTGCTCCAGGCCCCACTCTGTGTATTCCTGCTCCAGACTGTGTTGATGTCCATGGTCCCGGCTCTGAAAACTAATTGTACTTTCCTCATTATATCATCTACCCTTAGAGGTGGAAGACTCCGCAAGATACGGTGTTATGATCCGGAACCATGGAAGACCACCACAAATCATTGGCAAAAGGTGACAAGAGCATTGGCAACTAATCTGGCCGCCATCCCCTTACTAACCATCACAACTAGAAGTAGCCGAGGGGTGAACTAACATCCTGTGCACCGCGAACCCAGCCGGAAAACTAACTATCCTAAAGGTAGGAAAGATGAATAACTATCTGCCTCAGAAAATAGACAAGAATAGCTAGCCCCCCACATTCAAAGACTGCGGTGATATAGGAAAAACACAATACACAGGTAGATGACAGGATTTAGCAAAAGGTGAGGCCCCCGCTGACTAAAATAGGAAAGGACAGGAAAGGGACTGATGGTGACCAGAGAAAAACCCTGCAAAATACCAACTTCCTGATAGTACAAAAAGGCCCTCAGATCGCTCGATCTGAACTCCGTCCTATACCAGGTGCCCTTGTCATACCAATGAACAGAAAACAAGAATTATAACAAATTCAACAAGCCACAAACACATGGACCCAAAGGAGCTATACTCCACACAGAACTGCAGGGAGTTCCTCAACAATCCAACAAGGGGGAAAATCCCTGGAAGGAAATAAACTGCAAATGACAAACCCAGATAAGCAAAAGAACAGACAATAAATAAAGAGCAAGCACTTATCTGGAGTAGATGTGGTGTAAAGCAGGATTAAGCAGGCTGGAGATACAAAGAACAACTGACATCCGGCAACAGCCTGCAATCAGACCAGGACTTAAATAAGCAGAGAGTTAGCAAAGGAAACACCCACTGCACAACACACCTGGTCCAAGTCCAAACCATTCCTGGCCACCGGAGGGAGCCTCCCAGCAGCCAAAACATAACTAACATTCACAACAATACGGTATTTGCAAATATATTACCAGCCCAAATCCTTCTGTATCCTAATGAAGTATCTGAGCTATTACACTGTCCTGTATCTATCAATTAGAAGTGTAACTGAGACAAGTAAATTCTTCTAATGACTGATACAAGTAATGACCATTAAAGTTCATGTCGTAATCATGGGGTCAGCGGGCACAAAATGTCAGCGCTGCCATTAAAGTTACTGTGTGTTTTTAGTGGCATTATGCAGCTCGTATTTGTTTTCTGCGAAGAAGAAAGAAAGAAATGTCACAGATTCAGATGTTTATAAATAGCGGAGTAATTCAGGGTGTGATACAATTAACAGTAAGAAAGAAGGAGATGGGAGTATTGATAATTGACTCTTTAATGAGCACCATAAATGAATCTGGAGGTTGTCACTGACAACTGTATCTCACTGTCTGGTGCTCAAGGGAAAGCGGCATAGAAAATGCAATGTAAAAAACTGAGTCATATATACAGTGATCCATTCTGAGTGCTAGAAACACAGTCATATGAAAAAGTTTGGGCACCCCTATTAATGTTAACCTTTTTTCTTTATAGCAATTTGGGTTTTTGCAACAGCTATTTCAGTTTCATATATCTAATAACTGATGGACTGAGTAATATTTCTGGATTGAAATGATGTTTATTGTACTAACAGAAAATGTGCAATCCGCATTTAAACAAAATTTGACCTTTGATTATTTAACAGTCATGACCATGATGTTATCAAAGGTCTCTTAATTGCAAGAGTCTACAAGAAGTGAACAGGAGAAAGGTATGCAGGACTGGCATTAGGGAGAAGTGAGAGCAAACTGGGTCATTTCAAAGGGCCCCCTTCTCTTAGGGGCCCCAGTGTTTAAATCCTGATGATAGGACTGCTTAAAGACCTTTGTGATATCACGTCATGTGACCAAAGAATTCTTAATTTCAGGAGTCTAAAGCTGGGTTTACACACTGAGACTTTCTAGCGATCCAACCTGCGATCTCAACCTAGCCGGGATCGCTACAAAGTCTCTGGTGAGCTGTCAAACAGGCAGACCTGGCCAACGACCTAACAGCGATCCGGACCTGCAGAGCGACTAGCTGGTCGTTGGGGACGTGTCAAAAAAGCAGGTGAACTTCACCCGACTTCATTTAATGCCGCGCGGCTCTGTGTGCCGTGTAAATAAATAAATAATTAAAAAATCCGGCGTGCGGTTCCCCCTATTTTAATACCAGCCAGATAAAGCCATACGGCTGCAGGCTGGTATTCTCAGGATGGGGAGCCCCACGTTATGGGGAGCCCCCCAGCCTAACAATATCAGTCAACAGCCGCCCAGAATTGCCGCATACATTATATGCGACAGTTCTGGGACTGTACCCGGCTCTTCCCGATTTGCCCTGGTGCGTTGGCAAATCGGGGTAATAAGGAGTTAATGGCAGCCCATAGCTGCCACTAAATCCTAGATTAATCATGTCAGGCGTCTATGAGACACCCTCCATAATTAATCTGTAAATTACAGTTAAAAAACACACACCCGAAAAATCCTTTATTAGAAATAAAAAACACTAACAAATTCAGCTGAGCTGTCACTGAGGTTACCCGTGGCCACCGCTGCATCCACCGCTGGATCCAGGTAACCTCAGTGACAGCTCAGCCAATCACACGGCTCTCTTCATTAGCTGCGTGGAGGTGACAGGAGCGGCTGTGTCTTCTGCTGCTCCTGTCACCTGCATGCAGCAGAGCTGGATGCGACGCTGGAGGACCGTGGAGTACGCCGGACAAGGAGGGCTTTGTTGTGGGTAATAAATTGGTAATGAGGGAATTTGTTAGTGTTTTTTATTTCTAATAAAGGATTTTTCGGGTGTGTGTTTTTTAACTGTAATTTACAGATTAATCATGGAGGGTGTCTCATAGACGCCTGACATGATTAATCTAGGACTTATTAGCAGCTATGGGCTGCCAATAACTCCTTATTACCCCGATTTGCCAATGCACCAGGGCAAATCGGGAAGAGCCGGGTACAGTCCCAGAACTGTCGCATATAATGTATGCGGCAATTCTGGGCGGCTGCTGACTGATATTGTTAGGCTGGGGGGCTCCCCATAATGTGGAGCTCCCCATCCTGAGAATACCAGCCTTTAGCCGTATGGCTTTATCTGGCTGGTATTAAAATTGGGGGGGACCTCACGCCGGATTTTTTAATTATTTATTTATTTATTTTACTGCACAGTATAGACACGCCCACCGGCTGCTGTGATTGGGTGCAGTGACACAGCTGTCACTCAGCGTGTGGGCGTGTCTCACTGCAACCAATCATATTTGCCGGTGGGCGGGGAAAAGCAGGGAATACGAGATTGTTGAATGAGCGGCCGGCTTTTTCAAAAAAGGAAAAGCCGCTTGAGCAGAGGGAACGCCGTGCAGCGCCGGGGATCGGGGATCGGTGAGTATGAGAGAGGGGGGGACACTTCAGTCACTCGGGGGATTAGCGGTCACTGGTGAATCCTTCACCGGTGACCGCTAATCAGGACGCTACACAGACAGAGCCGCGGAGTCGCTGTAAAGTCCCCTTTATACACTGAAACTAGCTAGCGATGCATGCTGCACAGCGGGAAACAAAGGACCTAGGAATGGTCCTGAACGATTTGTAGCGATCACAACTTCACAGCAGGGGCCAGGTCGCTGATAGGTTTCACACACTGCAATGTCGCTGGGGAGGTCGCTGTAACGTCACAAAACCGGTGACGTTACAGCGATGTCGTTTGCGATGTTGCAGTGTGTAAACCCAGCCTAAAGCTGAAGAGGACTACATAGGTAAGGATGGTTGACCTCGGGGAGATCAACATCTAACACCGCGGATACACTATCATGTGTTTCTCAACGCAGTGACACTAGAACAAGGCCCCCTGGGAAAATATGCAAAACAAGAGTGCCGCGGAGACACCATCACATATTTCTCAACGCTGGCAGGAAACTAGCCAGGTCTTTAACCGGGAAGGAACAACCACAGGAAGGGCAACCTCCAGTCAAGGAAACCACCTATGCCAAACATGGTATCCATCCACAGATGGCTGTTTTGGGGTATTTGCCCCTCATCAGTGTGGAGTATGAAACTGGCTAGTGGGAGCAATGCCTAGTAGAAGACTACATAGGTAAGGATGGTTGACCACGGGGAGATCAACATCCAACACCGCGGAGACACCATCACATGTTTCTCAACGCAGTGATACTAGAACAAGGTCCCCTGGGAAAATATGCAAAACAAAAATGCCGCGGAGACACCATCACATGTTTCTCAGTGCTGGCAGGAAACTAGCCAGGTCTTTCACCAGGAAGGAACAACCACGGGAAGGGCAGTCTCCAGTCAAGCAAACCGCCTCTACCAAAACATGCTATCACTCCACAGACAGGCATTGCTCCCACTAGCCAGTTTCCTACTCCACACTGATGAGGGGCAAATACCCCGAAACAGCTGTCTGTGGATGGATACCATGTTTGACACAGGCGATCTCCTTGACTGGAGGCTGCTCTTCCCGTGGTTGTTCCTTCCCGGTAAAAGACCTGGCTAATTTCCTGCCAGCGTTGAGAAACATGTGATGGTGTCTCTGCGGCATTCTTGTAAAGCTGAAGAGGAGACAGGCTGGTATGCAAGACTGGCATTAGAGAGAAGTGACAGCAAACGGAGCAATTTCACAGGGCCCCCTACTCCTAGGGGCCCCAGTGTTTAACTCCAGATGATAGGATTGCTTAACCCCTTCACGACCGCGGGCAGTAAAATTACGTCCTATTTTAACGTGACTTAACGACCAGGGACGTAATTTTACTGCCTAAACTTCATTTGATTGCCGTGGCCATAGCAACGGCTTTCAAATGATGTCCCCTGCTGTTTCTTACAGCAGGGGACCTTTGCTTGACCCCAGGGGGGCGGCATCGCCACCCCCTATCGACGAGCGATGTGATTGGCTGTTCAAATCTGAATCGCCAACCACATCGTTCGCACTAATTTCAGCAAAAATAATGCCCGAATTAGTGCGATACTGTGAGATCCAGCTATGAGATGCCGCAGCTGCTGCAGCATATCATAGGTGGACCTCAAACATGTCGCCCCCAGCCCCTGCAGCACTGATTGGAGCAATCGTGCTATGACGCGCAATCGCTCCAATCAGTGTGCAGTGGGGCGGTCTGATCTGCCGGTGGCCGCCTCCCCAGGCCTGTGCTGGCCTGCGAGCCCTCCCCCAACATGTCTGCAGCGTGCAGTGGCTGGTACTTGTGGTACCACGCCACCGCCGCTGCTGCCGCCGACGCCGCCGTAGCTGAGGTCACCGCTCCTGCTGTACGTGAGTACTGTGCTCACCTTGCAGCCCGTGCGCGCTCCCGTGGTGCCCCTGCGCGCTCCCGTGTTAGCCCCTGCCCGTGCCCCACCGACATCCCGATCTGCTGCCCTTCCCCCCCGACATCCCGATTTGCTCCCCCCGCGATCTGACTGCCTCCCCCATTATCTCTATTCTGCTTCTGCAGCTCCCTCTCCGGTCTCCCCCTCTGCTCTCCCTCCTCCCCCTCTGCTCTCCCCCCCCCCCTCTGCTCTCCCACCCCTCTCCCCCTCTGCTCTCCCCCGACGTCCTCTTACCTGTCTTCACCGGCCCGATCACATCTGCCTCCATCGCTGGGTCCTTCCTGGGCATTCTGCTGATTTGCCTGCTGCTCCTGTAAAGCTGTTCCTCCTGCAGCACTTCTGGTCAGTGATCCTCTGGGTACTGTGAGTATAACTTTTTTTTTTTCTGTATCCCCTGTCCATTTTTACACCTCATCCGTCCGTGCGTCCCGCCAAGCGCTGATCAGGGATGCAGATAACGTATCTGCATCCCTGCTCAATTTTTGGCGGTACTTTTTTTTCCGTATCCCCGACGCTTTTTGTATCTCATCCGTCCGTGCGTCCCGCCAAGCGCTGATCAGGGATGCAGATAACGGATCTGCATCCCTGCTCAATTTTTGGCGTGACTTTTTTTTTTTTACGTATGCCCGACGCTTTTTGTATCGCATCCGACCGTGCGTCCTGCAGCGGCCGATCAGTGAACTGCGTCTGTGCGTTTGAAAAGTCAAATGGCACTCCTTCTCTTCTGAGCCCCGCCATTTGCCCAAACAATTACTTTCCACCACATGTGAGGTATCTACGTACTCAGGAAAAATTTCTCAATACGTTTTTTGGTGCATTTTTTCCTGATAGCCTTGTGAAAAAAAAAGCTACCTAGTTGAAGCAACCGTTTTGTGGTAAAAAAAAAATGTTTTCTTTTCACAGCTCAACGTTATAAACTTCTGTGAAGCCCCCAGGTGTTAAAAGTGCTCACCAAACATCTAGAAAAATTATTTGAGGGCTCTAGTTTCCAAAATGGGGTCACTTGTGGGGGAGCTCCACTGTTTAGGCACCATAGGGGGTCTCCAAACGTGACATGGCGTCCGCTAATGATTCCAACCAATTTTGCTGTCAAATGGCGCTCCTTCTCTTCTGAGCCCCGCCATGCGCCCAAACAATTACTTTCCACCACATATGAGGTATCTGCGTACTCAGGAGAAAATGCACAATACATTTTATGGTGCATTTTTTCCTGATAGCCTTGTGAAAAAAAAAGCTACCTAGTTGAAGCAACCGTTTTGTGGTAAAAAAACAATTTTTTCTTTTCACGGCTCAACGCTATAAACTTCTGTGAAGCCCCCAGGTGTTCAATGTGTTCACCAAACATCTAGAAAAATTATTTGAGGGCTCTAGTTTCCAAAATGGGGTCACTTGTGGGGGAGCTCCATTGTTTAGGCACCTCAGGGGGTCTTCAAACCCGACATGGCGTCCGCTAATGAGTGCAGCTAATTTTGCACTCAAAAATTCAAATGGCGCGCCTTGCCTTCAGAGCTCTGCCGTGTGTCCAAACATTTGATTTCCACCACATATGAGGTATCTGCGTACTCGGGAGAAAATGCACAATACATTTTATGGTGCATTTTTTCCTGTTACCCTTGTGAAAAAAAAGCTACCTAGTTGAAGCAATCGTTTTGTGGTAAAAAAAAAAAAAATTTCTTTTCACGGCTCAACGTTATAAACTTCTGTGAAGACCCCAGGTGTTCAAAGTGCTCACCAAACATCTAGAAAAATTATTTGAGGGCTCTAGTTTCCAAAATGGGGTCACTTGTGGGAGAGCTCCATTGTTTAGGCACCTCAGGGGGTCTTCAAACCCGACATGGCGTCCACTAATGAGTGCAGCTAATTTTGCGTTCAAAAATTCAAATGGCGCTCCTTCCTTTCCGAGCTCTGCCGTGCGCCCAAACAATTGATTTTTACTACATATGGGGTATCAGCGTACTCAGGAGAACATTCACAATAAATTGTATTGTGCACTTTCTCTTTTCTCCCTTGTAAAAATGAAAATTTTATGGCTAAAGTAATATTTTTTTGTGTTAAAAAGTAAAATTTTCATTTTTTCCTTCCACATTGCTTTGGTTCCTGTGAAGCACCTAAAGGGTTAATAAACTTATTGGATGTGGTTTTGAGCAGTGTGAGGGGTACAGTTTTTAGAATGGGGTCACTTTTGGGTATTTTCTGTCACATCGGCCTCTCAAAGTCACTTAAAATGTGATGTGGTCCCTAAAAAAAATTATTTTGTAAATTTTGTTGGAAAAATGAGAAATTGCTGATGACCTTTGACCCGTTCTAACTTCCTAACGAAAAAAAAAATTGTTTCGAAAATTGCGCTGATGTAAAGTAGACAAGTGGGAAATGTTAGTTAGTAACTATTTTGTGTGACCTATCTCTCAGATTTATGGGCATAAATTTTCAAAGTTTGAAAATTGCGAAATTTTCGCAAAATTTCCTAAATTTTCACAAATAAACGCAAAAAATATCGGCCTAAATTTACCACTGACATGAAGTACAATATGTCACGAAAAAACAATCTCAGAATCGCCAGGATCCGTTGAAGCGTTCCAGAGTTATAACCTGTCAAAGTGACACTGGTCAGAATTGCAAAAAATGGCCCGGTCATTAGGGTGTTTTAGTGGTCGGGGGTGAAGGGGTTAAGGACCTTTAAGAGTCTTGTGACCAAAGGACTCTTAATTGCAGGAGTCTAAAGCTGAAGAGGAGACAGGCTGGTGTGTGTAGCTAGATAGATATGTCGCGGGCGGAGGAGGGGACGCTGCGCTCTCCCACTGCTCGGGTCCGGCTGCTGCTGCTGCTCGGTGGCTCGAGCGACGGGCCGGATCCCGGGGACTCGAGCGGCGTTCCTCGCCCGTGAGTGAAAAGGGGGTGGTTTAGTGTGGTTTAGGGATATTGTCCGTGACGCCACCCACGGTTGTGGTGAGGTTGTGACACCACCGCTGCTCTGGACGGGGATCCCGGGAGCGGTGACAGGGAGCAGCTTGGATGTTGGTTCTCCCCTCTGTGGGTAAGGGGTTTGGTTGTCCCGGGGCCCGGTGAGGGGTAGGGAAGTATGGCAGGTGGGTTATGGGGCCTGGTGAGGTGCAGGGTCGCGGGGGCAGCGCTGTGCCGCACGGCACGGTGGTACTCACTCAGCCAATGATGAACACAAAGTCTCCGGTAAAACAGACAGCTGGATGGACGGGTCCCACAGACGGCTGTGGTGTTTCTCCTCCCAGCAGGTTGATGGTGACTGCCTTTCCCTGCGCCCGTGTGTTGTGTACGGTTCCAATGGGTTCCCACCGGTAACCCACTCCCCAGCTTTGAAGGTTGCTGAAGGAGCCCCTTTTGCCCGCAGGCTCTGGCCCTGGGAACTGTAGCCTTGGCGGTGACTGTGTTTCCCTCTATTGGTTGGACTGTTGCCTTCAATCTGGACTTGGCTGCTGGGAAACCCCGAAGGTTCCCTTCGCTAACGGATTTGACAATTTCAGCAGCGACTCCTAGCCTTGTCGGGGTCCGTAAGCCCTGCCGGTTGGTGCTGGCTTCTCTTTGCATACCGGTCCGATACCGCCGGGCCACCACCCGTCCACGGTCCTTACGGCTAGCTCCAATAGGCCTCTCCTGCAGACGGCCACCACCGTCTGCCAACCTTGCTGTACCGTCCGGGCCACACACCCGGACCAACTTCAGACTGCTCCTTTACCACTTCACTCTCCTCCACTCCAAAACTAATCTGAAACTCAACTCCTCTCTTTTCCCGCCTCCAGGACTGTGAACTCCTCGGTGGGCGGGACCAACCGCCTGGCCCACCCTCTGGTGTGGACATCAGCCCCTGGAGGGAGGCAACAAGGGTTTTTGTTTGACTTAGGTGTGCCTGACCGGGGTGTGGGGTGTGTTGGTGTAGTTCCTGTAATGTCCTGGCTTGTCCAGGGCGCCACAGATAGATAAACACACACTTGTTACACACAGGGTTTGGAGAGTTACAGTTAGGTCCAGAAATCTTTGGACAGTGACACAATTTTGGCGAGTTGGGCTCTGTATGCCACCACATTGGATTTGAAATGAAATCTCTACAACAGAATTCAAGTGCAGATTGTAACGTTTAATTTAAAGGTTTGAACAAAAATATCTGATAGAAATTGTAGGAATTGTACACATTTCTTTACAAACACTCCACATTTTAGGAGGTCAAATGTAATTGGACAAAAAAACCAAACTCAACAAAATATTTTTATTTTCAATATTTTGTTGCGAATCCTTTGGAGGCAATCACTGCCTTAAGTCTGGAACCCATGGACATCACCAAACGCTGGGTTTCCTCCTTCTTAATGCTTTGCCAGGCCTTTACAGCCGCAGCCTTCAGGTCTTGCTTGTTTGTGGGTCTTTCCGTCTTAAGTCTGGATTTGAGCAAGTAAAATGCATGCTCAATTGGGTTAAGATCTGGTGATTGACTTGGCCATTGCAGAATGTTGAACTTTTTTGCACTCATGAACTCCTGGGTAGCTTTGGCTGTATGCTTGGGGTCATTGTCCATCTGTACTATGAAGCGCCGTCCGATCAACTTTTGCGGCATTTGGCTGAATCTGGGCTGAAAGTATATCCCGGTACACTTCAGAATTCATCCGGCTACTCTTGTCTGCTGTTATGTCATCAATAAACACAAGTGACCCAGTGCCATTGAAAGCCATGCATGCCCATGCCATCACGTTGCCTCCACCATGTTTTACAGAGGATGTGGTGTGCCTTGGATCATGTGCCGTTCCCTTTCTTCTCCAAACTTTTTTCTTCACATCATTCTGGTACAGGTTGATCTTTGTCTCATCTGTCCATAGAATACTTTTCCAGAACTCAGCTGGCTTCATGAGGTGTTTTTCAGCAAATGTAACTCTGGCCTGTCTATTTTTGGAATTGTAGATAACAGAGAGTAGTAGATAGGGATGTCAAACCGCGCCACTGACTCAGCCGATCCAGGAGATTATGAATAGATGTTGCTTTTATTCATTACACAGATCAAGTCAACGCGTTTCGGGAGTCACAGCTCCCTTCATCAGGACAGACTGGCAAGCAAAACCTAGGTTTTGCTTGCCAGTCTGTCCTGATGAAGGGAGCTGTGACTCCCGAAATGCGTTGACTTGATCTGTGTAATGAATAAAAGCAACATCTATTCATAATCTCCTGGATCGGCTGAGTCAGTGGCGCGGTTTGACATCCCTATCTACTACTCTCTGTTATCTGCCATTTTTGGGTCCGCTGCCGTGGCTTGGATTTCTTTATATGCTGTTATAGGCGTTGTGACTGTCACAACCCCTATAGGTGAGTAATACCACCCTCCTTGATTCTCCCCCATTTTTCTGGGGTAAGACCCTATTGCGCTTCCTTTCCACAGTGTTTTCCTCTGACTTATTTTTGGAATTGATGAATGGTTTGTATCTAGATGTGAACCCTTTGTATTTACTTTCATGGAGTCTTCTCTTTACTGTTGACTTAGAGACAGATACACCTACTTCACTGAGAGTGTTCTGGACTTCAGTTGATGTTGTGAACGGGTTCTTCTTCACCAAAGAAAGTATGCGGCGATCATCCACCACTGTTGTCATCCATGGACGCCCAGGCCTTTTTGAGTTCCCAAGCTCACCAGTCAATTCCTTTTTTCTCAGAATGTACCCGACTGTTGATTTTGCTACTCCAAGCATGTCTGCTATCTCTCTGATGGATTTTTTCTTTTTTTTCAGCCTCAGGATGTTCTGCTTCACCTCAATTGAGAGTTCCTTAGACCGCATGTTGTCTGGTCACAGCAACAGCTTCCAAATGCAAAACCACACACCTGTAATCAACCCCAGACCTTTTAACTACTTCATTGATTACAGGTTAACGAGGGAGACGCCTTCGGAGTTAATTGCAGCCCTTAGAGTCCCTTGTCCAATTACTTTTGGTCCCTTGAAAAAGAGGAGGCTATGCATTACAGAGCTATGATTCCTAAACCCTTTCTCCGATTTGGATGTGAAAACTCTCATATTGCAGCTGGGAGTGTGCACTTTCAGCCCATATTATATATAGAATTGTATTTCTGAACATGTTTTTGTAAACAGCTAAAATAACAAAACTTGTGTCACTGTCCAAATATTTCTGGACCTAACTGTAGTTGATAAACCAATGTGGATTGTTGTCATGGAAAAAAAAGACAACCTATGAAAATAAGCCCAAGCCCATCTTTCTGAGCAAAAAAATAATATAAGACCCTGTGTTATTTTTGGGGAAACACAGTATGTTTGTTATCCGTTTCTGTTGTCATTTCTACAAACTTTTACAAAATGCAAGAACCCAGTAGTGTATGCAGGTACATTGAGTACTTCTAGAATGTCGCCTTTTCTGCCTCATCTGGGCAGTTTTGGAAAATGTAAAAAATAATTTATATATATACACATTCATTTTTTTTATTTACTTATATAGCGCTATTAATTCCACAGCGCTTTACAGATGTGATCATATATATATATACACACATACATACATATATATAGTGTGTGTATATATATTTCCATTGGTTAACTACTTTAAAGTTACCCATCAATATTAGGTATCTTATCGTTGGGCGGTGCCGAAGTTGCCGAACTGGGCATTATCTAACAATCAGGAACTCAATAAGTCATTATACAGAAGCCTCCTTCAGACCCTGTATATAAGGAGCAGAAAACTTTCTGTAGCCGTGTCTTCAATTTACTTTCAGATGCAAATGAAACCATCAGAGGAGACCTGACTAATACACTTATGTCGGTGCTGCAGCCAACAGATGTCGTTTCTCAAGGTTAGATATGGAGCGAAGTGCGGCCCATTTATTGCCTTGTCACAGTGTAAAACCCAGATGATGAGGATATGTCTGACTTAATGCAGCCGGATCACTTTGCTGAAGTCAGGCTTTCCGCTCTATACACCTAGATGTATTTCTCTGGGCACGTAGCTGCCACATTTACACTGCGAGATCTTAAAGAGCACCTAGTGTTTTATACACAGAGGACGTAAACATTTTATATACGGTAGTAACCTTGCTTTCCTGGTACTATAGTGTGCGAGTTTACAAAGAGCTGAATTCAACACAGAGATAGAAAGGATAGTATTGATCTCCAATGTATTGCTGTCCAGCTAGTGATAAACTATAACTCCCAGGATGTCCTGATAACCTGCAAATAATAGTGCATGCTGGGAGTTGTAGTTTTGAAAAAGCAATATAGCCATAGAAGTACTGATTTAAAGGAATCCTTTAGGAAAAATGATAGGGGAGATTCTGGCACAATTTGCTTCAAAACTGTTGTATATAGATGCTTTCTGCCACATTTCGTATATGTTTCAAATACTTTATGTCCCTTGCTCAACAAGGGGATGAGCTAGAGATTCAGTTTGTAATCAAGCAACTAGCACCATGTTTCACCAAACTAAGCCCTAGCAGGAGTTTTCAGCATTTTTGGTGTAAGGCACACTGCGTTAAATTGATCTGCATGACTGTCAATCTGGAAGGAATCCTCTTCCAAAGATAATGCACAAGAAAGCCAGCAAACCAGCAAACACTTTGCTGAAGACAAGTAGACTAAGGACATTGATTACTGGAACTGTCCTGTGGTCTGATGAGACCAAGGTAAACTTATTTGGTTCAGATGGTATCAAGCATGTGTAGTAGCAACCAGATGAGGAACACAAAGACAAGTGTGTCCTACCTACAGTCAAGCATGGTGGTTAAAGGTTATGGTTGATGCTGTATGAGTGCTGCCGGCTGGGGTGAGCTACATATTATTGAGGGAAACATGAACAATTTGGCCAATTTCACTTAGGGATGTAATCGCTCTTGTTGCCAGCAATTTTGACATTAATGCCTGTGTGTTAACTTATTTAGAGGGCACAAGAAATTTATACTGTTATACAAGCCGTACACTGACTACTTTACATTTTATCAAAGTAAATCAAAAAAGTCCATGGAGCCTCTGTTAGGAGTTTCAACACGGAAAATATCCAGACATCCTTCCGGGAAGGACCTAGCCAAGGAGTGCAATGCACCTAGGATTCCACTGTATTGAGCGCCTTTGCTGGCTGCCGGCAGTGTTTTCTCTGGCTGGTCTCCCTGAGATCAGTGATTGTTTTGTCTTGTTGGTCTACTAGGCATTGCTCCCACCTGGCCAGAATCCTACTCCACACTGATGAGGGGCAATACCCCGAAACAGCTGTCTGTGGATAGATACCTGGCCTTGGTATTTCACCTTGTCATATCTTTAAACTCGTCAAGAGTTTGATATTGACTAAAAGGGCCACTTAATATGATGGTTATGGTGGTCTCCTAAAAAGAGCCACTCCCTTCCAATGCCACATACTTCCAATGTACCTAGGATTTCACTGTGTTGAGCGCCTTTGCTGGCTGCCAGCAGTTTTTTCTCTAGCTGGTCTCCCTAAGATCAGTGATTGTTTTGTCACATTGTATCAAATTGTCAGAACTTCAGTTTTGTCTTGTGAAAAGATATGTAATATTTACAGAAATGTGAAGGGTGTACTCATTTTTGTGATATATTGTGTGTTTGTGTGTATATATATATATATATATATATATATATATATATATGTATACAGTATATATATATATATATGTGGCAATGACAATGGGCGGTGTAGTGTAAGAGTAAATACAAAACAAGCATGCCATGGCTAAGAATATAGCAGCTGCTATCAGATGCAACACTGCCACTGCTGCCAGTAGTCATCCTGGCAGTAGCTCTACCAGAAACAGGCTATATTTGGCCGGGTAACACATTAGTGGTGAAGAGGTGGAGGGAATTATGAAATATATGGCAAATCACTTCTCTCAGTCACAGCAGGGTGATGTTACCTCTGGCAGTAACACTGTTAGTTTGAGTTAGTGTTCTACAAAGAATGGACTACCTGTTCATAAATGACTAAGGAATATTTTTTGGAAGTCGTAGAATTATGGAAATCACAGGATTAATAGACATTTTACTTTTTTGGAAATGCTGAAAAGATGGAAACAAAATTTTCAAAACATCTCAATTTGTTCATTTTGGAGTATGAGCTCCATGCACAGAAATCCATGTACTTACAGCATTGGGGGCTATCAGGTTGTAAACCAGTGGTCAGGAACCTATGGCTCACGAGTCAGATGTGGGTCTTTTGATGGCTGCATCTTGCTCGCAGACAAATCTTTAATAAAAAAATGCTGTATTTTCTAGTTTGTAAGTCACACTTTTGTCCCCCCAAAACTGGGGAAAAATAGGGGTGCGTCTTACAAACTGCATATGGCTTAGTGGGGTGGTAGTGGTGGCGCAGGGTCGGCGATACTGCGGGCTCGTGGGGTGTCACGGCGGCAAGCACACATTAGCCGGCGGGCTGCTTTGAATGTCCCGTAGTTGATGAAATCGACTTCAAGAAAATAACCGCGGAGGCAGCGCATGCGCAGATAGGAATCCACAGCCATTTTCTTGAAGTCCATTGCATCGACCTGTGCATGCGCTGCGTCCATTTTCTTGAAGTCGATCTCGTCAACTGCAGGAGATTCAAAGCAGCCCACCGATAGATCAATGGCGCCCGCCGCCGTGACACCCCACGAGCCCGCAACAGTATTGCCAACTCTCCGCAGACTAAATCTCTTGAGCCGCGACACCCCCTCCTCCGTGCCTGCCTACCCTGCCTCCTGGGACCTTTTGAGCTGCTCCACCACCCTCGCTCCCCCTTAGTCTGTATGGCTTTCATGGAATTACATTTTAAAGTATGTGGCATTCATGGATCTCAGCCAAAAAGGCTCCCGACCCCTATTCTAAACGGTTAATAATCGTCATCTGAGGAATATGCTGCCGCGCTGAATTCACTTGGACAAGTCCACAATATCCACTGCCAATATCCACTTGCTGACCAATGATGTCTCAGATGCTCGAAGGAAGGCAAGTCTGGAGACACTGCAGGCGATGGTGACTGCTCACAGTAGCACAAGCAACATGCAGCGTTGTGCTGTAGTATTGAAAAACAGATCCTAGAATACTTTGACGCAATGGCGGCTCCATCAACAAATCAGTGTAATCATGAGCTATTAGTGTACTTTCAATGAAGACCTGTAGGATCTGACTACAGTACCTTATGCCACCCCATACCATTATCTCGGCAGTAGGACTGATGTGACGATCTCCTGTGAAGGTCTCTTTATGGTGTTGAAGATCAAAAGCAGGAATGAAGCAACTGAGGTTGGTCCTTTTTAGCATGAATCCAGTTTTTTGTCTTTGATGCAATGATAGCTGGAGATTGGTCTGGAGGCCATAGAGGCAACAACAGAAGAGGCCTTCACTAAATAATGAAAAAATGGGGGGGAAGCCAGCACTGCTTATGAGTGGGATGCAATTATGACGAGATAAAAAGTGTAACATTCACAAATTCATTCCTACTGTATCAATTCAATGAGATTTTTAGCAAATAATTGATCAATGATTTGAGCCCCCCTGCCCCGTCACGGCAAATCTCTATAAGGGGGGTCCCTACACTACAGTATATAATATACATGTGTACCATGTGGTCTCGTGTGATGTGCAGGACCATATAGGAACACCACCTACCTGATCAATCATTTGCAAAAAATCTCATTGAATTTTACAGTAGGAACGAATTTGTGAATATTACACTTTTTATTTCTTCATTGTTGCAAGCCATTCACAAGCAGTGCTGGCTCCCCTCCTTTTTCACTAAATAATGTTATACTGATTCTACACTTGGGAATTTTGGGTGGGGTAGCATAATGTACAGTAGCTGAACCCCTATAGCCTTCATTCCAGGTGCAGTAACAATTCAACTTTACTTTGATTTGTTTGCGGAATCACTGTTACAGCCATTTCTCCCAAGTGTCCCAGGAGCCATTTTTCAATGCAACAGTGCTGGGTCATATGTTGCTCGTTCTACTAATATCAGTTTGTCTTACCTAAACATGCTACAATGGCCTGCAGCGTCTCCGGACTGGTCTCCCACGGAGCAGATCTGGGACGTCATTGGTTATCGATAGAGCTGCCAATAGCGGATCTTGTATTCATCGTCAGGACCTTCCTCAGACGAACCTCATTAATCGCAGCCTAGGCTGTAAGTGCCGCGATTTTTGCATGTGGCGCTCATACTTGATACTGAATAAATCAAGATGTTTTAAAATTTCAATTTCCATTTTTTCCTCATTTGCATATTATTAACATATCTGTCGATTCTGTAATTTTCATAATTTCAGGACTTTTCCTTTTTGGTATTGCAAATTCAAAGTTAAAGAATTTAAACGCTATATGTATGTATGTATATTTATGTATGTATGTATGTATGTATGTATATTTTTTTTTATAAAATGGGGTTGTGAGTGTTGCAGGGAATGCAAAATTCCTGAAAAAGCTGGCCCATACGGAAGTAATTTGTCCTGGCCATAACCCTTTTATAGGTCGTAGCCATTTTTCTCCTCCTAATGCCTCAGGACCAAGATGATGGGGGAACGCAAACCTTCCAAGATTGCCAATTTCCAAAAAAGGTTTTGTCCAAGTGGTTTCACCTTTTTTCAGGAGCCTCCTGGTCGCCCCAGGGAAGTATTATTATATAGAATATCTGCAAAAGGAAAATGTACACCTCTACCAGATTTTTTTTTTCCAGTAAATAATTTTATTGGGTTTAATGAAATGTGAACAAAGCATTGCTTATAACACATATAAGATGTAGTCAAACAAAGTGAAGATTGATCCAAACATGTGGCTCAAGCATGTAGCACTGTATTGTAAGAGTACTTTTATCAGGATAAGAATGGTCAAATAAGGAAACATAACAGATAATACAGTTAAAACAAGACAATTCAGGTTATACCGTATCATGGTATGTCAACTCAAAACAGTATTACGGAAACTATTTTAACTATAGAGATTGAGTGAAGATTGGAAAGAGAGAAGAAGGCAGAGAAAGATAGGTATAGGAAAGAGAGGGGGGTATGAGAGGAGGAGGGGGGGGGGGGAGACATGGATAGATAGGTAGGAGTAGGTTGAGTGTCCAGAGAGTTCCGGCGTCAGGTATACGAATCCTCTTAGAGATTGCAGATATCAACTAAAGGAACCCAAGGGAGAAAAGACCCGTGTAAAGCCCCTTATCTGAGCCAAGACGTAAATCTCGGAGTCTCCCGGAAAAGGAGCCAGGAAGACCACGTGCCAGCATGTTTATCCCATTTATCCTCATCATCTGCCATCAGGGACTCCATACGCTCCAATCTATTTATCTCCTCCAAAAATTCCCTAACAGAGGGGGTTGAAGATGTCTTCCAATGTCTTGGAATAATCATACGAGCAGCAATGACCTCTACCAGATTTTAAGCAAAGCCAACGTTTTGGCCAAACTTGGCCTTTGTCAAGGTTTTGCGTATTATAGAGTTGGGGACAATGACGAGTTGGGCGTCAAAAAGACCGTATATTAGAGGAGGCGTTAATTTTGTGTGAACTTTGCAGTACCCTAGAGGGTCGGAGAGACAGATGAGGGAGGGGGAGAGACACCTTTATGCCAGGGGAGGCAGGGACAGAGTCCCTGAAGTCAGTAGTGGCAGCAGCAGAGCATGGCAGGTGACTTCAGGGACCCTGTTCCCGCCTCCCCTGGCATAGAGGCACCTCTCCCCCTCCCTCATCTGTCTCTCGGACCCTCTGGGGTACTGCATAGTTCGCACAAAATTAACGCCTCCGCTAAGGCTGCTTTCACACATCCGGCTTGAGCTCTGCGGCTCAATCCGGCTGTGCAAGCTATGCAACGGATGCGGTGAACACACCGCATCCTTTGCATAAGTTTTTCCTTTGCGGCCAGTCCGGTTTTTGCCGCTTGCGGCATGCTACTGAGCATGCGCAGTGGCAAAAACCGCATGCGGCGGCCGGATGCGGTTATTGCCGTATCGCGCCGCATCCGGCCGCCATAGGCATGCATTGAAAAATGCGGCGCGATGCGGGTTTTTTTGCCGCACGAAAAAACGTGCCAGGCAACGTTCCATCCGGCCGCCGCATCAGCTAAATCTGCCGCATGCGGCAAAAACCGGACCGAACGCGCGCCCATGTGGCACAATGTGGCACTAATTAAAGTCTATGCAGAAAAAACGCAACCGGCAGCAAAAAAAACCAGTTGCGATTTTCCTGCAAAGTGCCGTATTGTGCCGCATTGCAGAAACCGGAGGTGTGAAAGCAGCCTAAGATATGGTCTTTTTGACGTCCAACTCGTCATTTTCCCCAACTCTATAATACGCAAAACCTTGACAAAGGCCAAGTCTGGCCGAAACGTTGGCTTTGCTTAAAATCTGGTTGAGGTGTAAATTTTCCTTTTGCAGATATTCTATATAATAAAACATGTTTTGCATCATTACAGACTCTTGTCCTATTGAGTGTTAGGGATTTGTTTATATTGTAGTTTGTTTCCCTTTAAGCCCTCTATCTGCAGTTGAGCCTGGCCTTATTCCTTGATGCTCCAGGGAAGTTGGCATGTACGCCTCCTCTGCTCTTCCTCCATATCACACAGGTGCAGCTCTGTTCAGAGGTAGTTCTAAAAAAAATTATTCCGGAAACTTTCTTTTTTGAGGAGACCAGACTGTAAACCACAACTATTTAGATTTAGTGTACAAAAAAAAGAGATCAGCACACATCCATATTGAGACTGATTATTATATATTCATTAATAACCTTTTACGTGCAGCTGCGCAACTTCTGCATATTCACACTTTCCTGATGTTCCTGTCTCACGGAAGATAAAGTTACATTACATGTCCGGCATTCACGTGGTACAAGGAGGTTCATGTAAAGTTTAACCCAGCAGCATCTTACCTTTCAGACCTGCAATATTAATGTATTTATCACCAGTTTTAATGTCTACGTATCAATATCCAGGAAGCCGCCCAGTACGTATAAGTCGATCTTTTCTGTTAACTATGTCTGTGTCACTTTTGGTGGGTATGACAAGCGTGGCACGTGCAGAGCTATAGGAAACCTGACGCACAACAAAAGTACAACAAACGATACCACAAGTAAGGGGAAACACAGGGGACAGTTTAACAAAGGTTGGTTCCAGTGCTAGTGAGAAAGGTAGATGGGACACTGCTTACTCTCCTAGCCAGTCCTTATACAGGAACCTGTGAAACTGAGAAACCCTGTAGATGCCCTGGCTAGTGCACTAGCAGGTGAGGGCCGCTAGCCCGAGAAACCCTGTAGATGCCCTGGCTAGTGCACTAGCAAGTGAGGGCCGCTAGCCCGAGAAACCCTGTAGATGCCCTGGCTAGTGCACTAGCAGCTGAGGGCCGCTAGCCCGAGAAACCCTGTAGATGCCCTGGCTAGTGCACTAGCAGGTGAGGGCCGCTAGCCCGAGAAACCCTGTAGATGCCCTGGCTAGTGCACTAGCAGGTGAGGGCCGCTAGCCCGAGAAACCCTGTAGATGCCCTGGCTAGTGCACTAGCAGGTGAGGGCCGTTAGCCCGAGAAACTCTGTAGATACCCTGGCTACTGCACTAGCAGGTGAGGGCCGCTAGCCCGAAAAACCCTGTAGATGCCCTGGCTAGTGCACTAGCAGGTGAGGGGCACTAGCCCCACTGGTGCACTAATACAGCACAAAGAAAGGTAAAACAAATAGGGAAAACAGCAACAAAAAAGGATGGTCTGACTTCAGGAACACTCCTCAACAGGAGCTTCCACCAAGGTGGTCTGAGTACAAAGGATTTGTCTCTTCAGCAGGGATTGCTGGGAAACACCTCTACTTAAACCAACAGGGGCGTGACTACAAAGCAGCTGTAGCTGAATGGTCTGCTAGGAGCTTCTGGCAACAAAACTGACATTAACTCCTTAGGCACCGAATAAATGAAACTACGTATAAATACAGAGCCTTAGATGGTAATGAGTGACTCTCATCCTGAACCTGTCACTAGTCTCCAAAGACAGAGAGACGACCGTAACAGTCTGGTTTTGAAGACCCGGATACTCCTTATTCAACACTGGTGATGGACAGTACTGTCCATCTCCATGATGATCAGTGGTGTTGGACTGGAACGAGCAATATGTGGATAAACAACGCTGTCAATGAGGGAGATGGGGTCATGCAAAAGCAGTGGGCGGGATGGGGCACTGAGCCTCTTGGCCATACCACTGATGCACTGAGCACCCTAATTAGTACAACAACAGACGAAGTGGAGGAAAGCTTGACACGCCCAATGGAATAGGTCACCTCACATCCATGGAGTGCAACAATATGAAGTCCGCCAGGTGGACTATAACTTGAATAAGAGGAAAAAATATCGGCACATCCAACGTAATCAGTAATCTGAGCCTATGATTAAGGACGCTCTTTTTGCGTCAGAAACGCGTCAGGGTCTTCTGAATATGGATGGACTTTTTTAATACTATGTGAAAATAAAGAAAGAAATTATTTTATGTTGGATGTGCCGATATTTTTTCCTCTTATTCACTCTAATTAGTATAATTGATTAAACTTCAGTTTTTGCAGAACGGAGGCTGCGATTGGAACACAAGGTGTGATTTTTATAAGGCCGATATACCCTGCTTTGGTTATACTGTCGGTTTGGTCTAACAAATTCCTTTTAAAGACCCCATGACAGGGCTACCTGAAGGTCTGCTGGTCTTCTGGTTAGAGGAGTCGGGTATTTGACTCCATATTTACTTCTACTAATGAAGGATTATGCCATAAAATTTTAATTACTCATTGTTGTATTTATAGGTTATAATTTATTGAAGATATTTTCCCTTTAAAGTCCATCTGGTTTCACTCACATGCTCCACGTTGTAATGAAATGGTCCTTCATGTAATTTACAATATGTTGTATACTTATTGGTCAGAAATCCAGATGTCACCTTTCTGACGGTGCGCGCTGAGGAATGCATTCACCTTCCAGTTTATAGAAATCCACAGTTCATTAACTGATTAGCAAAAGGAATAGTAAAGCCGTCTCTGAATTCCCTCACTGTGTATGAAATTAGTGTGAGATGCTTGTAATAACAAGGTGGCCGGTTTATGCATTACAAATTATCGCATGAATAAACACAAACCCAATGTATGTAAAGCCGGGTAAACTCCACAGTAAACACTCTGCAAGCCAGGTCTGCAGGAATATAAATCTGACAGGAGTCAAACCTTTTATGTATGTGGTGGGAGGAAAAACATTGAAACGTGCAATTAAATATGGTTAAAAAAAAATATACGATTTTTGCTCTGGTTTCCGTTTTATTTTTTTTACAACATATAAGAAACTTCTGAAAGATTCGACGGGTAAAAATAAGATGGTAGAAGGCAGACACCGGTTAATATAATCCTACTCAGTGCTGCTAATCTATCACTGCGCGTATCTGCCTTATGTCTCATTAGCATCAAATTGCAAAATGTTATTTGCTAACAACTTTTTGCATAAATCTGCGTGCAAATTTCAGGGTTTAAATTCCAGTTGCAAATTTTTGTGTCCTCTTAAGTCTGAGTCTGTGCTAAGCAAAAATTATAATTCATTAGCGCCTAACATTTGCCGCTGTTCATAATGTGGAAATGTATGATCTAAATAGAAATCAGTCGTGTTAGAAATTTTCAGATGTTACTCACTGGTCAGGAAACAATCTCATTGAACATTTAGATCCACTTTTATTTTTATATATATATATATATATATATATATATATATACAGCACAGACCAAAGGTTTGGACACACCTTCTCCTTCAAAGAGTTTTCTTTACTTTCATGACTCTGAAAATTGTAGATTCACATTGAAGGCATCAAAACTATGAATTATCACATGTGGAATGAAATACGTAAAAAAGTGTGAAACAACTGAAAATATGTCTTATATTCTAGGTTCTTCAGAGTAGCCACCTTTTGCTTTGATTACTGCTTTGCACACTCTTGGCATTCTCTTGATGAGCTTCAAGAGGTAGTCACCGGAAATGGTTTTCCAACAGTCTTGAAGGAGTTCCCAGAGATGCTTAGCACTTGTTGGCCCTTTTGCCTTCACTCTGCGGTCCAGCTCACCTCAAACCATCTCGATTGGGTTCAGGTTCTGGTGACTGTGGAGGCCAGGTCATCTGGCGTAGCACCCCATCACTCTCCTTCTTAGTCAAATAGCCCTTACACGGACTGGAGGTGTGTTTGGGGTCATTGTCCTGTTGAAAAATAAATTATGGTCCAACTAAACGCAAACCGGATGGAATAGCACGCCACTGCAAGATGATTTAGTATGCCTTCAATTTTGAATAACTCCCCAACAGTGTCACCAGCAAAGCCCCCCCACACCATCACACCTCCTTTTCCATGCTTCACGGTGGGAACCAGCCATGTAGAGTCCATCCATTCACCTTTTCTACAAAGACACTGTGGTTGGATCCAAAGATCTCAAATTTGGACTCATCAGACCAAAGCACAGATTTCCACTGGTCTAATGTCCATTCCTTGTGTTCTTTAGCCCAAACAAGTCTCTTCTGCTTGTTGCCTGTCCTTAGCAGAGGTTTCCTAGCAGCTATTTTACCATGAAGGCTGCTGCACAAAGTCTCCTCTTAACAGTTGTTCTAGAGATGAGAAGGTGTGTCCAAACATTTGGCCTGTACTGTAATATATATATATATATATATATATATATATATATATATATATATATATCCTTTTTAATAAATGTTTACAACATGACAGAAAATAGTATATGCAGAAATACAGTTGTATAGCAGTGTGCAGACTGGAAAGTTATAATGTAGTTATTTATGACCAGTTTTAACATCTGTAACTGCCAGTATGGACTAAACTGTATACGGATGTGTCGTTCACTGGGCGATCAATCGTTCAACAGTTAAAGAACCATCTTCCTACTTCTGTGTAACGTTTCTGGCCATTTTTCAGCCTGGTTCAAAGTGCCAATACAGCATCACATGGAGTGCCTGTGGTCAATAGACTGAGCTGCAGGAACTCACCTGCACCAAGCTCTTCCTGAGAAGCCATGTTTTTAAGGAAAAATACATCCCTAATATGGCATCTTGTAGAATATACCTCATTTCAATTCATGAAAAAAATCCTACTTGTGCTTACTGGTAAAATCGATAGATTTCTATAAATATTGTACTTTGAAACTCTAAAGCAGTTGCATAAGAACTGATTAAACCAAATCAACTCATGGATGGGACAGATCCCAGGATCATTTCCCCCCACATCTAAAACCATGACAACTTTATCGAGACAGGAAAAGATGTGGAATTCCTGCAGAACCCAACTCCAGTCCATACCTCCAAGGCCCAACAGCTAGTGATGAGCATGCACTGTCATGCTCGGGTGCTCGGTACTCGTATCTAGTGATAAGCGAGCACTAGAATGCTCGGGTGCTTGATACCCGTAACGTGTGATGAGCGAGCACTTACATGCTCGAGTGCTCGTAGCTAGTGATGAGCAAGCACTACCATGCTCAAGTGCTCGTAGCCAGAGATGAGCAGGCACTACCTTGCTCGAGTGCGCTGTACTCATAACTAGTGATGAGCGAGCACTACCATGCTCAGGTGCTCGTTACTTATAATGAGTAGTCGGACGATCGGATAGGCTCAACTCGTGTACAGAGTATAATAGAAGTGAATGGCAAACTGAAGCATTTTTCTGGAAGATCTTACAGAACATTGCTTGAGATCCCCATTGACTTCCATTATACTCTGTACCCATCCAAGCATCCAACTGCTCGATAAGAGTACCAAGCACCTGAGCATGGTAGTGCTTACTCATCACTACTTAATTATGGTAGGATGACCATGCTCCTTGGAAAATTCGGCTGACTCCCAATCAGACACATGCCAGTCTGCTTAGTCTCCTAATGTAGTTCCCCATCTATTGTCTCAATCTCAATGAGTGGCTCATAGTATATATAAGGAATAGCGCTTTGCCTACAACACCAAATAAGATGATAGAAGGTTGTATAATTTGTCTTATAATCACCCCAACTCCAGTTTCTCTCCCCAGAAGAACAATGGTTCGGTAAGCTTGGGAAGATTCTCTCTCAAAATAACCTACCATCCTAACCCACAGGTACAATGGAGTCATACTAACCTTTCCCTACGGCTTTAACCTTTCAGTAGTAGGAGGTGAGCAGGGAAGGTGACGTCACATTAGATACTGCACCTCAGCAGGTATCACTAGGCCTGACATCACCTGCCACACTCACCTTTTGATTGGGAAGTGAACGGAGCAAGATTAACCCTTTAACACTAGAAGTCCCAGGAATTTTGAGCTCAATAGAGTTCCAATGGTAGAAATGTTAAATGACCCTTTTCTGGGACTTCTAGTGTTAAGCTTGAGAGAGGTCTTCTATTTCATTCACTGCAAATAGTAATTAGTGGTTTTGGTGTAGTATTTTGGTTAAATGCGTTGAGCCCCAGTGTCTAGTTACTGACTTCCCTGCTAGAGAACTGATGCAGATGGATATTATCCTGGTTCATCACACTAGATGGAGCTCTGTCACTATACGAATGATTAATTAGTGCATGATCACATACATTGCGGTTTCCTCATTATATGCGGTATCACGTGGTGCCGTCGTCAGTTATAGGGACTCTTTCAGGTATGGCTGTTTTTTTTCTTTTACATGGGAGCTTTAACTGTGCCTCTACCTGGCGGCTTTACTGATAAAACCTCTCCAGTCTCCTAGACGCCACAGTGACTGGAAATCTTGTTTCAGCCAGAGCCTGAGCATTATACCGGATCGGCAGAGACATGGCGCGCGGTGATAAATTGCTGGATGCGTTTAGTGTTCCTATTATCATGCAAACCCCGCTACAACTCCTCCGATATTCTAGTTAAACACGAAATCTCTCCAGCTCCTTATTGAGTGCATCTCTCCCACTTTATGCCTGGGTCAGCACTTGATAAATAGTCTTTACTGACCAGGCATAAAATTGAAGTAATTGCCACATTGGTCAGTAAACAAGAGAAAAAGTATGATAAATCCTTCACAATGCGCGTACAATAACACCAGCACCTATGGAAGAGGAAGTAAAATCTGCCGGTCCGACAGTGACGGATGCTTCGTTCACAGCGTTCAGGACTCGGGTCTTTTTTTTTTCCCCCCTCGCTTTGATTCCACCCTTATTACACCAGGAACTGGGTTTTAACCTTTTCAGTAATCTGTTAGCAATAAGGGAGACTACTGTATTTCTGTCAAAATGTCCCCTGTATAACAATAAATTTTACATTGATGTCTTGCTTTTCAGGAATAATTACAGGGCACCTTAAATGTTAGGCCATTTACTACTTGTGGAAAAGATGACAATAAAATCAATGAAACCCTATCCTCAAAAGAACATCACAGCCCTTCACAATGTTAATGGATTTACATGTTGTGAGAGGAGAAGCTTTCTACAGTTTTAACCCTTCATCCGCCCATCTGACGGTGTTATATAAATGACACCGGTGCAGCTCCCCCGATATAGACATTCCTTCACGACTCCCTCCTGAGCGTCCAGCTATTGATCTGTGCTGAGATGATGAAGTTTCTGCGTCAGTCCTCTAAGACCCGCACGACAGGTTCTATCACTAAGGTCCACACAGACTTAGCAATACTCTACCCCCCACCCTCCAAACCCCTGGAAAAAAAAATCAACAACCCAATAATGCGTAACAGCGATGGGGCAATGTTCATGTCTGTGACCACTGTATGCAAAGTCTGGCATTAGTCATTGCTAGGCCGCCCCTGACAGCCCTGAAGTGAGGGAGATTAATGTGAAGTCGGCCTTCTTTATTATTGTCATTGTGTTCTTTCACACTCTGCCTCTGACTTTCAATTTTGTTCCAGAATTAATTGTCTGCTCGCTGCAGTATGACTGATGTAGAAGGATATACGTAGCACCGTGCCCTGGTTCTGGCCTTGGCAGTGTAAGTCCTCTCTGCAGAGAGTGGCTACATTCACGCTCAGGGCAGTCACTACATCGGTGACTGTTGGACTTTGGTCACGTTTCTTAGCACTTTATTTTGTTTTTTTCCTAGCAAAGAGGCAACAAAGTGAATAAGTCATCCTAAAGCGATTTTAGGTGCTGTTGATTACATTTAATATTTAGTTCCAAAAATGTTTTATATCAACAAAATACAGAAGAGAAAAGTGCTTATCAATATATATGCCTCTTAACATGGAGGTTGACGCAAAGTAAAGGGTACAGAAGGCATAATACCATTGGAGAATACAGGTTTCAAGTTGAAAACTACTTTTCAGAAAAGAGAAGGAAAGAAAGGGAAGGGAAAAGAAAGAACTACCAAGGTGAATAGGATATATACAACGGGGGAGTAACAAAGGAAGGAGAGATGTGACGTGGAGGAAAAGAACAGAGATAGGAATGCACTAAATTACATATGTTTAGTACTCTCTTGACTATCACTCCAAGGCCTGTTTCACATGTCAGTGAAAAACACAGACGTTTTTCACTGATGTGTTAAAAAACGCATATGTCCCTCCATGTTCCGTGACTCACGGCACACGTGGGTTGTCCATGTGCAATCCGTGAGACGTGATCCGTCATCCGTGATTGCACATGGAGATAAACTCACCTGTCCCCGCTCCTGCTGTCCATGGTGCTGGACTCTTCGGCTCTGATGTGTTTCCGCCCCTCACTGCAGCTATTTCCGGGTCGGCTGTGGCTGCATACATGAATATGCATGAGAATAAGCAGCCGGCTCTGAAGCAGCAGCCAGCAGAGGCCTAAGACAAGTAGCGATGAAGAAGGTGAGTATAAAAAGCTATTTATTTTCAATGGCCGTGTTTTTCTGGTACGTGTTTCACGGACCACACCATAGTGTGATGCCAGAAAAAAAAACGGACATGTCTCCGTGCGACAATCACCGACACGCGTATACGCCGCACTGAGACACGGTCAGTGAAAAATCACTGATATGTGCGCAGACCCATTCATTATAATGGGTCTGCGTATGGCCGTGATTCTGGTACGTATAAACACTAGCACATACATACCAGAATCACTGACGGGTAAAAGAGGCCTAAGAGTGTCACTGGGAACAAAATATGTCATTACAAGTTATGTGAGGGAGACAAGTGGAAGGCTTGGGTGAGGTTGTTGGACAGGTCCTGGTGTAGATCTATCCAGGGTGACCAAATGTCGAGAAAGGACTCTAGGCTGTCCAATCTTGTGATTAGACTTAATATTTCATGAGAAAGTTAGATACAAAAAATGTTGAAACTACGCAGTTGAAGCATCGGCGTGGCACCTTTGGTGCTTTGCTTTGTCCTGGACACAATGTAAAGGGTTATTATTATACTGTAGTTGGTTTGTGTCTCAGATTTGATTATTTTGTAATAAAAAATTAAATAATAAAGAAATAAGAGTAGTACTTGTATAAATCCGCTCATTCTATAGATTCTTTACAGGCAGGATATCTAATACAATACGTAGTCTTGGAATGTAATATGATATACGTAGTAACACTGAGGAGATGAGTCCCATAAACATTTTTATTGTCAATTAATAGATAAAAACCCATTCAGAAGTTCTGAAACGAAGACACAACACTCCGTGATTTCCTTCAAACTTGACATTAAATATTCAAAAGTTAGTTTAGGAAAGTGTGAGCAATTAAATTAATCAATCTTCCTGGCCGTGCAGTGAACAGATGTTCAATAAATCCTTTCCGCTTACAGTGGGGGACGGGGAACGTCCACTTTTAACTGTCCTTCAGTGATGACATCTCTGCGCTTGTCCTCATTGCAACCCTCCTGGGCCGGAGGTAGGCAGATCTGCTGTGTCGTGGCTTTATTATAAATAACAGGCCACCTGGACTACCTGAAGTACCTGAGAACTGAGGCTTAATGATCCTTCAGGCTATATCCTAGGCTCTCTGTTGATCCCAGATAATGGGGCTGATGGGAATGGCACAGGACTGACGGATGGCAGTGACAAATGGCTCCCTGCATACATGTGCTGACAACCAGTGAATATAGGGCATCCTTGCAGAAAGGTCAATATTTCACTTCTTCTTTGACTTTCAAAGTTTCTTTCTGTCGAAAATAAAAAAAAAAATCACATTAAATATAATTAAAGCCCCACAATATATTCAAGGTTGAGACATAGTAATAACCTATCCGTAATAATGTATCTAGTAGTACAATAACAAACACACGGGTAACAGAGCAGGAATGCGGAGTAATTGTTTCTTCCCCGATCACACTCATTGTTGCTGACCTGGTCTAGACCTCTGTCCCGACACTGAGGAAGGACACCGATGATTGATGGTACGAGCCATCTTCATAATATATTCAACATTTCTCAAAAATATTGCATTCTGCTTTAGCGTCCTAGAACAGGTTGCTTCCTCCTGCAAACAATGGAGAAGGGGCATATGTCAATGGGCATTGATGACTACTGAGCCATCCATCAGTTTTACGATGATCGCTGTCATTATCGTAAATGCATACTCTTCTTTTTCTTCGTTTCCCCCCTTCGTCTCCTCTTTAGCGCAGGGTAAGTAGGATAAACCATGGCATTAAGAGATAATGACTTAAAATGTCTGCAGAACACATTATATACAACCTTAACCTTTGAGTAGTGCCATGCCAAATATGGACTTTATCCACTTTTTAATGAGGCTCTAAAATTTTCATGATTAAGTTAGTATTTTAGCTAGAACTGCAGCCCTGACATGTTGTACAACATTTCAGACGGCTGATCTTTAGAAATCCACCATATGTATGACCGTTAAAGTGTATTATTATCTCAGTGCGGAAGATTAGTATTAAGCACAGCTCAGCAAGTCTCTGTGTGTGAGGATTCCCATCTCCCTCTGTGGATCAATATATGGTTTAATCATTGTTTAAACTGTGTGGTGGGGATGCGCATTCAATACAATTATAATCCAATGATAAGTACATATATCGCCTGCATATTAATCCTCCTAATCAATTAAAGCAGCAGTTCGCCTGAAGACAACTGCTTATAGAAAGAAGGAATGTCTTATTCTTACCCGATCAAAGATGGACCACTGTCTAAGACCCCAACGCCTCAGACGTAGCTGGTGTCTACTTGTGATATTAGAGGTAGGCTGTTCCACTTTCTGACTGCCCTCACTGTCAGAACGTTTGGGGACTCTACAACAGCTACTGGGCAACTAAGTCCTCTGATTACCACCTGTGCTATTAATAGTGGAGATAAGCTCTATGTACCCTTCAGGTATCAAAATGGGGCCATACAGCTTAGACTCACTATCACGGGATGTGATGGGATAACCGAGGCTTCTAAACTGGGCCACAGGCTAGGGGTTCCTAGCTGTCTCGACTCCCAGAGGTACGTCTAATGGTGACAATGTCTGGGCCGCCTTCTTCGCCCTGCTCCTGGCCAGCCCTGATCTAGCACCCCCTCTCCCCCACCCTAGGGGAGGACTGGGACAGGAGTGGTTGAACCCACAGATATGGACAAACAAGGGAAAACAAAACTCGATCACACAGCGCGCTCACACAGCGGTATTAGACAACGAGTGATAAGGAGGAAACTAAGAGCAGGGAGAAAACAATGAGAGAATTCCATAACACCCCAAGCAGCACTCAGTATAAACGCCAGCAAACTGGGACATACAGCACATGGACCGGTTTAGCAGAAGCTATATTCGGCATGGGATTACAGATTCCTCCATCTTAAAAAGGCGGGGAGCTACACGTGGTCCAAAAGGTAACTAGCAGGCTAGGAGAGATTTAACTCATGCTAACCCAAGCACACAGATGGTCCACACCCGAGCCTGCCTGTGCAACTCAGAAGCACTAGAGAAAGCATAGTGAGGAGTGTCAGAATCTGTAGTGTGAACAGTGTCTAACACCGCACTGACAGTCAGTGAGTTTAGAGCCAAACACCGTGTGACACTCACATCAGCCAAACTTGTGGATTTCTGCAGGACCAGAAGATCATCTAACATATTGGATATGTTCAACCGTTGTTCATTTGGACTATGCTTAAGCTGGGTTCACACTAAACGACAGCGACAACGACGTCGCTGTTACGTCACCATTTTCGGTGACGTAACAGCGACCTTGTAAGTCGCTGTTATGATCGCTGCTTAGCTGTCAAACACAGCAGAAGCAGCGATCATAACGTCGCTGTGTTACATGTTCAGAGAGCAGGGAGCCGCGCTTAGCGCTGGCTCCTTGCTCTCCTAGGTACAGTACACATCGGGTTAATTAACCCGATGTGTGCTGCAGCTACATGTCACAGTGCAGAGAGCAGGGAGCCGCGCGCACTGCTTAGCGCTGGCTCCTTGCTCTCTTTGCTACAGTATACATCGGGTTAATTACCCGATGCATACTGCAGCCACATGTCACAGTGCAGGAGCCGGCGCTGGCAGCAAGAGCGGAGGCTGGTAACCAGCGTAAACATCGGGTAACCAGGGAAAGGTCTTCCCTTGGTTACCCGATGTTTACGCTGGTTACAGCTTACCGCAGCTGCCAGTGCCGGCTCCTGCTCGCTTCATTTCGTCGCTCTCTCGCTGTCACACACAGCGATGTGTGTGTCACAGCGGGAGAGTAACGACGAAAAAATGAAGCTGGACATTCAGCAACGACCGGCGACCTCACAGCAGGGGCCAGGTCGTTGCTGGATGTCACACACAGCGACAGCGACGGGACGTCGCTGCAACGTCACCGAAAATGGTGACGTAGCAGCGACGTCGTTGTCGCTGTGTGTGACACCAGCTTTAGGGTTAAAAGTAATCGGGCATGTTGAAAAGACACAGATCTAAAACTTAGATATTAAGTTATTGCAGTTAAGCAAAAATGTACAAAACTGAACGCGAGATTGTTAACATTCTGATACGACCATATGAAGTCTACCGCTATGTCACGGCGAACCTCTTAGTGGGGAGCGCCATGTGCCGACCAGCTCCGAAGCAAATGCACACCTGTAAGGGGAGCAACCTGGTGCCACACAACAGCCATGCTGCAAGGCAAAGCCCCATGGCACCAGGTCCCACCACCCCACTGCACAGCAACAATGGCCGCCACACCGCACCAACACCAAGTGATTAGATCTAAAAGAAAAATCAGGACCTTGCTCTAACGTACAAGGGTTAAAGAGAGACAGTCTGATGAGGATGAGTAGTTATATGATAGACGCAGATCCAGGACCACATTATACTCAGCACGTTACTTATTTTATAGGTAAACTCTATAATGAACGGTCGTTACCGGGAATCTTTGTCTTTGTTTGCTGCCATACTCATCTTTCCATGTCATCATTTCATATTTCTATTGGATGAACATCCATCCCCTTCCAGAGCCAAAATCCTCCGTAAGGTCCTGCCTTCCCCCAGTGAGAGGTCTCGCCTGGGAACCTGAGACATCTGCATGTCCGTATGTTTTTGAGACTACAAAAGCCTCTTCCTGCAAGTTCATGCTGGTTTTAATCTGAAACAAATGATTGCAGGGAAAATAGGAGCATTATCACCTTGGCAAATGTAAAGAGCAGAAAAAAATACATCAGAAAGGGTCTGCAGGCAAATTTATCTTCACAGCGACTATCAATCTCCTATCTTAGAAATACACAATAACTAGGCAGCAAAAGGACCTGATTTATAGGCTGGGAACCTGTACACTGACCGGCATTCACCTACCCTCCTTGGCTTTCTCTCCGACAGAATGGCTGACTCCAACCATTACAATGATATACAGCCTCTCCCTACTGTTTTACAAGTACATTAGCTTTATTTAATGAGATCTCAGAGTAATTTAACAGATGTATATAGAGCATACGACTTGGAAAATCCTTGCTACTTAAGTACTTTTGCCAAACGGGCCAGTGACGTCCACAATTACATATAAGCCTGAGTGTTCAATACAGTCTTCAGCCGTGGAATTGTTATAAGAATTAAATATGCTAAATACGTCTGTGCACTTGGAGCTCGTTACAGGCAGGACTTTACCTTCTCAGAGGGAATATTTCAAAAATATATACCGTATATATTTTATTTATTTATTTATTGTATTTATTTATTGTATATATTTATTATTTATTTATTGTATATATTTTATTTTTTTTCTTCTTGTGAAACATTAAATAAAAAGTTTAATCTGTGAAAAATGCTCTGCAAAAAAAAACTCAACGTGCTGCAAAACTGGAGCAATTGAGAGTGACCCTTATGCATCTGTTAAGCATGCGGATGCTTCACCGATAGTCCTACAATACCACTTCTGCTCAGAGGATCACCCATACAGTATAATGTTTTTCCATTTTAGCAAATTACAGACTGAACTAAAGTCCATCAGACTGCTCTGGGTTTCTATGGTGCTTTTAAGTTGCAGCTACAAATACTACTTTTACAATTCTCTTGCTATTGGAAATCTAGGGTGATCTTTCTGACAATTGCATCCACAAAGCTGGGGATTGTCCTGATTCTAACATATTAATGACCTATTTGTGACCAAGGTCATCAATATCAGAAGGGTGATGGACAGGTACCAAGTGTCCCCATCGAAAAGTTATCAGATTCGGGAGTTGCCGGAGGTAAACTATGTACGAAGTTGGAATAGTGTGACTAAGTATGTTGTTTAGTGGCCACTCCCGGGAACAGAACCTTATTGCCCAATCTATTAACACTAGAAGTCCAAAAGAGGGTTCATTTAACATTTCTACCTTTGGAACCCAGGGAGCTCGAAATTTCTGGGACTTCTAGTGTTAAAAAGGAAGAAGCCACTAAGCTATGTATGGACGCAAATTTTTCCGGCTTTGTACATTGTTTAGATCCAGCGATCACCAGAGCATAAAACAGCTGATTACTGGGGGTGCTCGGTTTTGGACTTCCACAAATTTAATACTGATCAGTTGACTTATCCTATGGAGACGTTATCGGTATGTTAATCCTGGTCAACCCACATCTGTAGCAGAATGGTGTATGGTTTGGATTGGAAAGCACCAATTACATTGATTGTTACAGTTGTACTGTACATTTATATGAAATAAAAACAGTGCCTTGCAAAAGTATTCACCCCCTTGGCTTTTAACCTGTTTTGTTACATTACAACCTGTCTTTAAATATTTGTGTAATCTGATTTGTGTGTGATGTTAGTGAAAGAAAGTCCACCCGTGTGCAATCTAAGTGTCCCGGTGTCTGTCAGTATATAGATACACCTTTTCTGAAAGGCCACAGAGGCTGCAACACCATTAAGCAAGAGGCAGCACTAACCAAACACCATGAAGATCAAGAAAATCTGCAAACAACACCATGAAGACCAAATAGATCTCCAAAAAACACCATGAAGAGCAAGGAGATCTCCAAACAACACCATAGTGTTCTTTGGAGATCTCTTTATTCTTCATGGTGGTGTTTGGAGATCTCCATGCTCTTCATGGTGGTGTTTGGAGATCTCCTTGGTCTTCATGGTGGTGTTTAGAGATCTCCTTTGTCTTCATGGTGTTCTTCGGAGATCTCATTTTTCATAAAGACCAAGGAGATCTCCAAACAAGTCAGAGACGAAGTGGTGAGAAGTACAAGTCAGGGTTGGGTTCTAAAAAATTATCCTAATCTCTCATGATTCCCCAAAGCACCATCAAATTTATTATCATCAAATGGAGCAAACATGGCACCACAATAAACCTACCGAGATAGGGTTGCCCACCAAAACCCAACCTCAGCCCGGGAAGGAGGGCATTAATCAGAAGGCAGCACAGAGACCAAACGTAGCCCTTAAGGAGTTGCAGTTCCCCAGCAGAGACTGGAGTATCTGTCCATATGACCACAATATGCCATACACTCCATAGAGCTGGCCTTTATAGAAGAGTGGTAAAAAACTAAACATTTACTTACAGCCAAAAATTTGAAGGATCATTTTCAGTTTACCAAAAGAGATGTGGAAGACGCCCCAAATGTATGGAGGAAGCTACAGTGGTCAGATGATACCAAAATGTAACTTTTTGGCCAGGTAAACACTATGTCTGGCACCAAATCAACACAGCTCATCACCGAAAGAACACCATGCCCACAGTGAAACATGGTGATGGTAGCATCATGCTGTGGGGAGTTTTATATGAGGAGCAGGGACAGGAAAAATTGGCCAAACCGAAGGGAAGATTAATGGTGCAAAATACAGGGATATTCTGGAGCCAAACCTTTTACAGTTTGTCAATGATTTCAGGCTGGGACAGAGGTTAGCCTTCCACCAAGTCAATGACCCAAAGATACTGTTAAAGCAACACTCGAGTGGTGTAAGGGTAAATGTGTAAATGTATTGGAGCGGCAGAGTCACAGCCCAGACCTTAATCCAATTGAGAATCTGTGGTCAGACTTGAAGATTTCTGTTCTTTACATGAACTTATGAAAACCCTCAAAAAAAAAAAAAAAACAGGGAAATTCCGGGTTGTTAGGGGGCAAAACACAAAAAATGTCAAGGAGGGTGAATACTTTTGCAAGGCTCTGTACCACTTAACCTAATGAGACACCCGCCACTAGGCCACAGTCATCCCATACTTATTAGGTAATTGACCGATCCAGGTGAACAGGTGGTTTCAGCAAAGTTTGATATGTATCTTGCAGTGTAAAACTCTTACAAACCAAAATAAATAATCTGCTATAGTTTGAAAAGACAGCTGGTAAGTTATGGGCTTTGCACGGGAACGGACTCCAATATCAAATCCTTAGCTCTGCTTACTTAATCTTGTGGATTTTTTCATCAATGTGTGGATGGATGAATTTTCATAAAATATAATCCACAACACTGGTAGTTTTGGGCTCGTGCAGATGATTGTATTTTCGGTCCAAGTGCGATCCAACAAAACATCTGATCGCAATCAAAAGAATGTTATTTCATGTGGCCGGGCACAAATAGGTTTTTTTTTATTTTTTACTTTACCAAGTCTGTCCTAGGAAAAATTTGCAACACGCATGAGTTGCCTGCATAAATCATATCGCACGTGGTCATGCAAATCAATGGCTCCATAGAAAATAATCGGACTGTACTTGGATGACATCAGAGTGTAGTCAGATTTTTTTTTCTATTTTCTGCGCATCTGAGAAAATCGAATCACATTCTGATCCAACTTATGCTCACAGTTGCTCGTTTCTAATGGGGTTAATCTTTGCGGGTCCCAGCTGTCAGACCCCTACCGACCCTTAAGTTACCACCTATCCTATACATAAGTGATAACTTAGGCAGGCTTCACATCAGCGGTATTCTGCCGTAATGCCGGATTTGGCACAAATGTGTTTCACTTCAATGCACTTCCTATGGACTCGCAGCAAGTTCCGGTCACATGCAGTTGTGTATGACGCTTGCAACCGCATGTGGCCGGAACTTGCCACGAGTCCATAGGAAATGCATTGAAATGAAACGCATTTGTGCTGGATCCGGCATTGTGTCAGAATACCGCTGATGTGAAGCCCACCTTATCTTCACCGGACAATTCCTTCTGTATCTTCTTTTTAGTCTACTTCCTATGGACTCGCTGCAAGTTTCGGTCACATGCAGTTGTGTATGACGCATGCAACCGCATGTGGCCGGAACTTGCCACGAGTCCATAGGAAATGCATTGAAATGAAACGCATTTGTGCTGGATCCGGCATTGCGGCAGAATACCGCTGATGTGAAGCCCACCTTATCTTCACCGGACAATTCCTTCAGTCTCTTCTTTTATTATTTAATTTGAATGAGACGTTATTTGGATATTATTTTCTCCGGTTAGATCTCAGAGTATAAAAATGCGCCTTGATTATTGTAAACTGCACCTAGAAGACCGAGGTGTAAGGGGATGGGGAAAGCTTTTTTGCCATTATCCTTATATAGCAGCTGTCGTGTCCTTGGAATTCATTCGCAGCGGTAATTTCATTATTGTATCAAATATTATACTTTAAAATTGTACATTCAAATTATTCCGAAAAGATTTCCTCTCCATTACAATGATTGTATGGAAATGTAAACATTGATTTCACCCCCCGCCCATCTCTATGTACTTCCACATTAAGGTCCTGGGTTCTGTAAATGACGACCTCTCTGTACTATGTTATCTGCACGGATCGCAGGTGCATTGGATTTTAGAGGCTGAATTGGATTTTGGGTTTCCACCGGCTGATGTTGACCCTCTTTACAAACCGCCAAGTTCTGTATTCTTTATTTGTTGCACATATAGCACCATCATATTCCACTGGGCTGTACATAGATGATATATAAATAACACTGTATATTTTTTTTTTATAAAATATTTCCATAGGATTTGTCTTTTAATTTATATCCATTGCGCCCCAGCGTGATATCGGTTTCATTAGCAAAAATATACAGCTACGAAGTTGTGAGGTTTACATCGAGCGGCATTTGTTTAATGAGCGTGACACCAAAAGATGTATAGAATATGTCAGACACCCAGCAGCCCAGGATTCCTGGGGACCGATAACATCTTCAGCACTGACCACTCACTTCGTCTTCCAGCCAGATTCCTATATCTCGCAGTTCTTTGGGGGATTATAAATGAGAGGGCAGGAAGAACAAGGCACAAAAATAATGAAAAACATTCAAAGAAAAAGAAGAAAAATTATAACCAGGCTTCGCAAAACTATAATCATATTTATTGACTTTTAGACGTGACTATAGAAGAAAAAAAAAAAAGTTCCATGGAGGCAAACAACCTGGGGACTGGCAAGAAATTTATAGCGGTTTTAAGATATGCAAATTAAATGCAAAATATAGACATAGGGGTAATTAATTGTAAATCTAAGAATAATGTTTCTTTGTCACTGCTGTCTGCATGTTGCAGATACATTGCAGCCGGATGTTTTATAGGGGGTTTTAATAATTAGACTTTTTGAACATCACAACACAGTTATATATTATTGGTTACTTGGGTTATTTGTGCCGTTACATAAAGGAAATATATTTGGGTCTGACTCTGGTTACCACCTATGTCCATAGTCTATGAGTGGCCATTGTCTTGGAAAAAGTTATAATCAGGGGCGTAACTACTGCGGTCGCAGAGGTCGCTATTGTGACCGGGCCTGGCAGGTTAGGGGCCCGCGGCCGCCCGACACATCAGTAGCCAGCTCCTTTCAGTGGGAAAGGAGCTCTGCTGATCTCTCACAGACCTCGCAGCCGTTATATCACCCGGTGCCGCCGCCTCTGACACTGGGCCCCCCTGCCTGGTGGCAGCGGGGCCCTTCCCCCGTCATTGCGCACAGCAATGATGAAGCATAGTGCAGCCGGCGCCGCTCTATGCATCATTTTCCCCCTTTGCCTGCGCGGTGACATCAACCCTGTGCGACTGCTGTACTGAGGCATGCAGAGCGCAGGGTGGAAGGATGTTGACTGGAGCAGCGGGCGAACGAGGACAGAGGTGAGGACGGAGCAGCGGTGGAAGGAGGAGAGAGGTGAGTAATTGTTTTTTTTATATAAATTAGTGAGTACACGGTGGCCAGAGGCCTGGGGGGGCTGCATTATACATGGAGGCCTGGGGAGGCTGGCTGCAGTATTATACATGGAGGCCTGGGGAGGCTGGCTGCATTGTTATACATGGAGGCCTGGGGTCTGCATTATATATGGAGGTCTAGGGGGCTACATAATAAACATGAAGGACACCTTATACATGGAATATAGGGGTGTATTATACATGGCGGTCTAGGGAGTTGCATTATATAACATGAAGGACACCTTATACATGGACTAGGGGTGCATTATACATGAAGGAGTATGGGGCTGCATAATACAATATGAATTTTTATGGGTTTGCGTTATAATACATATAGGACTATGGGAGCTACGTTATAATATATGGAGGACTATGGAACCTACCTTATACATGGACTATGAGGGTGCATTATAACACATGGAGGCCTATGTGGTGCAGTATAATATATGGAGAACTATGGGGTGAATTATAATATATGGAGAACTATGAGAAATTCATTATAATAATTGGACGGCTATGAGGGCTACTTTATACATGGAGGACTATAGGGCTGCATTATAATATATGGAGAACTATGTTGTGCAGTATAATATATGGAGTACTTTAGGGTGAAATATAATACATTGAAAACTATGGGGAATGCATGGAGAACTATGGGAAATGATGAGGAACATTTGGAAACAATTATTGGATTCAGACGCGACCGTCCTGAGGGTGGTGCAGTGATTCTTTTTCTCATCTTGTTTGGCTTCTATATTACAGGTTATCGCCTGCGGGTACCTGGAGATGATGCTCGCTATATATAACCCTTTAAGGGAATTAAAGTTTGACAGGCTGTGTGAGACCTTAACTGATTGGCTAGGTGACCAATGTCTAATTGTTGGGGTGTGATACCCGACACCCCCGCTGATCAGCTGTTCTCGATGCCGCCACCCGAAACTACTAAGTTTTGGAGCTGCACAGCTTCATCTGATGTATAGTGGCCTTTGCCGGATACAGGATATCTGCCTTTTATTCGAATCAATAGGTGGCGGATGTGCAGTTTCTGATGCCGCCTGTGTTACACAGGGGGCACTTGCTTCCAGCAGCAATCCGATCTCTAACCTATTGTAGCTATACTTCCTGCTACAATGTAACGCACCCTCTGATTGGATGCAGTCAGCTGCTGTTCAGTGGCTTCTGTTTTGTGATTGGCCACATAGTTATGCACTGTGATTGGCCATGAGCTAATTGATCTTTAATGATGATGTCATAGCCATATGACCGGTCATGTGTGTGGGAGGAGTCAGACTCCAAGCTGTGCAGGTGGAGGAGGAGCTCCCTGTAGTGCTGAGCTGAGCAGGACACAAATCACATTAGGAGAGTGGCTTGGTTCTAGAACATACACCAATTTATTAACCCCTTCCCAACAGGGGGCATAAACGTGTGTGTATGGACTGTGCTATACAGCTAGTATCTGCCAGCAGCATTTAGGATGCATTATTCCAGGCCCCCATTAGACATCCCCATAGTTCGGTTGCGGGTATCGATCACTAAGTCGGCTAAAGGCGCTCATGTGTCAGCCATATTGGTACTCCTGTGAAGCCCAACCACATGCTTCATTGACGATTTTTAGCTATATACTGCGATACAGCGTGCAGGATATAGAAAAAGCCATCCGATGATTATAGGTTAAATCTCCTAAGGACATAAAAAAAAGTTAAAAATATAAATTTAAAAAACATAAAAAAGTGAATCACCCCTATTTTCCCTATTAAAAATAAAGAAAAAGAAATATAACCACACTTGTTTGGTTGATTTTACGTTGCTGCTCCTTCCCCCTATAAATGCAATAAAAAAAATATTGTCTGGACCCAAAATGGGATAAATAAATGATGGCTCCATAGATAAAAATTATTTTTTTTTTTATTCTATTTTTTTTTTTACACTTTTTTTTATTTTTTCTATCACCACTAAAAAGAAAAAAACAAATCTATACTTTTTGGGTTTGGCTGTAATTTCACTGACCTGGTCCTCAATCCTTGGTGTCATTGGGGAAGCAGCAGAATATGGATCTGAGGAATCTGCAAGACATAAGATCGGAGTGAGGATTCCTGAGGATGGATGGGTCGGGGGGGGGGGGGTACGATGGCATCTGCTGAGAAGGGTATAGACTGTGGAGGGGAATAGTGGGGGGATCATTTCTGTACAGTCCTGGAGACACCAAATGATTTTGGTAAGTCCTGCGCACAGGTCGCCCACATTCTGCAGGTATTACAATAGGAAACTCTCCAGGGAATCTTAAGCGTAAACTCCATTAGTGTAAATGACTTTATAAGACTAATTTTTCCTTCAGTATTAGAGGGGGGTCCTGATGGGAGACTCCTCTCTTGTTACCTCTATTTGCTCTAATATGGGAGGAATAAGAGGCGGCATCCAAAACTTGCACTTACCTAGAGGATTTTCTCTCCCCGTTGCTGCTAATAGGGAAAGATAAGAAATCATTATTAATATATTTGCTGTATGGGAAAAAGTAGATGAGATTCTAATCTCTGCAACAACTCCCCCCGTCGTCCTCTACTAGAGCAGTTTATATAATGACAGATAAATAACTTTTATATCCTTCTGACTGCCGCCACTAGAGGTCACTCACTGCAGACTGATTTATTATACAGATCTATGGCACCTGTATAAGTCTCTATGTAGTGAGCGCCCCCTAGTGGCAGCAACAAATCATCTGAAGGTAAAGCCGTCACTCACTTGTGTCTTCTTAGACATTTTGGTTTCCACCATCTGCGTTTTGTCCTGAGTGAGAGAGATAATTGTAGATAAGATTACTGATGGGGGAAGGCCATGCCCTAGGATCAGTCTATACAATACATGGAGAGAATGAATGAAGCAGAAGAAAAGTATGTGATGATATAATATGGGGGGTAACAAAACTGGGGTCAAATTACAGTGGAGAGGTTTCTTATAGTGACCAACCAGATTATTGCTCTCACGGGCGAGTCTCGGCCATTTTACGCAGCACGCTGTGATTTTTTTCCTCAGCTTGAAAACAGCTGAGGAAAAAATTACAGATCAGCACTGACTGAACAACACGGGGTCGAGTACACCGCGAATTTCTATCAGATCGCACCCGGCGTAGATGTGAGCGAACACTAACTTTGTTTTTCTCATTGTAGATCAAAGTAAAAAGCCTCCTCACAGTCACTACACCGGGAATACAGGGGGATCTTGTGTAACATTTCACAGTGATATTCAGACACATATAGCTCTTACTTCGCTTTAGCTGGGTCTTCTGCTCTTGCCGCCTCCTTCTTGATGTTACTCTCTCCCTCGGTGTTAGTCCCCTCTTCCTCGATGCTACTCTTGTCCTCCTCTTCCTCTATATTAATCTCCTCCATGTTCCTCTCCTCCCCCTCTTCGATGTTATTCTCTTCCTCCTCCTTCTCTATGTAAATCTCCTGGATGTTACTCTCTTCCTCCTCTTCCATGATGTTACTGTCCTCCTCTTCCTGGATGTTAATATTCTCCTCCTCAAAGTAAATCTCCTCTATGTAAATCTCCTCCATGTAAATCTCCTCCATGTAAATCTCCTCCATGTAAATCTCCTCCATGTAAATCTCCTCTATGTAAATCTCCTACATGTAAATGTCCTCCATGAAAATCTCCCCCTCCTGTTCATCGGTGTTACTCTCCTCTTCTTCATGGGTGTTACTCTGCTCAGTGTTACTTTCCTCCTCTTCCTTGGTGTTACTTTCCTCCTTGATGTTAATCCCCTCCTCCTCCTCGATGTTAATCTCCTCCATGTAAATCTCCTCCATGTAAATCTCCCCCTCCTCTTCCTCGGTGGTACTCTCCTCCTCTTCCTTGGTGTTACTTTCCTCCTTGATGTTAATCCCCCTACTCCTCGATGTTAATCTCCTTCATGTAAATCTCCTCCAGGTAAATTTCCTCCATGGAAATCTCTTCCATGAAAATCTCCCCCTCCTCTTCCTCAGTGTTACTCTCCTCCTCCTCTTCCTCGGTGTTACTCTCCTCCTTGATGTATATCTCCTTTTCCTCAATGTTAATCTTCTCTTCCTTGATGTTACTCTCCTCCTCCTCCTCCATGATGTTAAAGGGAACCTGTCATCAGAAATTTAGCTATAAAGCTAAAAGTTCCCCCCTCTGCAGCTCCTGGGCTGCATTCTAGGAAGCTTCCTATAGTTTTTTTGGCCCCTTTTATTCCAAAATAAATACTTTGTAAACTGGTACCTTTTCGTATGCAAATTTCTAAAATCGTCCATGTGGGCGGGCTGCCTGGGGTCCGTTGCTGTCCTCCTGCAGATTTACGCCGCCCCCGAACGCTGAATTTCAAAAGCTCAGGACGCCGCCCCTGGGTGCCCGTGGTCCCGCGCATGCGCTGTTACACTGTAGCGGTGCCGTGCACTGCGTGCACGGTGACCGCCAGTGACGCTTTGCGCGGGCACGAGGTTATGGGCGGCGCTGTGAGTGTCATCGGTAAGTGCCGCCCATAACCTCGTGACCGCACTTTCCCCTATGACTCCAGCGTTATGCGCAAGCGCTCGCTGGCCTGATGCCCGGACGTCCCCTCCTTCCCATCCTGCTCAGCAGCAGGAAATAGATGGGAAGGAGGGGACGTCCGGGCATCAGGCGAGCAAGCGCTTGCGCATAACGCTGGAGTCATAGGGGAAAGTGCGGTCACGAGGTTATGGGCGGCACTTACTGATGACACTCAAAGCGCCGCCCATAACCTCGTGCCCGCGCAAAGCGTCACTAGCGGTCACCGTGCACGCAGTGCACGGCACCGCTACAGTGTAACAGCGCATGCGCGGGACCACGGGCACCCAGGGGCGGCGTCCTGAGCTTTTGAAATTCAGCGTTCGGGGGCGGCGTAAATCTGCAGGAGGACAACAACGGACCCCAGGCAGCCCGCCCACATGGACGATTTTAGAAATTTGCATACGAAAAGGTACCAGTTTACAAAGTATTTATTTTGGAATAAAAGGGGCCAAAAAACTATAGGAAGCTTCCTAGAATGCAGCCCAGAAGCTGCAGAGGGGGGAACTTTTAGCTTTATAGCTAAATTTCTGATGACCGGTTCCCTTTAATCTTTTCCTCGATGTTACTCTCCTCTACTACCTCCCTTGTCATGTCCTCCTCGCTTTCCTCCTCCCTATAAGTAGATAAGGCAATGAGAGTTCAGGACTTTCTCTCTATGCTCTATAGCTGTATTACTTATTTACCTTACTTATATAGCGCCATTATATTCACAATTTAAATTTCCTATCTGTATGTTTTGGAGTGTAGGAAGAAACTGAAGTACCCAGAGGAAACCCAGAAAACATGGAGAGAACATACAGATTTCTTGCAGATGTTGTCTTTGGCTGGACTTGAACCCAAAAACTACTGTAGTGCTGCAAGGTTATAGTGCTAACCACTGAGCCACTGTGCACTGCTAACCACTGAGCCACCGTGCAGTGTTAACCACTGAGCCACCATGCAGTGCAAACCACTGAGCTACCATGCAGTGCAAACCACTGAGCTACCATGCTCCCTAAATGATAAGTATCAGACAGAAGTGAAGAAGGATGGGCGTGCTCTTTTTCAGGTCCTGTCCTCCCCTCCTGCTGCCTGTGCCATCCTCCTTTGATGATTGACGCGTCTGATGCCTCAGTCATTATCCATGGCTCATGCAGGCGCACTTCACTCTGACCCATTGCGGGCAAAAACATAGGTCCGCTTGTGCGAGCCCAAGAGCTTGCTCACAATCTCGCATCTGCACAGAGAGCTCACAGGCTCGCGCAAGCGCACCTATGTTTTCGGCTCTGCCGGCAATGGGTCGGAGCGACGTGCGCCTGCGTGAGCCGGGAATGACTGCACAGGCGCGAGATTCAGCCCAGCTACGTGGATGATGACAGAGGAGTCAGATGCGTCTGTCATCAAAGGAGGACAGCAACAGCGACAGGAGGGGGGGACAGGAGCCTAAAAAGAGCACGCCCAGCCGACCAGAACAGGTCATTTGCATACGTGGCGGTCAGATTTTATAAAGTTATGTCTGGGGTCTGCAAGGGGAGTCAGGAACAAGGTGCAACTTCATAGAATGCAGCCCAGGAGCTGCAGAAGGGGATACTTTAGGTTCAATACTGAAAAAAAACTGGGACAGGTTCCCTTTAAGGCCACACCTGAGTAACACCACTACCCAGATCTGTAACCACATACATGACATTCCTACTGGTATCCAAAAAGGAATTTCCATAATTTAGACTTAGAGGGTAATCCTAAGTGTGGCCCATACGATTCCCACTATCTCAGACTTTCCGTTGAATTATAAGAAACCCCCAGTAGTTGCCATCACCTATCTCTGCTGCATTCACAGATATCCTTATTTGTACATATAAAATTTAAAGGGAATCTGACATTTCCTCGATGCCCCCAAATGTGTTTACTCTTATGTTAATATCCAGCCTAACAAGCCCTTTGTACAGTATATTTGATTGCAATGTATGGCAAAAAAAGTGTAAATAATCTGTTTGCAATATGATTATTTTCAGACTAGTCAGGGGGGTTGGTTTCTCCAAACTAGTTACCCACTCACCATATTATCACGCCCCTGTGGGTGTGGATTAACATGATTTGCAAGAGCCAGCAACACCGCCTGCTCCCTGCACACAACTTTGGTCATTTAATGTCGGCGCTCAATAAAGCCGGGATGTATGCTATCCAGCTCTATAGGCGCACTGCACATGTCTGGAGAGCACATCGTGACAAAGTGATCTGCTGTCCACGGAGGAGCCAAAGACCAATAGCCGGAAGGAGACTAAACTAACAGCAGTTTACTTCATTACAATGTGTTCCCCAGACATGCACCTATGAAGCTGGGGACATATAACCAGCTGCTTTGTGCACTGACACAAAATGAGTCATCATAAAACTAGCTGCATTGCGCACTAACACAACATGAGTCATCATAAAACTAGCTGCATTGCGCACTAACACATAATGAGTCATGTGCATGCGTGAGACTTGCAGTGTAAGTTCTGTACTCTGCCACCTCTCACTCCGGACCTCACACTGAGGAATCCTGCTATCACTTGTCTGTAACTCAACGTATCCCCAGATGTACAAGATTACATGAAAAGACCTTGAGAAAAAGGTTTATGTCAAGGTTTATGTCAACAGATTCCTGTGATGTCTGCCATCCATCCCCATACACTCGCATTTATTATTAATTAGATTCCAGAACACATATTTTATGACTAAATGGAGCAGATTGCATTGGTACAATGTCAAATTAAAATTAACATAAAGGGTTTTTTCGGGGTCTTTACTTTTTTTTCGTATGGGGCTAAGAACTTACCAGCAGATACTATGTAACTACCTGCCTGTTCTGTCCGGCGACTATCTATGGCAGCTCACAGTGGTCACAGTCTGCTCCTTCTGGAAATCTTCCTGCTTTCGAGGATGTCATGTCGACAGACCAGCTTCTTCTCTTCCTCTCTGCTCTGTTGACGGGGAGTAACTGCTGATGTCATGCTGATTGACAGCTCTCTCTGCTGCCTAACTACAGGAAGCTGGCTGTCAATCGGGATGACGTTGGCAGTGATGTTCCATCGACAGAACAGCCCTGAAGAGGAAGCAGTGTATAGGGTGCTTTACACTCTGCGACATCGCTAACGATATATCGTCGGGGTCACGTCGTTAGTGACGCACATCCGGCGCCATTAGCGACATCGCAGCGTGTGACACCAAGGAGCGATGATCAACGATCGCAAAAATGTCCAAAATCGGTGATCGGTGATACGTCGCTCCTTTCCTTAATATCGTTGCTGCTGCAGGTACGATGTTGTTCGTTGTTCCTGCGGCACCACACATCACGGTTTGTGACACCGCAGGAACGACCAACATCTCCTTACCTGCGTCCACCGGCAATGCGGAAGGAAGGAGGTAGGCGGCATGTTACGTCCCGCTCATCTCCTCCCCTCCGTTTCTATTGGACGGCTGCCGTGTGACGTCGCTGTGACACCGCACCTTAGAAAGGAGGCGGTTCGCCGGCCAGAGCGACGTCGCAAGGAAGGTAAGTTTGTGTGACTGGTGTAAGGAATGTTGTGCGCCACGGGCAGCGATTTGCCCGTGTCGCACAACCGACGGGGGCGGGTACACTCGCTAGCGATATCGATACCAATATCGCAGTGTGTAAAGTGCCCTTTACTCTCTTGACCTAAGGTCAAAGGAAGAAGGAGAATGGCCTCCTGAGCAGTAGAGATAATTTCTGGGCAGAACAGGCAGGTAGTGTGCAATTACCTGCTGATAAGTCCTAAGCCCCATACATAGAAATAACCAAGTCCTGGATAACCACTTTAAGTGGTGACACATCTGTATCAGTCCTAGTGTGTGGCTCTATAGTTGATCTGAGGACCACCAGCCTCATCCGGTCTAATGGGCCACATCTGCCTGTGATGTTTCTGCAGGTGGAGACAATGATTGCTGGTAATGTCGCTCCATATGGTGAAGATGACAATGTTCTCTGGTTATAAATCCCAGTTGAGTGTTATAGACACAATATACAGTATATTTATAGGAATAATGGACTTACTCATCGCCGTCCAAATTTCCAAAAGAAAGATAAAAACGCCAACATTCTCGCTAAAGAAAACAAGACATAATAGAAGAGAGTTAGGAACACAACAGAAGGTGAACAGAGAGTCGGCGATAAAAAAAGATAAATTTACGTTCTACCATAAATGTGAAACAACAAAGAGTGTCAGCTCTGCAGTTTATTTTATAATGGGTGATGTCATTATGTATGGGGCAGAGCCAACAACTACAACATTTCATGACAACCACAGCATTCTGGGACATCACTGCTGGGTTCCATTGAAGCTCATTGCCCAATATATTAGAGATCAAACAATAAATATCCAAAAAATATCATTTACTAATTACTATTACTGCCTTCTGGATCACTGTATACACAGTGCTATACAAGCGCTGCGAACAAAGCAAAAGTAAGCACTAAAGACGCTTCTTCCTTCATACCCGGTCATGCGTTCACTGGCTCTAGGCAAGTAGTAGAAGCTGATGGGTCCTAGGAGATCTATTCAGCTCTGCTATTCAGCCAGAAGGCTGCATTTCCCCTGTAACTGGGGCTAATATACCAGCCCGAGTTAGAGGGGAAAATCAGAATAAAAAAAAAAAACATGTTGAAAGGCCCATCAACGATCTTTTATGTTTTTATGACCTTATGTGGGGCAAAATATGTAATATAAATTAAAAATAAATAGAAAAGTAAATAAACAGTAGGTAAAACATAAATAAGAAAAAAAAAGCCATTGCCAATGCACATCACTGTTTGATATATAAAATAAATGTTAAATAAATGGGAACACATTTTATATGTATCTTAGTGGTCCTTTTTGGGTCATAAAAAATGGAGAAAACATGAAAAACAGACGCTTATTTCCTTTATTTTGCCACCTATATCAGCTAAAAAACTAAAGTAAGAGTAGAAAAAGACCATAAAAATTAAGCCAAAATCATCAATAAAACACACAAATAATATTTGAAAATCCGAATTAGAATAGATTTTACTGCTCTTTACTGCTCTTTACTGCATGCATGGAAAAAAACATGCATGGTCAGGAATGAGGGTAAAAGGCTGGCATGGCTTGCTCCTGAACTGGTTAATTAAGGATAGACAGACCACTGCCCCCCCCATAAATGTCCGCCCCACCATTACCGAAGGAGAGCTCATATGTCTCCTCTCGAAAGCGCACCTCACCACCTGCGCACTTGACTCCATCCTATCCCACCTTCTCCCCAACCTCACCACTATGCTTATTCCAGCCTTAACCCATCTTTTTAACCTATTTTTAACCTCTGAAACCTTCCCTTCTGCTTTTAAACTGCAACAATCACACCCATCCTAAAAGAAACCCTCCCTTGACCCAACCTTTACTACCAGCTATCGCCCCATATCACTACTCCCGTTCGCTTCAAAACTCCTGGAACAGCATGTCCATGCTGAACTTTCCTCCCACCAATCATCTAACGCTCTCTTTGACAACCTACAGTCCGGCTTCCGTCCACATCATTCCACTGAAACTGCCCTGACTAAAATCACAAATTACTTACTGCCAAAGCTAACAGCCTTTTCTCTATACTCCTCCTTCTAGACCTGTCCTTAGCCTTTCACACAGTCGACCACTCCCGCCCATTACAGATCCTCTCTTCCCTTGGTGTCAGAGACCTCGCCCTCTCTTAGATCTCTTCATACCTCTCCAACCGCACTTTTAGCGTCTCCCACTCCCACACAACCTCTTCATCCCGCCATCTCTCTGTTGTAGTTCCTCAAGGCTCAGTCCTGGGACCCTTGCTTTGTTCCATCTATACATTTGGCCTGGGACAACTCAAAGTCTCATGGCTTTCAGTACCACCTATATGCCGATGACACTCAGATCTACCTCTCTGGCCCAGATGTCACATCTCTGCTCTTCAGAATCCCAAAGTGTCTATCAGCTATATCCTCCTCCTTCTCCTCTCACTTCCTAAAACTCAATGTGGCCAAAACGGAAGTAATCATATTTCCTCCATCTTACCTACAGTCCCTAACTGATCTACCTATTACAATAAACAACATCACGCTCACCCCAGTACCCAAAGTTCGGTGCCTTGGAGTGACCCTCGACTCTGACTTGTCCTTCATACCACACATCCAATTCCTCACCACCTCCTGCTGTCTTCAACTCAAAAATATTTCCAAAATCCATCCTTTCCTCAATCCTCAATTTATAAAAATGCTAGTGCATGCCCTCATAATCTCCCGCCTTGATTACTGCAACATCCTCCTCTATGGCCTCCCTGCTAACATGCTCTCCCCTCTCCAGACCATCCTTAATTCTGCTGCCCGAATGATGCACCTCTCTCCTCACTATCACTCCACTTCTCCCCTCTGCAAATCCCTCCATTGGCTCCCAATCCTCCGTATCCAATTCAAACTACTAACACTGACCTACAAGGCTGTCCATAATCTGTCTCCTCCGTATATCTCCAAACTGATCTCCCACTACACTCCAACACATCACCTCCGGTCCTCCCAAGAGCTCCTTCTCTCCTCCTCTCTCATTCGCTTCTCATGCATCCGCCTCCAAGACTTCTCCCGAGGATCCCCTGTCTTCTGGAATTCGCTGCCTCAACATGTCAGACTATCTACTACACTCGCAAGCTTCAAACGGAACCTGAAAACCCATCTGTTCAAAAATGCCTATAATCTCCAATTACCCCATTGCGTCACCAACGCCAGAGCTGCCTTCTCTCCACCGTGCCGGAACTGCCACCCGACCAACACCCCACCTACTGTCTCCTCCCCAAAATCCTATAGAATGTAAGCCCGCAAGGGAAGGGTCCTCTTCCCTCTGTAGCAGTCTTCCGATTATAATTTGTATATGTATTCTAATGTATATAACCCCTTCTCATGTACAGCACCATGGAATCAATGGTGCTCTATAAATAAATATTAATAATAATAAAAATAGAGACATATATACCTGGATAGGTACAAATATACCATGGAGTGGCCCAGGATGGGTACATATTTACTATTAAGGGGGCTCAGGATGCAGACATACAGTATAAACCAGGATAAACAGCAACTGGAAACCGCTGCGGTAAAGGCCGGCAGAGCATTAACAAGAAGGAAACCCAGCGTCTGGTGGTGGCCATGATTTCAAGACTACAGGCAGTTATTGCCAAAAAAAGGGTTTTCACTCAAATATTAGAAATTAATATTTTATTTCAAAATATTAAATTTGTCCAATTAATTTTGAACCCCTGAAATGAAGGGATTGAGTTTATAAAGTGCTTTAGTTCCTCGCATTTTTATGCAATCATTTTGTTCAACCTCCTGAATTAAAGGTGAAAGTCTGAACTTCATCTGCAGCTGAATTGTTTTGTTCAAAATCCAATGTGGCAATGTACAGAACAAAAATGTGAGAAATGTTGTCTGTGTCCAAATATCTATGGACCTAACTGTAATTCGGCAGCCAGTAATAGATATTGCAACACAGAGACTATAGAAGTCAAGCGGTGAGAATTTTTTTGAATGAAATACAATTGCAAAAATTATTTTTAATACAAAATACATGCATTTAAGCAGATTTTAAGAGACAGAATGATAGGCCATGTTGAATTTAATATGCCCAACCCATTGTTCTAATAGGATATAAGCCACAACCAGAGGGTCCAGTATTGAATTATTCCCTTCTCCCCATCAAGGATACATACATGTGTGAAGGAAAGAAACGTTAGACTGTAGGTAGCCATGGGCTAATCAGTATCCACCATCTGGACCACGCAGGGGCAGTTACCATATCTATAACAATAGCTTGTTCCAGAAGCTTGCACTCTGCAGAGAGATATTTCCAACAAGTGAAAGTCAACTAAGCCATGTCTACACAACACATTTTCTCTGCACCATTTGACATTACAATTCTGCATAAAATTTCAGTAAGTTTTTTTTTTTACAGTTTTTAACGTGCAAGGGCAACGGGTCAAAGGTTCAGAACATGTCACTGAAATAACCGCAGAACAAAATGTCCAAAGTAACTCTCTTTCCCGGCCATCTGCTGCTGCATCGGCGATGAGTAAAGGTCTTGATGAAAGTGGAGCGCAGATTAATGACAACATTGTCTGCAACATCAGGTACATAAATGATCACATTCATTTTTCATATAAAAATGGCTGTCCAGCATCTCTAGAATAACTTATTGCAAGACAATAAGTATCCTTTATTGAGGAAGCCGGCTCGTCAAGTGCAGGACATGATGCAGTATGTAACTGAGGGCACATCTTTGAGCATCTGCGCAGCTGCTGTGATGAATGGAACTTGCAGCCGTTTTCAAGACGCCAGCAGACGGCTGACATCCACTAATCATATATATATATAAATATAACCGCCGGTAAAAGAGCGGAATATCTGCACAATTCTCCAAGTCAGTTTTGATGGCCACGAGTGTGATAGCCGGACAGTGTTGGATGTCGTCATCATTGTGACGTATGGTTCCTGCCAGGTTCACCTTTGTCTTTGGCGCTCGGGCGTTTATAGGTTATTTCTAACTAAGGCAGATGAAATTCTGTCTCGTACATGGACACAGTATATCACAAATGATATTTAATAATGATTAACCAAGTATCAAAACCCTGTCAACGCTGATGTCCGATCAATAATGCTGCAGAGTGAAGAGACGGTGCCAAGATAGGAAATGTAGTTACAGGGACGTTTAATGGAACCTGTCATCTGGAAACTCTTATAATATGAAGTCGTTAAGAAGAACGAATCTTGAGACTATGACCAACCTTGTGCCCCTTAGGTGGTGATAGCAACTCTCATCATGTCTTGTCTTGACCTTAGAGTATATCTGCCCGTCTTGTTATAATCAAAATATTGAAACGTTAGAGATGAGCTCGAGAAAGCCAAATAGGTGGCTCCTTCATCACATCAAGACAAAGCCTCGACTTCACAAGGGTGATTACACTGAACATATTAGAAGGTGACTTATGATATTCCACCATTGTGTTTAGAAAAATGATATAAGTGTAGCACCTGGTCCCGCCAGATCCCGAGGGGGGCGCTCTCCCTTACATCTGCCCAGCCCCAGCATGGCCCCCACGTGCACTCCCGGTCCCAGCCCCCGGCAGCGACGTCCTTCCTCTTACCGGTCCCATGGCTCTGCAGGCTCTGCTCCTGGTTCGGGTCCTGCTGTGCGTCCTGCTCACTCCCGGGTCGTGCGTCCTGCTCACTCTTGGGTCGGGCGCCCTGCTCCAGGAGCTGCTGCAGCCTCTTCCGGTCTCCCGTCTACACACAGATCTGCAGTAAGTGATTCTAGGCTGCGTGCGAGGCCACGCCCCTTTCTTAAAGCCGTAGCGCCCCATTATCTGTAAGTGACCTCAAAGGTCACCTGTTACCTTATGGGTATTTAGGTTCACCTCCCCTGGCAGCAGGCGCCCGAGCAACGCTCCTACTAGTGCATTGCTAGTGTCCAGGCCCCTGTGTACTACCGTTTGTATCTGTGCATCATCTACCTGTTGCTAATCTTCTGTCTCGCCGTAGTGCCATCTGTACCTTTCCAGCTGTGGACGTCACCGGCCATACCTACTGTGGACGTCACCGGCCATACCTGCAGTGGACGTCACCGTACCATGCCTACAGTGAACGTCTCCGTGCCACCTGCTGTGAACATCTCCAGTGCCACAACCGTGTTCTGCCTGCTGCGGACATCACACCCGTGCTACACCTGGCCGTACAGAGACTCCTACTACCGGTTCCTGGCTGCCGTGCATCTAGGCCCTTTGAGGAGGCACCGCACAGTCTCTGTATAGGGGTTCGCTGCTGGTCGTCTGCTCAGGGGAGTCCGGTGCACGGTCCAGTGGGTCCACCTCCGGACGCTCGCCGCTCCTTGGTGAGCGTAACAATAAGCTACAAGACGGTGGAAACCTTCACTGAATTCATGGAGACGCCATTGAACGAAGATGATATCCCGAAGAAACATTATTCAGAAGGTCCACAGAAGTCTTTAGGTTGGCGCGTTGTGGTCTGTATCATATCGGAAGGGCAATTGTGGAAATCATGCTTTATCCACACAAGAAAGCAGCCATGTTACTGTAATTCTACACAACCCCGGGCAGGGACTGTTTATAGCTCATCATATTGTATAAGTATATAAATATGGAGGTCCTGCTTTCCTCGACTGTCAGATTTGATAATCGCAAGGTTCACATTTCTTATTTCCCCTTTGTGGAGATTCCCCCTAATTCTACTAACAAAGAAGCACACGACTTGTGTTTGATAAGAGGAGAAATAAATCTAATTTTCTGGCAGACAACTCCCTTTAGTGGGAGGTTAGTAAGGAGGAAGCGTGTGGTATGATGGGAGACTATGTAGACGAATCTCGCTTCTTTGATACTATAAGAAGGAAGCCAGCAGAGACCGAAAAACAAACAGAGCAGAATATGAATATTAACATTCCTTGTGATGGGCTGCGTACAGTGGGGACAATTAGTCAATCTTTATTTAAAGCAATTAACAGTCATCTGAACTTCAGTGGATGTAACAGACTCAATGCATTCTTCAGATCTGACAGTCATCTCGCCAGAGTAAATAAGTCCAACAATAAAACATCTGCCACTTCTCCACTAATGCTGTACTGCTAATGGTTAATGCAGGCTCCATCATTGACATGTAATACGGCGCTTCCACGTGATTGACAGGGATGGTTTTATTGAAACGGGAATTATAACATGCATATATACATGTTTACTATGTAGTAAGCACATCTTACAATACATGAATTATTAATATTAGTGTTTCTGTGTGTATACATTATGGGGCTGATTCGTCAAGTACTTTATGCAAAGTATTTTGGTATTAAAAAGTAGCAATTTTTTTTGCACAGCATGTACAATCGTGCTTGAAAGTTTGTGAACTGTTCAGACTTTTCCATATTTCTGTATAAATATGACCTAAAACTGTATCAGATTTTCATAGAAGTCCTAAAAGTAGATAAGTAGACCCAAACAAACGAGTCAGGACTCGTGCGCTTTTACATTATCTAATGTGAAAAAGGCCTTTAGTTGCTTAGAGGTTACCTTGGGTTCCTTTATTACCTCATGTATTATTATTATTATTATTATTATTATTATTATTATTATATGCCTTTCTATTGGAATGATCTTTGTTGGCTGACCACTCCTGGAAAAGGTAATTGTCATGTTGACTTTGGGATAGCAGGAAATCGGGGCTTCTAAGCTGTCCCTCATGCTAGGGGACCCTATGCTATCCCTAATGTCAGTGATACTTCTGATGGTGGAGAGGCCTGAGTGTCCTTCCTGGCCCTGCTCCTGACCAGTCCTGATCTGATTCTCCCTCCCCCCAGGGAGGGATAGGACAGGAGTGTGTTGAAAACCACAGATAAAGACAGCAAAGGGAAAATCCAAAACTCTGTTACACAGCAAGCACACACAAAGGTAAAGAAAAAAAGAGATTTGGGAGGAAAGCAAGAGCAGGAGGAAGCTATAAAACAACAGGTGTAAACTTCGCAACTGCTCCAAGCAATAGGCAAAACTGGAGGTGTGGCCTAATACAGCCCGGCCGGATTTACTACAATTTATACCACAAAAGTGATCTAAATTGTGGCCAATATGTACATTATGAGCACAATTTCTGACTCTGACACACAGGTGCGTGAAAGATATGCCAAATTTATGAAGAGGCAAACAATCTTACTCCAGCGTACAATACACCAGTCTAGATGAATTCCCACTGTGTACTGTGTAATGTGTGTTGGATATAAAATTCAAAATCTGTTTCCACTGTCCCAAATTCTGCAGGGCCCAATAATTACTATTAACACTTTTATGTCCAAATCGGGCAGAACAGAGTGTCATGGGAAAAATCATAAATCCATGAGATAGCTCTCTGAAGGGACATACATTCACCCACCAGCACACTGAAAATATGGGCTCAATTATAAATAAAGGACTCATTGAAACTAGGACTGCAGTGCATGGACAAATAATTAAAACTGGTAAGAAAGACAGACTGAGTTTTGTGTAAATAAGGGAGGAGTGAATAGCCTTGAGCAGAATCCAACTGTCCACTTCAAATCAGGGGCCTAGCTGCTCAGGCACCAGCATACAATCATAAGTATTGGGGTGTGCATAGGTCCTACAGTTATGGGAGGTACATCTTTGGCACTGCGATCATACAACGAAGAACATGAATATTTCTCATAATGGTGAGGTCAGAGCATCATGTCCAAATTAATATCTGCCAACTAGATGATACTAGCCACGCCATGTTTCCTACCAATGAACAGGTAAATTCATGATTGTAGCGCCCGGTATCTCTGCAGAGACGCTGACTTACTCACCGCCCCTTAGTTAAGCCCTTCCCACTAAAGGGTAAGCTCCGGTGCCCCCTCTGGTCCAGTGGGTCCGCTAATCCCTCTCGCTACCCCTACACCGGCTGCGAGCGTTACAATGATAGGAAAGATGACGATAATATCTCACACTTGTGTGTTGATAAAAGGTACACATCACATTTTTGCTTTGTACAACGTCAGGAGGATACACTGCTCTGTTGTACAACGTCAGGAGGATACACTGCTCTGTTGTACAACGTCAGGAGGATACACTGCTCTGTTGTACATCGTCAGGAGGATACACTGCTCTGTTGTACAACGTCAGGAGGATACACTGCTCTGTTGTACATCGTCAGGAGGATACACTGCTCTGTTGTACATCGTCAGGAGGATACACTGCTCTGTTGTACATCGTCAGGAGGATACACTGCTCTGTTGTACATCGTCAGGAGGATACACTGCTCTGTTGTACATCGTCAGGAGGATACACTGCTCTGTTGTACAACGTCAGGAGGATACACTGCTCTGTAGGGTTGTTCCACGTTTTCTTAAGGAGTACCTCCCTCTATATATCTGAGACATTTTTCTGACCTAGGTGTGAGGCAAATCCCGGGATATGAAGATGAATTATGACTCCAGTCATAATCCCTCATCACTCCCTGGCAGTGCCCCCTCCCTTCTTGTTCTCAGTGTTCCACTCACACCTCCATGGCCATGTCCTGTGATATGGAGATGAGGTGGTGTGGGAACAATGGACACAGGATGACTCCCTGCCGTCACCCTGTAACAAGAGTTGTATCTCATTAGCAAGGCTATGGAACTAGCCAGACAGAACGACTCCAGTAAAAAATGGTTCATATCTCGCAAGCCATATTTCCGATAAATATGGCAACCATAAAAATGGTGTCTCCGCATGTGGACGATGCCGGCACCCCCTTTTTATGGGAGCAGGACATTGGGAAATGCCCCAGGCGTGATATCAGCCAATGGGGAACTGGCAGACAGGTCATGAGTCCCCTCGTTCTGTAGCTAAATTCATAACTGTCACAATGAGAGCATTGGCGTCCGCCTACGACGCTCCCAGGCAAAGTTATGGCCATATTCCATGTTGTGGATTTTGTCCATAACTCCAGCCAGGGGTGGAGCAGTGCTCCCTGTGAGGTCACTAAGGTAGGAGGGGACCTGGATCTGCCCAGGTTGATAACCCTACTTCGGCCATTTTCCAGCGTTCTTCTGCTCGGGGGCCTGGTTGGGAAAGACCTGTGAGGGAGTTCCTGGAAACCTGGTCTACAGCGCCCCCCTGTGGCCAGACGCAACAAGGTAACTGCTGGAACTGTGTATGCCTGTTTGTAACCCATGCTTTGATTGTAACTGTACTCTGACATATGTATATTCTGTAGATTCCCTATTGTATATATTGTAGTTTCTAGTGTGCTTTAGGCTGATTAAATTATATAATTAATCTTGGGCTGTTCTGTTATCTCGATCTTGAATCCCACGTCTGTGTGTTCGGCTAATAGTTACCGTGAAGCGGTTGGTGGCAGCGAGTTTGTGCCAAGGATTATTGTGGGGAGGCCAGTGAGATTCGGGGAGATTTTATATATTCCGCCCGCGGAGGTCGGGGGAATATATACCCTACTCTCACAGGGGACCCTTCAATAATCGGCATAAGTAGTATAGCGGCCTCCTTGCTTATTGTCGGGCAATTCCATAATTGGCCTGACTATAAGAGGGGCGCTAGAGAGCGCGTCACGTGCTCTGTCTGTCGGTCGGGAGGTATAAAGGAGGGGTGACCCCCACTTGTTACCCCCCGATTGTGACGTACTGGTAGCCAGCGCGGGGGATTTCTGAGTGACCCCCCCCGGTGGTTTGTGACACTAGGTATAGTTATTTTCTAATTATCCCTTTTATTCTATATAATTGTCTGTATTGTATTGTACTGTTCCCTTTTGTAAAATCTTAGTTTTTTTTATAAACACTGCCTACCCTTTTGAATTAAATATATAAAAATGTTATAGCTTCGTTCCTCTTGCTCTTTAAGCTGCAAACCTGAAGTCAAACATTACCTGTAATGGGTGTTCAATCCACCTGCATAACCAATTGGTGGTGGCAGCTAACTTTCCTTGCTTTATTGTGCAGCTTGGCAGTGACTATATATATATATATATATATATATATATATATATATATGTATATATATATATATGAACAACGGCAAAGCAGAGTCCAGCAATAACGTGAGCAATCCAGGATGCTGTTAAAATTTTCTTTCTTTTTATTCATAGATCCATTAAAATACAGTGGTCCAAGCAATTCAGAACAGCATTATCACAGGAAAATAGCGCAGATAGGACTACGCGTTTCAGCGGTAAAATCCGTCTTCTTCACGGTCCAGAATCACATAAATAATATCAGAATAAATATATATATAATATAAAAAGCTGAATGTGTGTGTGTGTGTGTGTGTGTGTGTGTGTGTATGTCCAGGATTGGCATCCGCACCGTCGCAGCTACAGCCACAAACGTTTGCACACTCACACGTCTGGACCCCGAGAGCGTCATAGGCTATGTTTTGAGGGGAAATTTTAACCCCGCGCTTTACAGTTATTCACAAAAAAACCTGCCTCCATTAAAGCGAATGGAGCTGGGAGCCACAGTGCAGCCAGAACTTCAGAAGAATGCGCAGCCACGCCCTTAAATGGAATGTTGGCGTGTCACAATGCAGCCAGGGAAAGAGACAGACACAGATATGGAAAGAGGCAGACACAGACAGGGTAAGAAACAGACATAGACAGGGTAAGAGACAGACAAAGAGCCAGACTGACAGGGAAAGAGACAGACAGGGAAAGAGAGAGACAGGTTAAGAGAGGGAAAGAGACAGACAGGGTAAGAGACAGACAAAGACAGGTAAAGAGACAGACAGGGAAAGAGACAGAGGGAAAGAGACAGACAGGGAAAGAGAGGGAAAGAGACAGACAGGGAAAGTGACAGAGATAGATAGACAGACAGGGAAAGAGATAGACAGGGAAAGAGATAGACAGACAGGGAAAGAGATTGAGACAGATGGAGACAGAGATAGTCAGAGACAGACAGGGAAAGAGACAGACAGACAAAGAGATAGAGAGAGACAGAGAGATATATACAGAGGGGGAGACAGACAGAGAATGGGAGAGAAACAGAGAGACAGTTACTATCCCGGGAATGTTAATACATTCTATTTTGTTAACAACAGTTATTAACCCAGGCAAAGCCGGGTAGTACAGCTAGTATATATATATATATATATATATATATATACACACATACATGCAAAGTTGCTTCTTTTCACATGTACTGTTGATTTATGAACTAAAAATTAAAACAACTGTTACACTTTAAGGTATTTCTTCTTCACCATTAAATACTGAATAAACCAATATTTGGTCTGCAGATATTAGTCCTGACTTTCCTCCTGCCAAGAGTATTCCTGGTTTTAGACATAATATTGGCCAATAATTTTACACCAAAGATCATTCTTAATCGCTTAAACTATTTGAAAGGTTTATTAAACTAAATGCTGCAGATTTTTGGCTTGGGTTGAGGCAAATAACATGCCTTGTAACAGATATATTAAGTGTTATATGCCGGTTTCTTCCTTTTATACTCTTATGCTCTTTACCATGTGCATATTTTGAATGCTTTTAACTATTTGAACAAAGTTGATTTTTATCCCTTTTCCTGGAAACATTGTGCTGGTCATGTCACTTTCTTTTTTATGGATTCTTTTGGAATTTATGACCATGCACTAAGAACATGTGAGCTGATGTTTACTACTATATATTACATGAAGTGGTGAACGAGTGTGCTTGCCACTGCTTGATACTTGATCAAGCATTAGAGTGCTCGCGTACGCTCGTTACCCGATTGAGTATCTCTGGTGCCATGCTTGAGTCCCTGCCCCACATGTTTTGCAGCTGTTAGCCAATCAACATGCAGGGATTGCATGCTATACACGGTAATACTGTAGCCATGTTGACTATTGGTATTACTGTGATTGCGGCATCGCGTTATCAGCTCTTATACAGGAGTCGGGGGCCAATGTTTGGTACAATCTCCTTTGGAAGCAGTTCACGGAGAGTTAATGTAGGAGGGAGAACGGACTTTAGAGCATGCATATAGGTAGGGTTTAATTGCTATTGCAGTAACTGTATACCGTTGCTGCACCGTTAAAACAATAGTTCTTTTCAAGGCAACATACTGTCCTGATTCTAGTAAAACCGCTGTTACCTGCATTCAGTATAGGGATAGCTGGTGGAGGAGGGATAGTAAATAATAAATTAGTTAAAAAAACAATGTGGGTCCCTCCTATTTTTGAAAACCACCAAAGGTAAAGCAGACAGCTTGGGTCTGGTATTATCATAGTTATTTGGCCCTTCCCAGCCTAAAAATAGCAGCCCACAGCTGCCCAAAGAAGTGGCGTATGACATTAGATGCGCCAATTCTGGCACTTTACCCGGCTCTTATCAATTGCTCTGGTGTGGTGGCTATTGGGGTAATAGTACTTGTGGTTGATGTCAGCTGTGTAATGTTAGATGTCATCAAGCCCTGGTATTAGTGATGGAGAGGCGTCTATAAGTCCATTAATAATGTGACACCCCTGCGGTAACCAGGTGTCACAAAATCAAAGTAACAGCTCGGGTCCTACATGACTGTGCTAGTCATTAAACACACACTAGCACAGCAGGACATTTACACTCACTATACCCGGCTGGGAGACTCACTTAGCCAGATGACAGGGCTGGGCACTGTGAGATAACAGGCAGCCAATTGGGGGAAGAAGAGACCAGACCTGGGGGAGGAGAAAGATCAGCCACTCTGAGGAGAAAAGTAGCTGGAGAGAGAGCAAGCTCCAAGGACAGAGGGATCCTGTGGGGTGGACATCCAGGGTTCACAGTACTTTGCACGCACGGGTTGCAGATCCCAGAACAGACACGGACTTCAAGCCCTCTGTTAACTCTTGCCAGGCGGGTGGGTTTCCAGGACTCATCTTCCACCCTTTAACGTTCGAGGCATCAGCAGCAAAGTGGGGATCGGGACATATTTCCTTAAATAGTCCAAGCTGCCTGCGGCAGGACCCAGACATCAGGAGGACCTCCAAGTGCTCCACGCCAGGGAGGACCCACATACACCAGAGTGCACAGTAGGTGGAGTGGCACCAAGTTGGCTGGCACAGTCTCCAGGGACACGGGCGCACCTGGGATCCAGTAAGTCTCCAGGGTGTGAATCCAGTGAGTAAAAACCATCAAACTGCACTCTCTGTCTGGACTGACGTATTGCCGCGCCTTGACGTTAACCCTTCACCTACCCCTGGGGAAAAGCCCTGATCACGGAGGACTCCACCATCCACGCTGCCCCCATCCATTATCCCGAGTGGGAACTCGCAGCGGCGGCCCTACTATCCCTGGCCGCAAACCGCAAGTAGCGTAGTCGGGCTTTATTTTTATTTTTCATTTAAAAACTGTTTGACGGTGCCCCTGGGTCCTGGACCTATCGAGCCACGGACCCCCGGATCTGAGCAGCTCGGCTGCCCCGGGGCACGACACTAACCCAGTAAGTATAAAGATATAATAAAACACACATAAAAATATTTTATTAAAAAAAAACACTCCCCGACACTTGCCCTATTTTCAGCAATTTATTAACAAAAAGCCATGCATAGTTACATAGTTTGAAAAAAAGACTTAGGTCCATCTAGTTCAACCTTCCTCCACCAGTTCTACATTTGGTCACTAAGTCATTTATAACCAACAATGTTGTATATTGAGGAAATCATCCAGCCCTTTTTTGAAAGCTGTTATAGTATCTGCCATTACTACCTCTTGTGGTCGGCATTTCACAGCCTGACTGCTCTAACTGTAAAGAATCGCTTTTCTTCCACTCGCAGTGAGTGCCCCCTGGTCCTTAGTATTGTCTTTGGAAGAAATAAGTCATGTGCCAGTCCTTTATATTGACCACACATGTATTTATACATATAAATGAGATCTCCTCTGAGACATCTTTTTTCTAAGCTAAACATATCTAACTTTTTCAACCTCTCATCATACGGGCGGCCTCCAGTACCGGGCTGCCTCTATTACTCATCATACGGGCGGCCTCCATTCCTTGTAGTAGTCTAGTTGTCCACCTTTGAACTGACTCTAACTTCTGAATGTCCTTATTAAAATGTGGAGCCCAAAACTGGATCCCATATTCCAGATGTGGCCTTACAAGTGATTTATAGAGGGGTAACAATACGTTGGGATCACGGGATCTAATCTCTCTTTTTATACACCCTAGTATATTGTTTGCTTTAGCAGCTGCTGCCTGACATTGAGTGCTGCTGCTCAGTTTATTTGTAATGAGAATACCCAAGTCCTTCTCCTGTTCTGTAGTCCCGAGTTTACTTCCATTTAATGTATATGCAGCTATAGGATTACTCCGTCCTAGGTGCATTATTTTACATTTATCAACATTAAATCTCATTTGTCAAGTATCTGCCCATTCTGACATCTTATCCAGATCTTTTTGTAATATTGTACTATCAAGGTCAGTTTTTAATATCCTACATAGTTTGGTGTCATCAGCAAAGACTGACACTTTACTATCAATCCCATCCACAAGGTCATTAATAAAGAGATTTAAAAGAATCGGTCCTAGCACAGATCCCTGCGGCACCCCACTGCTGACTATGGCCCATTTAGAGAATGTTCCATTTATGACTACTCTTTGTTTCCTATCTTTTAGCCAATTCCTTACCCAGTTGCATATAGTTTCCCCTAGTCCTTGCTTCTGGTGCTTTAGTATAAGGCTATTATGTGGTACAGTATCAAATGCCTTTGCAAAGTCCAAATAAATCCCATAAGCTGCATTACCAATATCCAGGTTTGCACTTACCCCCTCATAGAACCCCAACAGGTTGGTTAGACACGACTTATCTTTCATGAATCTATGCTGTCTGTCAGTTATCATATTATTTTCTGCAATATACAGTTAGGTCCAGAAATATTTGGACAGTGACACAAGTTTTGTTATTTTAGCTGTTTACAAAAACATGTTCAGAAATACAATTATATATATAATATGGGCTGAAAGTGCACACTCCCAGCTGCAATAAGAGAGTTTTCACATCCAAATCGGAGAAAGGGTTTAGGAATCATAGCTCTGTAATGCATAGCCTCCTCTTTTTCAAGGGACCAAAAGTAATTGGACAAGGGACTCTAAGGGCTGCAATTAACTCTGAAGGCGTCTCCCTCGTTAACCTGTAATCAATGAAGTAGTTAAGAGGTCTGGGGTTGATTACAGGTGTGTGGTTTTGCATTTGGAAGCTGTTGCTGTGACCAGACAACATGCGGTCTAAGGAACTCTCAATTGAGGTGAAGCAGAACATCCTGAGGCTGAAAAAAAAGAAAAAATCCATCAGAGAGATAGCAGACATGCTTGGAGTAGCAAAATCAAGTAGGTACATTCTGAGAAAAAAGGAATTGACTGGTGAGCTTGGGAACTCAAAAAGGCCTGGGCGTCCACGGATGACAACAGTGGTGGATGATCGCCGCATACTTTCTTTGGTGAAGAAGAACCCGTTCACAACATCAACTGAAGTCCAGAACACTCTCAGTGAAGTAGGTGTATCTGTCTCTAAGTCAACAGTAAAGAGAAGACTCCATGAAAGTAAATACAAAGGGTTCACATCTAGATGCAAACCATTCATCAATTCCAAAAATAGACAGGCCAGAGTTACATTTGCTGAAAAACACCTCATGAAGCCAGCTCAGTTCTGGAAAAGTATTCTATGGACAGATGAGACAAAGATCAACCTGTACCAGAATGATGGGAAGAAAAAAGTTTGGAGAAAAAAGGGAACGGCACATGATCCAAGGCACACCACATCCTCTGTAAAACATGGTGGAGGCAATGTGATGGCATGGGCATGCATGGCTTTCAATGGCACTGGGTCACTTGTGTTTATTGATGACATAACAGCAGACAAGAGTAGCCGGATGAATTCTGAAGTGTACCGGGATATACTTTCAGCCCAGATTCAGCCAAATGCCGCAAAGTTGATCAGACGGCACTTCATAGTACAGATGGACAATGACCCCAAGCATACAGCCAAAGCTACACAGGAGTTCATGAGTGCAAAAAAGTGGAACATTCTGCAATGGCCAAGTCAATCACCAGATCTTAACCCAATTGAGCATGCATTTCACTTGCTCAAATCCAGACTTAAGACGGAAAGACCCACAAACAAGCAAGACCTGAAGGCTGCGGCTGTAAAGGCCTGGCAAAGCATTAAGAAGGAGGAAACCCAGCGTTTGGTGATGTCCATGGGTTCCAGACTTAAGGCAGTGATTGCCTCCAAAGGATTCGCAACAAAATATTGAAAATAAAAATATTTTGTTTGGGTTTGGTTTATTTGTCCAATTACTTTTGACCTCCTAAAATGTGGAGTGTTTGTAAAGAAATGTGACAATTCCTACAATTTCTATCAGATATTTTTGTTCAAACCTTCAAATTAAACGTTACAATCTGCACTTGAATTCTGTTGTAGAGGTTTCATTTCAAATCCAATGTGGTGGCATGCAGAGCCCAACTCGCGAAAATTGTGTCACTGTCCAAATATTTCTGGACCTAACTGTATTTTTGGATGGTAGTTGCCTGGATCTACCCTCTTACCTTTCTTAAATATCGGTACCACATCAGCAATCCTCCAATCCTGAGGCACGAACCCTGTTACAAGCGAGTCTAAAAAGATGAGATACAGCAGTCTGTTGATTACGGAGGGCTGACTGAGATCCTCTGCCCTAAACGGCACACAGTGCACCATCCATAAGCCTTGCATCAGACTATAGGTATTTTTTGCTGATGTTATATATGAATTCTGAGAGCCTATGACTCCCCCATATGATGATTGACATTCTGCCTTTGTCAACTGAGATAGCTTCCCTCTATCTACAGGGACTTATAAGCCGAGTTAAATACTCAGACTTATTAGGAACATAGTGATACATATGTTCTGAGTAGCTATGATATCCCTATTCTAGACCAAGACAGCACTCCCTGAGAAATAGGAGTAGCAATATACCTGCTTACATGTATGCCTTTTCTTCTAACTACATAGGTGTCTTCTACCCTGAATAGTGATATCTTCTCTCTGCTGAGACAAGAAAAGTGGACCACATAAGGTAGAAATATAATCTAGACTGACAATGGCTATCCCTGTGTATGCCTTTTTGGGAGGGATCACTGATAGGTGGGGACAAATGATTTATGTGATCTTGTTCCATTTTAGGAGGACACTACTAGTCCTTTTTGAAGACTGTACTCAGACAGATCAAGCAAGCACTTTTTGCTGCAACCAGTGTATCAATCTTGGATGTTGTTCCAAGTAAGTCCCCTATATTGAGGAGACTTTTTGGAGATGAATATTGAATTTATCTATTTTAAAAGACACCTATTGTCTGTTTTTTGTTTATTCACAGGTGTTGTTGGATATTTACCCCTGATGAACCCCCGACCATTAAGTTAGGAGGGGGGAAACGCGTCGGGAGAAGCTGTGGGTACCGGCCTTGGTGGACCCAGTAGCTCTTTCCTAACTGCTGTTTATACAGCATCTAGACTGAAATATAGAATCCAGTCTTGTTCAGGAACCAACATAATTCTTTGTATTTTTTTACGTTGTCCTGGTCTTACACAATGCACCTGGTTTGGTGGTGGGTTTCAGGCCAGTGAAGAACAGGGATAGCAAGGGACAGCCACCCGGAGCGGGGGGTGTTCAAAACATTATAATACCCTCCGCAGTCAGGCAGGAGAAATTGAGGATCATCTAGCTCCTCTAAGATCATCTAGAGTTTAACTATCATCCTACTCCTGCACGCCTTTCCTGCTCTTCATTAGACCTCTCACTAATACACTGTTATGTGTTTTATATGTTATTTGACATTGGTGTCGTACATTGTTTTTACTGAATAATATTAAAGGATATTTTTTATAGAGGTTTGTTTAGGTGGTTTCTTTAACAGTATCAAATGCCTTTGCAAAGTCCAAATAAATCCCATAAGCTGCATTACCAATATCTAGCTTTGCACTTACCCCCTCATAGAACCCCAAAAGGTTGGTTAGACACGACTTATCTTTCATGAATCCATGCTGTCTGTCAGTTATCATATTATTTTCTGCAATATATTTTTGAATGGTAGTTGCCTGGATCTACCCTCTTACCTTTCTTAAATATCGGTACCACTTCAGCAGTCCTCCAATCCTGAGGCACCAACCCTGTTACAAGTGAGTCTAAAAAGATGAGATACAGCAGTCTGTTGATTACGGAGCTCAATTCCCTCAATATTCGTGGATGAATGCCATCTCGCCCGGGGAATTTGTCAATGTTTAATTTACTCAGACGTAGGCGTACTTCTTCTTGTGTTAAATTAATTATATCGGCTGGTGAACTTTGCAGATCCGAAATAGTCCACCAAATACCAAATAGTCCACAAATGGAAACCTGAAAGACATAAAAAGAGAGAGGCAAAGAAATAAAAACTGGAGGCAGTCCCTTCACCAATTTTTTTATTAAAAAAATAAACCCAGCAGTTCCATTGTAGTCCATAGTTTTCTCATGACGTTCCCTGAATCTGTAATGAGACATCAGTAACATCACAGCTTGTGAGACATTCCAAGTATCATACTGTCCTCTCTGTGACCCAGTGAAGCGGTAATATTACTGACATCGCTGTTTGTCACAGTCACCGGTTATCACAGGAGCGCAGCCTGACCACGAGTGTCCTATGAAGCATTGTTCATCTGTTGAGGCGGCTGCTGGGTGCTATTTTTAGGCTGGGATGGGCCCAATAACCTGAGCCTTACCAGCCAGATAATATCAGCTCACAGCTGTCTGTTTTAACTTTGCTGGTTATAAAAGGTAAAGAGGGAGTCCCACTTCATTATTTTTCATTGCAAAAGAAAAAACTGTCCAATAAGCTCCACACGGTGCAATTTTATTATATATTGGGGGGGTTGTGCAATTATATATCTGTCTGTAACTATCCATCTATCTATACAGTGGAGTTTACAAGTAACTTGGTGTGCGAGTATTTCGCTATACGAGCAAAGCTTGCTGTAAATTTGTAACTCAGTTTACGAGCAAACTTTGCCATACGATCAAATACTCACCGCACACACTTCCGGTTCCGTACATCCACCGCGCTCTGACCTGCACTTGCATTCCGCACAAACACACACAAACACGCACACACACATTATGCTCACCTTACCTTGTTCCATCGCCGGCCTCATGGTTCTTGTTCACCGGTACAGGATGTGTATCGGGTAACCATCGCGACGATGGAGGAACTTCCGCTATCAGCCGCTTCTCAAAGGCAGTGCGCTGGCCAATCAGAGGCAAGTGGCTCCTGCCTTTGACATCAGTGCTCTGGCAGCGGAAGCTCTAGTATTGGTTGCGATGGTTACCTGATTCACATCCTGTACCAGCGAACTACAAGAACCATGAGGCCGGCGATGGAATGGAAAGTAAGGTGAGCATAATGTGTGTGTGTTCGTGTGTAAGTGTGTCTTTGTGTGTGTTTGTGCATGTGGGGAATGGCACAATAGGGAACCAGGATGGGACATTGAACAAGTTGTGGAACGAATTGTCTGAGCTTGCATTATTTCCTATGGGAAATTTTGCTTTGCTTGACAAGTAACTTGGTTTACAAGCACATTCCCAGAATGGATTGTTGTCGTAAACCAAGGTTCCACGGTATCTAATATCTATATCTTTTATCTATCTCTATAGCATCCATTGGTGTCCAAAAAGGCAAAAAAGTAGGTGAAAAAACACATGCAAAATGTGTGTTTTTGCCACTGTGTTTTGCCTGCAAAGGGTTACAGAAATGGCGCAGACATTTTTGCATCAATATACTGAATGTATGCACATAGCCTAAATCTCCGACAACATTGTTCCCAGCAGTGACCTGGGAGTCAAAGGTTGTCCAGGCGTCTTCCCCATGCTGATAAAAAAGGTGTTTTTGTATCAGCTCAACACTTCATAAGTCCGTAAGGGAAAAACTCAGCGGGTTCCAATGAACAGGTGCACGGAAACCTGCGGCCGGCATCCACGTGGAAGTATGAGAAAAAAAAGTGTTGATCCAGAACCATATAAATTTCAAATTTTCTTCTTTATTTCTTCATTTTAAAAATAAGGGGGAAGAATACACCATCTCCATACTAAAAGCGTAACACAAAAGACGCGTTTCGAACACCTAGGTTTCCAGGCATGACATATCTGTTAGTTTGTATATATATATCCCTCTGATTCTATGTTGAATTACATGTGATCAAGAACATCTAGGTTTTTGAAACGCATCTTGTGTTTTACGCTTTTAATATGCAGATGGTGTATTTCCCCTTTATTTTAAAAATTAAGAAAATTTTAATTTTAGATGGTGCTGGATCATCACCTGTCTTCCCCATGTTGTTCCCATTCCATTTGAGCTATTTTTCCTGCTCTGCCAGCCCTTTCTGCATGAGCATCCGAACTGCTCGATTTGAGTATCGCCCATCACTGGTTACGTGTTTTAGATGCTTTTTTGCACTTTACTGCAAAGCTTTAAAAAGTGTTTAGGAAATCACCCAGGCTGAAATGCACATAATATTGGTCTCCAGTAAACCTACAAAGAGGTGGTGCAGGGAAGTGTCTAAAATGTCTAACAAGATGCGTCAAATTTATTAGCGCTTGCCACTATGATATGTGACACCTGTTCCTGCTCTAAGGCGGGCTTTACACGTTGCGACATCGCAAGCCGATGCTGCGATGTCGCACGCGATTGTCCCCGCCCCCGTCGCAGGTACGATATCGTGTGATAGCTGGCGTAGCGAAAATTATCGCTACGCCAGCTTCACATGCACTCACCTGACCTGCGACCGTCGCTCTGGCTGGCGACCCGCCTCCTACCTAAGGGGGCGGGTCGTGCGGCGTCATAGCGACGTCACACGGCAGGCGGCCAATAGCGGCGGAGGGGCGGAGATGAGCAGGATGTAAACATCCCGCCCACCTCCTTCCTTCCGCACATCCAACGGAAGCCGCAGTGACGCCGGTAGGAGATGTTCCTCGCTCCTGCGGCTTCACACACAGCGATGTGGGCTGCCGCAGGAATGAGGAACAACATCGGACCGTCGCGTCAGCGTAATTATGGATTACGCCGACGCTGCACCGATGATACAATTACGACGATTTTGCGCTCGTTAATCGTATCATCTAGGCTTTACACAGTACGATGTCGCATGCGATGCCGGATGTGCGTCACTTTCAATTTGACCCCACCGACATAGCACCTGCAATGTCGTAGTGTGCAAAGCTGCCATAATAGTTTTATGCAGTCTACAGAAACAATGTGTCTGCCCCTATGTGATTGGCATTTTATGACCACCCTGAACAAGTGCATTTCCATTTCTTTTTTAAGCCAGTTCAATTTAGCGCAGTGATAGTTGGAGCTTTTGATTGGCCTCCATAGTAGATGTGAGAGGCCTGTGACCGCCCTTCCCATAGAAGCTGTGTAATATTATGTTTCGCCAATACTATAGAAATTCAGCACATACAGAGTTGGAGTGAATACCATTTTCCCCGTTCGATGAAGATAGATATTTCGGTCTGATAGAGCGCTATAGAATGGCTGCCAGTAGTTTAGATGAATTGACTTTATTGTATAAGCTCCTGGTATCACTACGCATTTCAGCAATCCACTATTGCTTTCATCATGTATATATACCTGATGAAAGCAATAGTGGATTGCTGAAACGCGTAGTGATAACAGGAGCTAATAACAATAAAGTCAATTCATCTAAACTACTGGCAACCATTCTATAGCGCTCTATCAGGCCGAAATATCTATCTTCATTATACCTACTCCCTCTTGGAAATCGGAAATTTGGAAGTAGCTGCAATAGTAAAGGACCTGCCAGATTCAAATCAGAACACCCAGACGGAGGACGGAGGATCGCACAGGTTCTACAAGATCCATGGTGCCAATGGATTCAAGGACCCAGGAGCGATATTAGGCCCGGACTCAGCAACCACACCAGCGGTTACAAAAGTGGAGAGGATCCCTCCCTTGGAGGATACTTATGCCTATCACTGGGGTTGTGCGGGGGCACACAACCTCTTTAGGTGAGCAGTTATATTTACACATAATAACCTAAGATTTGTCCCACGGGTGCTTCTCATTTGCGCTTTTCCTTTTTTACTCACATTTTCCCCGTTCGCGCACAGACCAATGCAATGAACTTGGCTCACAAACTACATCCACTGTTGTAAGAGACGACTTGTGGAGGTTCCTACTGAGTGTCCAGTGGTGACCGCACCCATGACCACCCCGTAGTTTCAGATGCTACAAGAACCCTGTCCTGTGACGTTCTTCCTTGGCACTTATAGCTTTTTTCCATAGACGTTCTGCAGCCATAACAAGGCCGATCTTCAGTGCGACTGAGCTGTGCTGCGCTGACAGAATCGTCAGATTTTCAAGCCTAACTTATGGTGCTCACAGTGTAATTTTTATTCTTGTTTGACTAGCCAACTACCCGCTGGTAATAGGATGTTTAAAAAAAAAAAAAAAAAAAGCAGTCGGAATATTTGTGCTCTCCGTGATTGATCGTCAAGGCTCACATTCTCCATTTGTCCTTCTTGATTCCGATTCAGTCACATAAGAAAAATGAAAAAGCACAAAAGAGAAAAATGCTGTGAAATTGCCACTCCCGGCGATCGCGGCCTGGGCCACATCTTGTAGGATTATCTGTAAACATTAAGATATCTAAATGAAAATCAATAGGATATGTGCCAGCATTTACTATCAGACACAAGTATCAGGAGACCCGGGCTAATCATCCCTTTCAGCTTGTACTAGAGACATAATCTGAACCCCCTGAAGTGTTGTAATTGGCCGGAAGAATTAAATTTATAGCCCAGGCAGGTAATCTCGCCCCTTCTCTTTCCTGGTTTTATAACAAGCCATGAAATTTGAGAATAAACCTTTAATTGTACGACCAGACTGGAGCGATCACATTTGATCTGCTCTTTGCATACGGTTAAGTGGAGCTGAAATATTGCACCCAGAAGGTCAGTAACATATGTTTTTAATGTGTTAAGAGATAACGGTTTGTCAGTAAGGTGCTTCGCTCACTTGTTATCTAACGCAGACGTCCACTTTAGTCAGCACCATTTGAAATAAACAGCAACAGATCCCCTGCAATGATCCGTGACCACTTCATTAAGTGCCCGACACACAAAGCCTAATAGGCTGCTTACTAAATAGTCACAAGACCCGTATGGCCCCAGCAGTTGTCGGCCAGCTGTTGCTCATATGCTCATAAACAAGGTAAACCATTTTGAGGATGTAATCATTATCCTCCCAATTATTTATTAAATTCTTTGATGGATTTTAAAGATTAAAGTGCACCAATCACCAGGATTTTCCTATATAATCTAAAGCCAGTGCTATAATGGCGCTATCATGCTGATTCTATACATACAATGCTATACTGGCACTATCATGCTGATTCTATACATACAGTGCTATACTGGCACTATCAGGCTGATTCTATACATACAGCGCTATACTGGCACTATCAGGCTGATTCTATACATACCGTGCTATACTGGCACTATCAGGCTGATTCTATACATACAGTGCTATACTGGCACTATCAGGCTGATTCTATACATACAGTGCTATACTGGCACTATCAGGCTGATTCTATACATACAGCGCTATACTGGCACTATCAGGCTGATTCTATACATACAGTGCTATACTGGCACTATCAGGCTGATTCTATACATACAGTGCTATACTGGCACTATCATGCTGATTCTATACATACAGTGCTGTACTGGCACTATCATGCTGAGTCTATACATACAGCGCTATACTGGCACTATCAGGCTGATTCTATACATACAATGCTATACTGGCACTATCATGCTGATTCTATACATACAGTGCTATACTGGCACTATCAGGCTTAGTCTATACATACAGTGCTATACTGGCACTATCAGGCTGATTCTATACATACAGCGCTATACTGGCACTATCAGGCTGATTCTATACATACCGTGCTATACTGGCACTATCAGGCTGATTCTATACATACAGTGCTATACTGGCACTATCAGGCTGATTCTATACATACAGTGCTATACTGGCACTATCAGGCTGATTCTATACATACAGCGCTATACTGGCACTATCAGGCTGATTATATACATACAGTGCTATACTGGCACTATCAGGCTGATTCTATACATACAGTGCTATACTGGCACTATCATGCTGATTCTATACATACAGTGCTATACTGGCACTATCAGGCTGATTCTATACATACAGTGCTATACTGGCACTATCAGGCTGATTCTATACATACAGTGCTATACTGGCACTATCAGGCTGAGTCTATACATACCGTGCTATACTGGCACTATCATGCTGATTCTATACATACCGTGCTATACTGGCACTATCATGCTGATTCTATACATACCGTGCTATACTGGCACTATCATGCTGATTCTAGACATACAGTGCTATACTGGCGCTATCAGGCTGATTCTATACATACCGTGCTATACTGGCACTATCATGCTGAGTCTATACATACAGTGCTATACTGGCACTATCATGCTGATTCTATACATACAGTGCTATACTGGCACTATCATGCTGATTCTACACATAGTGCTATACTGGCACTATCAGGCTGATTCTATACATACCGTGCTATACTGGCACTATCAGGCTGATTCTATACATACCGTGCTATAATGGCACTATCATGCTGATTCTATACATACAGTGCTATACTGCCACTATCAGGCTGATTCTAGACATACCTTTAGATGTCAGCTCGGATGTATAGGTTTTGATACACAAGCAAAATCAGCAGCTTGTTGAGTGGCAGCAGCTGATAGCTGGGGTGGGTATTTATCCCCTCCTCCTGGTACTTATGCTAATTCTATTATCTAATCATTTTACTCTGTGACTAAAAGGACCTGTGCTGATGTCATACCCATGTGACCAGAATGGGTCGGGCCTCAGCCAACATAGCTGATACCAGGAAGCAACATTTTTCTGTTGGCTGAGGCACCGCCCCTTCTGGTCACATGGGTATGACATCAGCACAGTTCCTTTTAGTCACAGAGTAAAATGATTGTATAATAGAATTAGCAGAAATATCAGGGGGAGGGGATAACTATGAATACCCCCCAGCTATCAGCTGATCAGTAGCTGCTCTCACTCAACAAGCTGCTGATTTTACAAACTTTACTTGCTTGTGTTTCAAAACCTATACATCCTAGCTGACAAGTAAAGGTATGTATAGAATCAGCCTGATAGTGCCAGTATAGCACAGGCCTTAATTTATATAGGAAAATCCTGGTGATTGGTCCGCTTTAAGTGACCAATCCCTTTAACAGATGTGTTAGGGACATGATTTTGTGAACACATACTATTAGTTTTTATCCTGTACTCGTTACTGTACCTTTCTGCACAGCTGTCCACTAAAACAAAATGGCTACCAGTGGAGGAGCAGACCAGATCAGTCCATCAGCCTCCTCCAATAGAAAAGCAGCTTTCCCATTCTGCAGCCAGCAATAGACAGTGCAACTCGGAGGATATTGAAGGCAAGTGGTGCAAATTTTTTAATGAGACCCAATTGCAAAAATAATTGTTAGCCCCAATTGGATGCATTTAAAGGGAATGTATCAGTAAGTTAGAACTTATTGTGTTTTTCATAATATGTAAAAGAGCTATTAAGATCTATGGGCCAGAAATAGATCTCTCTGAGAATCTGCCTCCAAAGCTTACTATAAAAAAAGGGGGCATTACCAGTGTGAGACATGCATATAAGGAGAGCAAACTGTCAGTCATTACATATTTCACACTGCCAATGCCCCCTTTTTTAAAAAAGTAAGCATTAGGGGCAGATTTTCAGGGAGATCTATGTCCAGCCCATAGATCTTATTTCATATTAAGAAAAATCAGGATTTCTCAGGAATAAGATATTAGATCACAAACATCAAGGTATCATTTTATTCAATGCTTTATGATCTGCATAGCAGAGTCGATCCTACTGAGAGATTCCCTTTAAGTAAGAAAAAAAAAATAATGGGTTGCCATCATTCAGTGATACTTGTTATTCAATAGAAATGGAAAAATTTTACAGTGTTGGGATTTCCAGAGATTGTGCACAAAAATGGTAACACCTGTGTGCACGAGGCAGACGTGATGATAGGAAAGGGAAAAAGAATACGTACCACTTTCCAAAAATAGCACCACACAATCTTTTTCTGTTCCTTGTCACCACGTCATTCCTCTGTGAATTTTACACAGGGAGATTTGTTCACGTTAGGTTATAATATCCCGCCTACTTCTTCATTTAAATAATACCTATTAAATATGCATCTAGCAAAGCTTCTATATAAGGGAACGCACAGAGTATGAAACGCAGCGTCCCGGAGGGCTTCACAAAGCCACTTTTTTTATGGTCAGAGTGATAATATGATAAACCTCCCGTGGTCTAATTCCTGTTATTAAATCCTTGTATTTGTATAATTATGTCTTTATTTCTGGTACATATGATGTTCTAACTCAGCAGGGGTTTGGTGATTATAAGGGAAGACGCCCATTAACAGTCATTAAAGGGAATGTTGCAAGAATAACGGCAATCCTTCCAGAAACTGCAAATGATAAAACATCTTATTCGATACACTATATGAACTAAGCCATGGTAACTAGACTATGTAATTCCTGATTTGTCCTGGTGTTCAGGGATATGATTTCCTTTAGAGAATAGTTTTGTATTGTGGCTCATGGTAAAATAATGTTAGTTTTGGTTTTAGCAGTACTACAAGATGCATTGTGTGAACTAACTTGTACCCTGCTCAGTAAACATATCTAAAGTAATGTCAAACTTCTACCGAAATTCACTTTAAAGGGATCTTCTTGGACTTAAGGCCACTTTACACGCTGCGATCTTGCTAGCGACATCGCTAGCGAGCGTACCCGCCCCCGTCGGTTGTGCGTCACGGACAAATCGATGCCCGTGGTGCACAACATCGCTTACACCCGTCACAAGGACTTACCTTCCCTGCGACGTCGCTGTGGCCGGCGAACCGCCTCCTTTCTAAGGGGGCGGTTCATTCGGCGTCACAGCGACGTCACTAAGCGGCCACCCAATAGAAGCGGAGGGGCGGAGATGAGTGGGTGGAATATCCCGCCCACCTCCTTCCTTCCTCATTGCCGGCGGCCGCAGGTGATGTTCGTCGTTCCTGCGGTGTCACATATAGCGATGTGTGCTGCCGCAGGAACGACGAACAACCTGCGTCCTGCAACAGCAACAATATTTGGGAATTGGACTGCGTGTCAATGATCAACAATCAATGATAAGTTAAGTAATTTTGATCGTTAACGGTCGTTCGTACGTTTCACACGCAACGACATCGCTAACGAGGCCGGATGTGCGTCACGAATTCCGTGACCCCAACAACATCGTGTAAAGCGGCCTTTAGACATTACTGGCTTCTACTTAGAATACACCATCAATGTATGATCAATGGAGATCTAAATCCTGTGAATCCGCACTTGCACAGAGCACCATGGCCCTTTGAAAGGACAGCAGAAATGCATCAAATTTCTAAACCTGTGCTTCTGCCCTCCAGGTGACATCAAAGCAGATCAAGAACAAAGTAGATGTGGAACTGTTACTGCGCTGCTGAAGATATGACATAAATCCAGGAAAGTTGGTTTTATTCAACGCGTTTCGAAGTGTCTCCCCACTTTTCTGTCGCCCCACTTCCTCATTAGGAAATCCATTGATATAACAAACAACAAAAATGCGGTCTATAACCATCACGTTTTTCAAAAAAGAGCGCCAAAGCAAACACATGACAGTGAGTCAGAGTTCAGGGGGTTAAAAGAGGTGCTTAAGATGTTCCCTGCCTGATATAAATAAACTTTTCTATTTCAATTAATTAGATAAAAGAAGACGAACTGAGAAGCACAATAGAAAAAACTGTAACAAGAAAGCAGAAAAAAAAGAAAAATGAAGAAGACGAACAAAGAAAGAAGAAACAAAAATAGTCTGGAATCACTGAAGTGGCCTAGAACCCACTAATGATGGTAATAAATGTTTAGGAAAGGCAAGGACTTACAACGTGTGCCATACGGAAGACTTAAAAAACTATGTTCAATTCTTAGGCACGTCTTCCGTATGGCACACATTGCAAGTCCTGGCCTTTCCTAAATGTATATTACCATCATTAGTGGGTTCTAGGCCACTTCAGTAATTCCAGACTATTTATATATTTCTTATTTGTTTCTACTTTCTTTGTTCATTTTTTTCAGGTTTTTTTTCTGCTTTCGTTACATTTCAACTTTTTTTTCTATTGTGCTTCTTGGTTCGTCTTCTTTTACCTAATAAATTAAAATACAAAAGTTTATTTATATCAGGCAATGAACATCTTAAGCGCCTCCTTTAACCCCCTGAACCCCCCTCTGACTCACTGTCATGTATTTGCTTTGGCACTCTTTTTTTTTTTTTTTTTTTTTTTTAAAAACTAGACCACATTTTTGTTGTTTGTTATATTGGTGGATCTCATGATGAATTGGGGAGATTTTTCGAAACGCGTTGAATAAAAACCAGCTTAATTCATTTTTTTCCTGGATTTATGCATATCTTCAGCAGCGCAGTAAGGCTATGTTCACACAGGGCTTTTTTTGGTACGTTTTTTTCCTAACCAAAACCTGATCTTGTGGCAGGAAATCTCCTTTGAGTCATCTGCGTTTTTGGTGCATTTTTCATGCCTTTTTTAGTGGTGTTTTTGCTGCAGATTTGGTGTGGATTTGCTGCCTTTTTTCTACAAAATTGGTTGTGAAAATGAAAAAACGCAGCAAATCTGCAGCAGAGTATTGACATGCTCATTCTTTAGAAACCTTACCAAAAACGCAGGTATTTGACAAAACAGTCAGGAATAAAACCTGATGTGTCTGTGTGTGTGTGTGTGTGTGTGTGTGTGTGTGTGTGCATGAGATTTCAGAAATCTCATAGACTTTGCTGGGATTGTAAAAGGCAGCTTTTTATTAGCATGGATTTGCATAAAACCAAGACAAATCCGCAGCTAAAAAATGCTGCAAAAACTTACTAAAAAAAGCCCTGTGTGAACATAGCCACATCTACTTTGTTCCTGATCTGCTTTGGCTTTTTTAGCACGTGGACTCTGCAGCAGCTGGCTACATGCTTTAATTCTGGTTGTGTAACACACAACCCCATAAGGTGAGCACCTTCCTTTATTACTCTTGGGCTGTGTGCGCACGTAGCGTAATTTCATGCATTTACGCTGCGTATTGCACTGCAGCATAAATGCATGCGTCCTGTGTCCCCAGCACAATCTATGAAGATTGTGCATAATCCGTGCTCATGATGGTTTTTTGAACGCAGCGATTTGAGTGTCAAAAATGTGACAAAATACGTGCGTCTAAGAATGCAGGATGTCACTTCTTCCGTGCGCTTTGGATGCAGCTCCCACTCTGTCTATGGGAGAGGCAGCATCCTGAGCGCATGAAATCGGCATTTTTTCTGCAGAAACACTGCATCTATGACGCACTGATTCTGCAGCGATTTGAATCACTCATGAGCTTTCAAATCACTGCAGAATTTTCTGCAGTGACATGACGCAACGTGCGCACAAGCCCTTATATGTACTTTGGGTAAGACCCTATTGCACTTTTCCCCTTCAGCTTTTTTTTTTTTCTCCAGGTGATATCACCACAGCATTTATAGCAGCCTGTACTCTGTCGACAATACATCATGATCTATTGATGAATATCCTAAAAAATTGTGGACAGAACAGTGTAAAAAAAAAAGTGAATCCCTTACATAAATATAATAATAAACCTTCTGCTTCCTTATCCATGTGTCTCCCCCTTCAGCTCTGATCTTTCTCGAATTAGTCCCAAAATATATTATCTGATCGTCACTCAATATTTGGATACAATTTTGGACAACAATGAGCTAACACCCGTTTAGTTCTAGGTGGTGCACAATCCATGTTCTACATTATTTCACTTGTCTAATCATCCTCCAGCCCCAAACGTATGGATTTCCATCTGTTATATAGTGCGGTGTGGGTTTATTCCTATAGTGAGGTCACACAATCTCCTGCTTAATGTAAATGTGCACGGTTACGAGAGGTTAGCGGAGAGTGATGTCCCAGTCATCCAGTGAATACAATACCAAAATCTATATTCATTATTTGATAACAGAGAAAACAGGAAACAGTAAATTATTTTTCCTGAGATTGAATGTTAATGCAGCCCCGGCCAACAACCTTCCAAGGAGGAAGAGTAATGCCTCAAAGAGGTGAACAGGACAGAAACAGGTTCATAACAGAACACAAGGAGGAGAATTTCCTTTCTCTATCCGCACAAAAAAAAGATACATATCAACCATTGATCCATCCGCGCCAGACTGGGAGATTTCATACGGATAAATTGTAACATAGTACATGATGATAAAGTACCTTCAAGGGACATTATACTGAAAAATTACTTTGAGCCATGAGGGTTCTGTATCAAAAATGTCATTTCTTTAACCCAATACAATCTTAGAAAAAGTTACAGTGTCACGAATCTATCAACGTAATCAATAAATCTGCATAAAAGCTGCAAAACATTGAACAGACATGTATACAGATGCTGTCATGAGACTTTTTAAAAATATACTCATCTGCTGTATTTCCATAAAAGCTCTGTTCATTTGTGGTCTGAGAATCGAGACCCCCAAGAGATCACTCGAACCAAGGGGCAAAAGCGCACAGCAGTAGTGTGAACAGAACCATAGACGGTTATGTGGAGCCCATATCCAGCTGAACGTTTCAGCCTCATGATGTGAGTGAGCGGTGGGATACCAGGCCCCGGACCACCACGCATCGGCAGTGCTTTTATGAGGCTACACAAATCGTACAGTTTTAAAAAGTATAGTTACCCTTTAAGATCTGTTTACATTAAGCTAAAAAAAAAAGGAATCTTCATATGTAAAGAGTTCTGAGACTTTCTAAAATACTTTGCCTGAGAGTTCTCCAGGACTGGGGTCTACTATATTTTTCGGACTATAAGACACACTTTTCCCCCCCAAATGTTGGGGGAAAGTGGGGGGTGCGTCTTATAGTCTGAATGTAGGGCTGCGGAGAATGAGGGTCATCGGGGGCACGAGCAGGCTGTAGCAGCGCCTGCCGTGATCACGTGGACCCGCTCATTACATATGAAGCCGGCGCTGACAGGTGGGCGAGGTGATGGGCGGGGGGTGCGCGCATACTAAACAGCCTGCTTGCATGATCACCCCTGGCAACTGCAGCCTGGAGTGATCATGTGTGGCTATATTCACTGCACCTCCGCATCATCATCAGCGCGGGGTGCAGTGAATCAGTACACTCACCGTAACCCCTGCAGCATCGCAATGTCCTCCTGTCTGCCGGCCGCGGCTGTGTGGAGACTAGTGGTGCTCACAGCGATGACGTCATCGCTGGGCGCACGTGTCCACACGGCCGCGGGGACACAGACAGGAGGACATCGCGATGCTGCAGGGATCGTGGCCGGCTCCCCACAGCGCTGCCGGAACAGATGGAGGATGCTGCGTGGAGCGAGGAAAGGTGAGTATAAATGTTTTTTTATTTATTTTTTTTCTGTTTGTGCCACAGGATGCAGGACATATAGCAGGATGATGCCATATAGCAGGATGATGGCGTATATAGCAGGATGATGGCATATAGCAGGATAATGGCATATAGCAGGATGATGGCGTATATAGCAGGATGATGGCATATATAGCAGGATGGGAGTATGTAGCAGGATGGAAGCACATACCAGGATGGGGGTATATAGCAGGATGCGGCCATATGCCAGGATGGGGTATATAGCAGGATGGGAGTACGTGTACATACCAGGATGGCAGTATATAGCAAGATGGGGCTATACCAGGATGAGGGACATATATATATATATATACATATATATATATATATATATATATATATATATATATATACACAAGGCAGGAGGCTCATTAGCAGGATGGGGTACCTTAGTAGAGAATTTGGGGACATTACCCCCATAATAGTGTCAGCAGCAGATCCTCGCCCGATAACAGTGTGTCATGATCACATTTTTTGCTTAAAATTTTATTTTCCTATTTTCCTTCTCTAAAACCAGGGTGCGTCTTATGGTCCGTTGCGTCTTATAGTCCGAAAAATACGGTATTCAATTTTTTTTTATTTTTAGTGAAGTGATATGCTCCATGGCCTGTAACATTGCTCCACTCATATTAGGGTTAGCTGCATTTTGTGGTAACCTCTACTACCCCGGACATGACTACCAGTAATCCTCATGAAATGACAAGTCTGGAGAAGTTTTTCTTAGAACTCATGCTCAACAGCATACTAAGGAGCAGTGGAAATAAAAAAACAAGAGCAAAAACTGGACAATCTTGACCTTGTGAAATATATTCACAATTTTGTTGTTTTTGATCTGGAAGCATCTTCCTTTTCCTCTGACTATTACATTTGTAACACATTTATGTATTTTAATCGCTTATGTAGCCATTAGTTTCCACTGTGCTGTATGTACAGACATCATCATCACTGTCCCCATTGAGGCTCCTCACAAACTAAATTCCCTTTCAGTCTTTGGAGTGTGGGAGGAAACCGAAGAATCTGTAGGAAACCCACCAAACCCGGGGAGAACATAAAAACCACTGAGCCACCATGCAGGCCACATATATGCTTTATAACATACTGTTACTGTATTTCTTTTTCCAATAACCCAACAGATATCTGAAAGGAAGAGGATTTTTTTCAATGATCTGCTATTTGAAGAGACCTGTATCAGCTTATGGCATTTCTTGAAATGACTCTTCCAGCATGAACCTCTCCATTGGTGTTCAAATAACACCATATCGATTGAATTGTTTTTCTCAGCCAACTAGTATCCAAGTAACCATAGTCCCAGGAATATCTCCGAATAAGAATGTTATCAGTTCAAAATGGCTGCCCTACCTCACTGAGTATAGATTAAGAGCTGAACACTAGTGATGGCTAAGCATTCTCGGTACTCAATCGAGCATTTGCATACTCGATGCTTGATCAAGTATCCTACTACTCGAGCACCATGCTTGAGTCCCTGCTCCACATGTTTTGCAGCTGATTTTCAGCCATAATTAAAGGCATATAGTCAGGGTATATTGCTTTACCTTCCTTCTATAGGTTTACTGCTCCTGCAACCTAACTGCATTGGTCAGGGAACGGGTGCGGTTATATGACATGTGTCAAGGGAGAAATTTGGGTAAGACTGCTAATGAAGTCTTTATACAGGGTATCCAGAGTCCGGTGCCGTATTAGCTGTATATCAGTGCCGATATATACAGATAATTATGCAACTACATCTAGATTTTGATTATTTACATACACAGATATTCTTATTACGTTTGAACAAACAAGCTATAGCTTAGGCCACCTCCACACATGCGCTGGTGTAAGGCGGGGACGACACACCGGGAAATATAGCAGGAACTGGAGACAGAGTACCGAGGGATGGCCGCCGCCATGAGGTTGCAGAAAGCCCCAGAGGCCACAAGCCTAAACGGCAACATTTTTAGGGCAAACAGTCAGGTTTTGCAGTAAATAGCACCCTGTGTACTTTCTCCATCTCCACCTGGTCCACATGCTAAGCTTTATCTTTAATTCTGAGCAGTGAGCGTTTGAGAAGACACAGAAGCTGGATGGCTAAGCAGATTATGGCGTCATCAATGCTCTCCATCTTACTTGATTCTTCAAGGTTTTGTAGAACCTCACAGGTGTCAGACATTTATGAGTGGAGGCTGACAGGAAAATACTGACTGACATATTATAGCTGGTATGCATGTACTGCCCTCTGCTGCTCACAAACCCTTGCTAACATGTAGAGCTCTAGTGCTTGGTCATGTGGCACACCAGTCGTGAGCTGGCACTTGCAAGTGCTGCTGCAGCACTTCCAGACCGGCGGCAGATGTAGGTGACTTGCAGAAATGGGCACACATGTGGCATACCTTCATAAGTAGCTCAGACAAATCTGGGTAGGTATTAAGAAAGTGCTGAACCACCAAGTTAAGCATGTGGGCCAGGCTTCAGAGCCGCCACCAGGTTACGGCCATTATCACACACAGTCATGCCTGGTTTTGGCTTCAGCGGCAAGAGCCACAGATCTGTCTGCTCTATTATAGCTTTCCACAACTCTGCAGCGTTGTGCTGTTTGTCACCTAAAGAAATTGATTTCACCAGAGCTTGTTGCCACTTCACCGAGGCAGTGCTGCAATGCATACACAGTGGAAGAGGCAGTGGTGTCATCCAAAGACATTGATTGTGGACCCTGACGTTCGGACCACCTGGTTGGGTGGTTTGATGACATGTGCCTGAGCATGCTGGTGGTGGTCAGGCTGATAGTGGTCAGTCCCCTGCTGATCTTGGTATGGCTCAGGTTGTAAATGACCCTTATTTTATTGTCCCCACTTTCTTTGAAAAAGTGCCAGACTATGGGAACACCTAACCCTTCGACTCGGAACTTGCCTCATGTGAGAGATGTGGGAAATAGTTGCTTGCCTTCTCCCTATGGCCACCCCTCTGCCTCTGATGGCAAACTCAAAATTGGGTGAGGGCCGCCTGCTGACCCTCTAAACATTGAGTGAGGGCTCCCTGATGGTCCTCTAAAAATTAATTGAGGACCACCAGATGGCCCCCTAAAAATTATGAGTTATGACCACCTGATGGGCCTCTAAAGTTTTGAGAGAGGGCCAGTTGATGGCCTTCTTAAAATATGAGGGCCGCCTGATGGCCCTTTAAAAATTGCGTGAGGGTCGCCTAATAGCCCTCTAAAAATTGAGTGACAGCGGCCTGACGTCTGGGCCAAGCCTTCTTCATTTTGAGAACAGTCAGCCTGTCAGCATTTTCACTTGACAGGCATATGCACCTATTAGTTATTAAGACCCTGGTGGCACTAAAAACCCATAGAAGCAACTTAAGCATGGAGAGAGCTGTGAATGCGGCCTGCAAGACTCAAGTCTGTAGTGAGTAAAATTATGAGTAAAGACCATCTGATAGCCCTGTAAAAATTTGGAGCAAGGGCTGCATGATTACACTGTTGATATGATGTACTAGGCAGAAGACCAGCAAAATAATAAACCATGAACCGCACACCCTTTTAGGGGTGGGAAGGGGTGCATGGGAATATAGCAGAAAAAAAAGAACATACAGTTAGGTCCAGAAATATTTGGACAGTGACACAATTTTGGCGAGTTGGGCTCTGCATGCCACCACATTGGATTTGAAATGAAACCTCTACAACAGAATTCGAGTGCAGATTGTAACGTTTAATTTGAAGGTTTGAACAAAAATATCTGATAGAAATTGTAGGAATTGTACACATTTCTTTACAAACACTCCACATTTTAGGAGGTCAAAAGTAATTGGACAAATAAACCAAACCCAAACAAAATATTTTTATTTTCAATATTTTGTTGCGAATCCTTTGGAGGCAATCACTGCCTTAAGTCTGGAACCCATGGACATCACCAAACGCTGGGTTTCCTCCTTCTTAATGCTTTGCCAGGCCTTTACAGCCGCAGCCTTCAGGTCTTGCTTGTTTGTGGGTCTTTTCGTCTTAAGTCTGGATTTGAGCAAGTGAAATGCATGCTCAATTGGGTTAAGATCTGGTGATTGAGTTGGCCATTGCAGAATGTTCCACTTTTTTGCACTCATGAACTCTTGGGTAGCTTTGGCTGTATGCTTGGGGTCATTGTCCATCTGTTCTATAAAGCGCCGTCCGATCAGCTTTGCGGCATTTTGCTGAATCTGGGCTGAAAGTATATCCCGGTACACTTCAGAATTCATCCGGCTACTCTTGTCTGCTGTTATGTCATCAATAAACACAAGTGACCCAGTGCCATTGAAAGCCATGCATGCCCATGCCATCACGTTGCCTCCACCATGTTTTACAGAGGATGTGGTGTGCCTTGGATCATGTGCCGTTCCCTTTCTTCTCCAAACTTTTTTCTTCCCATCATTCTGGTACAGGTTGATTTTTGTCTCATCTGTCCATAGAATACTTTCCAGAACTGAGCTGGCTTCATGAGGTGTTTTTCAGCAAATTTAACTCTGGCCTGTCTATTTTTGGAATTGATGAATGGTTTGCATCTAGATGTGAACCCTTTGTATTTACTTTCATGAAGTCTTCTCTTTACTGTTGACTTAGAGACAGATACACCTACTTCACTGAGAGTGTTCTGGACTTCAGTTGATGTTGTGAACGGGTTCTTCTTCACCAAAGAAAGTATGCGGCGATCATCCACCACTGTTGTCATCCGTGGACGCCCAGGCCTTTTTGAGTTCCCAAGCTCACCAGTCAATTTCTTTTTTCTCAGAATGTACCCGACTGTTGATTTTGCTACTCCAAGCATGTCTGCTATCTCTCTGATGGATTTTTTCTTTTTTTTCAGCCTCAGGATGTTCTGCTTCACCTCAATTGAGAGTTCCTTAGACCGCATGTTGTCTGGTCACAGCAACAGCTTCCAAATGCAAAACCACACACCTGTAATCAACCCCAGACCTTTTAACTACTTCATTGATTACAGGTTAACGAGGGAGACGCCTTCAGAGTTAATTGCAGCCCTTAGAGTCCCTTGTCCAATTACTTTTGGTCCCTTTAAAAAGAGGAGGCTATGCATTACAGAGCTATGATTCCTAAACCCTTTCTCCGATTTGGATGTGAAAACTCTCATATTGCAGCTGGGAGTATGCACTTTCAGCCCATATTATATATATAATTGTATTTCTGAACATGTTTTTGTAAACAGCTAAAATAACAAAACTTGTGTCACTGTCCAAATATTTCTGGACCTAACTGTATGAATTGGATTTATGTTCCACTGCTGTCATCCGCTGAGGTTGAGTAGTTGGGGCCAATCCAGGCCTTGTTCATTTTGAGAACAGTCAGCCTGTCAGCATTTTCATTTGACAGTCCAATGCATCTATTAGTTATTATGCCCCCGGTGACACTAAAAACCCGCAAAATCAACTTAAGCAAGGCGGGAGCAGTGAACATGGCCTGTGAGCATCAGATTTGCCTCAACTGCATGTAAAAAAAAATATATAAAGACACATTCATGCAATGGGAGAAAGGCCCAAATGCACCTCTTAAGTGAATAAATGAACAAAGGATTTGTGGTGTTCTTTCCCTGGGATGAGTTGGAGAAGTTTCCTTCACATTTTTCATGAATTTTCAGTAGCAAAGGTTTTCAAGGAGATTAAAAAAAAAAATGTCTGGAAACCGCTGCTTCAATCAATTTGAAATCTTGGGGCTGCCTGATGTTTTGAGCTGGCACAGGAGGAATTGCCGCCCATCTTAGCTGGAGCAAAATCGGAGTCGGATGCCTGAAGGTCCTTGTTGGGGCAGTAGTACCCTGAGTAATGGCTATGAATCAAGGGCTCCTTGTTGTTAGTCATAGCAGTCCCACTACCTCTAAATGTTATGTTTTCTCTGTGTGTTCCAGGGTATATCGGAGTGGCTCCTTCTAATTTTTGGACGCCCTTGCACCTAGTGCATACACTTAACCAGTCTAGGAGTCCCACTCCTTCCAAATATAGAAAAAATGTTTCCTGTGGCCCTCCTCTACATCTACTCCAGGGTGTATTGCAAACCCTCCTTTCAATTTTTGATAGGTTTTGCACTTAGTGCATATGCTTCACCAGTCTAGAAGTCCACTCCTTACACATGGGAAACAATTCAATTCTTTCAGCAGTTTTTCACTATTGAAAGCAATGAGAGTGCAAAAACACTATGTGTGAACATGGCCTAAGGGGTGTAGGAGGCGGTATTTCTCTCTTTTTAAATTTATGTATAGAAGAATGTTTCCGAATTATTTTTCCCTGTAAAATCCATGCTTTCTCCAGTTTGGTATGTTTTATTGTCAGTCTGTAAAAGTGGTATAATACTCTGAAAACATTGTTCCCAGAAGCGACCTGGGAGTCAGATGTGTCCAGGCATCTTCCCTATGCTGTTCCCAGTCCATTTAAGCAGTTTTCCATACATTTCAGTGATTTTACTGCCCCCAAGACCTCCTGGGAGGTGCTTGAGCTTCCCATTGACTTCAATTATACGCATTACTCAAGACCAGCACCCGAGCAGTCTCGATTTGCTTGATTCGAGCACTCACGCATTTTAATGCTCGCTCATCACTACTGAACACTAATTTGTACAGGGTTCAGTTTTTACCTGGTCACAAGAAACAGACAAGGGTTGTCATTTCGTAAAATAGGTAAAAATTTCTCTTTTCACTCTAGTGGATAGAGATTCTTTCCAATTACTCAATAAAACCGCACTGACATTATAGTGACAATGTATTTCCAAAATGTTTGATTAAGGTGTTTTCTTCTCTGGACTTTAATTGTAAAAATTGTTGAATATAGTGTTTGGTTCTGTATGACATTTTTGATGGGTGTCATGTTATACCACAATTGGTGCTTAAGATTGGGATTTATTCCATTCACATCTGAACTTATCATCCCGTCTGTCTGAGATAAAGAGACAGAAGGATCCGCACAAGCCTCCTACACAGAAGACTGGGACTCTTCAAGATGTTTGGAAAAACCTCCTGCTGAGTTCCTATAAAAACTTTATACAAGTGGCCTAGAGGAACCGATGCCGATTTGAAGGACAATTACGTCAAATAATGATTTGGTTTCCATTTCTCTTTTGTTCGTTCACTTTGCATTTTGTAAATCGATGAAAATAAACTATTAACACTTCTATTTTTAAAGCTTTCTTATTATGCAGCATTTTTTCTACACCTACCTAATACCTTTGCACATTGCAAGGAAAAAGCGGAGAAAAATCCAGCACCCAAATCCCAGTAGAAATCTTTAAAACGTATCCATTTATTCAATATGCATTAAAATCCATTTCCTCATTTAAAATAGTATACACAGAGGTATGTGACGCGTTTCGGACTTTCTGTCCTTAGTTTGAAACTATACCGTACTGACTAAACATTCAAGCTAAAAAGAAAAATTGGATAAATAACTGGAAATTATGTGAAATAACCAAAGAGGCAAAGAAGTCAGGTGATCGGAGGGTAGAAACGAAAATAATTACTACGATAAAGTTATAATACAGTCAAAAGTTTGTTCATTATGTTCATACCTGTGGGCATTCTGGTTTCCAACATAAACATCCATTTTGCTTCCCGATGATGCATGGCAAATGGCATTTGCCGTAATATGTACAGTAAGTATGGTTGGGCCTGGTGGGTAATCACACATATGAATGAGTCTGTCCTTAACGTGAGTTTTCTCTAAAAATCATTCATGTGAATGGGAATTTGCTATGACAGTTTTTGATACAAAAACATTAGAAACGTGACAGAATTTAATGGCTTCTCAAGTGGTTTTGCCTGAAGAGCTGGCGATCCATTGTAGCTAGTATATGTTTGCATGTGTACCCTTGTGTGGCCCCTTAAGGTCGTTTCACACATCTGGCATTTCGCCTGATTGCGGGATCTGGCACACTCCAGTACAGTATAATACAATGGCATCGTGGCAAGTTCCGGTCACATGACAGCATGTGACCGGAGCTTGCCGTGATGCCATTGTACTGTATTTCACTGTACCGGAATGTGCCGGATCCGGCAATCAGGCGAAATGCCGGATGTGTGAAACGACCCTTACGTAGCCGATTGCACTAGACAGCTTTCCACAAATATGAGGTCAATTTGTCTTTCCCACGCCAAGAGATGAAGCGGCAGCCGCCACTAGTTGCGAATATTTTGTGAAGGCTTTCAAATAACCTTCTAAAATTTTCTTCTGCTTATAAGAAGAAAAAAAAATGAAAATTTTCACATTGTGGATTCAGTCAGGCGGAGGACATGACTTGTGTAATCTTAATAAATCAGAGCATTCCCGTGTGGCAGAATCAACAGGGGTATAGTGAAGGGCAGTGCTGCATGTTGACCCAACCAAGAGCTTATCGAGAAATGATGTCCTGTTAAACAGACTCCCGTAGAGAAGCTCTGCATTTCCCCTGACAAATTGTAAGTGCCCCTGACTGCAACATTCCTAACAAAATAGGGCTGATTTAGAAGTGCACAAACTACCCATTATCTTGCTGCATAAAAAGGCCATTTAAAGGAAAGCCTTAAGACTCTGGTCCCCAGGAAGCAGCCTTTCTGAAAAATTATCCCCATCCGAAGCCACCAGTGCTGCTAACTGTTCTTGAGAAAATTCCTCATTTAAGGGGAGAAAGGAAAATGTTAAATTAACTCGGCTGCAAATATGTTTTTATTTTCTCCCTCGATTGCTTAAAATTGTCTTGAATCGAAACCGCATGGATATAATGAATCTCCGGCTCTCTCCCTGAAAGACGTTGACAAATATTTCAGAAAACGTCCCGTCCTTCTGTGAAAATATCCAATTTTAACACAGTGTTTATTTGAAATCTTTGACGTCCGGATCAAATAAAGCTCCGTTCTTTGTGGCGGCATCATTAGTCTGTGTGTTATACAGTGGAGGATTTATATATTAAATACATTCACTCACATTTGTGTATACAGATATATACACAATATTACACACATTCATAAAGGTGCAGTGAAAAAAAGAAATAGGCCAAGTCTCTGAGGAATGATTGAAATGCAATAATTGGCGAGGGCAACCCGAACATGTTAAATATATATTATTTTGTTTGAAATATGGTAGCACTTAAAGAGCAATATTTATATACGCGGTGATGAATGGAAGAACGGCTTGTTTCATTGTACATCTAAATCTGCTCCGCGAACAGCTGATTTACCAAATTCTATATTTATCATTGCGGGAGCGTTCAGCAGATCTGCCTTCCATAGCTCCTATGGGATTATATTATAGTTATTTTGTTATGTGTGTTCTCTAAAGATTCACCCATCTTATTACAGCCTCTCTTTAAAGACGGGCCACATTCTCTAGGACATTATGCTAATACTTTTCATTTTTAAAAGCTTCGGTGGCGGCTGCTTGGTGCAAGACAAACATATATATGCGAATCTGATGAGAGGGAATTCCTCTTCTCATAGACGCATATTTATATACCGGGGGCTGAGACAATAGGAAACTGTCGTCTTCTACTTCTAGATCTTTCTCTGTTATGAAGAGGAAACTCTGCAATAATAATCCAATTATGCAATCTGATACATGTGACAAGGTTCTGGAGATACTTTACATGATATATATATATATATATATATATACACAGTGCTGGCCAAAAGTATTGGCACCCCTCATTCAAAATAGTGTGGAACAACTGAAAATATGTCTTATATTCTAGGTTCTTCAAAGTAGCCACCTTTTGCTTTGATTACTGCTTTGCACACTCTTGGCATTCTCTTGATGAGCTTCAAGAGGTAGTCACCGGAAATGGTCTTGAAGGAGTTCCCAGAGATGCTTAGCACTTGTTGGCCCTTTTGCCTTCACTCTGCGGTCCAGCTCACCCCAAACCATCTCAATTGGGTTCAGGTCTGGTGACTGTGGAGGCCAGGTCATCTGGCGTAGCACCCCATCACTCTCCTTCTTAGTCAAATAGCCCTTACACAGCCTGGAGGTGTGTTTGGGGTCATTGTCCTGTTGAAAAATAAATTATAGTCCAACTAAATGCAAACCGGATGGAATAGTACACCACTGCAAGATGCTGTGGTAGCCATGCTGGTTCAGTATGCCTTTAATTTTGAATAATAGTAAGGGATAAGCTGGGCTCACTACTTTGGACCTGGTGCTCGGGAGAAAAAATAGTGCCCCAAGCACACTTTATACCTCTACCATATATGAGCCACTACCTACTCATATAACAAGTTGAGTTTCACCGGTATGTGACCTACACTTCATACTCCCCAACTTACAGTTTTTTACATATAATGCCTTCTTAAAAATTTTTACAGTTTTTCCAATATCTTCTCCTTTTTTTCTCTATTAGCCACGTTTTATACTTACCTACACCCAGCTACTATAATCTTTTTTCTTGGAGCCTCGAAGACCCTTGACCTCTGGAATGTAAGCTATATTCTTCCTAATCACACATCAACATAGATTATTATAAAATGGTGTTCATAATTCCCTTTTCCTTTCTAGTCGCCATTTTCCTAGTGTTGTACATAGGACCCTTTCTGTACAACATCAGTACGGGTATGTCTCTCTTCTTTCTTCCCCTCTTTTTCTTTTCTCGTTGCTTCTTTCTCAGTTCCCCTTCTTACTCTTATTCTTAACCTCTGTATTCCCCTCCCTCTCCTTCCCACCCCCCACCTCCCTATCAGGATGTACATCTAGGTAACACTGTCACACGTGCACATACGATTTCACGTTCTAAAACTACACCACTTGGAGAAACTCTGTTGTTATGTTTTCACTTTGAACATGATGTTATTGTAACTATGTTTTCTGTGATCTTGTCTGTTCAAATTTAGTACCTTTTATGTCCCTGGTGAAGGCTCGATTAAGAGCCGAAACGTCGGACTTTAATGCAACTCCTTGTTGTCATGAAAAGACTGTATTACAACTTCCTATCGTTGTGAAAACATTTTTTTAATAAAACTAGAATATACAACAAGAACCATTGACTGTTTTCCTCCTTCCATACTGTGTGCCGGGGTTCTCTATTTGTATTTAATTTTGAATAAATCCCCAACACTGTCACCAGCAAAGCCCCCCCACACCATCACACCTCCTTCTCCATGCTTCACGGTGGGAACCAGCCATGTAGAGTCCATCCGTTCACCTTTTCTACAAAGACACGGTGGTTGGATCCAAAGATCACAAATTTGGACTCATCAGACCAAAGCACAGATTTCCACTGGTCTAATGTCCATTCCTTGTGTTCTTTAGCCCAAACAAGTCTCTTCTGCTTGTTGCCTGTCCTTAGCAGTGGTTTCCTAGCAGCTATTTTACCATGAAGGCCTGCTGCACAAAGTCTCCTCTTAATAGTTGTTCTAGAGATGAGAAGGTGTGTCCAAACTTTTGGTCAGTACTGTATATATATATATATATATATATATATATATATATATATATATATATAAAAATATACAGTACGTACACATACATATATACAATATACAACAGCACAAGATACAAAGTAAAACTTGGCAGAAATAAAGGATACAAAATAGAAACCAATGCCAGGATATGACTAATAGAACCTCCTATCCAATTTGAAAATAAATAATAAAGTCAGAGTAACCTGTGATTAATTAGGAAATAGACTCTCCTGTCCCCACAATCAAAGATCACAAGTTTAATTAGCCTATGAATGGTGGCTTTTATGTTAAAAGGCAACTTTTCTTCCATGTTTGTCGTTCACAAATTCAAGAAAGTTGTTGAAGCAGGCCAGAAATGCTTTCATCACCATGCACAAGCAGTCTGAGGGTACAAGACTAGCTCCTGAGGCCTTGGCATCCCATCTTCAACAGTTAAGGCCCCGTCACACTAAGCAACATCGCTAGCAACATCGCTAGCAACATCGCTGCTAACGAACAACTTTTGTGACGTTGCTAGCGATGTTGCTGTGTGTGACATCCAGCAACAACCCGGCCCCTGCTGTGAGGTCGTTGGTTGTTGCTGAATGTCCTGGGCCATTTTTTAGTTGTTGCTGTCCCGCTGTGAAGCACAGATCGCTGTGTGTGACAGCGAGACAGCAACAACTAAATGTGCAGGCAGCAGGAGCCGGCTTCTGCGGAGGCTGGTAACCAATGTAAACATCGGGTAACCAAGAAGCCCTGTCCTTGGTTACCCGATATTTACCTTAGATACCAGCCTCCGCCGCTCTCACTGCCTGTGCTGCCGGCTCCTGCTCTGTGCACATGTAGCTAGCTGCAGGACACATCGGGTTAATTAACCTGATGTGTGCTGTAAGTAGGAGAGCAGGGAGCCAGCGCTCAGTGTGCGCTGCTCCCTGCTCTGTGCACATGTAGCTGCAGCACACATCAGGTAATTAACCCCATGTGTGCTGTAAGTAGGAGAGCAGGGAGCCAGCACTCAGTGTGCGCGGCTCCCTGCTCTGTGCACATGTAGCTGCAGCACACATCGGGTAATTAACCCGATGTGTGCTGTAGCTAGGAGAGCAAGGAGCCAGCGCTCAGTGTGCGCTGCTCCCTGCTCTCTGCACGTGTAGCTCCGTGCAGTGGTAACCAAGGTAAATATCGGGTTGGTTACTGATATTTACCTTAGTTACCAAGCGCAGCATCTTCCACGCGGCGCTGGGGGCTGGTCACTGGTTGCTGGTGAACTCACCAGCAACTCGTGTAGCCACGCTCCAGCGATCCCTGCCAGGTCAGGTTGCTGGTGGGATCGCTGGAGCGTCGCAGTGTGACATCTCACCAGCAACCTCCTAGCAACTTACCAGCGATCCCTATCGTTGTTGGGATCGCTGGTAAGTTGCTTAGTGTGACGGTACCTTTAGAAATGTTATCAAGAAGTTTGATACTCAAGGAACAGTCAAGTCTACTGGGGAATAATGTAGATAGGAAAATTGATAAGAGAATCCTATGGATAGTTGGGGCAAATATGGCAAAGAATCTCATGCTCAGCTGATAATATCTGTAATGACTAGGGATGCGTGAGCACTGTCATGCTGGGTACTCATAACCAGTGATGAGCGAGCACTACCATGCTCGGGTGCTCTGTACTCGTAACTAGTGATGAGCGGGCACTACCATGCTCGGGTGCTCTGTACTTGTAACTAGTGATGAGCGGGCACTACCATGCTCAGGTGTTCAGTACTGGTAACTAGTGATGAGCGGGCACTACCATGCTCAGGTGCTCAGTACTGGTAACTAGTCATGAGCGGGCACTACCATGCTCGGGTGCTCTGTCCTCGTAACTAGTGATGAGCGGGCACTACCATGCTCGGGTGCTCTGTACTCGTAACTAGTGATGAGCGGACACTATAATGCTCGGGTGCTCTGTACTCGTAACTAGTGATGAGCGGACACTATAATGCTCGGGTGCTCAGTACTCGTAACTAGTGATGAGCGAGCACTACCATGCTTGGGTGCTCAGTACTCATAACTAGTGATGAGTGGACACTACAATGCTCGGGTGCTCAATACTCGTAACTAGTGATGAGCGAGCACTACCATGCTTGGGTGCTCAGTACTCGTAACTAGTGATGAGTGGACACTACAATGTTCAGGTGCTCAGTACTGGTAACTAGTGATGAGTGGACACTATAATGCTTGGGTGCTCAGTACTGGTAACTAGTGATGAGCGGGCACTACCATGCTCGGATGCTCAGTACTCGTAACTAGTGATGAGCGGGCACTACCATGCTCGGATGCTCAGTACTCGTAACTAGTGATGAGCGAGCACTACCATGCTCGAGTGCTCAGTACTCGTAACTAGTGATGAGCGGACACTATAATGCTCGGGTGCTCAGTACTCGTAACTAGTGATGAGCGGACACTATAATGCTCGGGTGCTCTGTACTCGTAACTAGTGATGAGCGGGCACTACCATGCTCGGGTGCTCTGTACTCGTAACTAGTGATGAGCGGACACTATAATGCTCGGGTGCTCAGTACTCGTTACTAGTCATGAGCGAGAACTACCATGCTCGGATGCTCAGTACTCGTAACTAGTGATGAGTGAGCACTACCATGCTCGGGTGCTCAGTACTCGTAACTAGTGATGAGTGAGCACTACCATGCTCGGGTGCTCAGTACTCGTAACTAGTGATGAGTGAGCACTACCATGCTCGGGTGCTCAGTACTCGTAACTAGTGATGAGTGAGCACTACCATGCTCGGGTGCTCAGTACTCGTAACTAGTGATGAGCGAGCACTACCATGCTTGGGTGCTTAGTAGTAATAACTAGTGATGAGTGAGCACTACCATGCTCGGGTGCTCAGTACTAATAACTAGTGATGAGCGAGCACTACCATGCTCGGGTGCTCGGTACTCATAACTAGTGATGAGCGGGCACTACCATGCTTGGGTATTCGGTACTTGTAACTAGTAATGAGCGGGCACTACCATGCTCGGGTACTTGTAGAGTGAGCACTACCATGTTCAGGTGCTCGGTACTCGTAACCAGCAGTTGGAATCTCAGACGGACTTGACTCATGCACTGAGTACAACAGAATGCAATGGGGAGTTAAGCATTTTTCCGGAAGATCTTCTGGAACAATGCTCAAGTTTCCCATTGACTTCCATTATACTTGGGTACATGAGTTGAGCCCGTTCGAGCATCTGACTTCTCGTTAAGAGTAGGTAGCATGGTAGTGCTCGCTCATCACTAGTAATGATGGTTTCAACTCATACCATATGCTGCACACTGGCCAAAGGGTAAGAGCGGTTCCCCATAATTACAATGATGGTGGAGAAGCCTATAAAAATTGCCACCAAAACCCCACCTGGGACTAGGACAGCCAAAGGGTTGGGGACAGTGGCATTCCATCCATGAGTTAAGGGACCCCTAAAGTGCAATAGCCCCCAGCATCTGCATCCACAGAATGCGGATACACTTGAGAGCAATAGTGGAAGAAGACAAATGCAGAAAAGCCTCAATGGACTGAAGCAACGTTGTAAAGAAGAGTGGTCCCAGATAGCTACAGAACAATGTGAGACTGACCGTCATACAGAAAACTGTTACATTAATTTGCTGATAAAAGTGGTGCTACAAACTACTTTATTCATGGGGTGTACTTAATTTTGCACACACTGCTTCTGCATTTCGGCCCAGTTTTTGTTAAATACATAATGACATGCAATTTGTCCTGTGTTGTTAATCTGAGGTTGTATTTACCTAATTTATGACCTTCTAAGGACCAGATGGCTTCTTAAAAATTATGATATCCTGCTACATAAAACCATATAATTCAAATAGGGTGTACTGATTTTTTCTCATGACTGTACACAGGGCTGGATTTCCCATGGCCTAGGGTGCAGCATTCAGGGCGTGTATATACAGAAGAATAACAACCAAATATTTCCACATTTTTCAGTATTATTTTGAAAAAGCGATATTCAGTGCTGGCCAAAAGTATTGGCACCCCTACAATTCTGTCAGAGAATACTGAGTTTCTTCCTGAAAATGATGGCAATCACAAATTCTTTGGTATTATCTTCATTTAATTTGTCTTCAATGAAAAAAAAAATTGTCAAAGCCAAATTGGATATAATTCCACACCAAACATAAAAAAGGGGGTGGACAAAAGTATTGGCACTGTTTGAAAACTCCTGTGATGCTTCTGCACTTTGTGTAATTAACAGCGCCTGTAACTTACCTGTGGCACCTAACAGGTGTTGGCAATAATAAATCACACTTGCAGCCGGTGACATGGAGTAAAGTTGCCTCAGCCTCTGTCCTGTGTCCTTGTGTGCACCACATTGAGCATGGAGAAAAGAAAGAAGACCAAAGAACTGTCTGAGGACTTGAGAATCCAAATTGTGAGGAAGCATGAGCAATCTCAAGGCTACAAGTCCATCTCCAAAGACCTGAAAGTTCCTGTGTCTACGGTGCGCAGTGTCATCAAGAAGTGTAAAGCCCATGGCACTGTGGTAACCTCCCTAGATGTGGAAGGAAAAGAAAAATTGACGAGAGATTTCAACGCAAGATTGTGCAGATGGTGGATAAAGAACCTCGACTAACATCCAAACAAGTTCAAGCTGCCCTGCAGTCCGAGGGTACAACAGTGTCAACCTGTACTATCTGTCGGCATCTGAATGAAAAGGGACTGTATGGTAGGATACCCAGGAAGACCTCACTTCTTACCCTGAGACATAAAAAAGCCAGGCTGGAGTTTGCCAAAACTTACCTGAGAAAGCCTAAACCATTTTTGGAAGAATGTTCTCTGGTCAGATGAGACAAAAGTAGAGCTTTTTGGGAAAAGCCATCAACATAGAGTTTACAGGGAAAAAAATAGGCATTCAAAGAAAAGAACATGATCCCTACAGTCAAACATGGTGGAGGTTCCTTGATGTTTTTTGGTTGTTTTGCTGCCTCTGGCACTGGACTGTTTGACCGTGTGCATGGCATTATGAAGTCTGAAGACTACCATCAAATTTTGCAACATAATGTAGGGCCCAGTGTGAGAAAGCTGGGTCTCCCTCAGAGGTCATGGGTCTTCCAGCAGGTCAATGACCCAAAACACACTTCAAAAAGCACTAGAAAATGGTTTGAGAGAAAGCACTGGAGACTACTAAAGTGGCCAGCAATGAGTCCAGACCTGAACCCCATAGAGCACCTGTGGAGAGATCTCACAATGGCAGTTTGGAGAAGGCCACCTCCAAATCTCAGGGACCTGGAGCAGTTTGCCACAGAAGAATGGTCTAAAATTCCAGCAGAGCATTGTAAGAAACTCATTTATGGTTACCGGAAGCGGTTGTGCAACCAAGTATTAGGCTAAGGGTGCCAATACTTTTGTCTGGCCCATTTTTGGAGTTTTGTGTGAAATGATCAATGATTTGATTTTTGTTTCATTTTCTTTTGTGTTTTTTCATTGCAAGCAAAATAAATGAAGATAATACCAAGGAATGTGTGATTGCAATCATTTTCAAGAAGAAACTGAGGATTATCTGACAGAATTGCAGGGGTGCCAATACTTTTGGCCACCACTGTACAATGATGTTTTTTAAATTTATATCCATATACTTAAATAAATTGAGCGGCACATTTACATTGTCCATATCTACAGGTTCCGCTGTCAGTCACCGACTCAGTCAAAGGGGGCAGCGCTGCAGTTACTTACTACAGTTTCTTGCATTGCTGCTCGCTCTGAAGACGTCCTGGCTGATAGACGCTGTGGGAGATGTGAGTGCAGCGCTGGCTCTCTGCTTCTATCTCCTGACACCAGCGTCAGGGAGAGGAGGAGTAGAATTATGTGGTTTGCGATAGGGCAAAGAAATTTGTAAATCTGGCCCTGACTCTACATGCACTATGAGACCCACTAACTTCACATAGGCAGATTTATGCACAATTACTACTTATATACATACATACTCCTATATTACAGGTGCCGAATTTAAAAACAATATTCCATTGTTAGTGCTTCAACCCTCAAATGCTGCTGTGACATTGCTACCAGAAAGATGGTAAGAACCCAATAGTATAAAATTAGCTTTCACATAATCTTTCTCTGTCTAGGGAACATCAAGATATTTCAAAAGGTTCTTGTTTGGGGTGAATATTAGCATAAAGATAAGAAAAAAGATCCAGGGTTCAAAGAAAGAATAAAACTAAAGGGCATTGACTAGTACATTTGGGGATGACTTACTCTATTGCACCACCAGTAAGACTGCAAATATACTATTGAAGTACTTTGTATAATTTGGAGTAAACCTTGATGGATTTAACCATTGGATAATCATCTTCAATGTGATACGATTGACTATGTGGCTTCGAAGGTGATAAGGGATCTAGGAAAGCAGTAATGGGCCCCATACACATTGCATAGCTGAACAATTGTTTTGCAGACAGCTTTTTCTCCCGACTCCCAAACGCTCGGCTAAGTTGAGCGCTCCTCTGCAGTGGGTCATCTCAGCTCCGAACAGAAGTTCAGACTTTGAAATTGAACAGGCCGGATCCATCGCTCCAGTCACATTATCTGTCAGGGAAAAGTCGGGAGGCTTATCCCGCCAATACAGTTTTGTTCAACTCTAGTTTTATGGGTAAGTGGGTCTTGAGACGATGTGTAGCCGCTGCCTCCTACAGTGGAGTAAGGGTACTTTCACACTTGCGTTGTTTTCCTTCCGTTACAATCCACCCTTTTGGAAAACAGCGGAATCCGGTGACGGATTGTACCAAAAGGACCTGCGTTGCTTCCGCTGGGCGACGCTCCGTTGCTTCCGCCCAGCGGGAGGAACGCAGCATGTAACGTTGTTTTGAGCAGCGGAATCCTCTGAATTTCACTGCGCATGCTCTTTTTTTTTTTTTTTTTTTAAATCACAAACTTTATTTTGGCTCGTGGTGGTCGAACGTTCAGCTGAGCGCCCGGCCGTCGGCAAGTGACAGCGCTCAGCTGAGCACCCGCCCGCCGGCATGCCCGGCAGTCGGCAAGTGACAGCGCTCAGCTGAGCGACCGGCCGCTGGCATGCCCGGGCGCCGGCAAGTGACAGCGCTCACCTAAGCGCCCGCACGCCGGCATGCCCGGGCGCCGGCAAGTGACAGCGCTCAGCTGATCACCCGGCGGCTGGCTGCAGGGAGCGATCAGCTGATCACCCGGCGGCCGGCTGCAGGGAGCGATCAGCTGATCACCCGGCGGCCGGCTACTGGGAGCAATCAGCTGATCGTTCACAATAGTCTACCGCCGGTAAAACTGTAAAAAAAAAAAAAATCAAAACGGATTCCGTTGTTTTGCAGCATCTGTTGCATCCGTTGTGCCACTATATGCAACACATCCGTTGCATCCGTCACACAACGCAATGCAGCGGATACCGTTCAACGCAACTGTGAAACTAAGTCACTCATGAGTTGGCCAATATTCCACAACTCCTTTTTCTTCTGTCTCCGAATGCTGGACTACTTTATATCTTTATGCTAATTTTCTTGGTGGAAATACAGTCTTGTATCTGATCAGGAGTATTTGCTGGATTACAGGGATGGTACATATGAGAACACTATGCTCCTGTCAGTACTATCAGTTGTCAGGCAATGGCAGTAAATATAGTGACAGCTAGGAGATGACAAGTTGCACACTGTGACACATCTGGACTATCAGGTTGTCACAGGGTACTGCACGCTCTTTTCCCATGATGCAGTATTCAAATCCCTCATGGTTCTGGGTACCCATCCTATAGTGCTGCCTCCAACAGCAAATCAAATCCTAGGAACACCCTGCACCGCGCCCACCAGACACACCGGTGGGCGGCTTGGGCGGGGTGGGGTCGTCCGCCTAGGGGTCAGGAAGGGAGGGTCAGGAGAGTATCAGTGAAGTGAAGGGAAGTGAAGTGAAGGAGAGTGAAGTGGAGGAGGCAGGGAGCGATGGCTCCCCAGAGTAGCTGTCTAGGTTGCAGACGGTGGTCTGGACCTAGAGGAGTCGGACCCCCGTTGGCAGGGGATTGAGGCAAGGTGCCTGGACCTGTTAAGTGAACAGTCGGCAGCCTGATCTTATCACCGGTCTAGGACCGAAGGCATGGAGGGGTACACGGACCCTAGGTCGGGGAGAAGCTTCAGGCAGCCCGGCAATTAACCTGCGGAGAGCGGAACCTTTATAGACTTCCTTTCTTTTATGGACTGTTCCCACTAGCTCCAGAATTGGGGCACTAGCGCAACAAGGGGGATAGGGCCTTCCATATATGCAGCCCAAGCATGAGCCCTGAGAGCAGGCTCCCATACTTAGCCACAGTGGGAAGTGGGGCCCGGCAAGTTCCAGACTATCGGGTCACACAGTGAATCTAAACTTTGTGCCAGGAGGCAGCTCACGGATCACCAGGCAGCACTGCAGGGGACGGGACCCAGACAAGCTCCCCTGGAGAGACAACGGCACCTAGAGACTTGGTTTACCCGGTTGTCAGCGTCTGCTTATTGGCTGAGTGAGTGCATGAGTGATCTTCCCATCAGGGCACCCAGTATCATCTTCCAGTGCCCCGGCGCATACCCCTACCCGTGGAGGGTAACGACACCTTGCTACCCGATTCAATCACCCCGGGTACTCCCAACAACGGCACTGGCAGTGCTCCTAATTTCCGCGCACCACGGATGGCGTCGCGAACTATAATCTCCCTGTAAATATCCCCTTTTACTTTAGAGTGTGGCCCCAAGCCCCCGGGTGCGGAGACTCTCGAGCCACGAACGGACATTGCCCACAGATTCGAGTGGTTCGATCCGCTGCTGGGGCGGCACACACACCATGGCTAGAACCAGAATTGCTGCATGGTTTGTGACTGGTCCTATCAGCGATTCAGACTGCACTATTGGGTTATTATTGAGTGTCCCTCTGATATTTTAGGAGATAGATTCATGTTACAATAGGGAAAACAGAAGAGTTACAATACAGGTGATCAGAATATATAGCATTCTACTAGAAGCCTAAGGTTTCTTGCCTATTTCCGGCCTGAAAGGGAAGCAGCCACAGGGCTTTTCTTTCACTGCTTCAGGCAGAGAAAAAGTTGTGAAATTCTGGAGAATCGATTTTAGTGTAAACGAGAGCAGGAAACATATCCCTCAAGGACGAGGGAGGGGGGATAAAAATCCACAGACTGCTACACACTCGCAATGAAATACCAACCCAGAGGACAAGCGCTGTAATCCCATCAATGATGTACCAAAGCCATGATGGCTACCAGCCTGTGAATACCCACAGACCTCAATCCATTTTTATTTTATTCACACTGCAGTGTAATATTTCCTACCTCCCCTTAGCACCACACATACAGTGTACTTGAAAACAAAAATCTATAATATTGATCTTGCAATGTCACCACAATTATTCTTTTGAAACAGCCATTGAAAACAAATTACATTTGCTCTGCCTTTTCATCCGATCGTTCGGTGTGAGCAATGCTCAGTGTAGCCTCTAGCATTTTCGGCCCCCGGTGCCATATTACTAAAGACAACAGAAAATAAAGGCAACTTAGAGATACTTAAAGTATTCCTACCCTTTCCACACGCTGGAGGTGACCATTTTGGGGATTGAATTGAAATGCTGTTTCTCATTTAAAGGGGATCCCTAAGGTTTTATAAATAATGTGTTCATAGTTCCAAATGTAAAACCTGTCAGAGTCGGAAAGTGCTAGAATTTTTGTTTTTTAAGGTTGAAACTGGAAAACGTCTCTGTAATGGGTCAAATCAATATTCATAAATGTTTAAATCATATCTAGTAAAGTTTGGTGTCCGTACCTAATAGCAGGTGTCCACCAGGGGAATCGGGAAGAGCCGGGTAAAGTGCCGGGATTGTCGCATTTAATGGATGCTACAATTCTGGGGCAGCTACAGGCTGCTATTCTTAGGCTGGGTGGTCCCAATAATCACGGCCTTTCCCAGCCTGAGATTACCAGCTCCCAGCTGTCGGATTTATCTTGGCTGAGTATCAAAATTGGGGGGACCACACTTTGTTTTTTTAAAAAAAAATATTTTAATATTTTTTTTTAAAAAACAGCCACATGCGGATCCTCTTATTTTGATACGCAGCCAAGATAAGCACACGGCTGGGGGTGACAGTCTGTAGCCGTGGCTTTATCTGTGCTGGTATGACTATAAGGGGACCCTTCGCCATTTTATTTATTTTACACTCCATTATAACCTCAAGACCCACCTCTTCCAACAAGCCTACAACCTACAATAGCCCTCAGTCCAGTAGACCACTGCGCAACCAGCTCTGTCCTCACCTATTGTACCATCACCCATTCCCTGTAGACTGTGAGCCCTCGCGGGCAGGGTCCTCTCTCCTCCTATATCAGTCTGTCTTGTACTGTTAATGATTGTTGTACATATACCCTCTCTCACTTGTAAAGCGCCATGGAATAAATGGCGCTATAATAATAAATAATAATAATAAATAATAATAATAATAACTATGCAGACAGCACCTGTGATTCCAACCAATGACAGGCGCTGTTAGAGAGGGTTGGGGGCATGGTCTACTGGTAGCCAATCAGAGCAGCCGATGGGCGGAGAAAGCAGTGAATATGTAAGAGGACTGGTGAGCGGACCCGGAAGTAGCGTTACAGCCACGCAGGAGGCTTGGTAAGTATATTCTCCTGCTTTAACCCTTTTATTTTACAGGTAATGTTCGGGTCCACATAGACTTATATGGGGTTCGATATTAGGGAAAAAGTTCTGGTTCAAGACCAGGTAGTGACTCTTACCGGAAGTAACGTATGTGTCACTTGCTGCTGCCCCATTCCCTGCTGATCATCACGTAGTGCCGCTTCCACTCGCCGCTCGTTGCTGTATTAACTCTAATTAAAACAAATTAACTTGATGTTGTAAAATCAGATTTCAGCTTTCCACTTTGTAAACCTATTTAGTGCGCACTTGTTAAAACAGTAAGTGACTCGACCATGCACAAATTAACATTATCCCTTTATTCTGAATGCATGGTTTGGACACAAGTTTATGAATATATTGGGGTATAAAATTTTCAGAACTAAAAATAAATATACAATAAATGGAAATGTAGAAAAAGTCTGGTGCACTGGGTTACTTTATCCTTATAACTCCGAGGGGACCGAGTCTCAAGGCCGCATGTGACATTGAAGCCTCCTTTCTAAACCATATAGATTTAAGTTGTAGCACTGTCACAAAACTTTCTGATTTCTACCCATGTGGATCCTCCAGGAGGCGCTATACTAGGCTACATATAGCATATAAAGTTTCTTCTGCTATTCAGGGATTTTTTTTTAATGTGGAGTCTTTAAAAATAAGGATAACGTTAACATATACATATAGGTTATTCCATTTCGTACATACTGTATATTAAGTATAGAAAAGGTCTTAGGTTCTGATGAATTCCTTTCGGGAGGGATCTTGAAAATCGGGCAAGTTTTAGATGGAACATATATAAAATATGACAGAAAAAAAATAAACAAAAAAATCCGCAATATAGTAATAGGGCAAGAGAATTGTACGTTTAGGATTGAAGGCTTTTACGAGCGACTGAATGCAAGCTCCTCTGTACTATTTATTCTGTCCGAACCTGGACATTCTGGCAGGTACAGGGTTAAATTTGCTCCGTTACATCCTCTGCTGGTTCCAGGCAGCTATAGGGAAATGGCTGTGGAGTTTTCAGGGAACCTGTAGCCTTGTTGACACGAGCATCGCAGCATAACCCCTGCAGCCTCTTGATATGAAGCATTGATTTTGCTGTCTGGACGGAGTTCTAAAGCCATTCATTCTCTATGGTCAGGACTTGCTTGGCTAAGAAAAGAGAGAGAGAGAGAGAGAGAAGGAAAGAAAAAAAAAACCCTGCTCTTTTTCATTTTTTTTTATTCTGTTGCCTGCAGGTGAACTACAAGAATGCATTATACCTTCTGAGAGACGGTTTGATCACGCTACATTTAGCTGGGGCTTATAACCTAACAAATGTTTCTGCAGGATTGTAGAATTAGGCTTTTTACGCATTAAAAGCCAATAGTCTGTCTACACCCTCCCCCGATATTTTCATTTTACAATAGCATTGTAGTTCCACTAGTCTTGTGATGAACATATTCCATGTAAGACCCAAATTTTGTAATATTTAAGATTAACATTTACTATGTCTGTAAAATGTAGCGCTTTTGTAATATATATCTATTGTCTTCTGTTGCTTTCTGTGCATTGTACACTTATTTTCTTAGCACTGCAGAGAAAAGGAGTCTGTTCTTTTTATGATCTGGGTATTTAAAGGGAATCTGAGGTGGTTTTGTAATACAGTGCTAATGTTATCTTTAAATAGGGCTTAAGGAGACCTTTCAGGATCAGTTTTATTGCTATACCTTTTCCTGTTATCTTGTTGTAAGCTCCAGAGAATTCAGTGTGGAGTAGTAACTAGTCAAGCATATGCAAATATAAACTGCATATGTAGTGATAGTGAATGCACTAGGAGGGGGGTGCACTGAGCAGTGAATATGCAAATTGTATTTACATACACTTTGCTAGTGTGCAGGAGACATTGAATTGTACAGAGCTTACAGCAAGATAACAGAATAAGGTAGAGCAATAAAACTTACAAATCCTGAAAGGTCTCCATTAGTATTGTAATACAAAAATCACATGGCAGATTCCTTTTAATGAATTCAAAACTTTGAAAGGATTGTATCAAGTTCAGAAATGGGTAAAATTCCAAAGTGCTTGTAAAGTCAAGCAACTTGCAATTTATCCCTTATTAAAAATCTTCACTGCTCTCAAGAACAGAGGAATTTTACATTTTTAGCTTGTTCCCTATGTTGCTGGCCACCTTTAGGTCCCACATGCTGCCTGACCAGATAGTTAGGTAAGAAGTGTGCAGCACACGCAGTGACACAGGCTCTATGCTTTACAGCCTGCTTGTGGCACTCTGAAACTGGCTGGATCCAGCCTCAGTGTACCTATGTTTCTCTGATTGTGGCGAAACAAAACTATCTTTGCTAGCACCCTGATAGAGACCATAATCCAGTCCAGTGGCGCAATCATGCTGCTGGTCTGAAGTGTCAGTCTTCAGGAGCCGGTCTTGCAGGGAAATTGGAAGGTAGGGTGTCAGCTTTATGCTACCTGTTTATATTGAAAAAAACCCTAAAAATAAGTAGGGCCGTACTATCTCATATAGTGCCTATGACATTAAAAAAAAATACAGAGGCTGTGCTATCTCTGCATACAGAATTTACAAGAGACAGGGAAACTGTACTAGCTATTCGTGTGTACAGCATTTACAATGGGAGAGATGGATGCAGCGCCATCTGTGCCTATAATGTTTACAAAGAGACAGGGGGGCAGTGCTATCTGAGCCTATATTATTCACAAGGAGAGACAGGGAGGCAGTGCCATCTGTGCCTATAATATTCGCAAACAAAGACAGGGATGCAGTGCTATCTGTGCCTATAATATTCACAAGGAGAGACAGGGATGCAGTGCTATCTGTGCCTATAATATTCACAAGGAGAGACAGGGAGGCAGTGCTATCTGTGCCTATAATATTCACAAGGAGAGACAGGGAGGCAGTGCTATCTGTGCCTATAATATTCACAAGGAGAGACAGGGAGGCAGTGCTATCTGTGCCTATAATATTCACAAGGAGAGACAGGGAGGCAGTGCTATCTATGCCTATATTATTCACAAGGAGAAACAGAGAGGCAGTGCCATATGTGCCTATAATATTCACAAGGAGAGACAGGGAGGCAGTGCCTTCTGTGCCTATAATATTCACAAGGAGAGACAGGGAGGCAGTGCCATCTGTGCCTATAATATTCACAAGGAGAGACAGGGAGGCAGTGCCTTCTGTGCCTATAATATTCACAAGGAGAGACAGGGAGGCAGTGCCATCTATGCCTATAATATTCACAAGGAGAGACAGGGATGCAGTGCTATCTATGCCTATATTATTCACAAGGAGAAACAGGGAGGCATTGCCATATGTGCCTATAATATTCACAAGGAGAGACAGGGAGGCAGTGCCTTCTGTGCCTATAATATTCACAAGGAGAGACAGGGAGGCAGTGCCTTCTGTGCCTATAATATTCACAAGGAGAGACAGGGAGGCAGTGCCATCTGTGCCTATAATATTCACAAGGAGAGACAGGGAGGCAGTGCCATCTATGCCTATAATATTCACAAGGAGAGACAGGGAGGCAGTGCTACCTGTGCCTAGAATATTCACAAGGATGGACAGGGAGGCAGTGTCATCTGTGCCTATGATATTCACAAGGAAAGATAGGGAGGCAGTGCCTTCTGTGCCTATAATATTCACAAGGAGAAACAGGGAAGCAGTGCTATCTGTGCCTATAATATACACAAGGAGAGACAGGGAGGCAGTGCCTTCTGTGCCTATAATATTCACAAGGAGAAACAGGGAAGCAGTGCTATCTGTGCCTATAATATACACAAGGAGAGACAGGGAGGCAGTGCCTTCTGTGCCTATAATATTCACAAGGAGAGACAGGGAGGCAGTGCTACCTGTGCCTAGAATATTCACAAGGATGGACAGGGAGGCAGTGTCATCTGTGCCTATGATATTCACAAGGAAAGATAGGGAGGCAGTGCCTTCTGTGCCTATAATATTCACAAGGAGAAACAGGGAAGCAGTGCTATCTGTGCCTATAATATACACAAGGAGAGACAGGGAGGCAGTGCTATCTGTGCCTATAATATTCACAAGGAGAGACAGGGAGGCAGTGTTATCTGTGCCTATAATATTCACAAGGAGAGACAGGGATGCAGTGCTATCTGTGCCTATAATATTCACAAGGAGAGACAGAGAGGCAGTGCCATCTGTGTTTATAATAGTTGCAAGGAGAGAAAGGGAGGCAGTTCCATCTGTGCCTACAGTATTTAATCAATATGTGATGAACAGTCCCACCCAAGTGAATGCAGTACACAAAAGGCTTTAGCCCATCATAGGGAAAGGAAATAGAATTCTCTTTCCTGCTGGATCCACTTCTGGTTTTGGCTTACAATAACAGCATTACAACTTAAAGGGTTATTCCCATCTCCAAATTCCTACCCCAATATGTAGTAGGTGTAATAACAATATTAGCAAACACCTCCAATTACTGTTCTATTGCTCTACTGCTTAGCTATGTCGGTTACCTCATGTACGGGGCATTACAATAGCTCATGATTACGACCATGTGCAACTAACTGTGAGTCGTAACCATACGTATCTAAGCTGCAACGCCCTGCACATGAGGTAAGCAACATAGCTAATCCGGGGAACTATACTACATTTCTAATTGGAGGTATTTGCTAATATTATTATTATTACACATACTACATATTGGGATAAGATCTTGGAGATGGGAATAACACTTTAACCTCAAACAACATGTATGTTCCCAGCATTACAGCCTAAGGGCCGTTTCACACATCCGGCATTTCGCCAGATTACCGGATCCGGTACACTCCAGTACAGTGTTAATACTGTACAATCACATCGCGGCAAGCTCTGGTCACATGCTCCGGTCGCATGACAGCATGTGACCAGAGGTTGCCACGATGCCATTGTACTGTATTACACTGTACTGGAGTGTGCCGAATTCGGTAATCTGGCGAAATGCCGGATGTGTGAAACAGCCCTTAGCCAAGAAGTTCATCAACTTCATGTGGAATTTCTGAGATTAGAAAAGAGATGAAAAAAGCTGGTCTGCAATACTCGGGCACAACCATAGGCAGACGTGGGACTATTTATTGGGGGGGAATCAAACCATTGCTTTTAAATATACAATTTAATAAGATGTCCTTGATCACTGCTACAGGATATTCCTTGAAGACACCTACAACTCTCTTCATAGTAATTTTAAGATGCGTTCTCCATACAAAGGTAATGAAACATCAAGAATGAGATATTTGAGACTTCACTGGATATTACACATAACATACTGTTATATTGTATCTTTTATGTCTTATTGTTTTGTTTTTTTTGCTTTCTTTAAGGATAGTTCTGTAATATTCACCTTTTTCATCATCACTTGGTCATTTATTAACTCATTAAAGCTCAGTCCAGGCCGGATGTCAGTGGGTTAAAAAAAACATTTTCCATCCTCTGCTCCCAAAGTGCGGACAACGATTTAAGAATGGAAATAGACCAGAAACAAAATTAATGCAAATAAGAAGATGATTTTTTTTTTTTTTTAGCTTGATTAGCCAAGCCAATGGAAAATTCTAGAAAACGTATACAATTACTTTAACTGTCATCCGCTGGCAATTGTAATTGACATGATTTGTACAAGATGCAGTGTAATAACTGAATATATTAAAAAAGAAAAAAAAAAAAAAAAGCTCATGGCTTGATTACCGGGAGAACATTACTAGTGCCAAAGTATTATTAACAACACAATTATCATGGCTTCCCTAGGATACGCTCTCAGCCCTTCAATGCATTAGCGAACCTTTGCTAACGAAGAAAAAATTAAAGTACAGCAAATTTCAAAGCTCCCGTTGTACCCAATATCATTAAAAATTTATAAAACTTCCCCTGTACATGACAAGTGTTTGGTTTAAATGAAGATCAGCCGGCAGCACAGTGCAGAAACCTTGTGGATGTCTTTGTATCTTCCTTCCTCGGTGTTAGTCCTCCCCCAACAAACACTACCTCCATCCAGCTGAAATATGTAACCATTACGGAGTGACAGCTTGACACGCAATGACCTGTCAGAACATTAATCTCTCAATGTTTTATTTTAGTGAGGAGCCAAACTGCAGAAAAAATAAGCAAGTTGTTTCAAGGCTTGGAATCAGATCAAACATTCCTGGCATCTCCACTTACCAGACCTTTGATTTACAATGGATCTGTCAGAGGCTGATTAGACACTGTGTGCTTAAAAACCTATAGATGATCCTCAATTGCACAAGCTCTCCCCTTCGGGTAGGAGGGAGCAGACCATCTCCTTTTGTTCCAGTCAGCCTACAAGACCCGGAGGTGTATTGTACTGGCAGTACACCTTGCCTTCCATGTAAACAGGAGGCTTCAAACAGTGTCTATGCAAATCTTAAGCAGGCTTTACACACATCGACATCGTGAAAGCACCCGCCCCCGTCGGTTGTGCATCATGGGCAAATCGCTGCCCGTGGCGCACATCGTTAGTCCCCCATCATACGGACTTACCTGCCTAGCGACGTCGCTGTGTCCAGCGAACCGCCTCCTTTCTAAGGGGGCGGTTCGTTTGGCATCACTAAGCGGCCGCCCAATAGAAGCGGAGGGGCGGAGGTGAGCGGGCGGAACATCCCGCCCACCTCCTTCCTTCCTCATTGCCGGCGGCCGCAGGACCGGTGATATTTTCCTCGTTCCTAAGGTGTCACACATAGCGATGTGAACTGCCGCAGGAACGACGAACAACCTGCGCCCTGCAACGATAGTCGGGATTAGAACGACCGGTCAACGATTAGGTGAGTAATTTTGATCGTTAACGGTCGTTTGTGCGTTTCACACGCAACGACATCGCTAACGAGGCCGGATGTGCGTCACCAATTCCGTGACCCCCAACGACATCTTGTTAGCGATGTCGTTGCATGTAAAGCCCGCTTTATTGTCAATAGATCGAGTGGTCTTCTTCCAGTGGATTGCTTCTCGGCCTGGGTAGAATATTCCACAATTGCAAAAATATTGCGGCCTCTTGCCCTGTTGGTAAATTTTGGTACCATCATGAGCCCACAAGAAAATTGGTGCCATCAATGTCACGCTAGGTGTGGGGAGAGACACCCAGAAAGTGGACTCCTGGGAATAGAGGAGGCTGAAACATAAAGAGGGGGGGTAACCAGGGGGCTCCTGTGCTGACCCTGACACTGGGGGGCTCTGCGCTAGCCCTCAAACCACAGGTACCTATAAGGGTTAGGAGGTGTGGCCCACCAACGTGCCCCTGTCTCCTAACCAGATCCTAGGACTAAATCCCACCACGCACCAATCCACGTAGGGAAAAACAAACACAAAAATAAACAGCCAAAAGGGTAAAACGGAAAACGACAACTTATCTTAAGAGGGAATCTTCAGAATATACAGCAACAGTAGTCTGAAGCCACATGCACTCCTAAGCAGCAACTTCTCCAAGAGAAGAGTATAACCCGCACTGGAGGAGCGAGAGGCCCCACGTTATAAAGGCCCTTAATTACCAGCTGAAGGAAAGACTCCTCCAACCTGGCAATGAAACAGAAAAACAATCCTAAATCAAGCCCTTAAAGGGACAGCGTTCAATAACGTCTGGACGATCGCCGGGCCCTTCTGCACCTGGTCCCAGCAGCAGCACCTCAAGGTCCAGACACATCGGTGACAATCAAATATCAGATTTGTGGTTACTGGTGATGTGGGGACGTCCACTGGTAGACCTTGGACCAATATTATGAAGAAATTCCAATAATAAAGCACATTTCTTCATAAAATACTTAACTTTATGCAATGAACTATTTCTGCAGGATATATACTGTATATATATATATATATATATATATATATATATATATATATATATATATACACACACACACACAATGCATGTTATTCTCCAATGCATTGATTCAAATGGACGGATGAAGACCTCATTGAAGGGTAGAAACAAAGCAATGCAGTTTTTCGATGCTCTTGTAGCCCAGCTGCTCATTTCCCTGGTCCCTAAGTAAAATGTTTCTTATAATGGCTTTATAAACCATTAATGTGGCTAGTAGAATACGCCTGCAGGTTGATGCTCGCAGTCAACTTCTGGTCGGTCACCTCTAGAGTGTCTCTGCTTATGATGAGCATTACTAATACATGTAAGACTCAGGGAGGTGAGCACTTTTCTTACGGTTTGTGATCTGTGCATAAAAATCAATCCTGAAGATATTATTCTATAAGAACGCGCTGTCTTGTTTTACAGATTTAAAGGGAATGCGTCGAGACGATTTTACTATAGAAACTAGTGGCATGGCAGAATAGGTCCTGGTAAAGCGAAATAAATTATACTTGTTTTGTACCAATCCGATTTGCTATGGTCCAGAAATGAAGCTTTGAAGCCATATGCAAATTAGGTTGGAAAGTGCAATGGAGGTGTGTCCATGCATAGAGTACATAGGCACACCCTCCTGTCTCTAAAGATGCGCATTTCTTGGTGAGGGGGATTTGAATGATTAGTGGGCACGTTGGTAGTTTTGCTTTGCATCCATTGCATACACTGTCAGAAGATACGTGCTGTATCAGGCTGCCCCTCAGTTATTGATGGGACCAATCATGGTTAAAAAGGATCTCTGCCAATTAGTAAAAGTGATGCCAGCGGTTCCACACACCTCACCATATAGAAGTAAACGGAGCTGGAATAACCTTTAAAGAAGTGGTTCACCCATATTTATTATTTTCTAGATCGATATTATGTTGAGAAACAATGTTTCCCTCAAATACCTTATGTTGGCAATAGTGCCTGTGAACGGCGCTATTGCGAACTCGTCTTCCCTATCGCCTGACCCCCGGGCTCCGTGACCTTGGGATCCGGTGATGTCACCTCAACTTCCTGCTCACCTGACATCACAGTGGCTAGCCCCAGTCTTCGTGAGTCACTGGGCTGTGGGCGGAGGTTCACCGCTCATCACAGCTCAGCGTGTCTCCTGCTTGCAGCGCTTTGCTGTGAGATAGGAGGGGCAGGGAGCCGATGGGTTGTCATGCTGGGCTGTGACGAGCAGTGAAACCATGCCCACAGCCAATCACTCACGGAGACTCTGGCCGACCGCGGTGATGGCACGTGATCAGGAAGTTGACGTGACATCACCGGATCCCCGAGGTCAGGGAGCCCGGGGGTCAGACGATGGGGAACAGCGGTCCGTAATAGCACCTCTCACAGGCACTATGGCCAACATAAGGTATTCGAGAGAAACGTTTCTCAACATAATATCGATCTAGCAAATAATGGGTTAACCACCCCTTTAAGCTGAGATTTGTCCTGTATACACTCAAGTGCCAATTTACAGAACTAAGTCGTATTATCAGGTTAGAATCATTTTGTGTCCGGTCTCATTTACTCTGGCTGATAATTGGGAACCAGCGTTCCTAGTAACACTCAATTCCCAATAATCGTCAGGTGAACCCCGCCATTATCAACAGGTTCAGCCGCCAGTCTAATAAAGTGTATGGGTGCCACCGACAGATGATGTAAGGGGAGATAAAGATCCGGCATGTCTAATTTCGGACTTGTTCTCTGATAAGCCGTGGTCAGAGATGTATGGCAGCAACATATAGAACACAGGAGCATCCGGCAGAGCGAGCAATCCTGAGTATGGGGGAATGGGGCAAGATCACTGCCTTCCGAATGATGGAACCATGTTTATCCGACAGCTATCTGAAGTATATGGGGGATAAAGGCCGAGCTCTAGTGGATTGAAAGGACTGATAATGGGTACAACATATATGTAAAATGAGCCTAATTAGCCCCGAGGGTATCGCTTACCACACTCCATGCATTCTGGGTAACATGGCTTACACCGACTCTTTCCAGGAGCCCCATTTGCAGAATATTGAGACATTAAGAAAATCAGAAAAATATGTAATCAGAAGTGGATGAGGAGGTTTTCCAGTGTGTTTTTCCTCTTGTCTGCTCTCTAAAATATATTCACTGATTGCAGGTAAAATGTCTGCTATGATTACCATTCCTCTGATTAGTGGAAACATCATGATACATTGTATCATGAGTTGAGTGCAATTAACACTCCTCCAAAACAATTGTTTCTTCCAGTGGTCAATGTGTTGCTATGGAGACCAACCAGTCACAAAGCAGTCACTTAACGAAATTACAGCATTATCAGGCAACGATGCCTTTTGTTTTCAGCAATAGACTTCGGTGGTATTTACCATTTTTTGCAGTGGTCCTACCTCCGATCCCCCATTATGAGAATTAACAAACAAATGCTTATTTTGCGCATTGTATTAACGATATTGAAATGTTCTGCTCGCTCTCCCCAGAGTGTAGAAACTTTAATTAGTCTGACAATTTTCAGGGCTGAGGACTGTGGACAAAATCCCCACAGAAATTCCCCACCAGAGAAGGGAGCGAGGTTTGTGGCTGCACAATGACACCAATTAAGTGCTCATTGTTAATGATGCTAAAATGACACTGGATGTTCTGAAGACGCTGCCTCCTATGAACGCTTCATCCATGCAATGCATTTTCTGTTTCACTGTTTTTCCGAATACGCCAATTAAATGAATATTTGAACAACGCTAGCAGTGTTGCATGGGTCAGGGGTACAAAGTATATGTCCACCCCCACCCAAAAAAATGTCTGGAGTCGTTCATAAGAACATTGCTGTTGATACGAAAGGACCAGATAGTCTATACCGCCTGCACAAACTCACTGTACAAAGAGCAATATTACCCATGATATCTGCACACAAGGCCCAGATAATACCGCCACTCTATGGGCACTAAATAGTAAGCACAGTATACATTATAACACATTACACAAAGCCCAGTAATATCCCCATTCAGTTATACCATATGTAGCTAGATGCCAGTTGTACCCCAGCGCTCTGTAGACTAATTACAGTAAAGGTGAATCTAGGTGGCCTCTTTTTTGATTGTAGCCATCCCCTTTTTTTTTTCTTATTTTTATCCTTGATTTTTTTTTCCTAAGAGTTTGCTCTTTGAGAACCCTCCTTATGTTTTTTCTTGCAGCCTACACAAACGAGGAACAACATCGTACCGTCGCTGCTGCTAAATTATGGAAATGTCGGACACTACACCGATCATACGATAACGACGCTTTTGCGCTCGTTAATCGTATGTAAAAGGATTTGCACATTACAATATCAACAGCGAGGCCGGATGTGCGTCACTTTCGATTTGACCCCACCGACATCGCACCTGCGATGTCGTAGTGTGCAAAGTACCCCTAAGTCGTAGTAATGTCATAATTACAACTAATGGATTTTAGCCTTTTTTCCAGAGTGAATGATGAGTTAGGAGGCAGTGAGAGGAGACAATGTAATAATAATAATAATATTAATAATATTAATATTTATTCACTTATATAGCGCTATTAATTCCACAGCACTTTACATACATTGGCAACACTGTCCCCATTGGGGCTCACAATCTAAATTCCCTATCAGTATGTTTTTAGAGTGTGGAAGGAAACCGGAGAACCCGGAGGAAACCCACGCAAACACGAGGAGAACATCCAAACTCCTTGCTGATGGTGTCCTTGGTGGGATTTGAACACAGGACCCCAGCGCTGCAAGACTTCAGTGCTAACCACTGAGCCACCACAAGACTGCAGTGCTAACCACTGAGCCACCACAAGACTGCAGTGCTAACCACTGAGCCACCACAAGACTGCAGTGCTAACCACTGAGCCACCACAAGACTGCAGTGCTAACCACTGAGCCACCATGTCTCATAACTGGAGAAAGAAGCATACGTTTTAAAAAAGATAAAATACAAAAATATCTTTGTCAGTTGTATTATTAAATTATGCAAAGTTTGTTGAAACAACAGTGACTAACTCAATTTAGCAAGATGACATTCTTGTGCATCGGTGCCCATCTTTTCCCTCTCAAAGGCCTTCATACTCATCACCTTACTGATCCCTAGCCACTCTCCTTTTAATACTACCAAGTGTTCCCCCCAGTATGTGACAAAAATGTTGCATCTGTGGTCAGTGATTGCCCGCAGCGGTCACATGTCCACCTAGACCAAGCAAGGAGTACAGAACTTGTTTCTATACAGCCTGTGAAGCCCAGACAAAAATGTCCGAAACACAATAAATGTAGTGATTGTCATGTATAACAGTTTTTGTCACCAACAGAATTATCTTTTTTCTCTATTTAGCTTCGTAAATCTCCTCTGATTTGTTTTGTGCTATTATGCGTGCATTTATGTACTGTAAAAATGTTTAGGTAATAATTCCACGTGGCCTGTCCAGCCCAATATTGGGGAAAAATGTAGATATCTACAGTCAGATTTGGATTATTCAGTCCTTTTATTATCAACCTATTTACTAATATTAAGGTTTCCATAAAAAATTAGTAATATCTCAGAACATGAGGAACTCTGCAAATAATCTCAGTGTCTAGATTACAAGCGTTTGCTGGTAGTACGTGAATTAACTCTCATTGTAGAGTGGCTTTCCATCAGTGAAATCCTTTCTTCCTTTGGCTTATGCACCAGCAAACATACTGATACAATTTAAAGGTCATGTTCTTTTCAAACTGACAAGCCCCTCCGAAATTTTGACGAGAGTCCTTCTAAGACCTGCACCACTTCCAATGAAATGGAATTAAGTTAAGCATCAGTTCATGTGAGCTCGATCATGTGAGCTGATTACGGCTCGTAACCATGGAGAGAAGTGATTCAAAGTGTGACGGACAACCTTTCACGGCAAAATGATGTTGTGTTGACAAGAATAAGCAACTAACTAACTCGGAAAAAAAAAACCGGAGAAGTGGTCAGAGATGTTATCACCGCGTGGAGGTTAGAATCACATAACAGCGTGAGATGCATAATTTGTTTTAGTGGCATGACAACTGTCAAAGATTAATATATCACCTCCACTAATGAAAGGCCTTAAAGGGTTACTCCTAAAATTCAAAGTTATCACCTATTCATAGGAGACTAGAGCCACCCCCGCTAGTGACATTACTGGTCTCCTACATGCCAGGAACTGAAACCTCTCTGTTGCTGGCAGATTATTACTGATCTGAGCCGATAACAGGCGGGACACTGTGACTCTGCAGATCACACACGGAGAGACATAACAACCCCTGAAACGGGCATCACTGATGACGCTTCTGTAATGGGGAGAAGGATAGAACAGGGGCTCCTTAGCTGACCCTAAAACTGGGGTCCCTGTGCTGTCCCTTATCCCGATGCTAGACTTAAAGGTAATCAGGGTTGAGCCTCTAACATGATCCTGTCTCCTGTCCTGGCCCTGACGACTATGTTCCTCCCCACTCGGGAACAGACCGGGACAGAGATCCCAAGAACCCACCAACAAGGAATGACTAACAGGGGTAAAACAAAACTCATATACACCTAAAATCTGCACCTGTGCTGTCCCTTATCCTGATGGTAGACTTAAAGATAATCAGGGTCAAGCCTCTAACATGATCCTGTCTCCTGTCCTGGCCCTGACGACTATGTTCCTCCCCACTCGGGAACAGACCGGGACAGAGATCCCAAGAACCCAGCAACAAGGAATCACTAACAGGGGTAAAACAAAACTCATATACACCTAAAACCTGCACCTGTGTTGTCCCTTATCCTGATGGTAGACTTAAAGGTAATCAGGGTCAAGCCTCTAACATGATCCTGTCTCCTGTCCTGGCCCTGACGACTATGTTCCTCCCCACTCGGGAACAGACTGGGACAGAGATCCCAAGAACCCACCAACAAGGAATGACTAACAGGGGTAAAACAAAACTCATATACACCTAAAATCTGCACCTGTGCTGTCCCTTATCCTGATGGTAGACTTAAAGGTAATCAGGGTCAAGCCTCTAACATGATCCTGTCTCCTGTCCTGGCCCTGACGACTATGTTCCTCCCCACTCGGGAACAGACCGGGACAGAGATCCCAAGAACCCACCAACAAGGAAGGACTAACCGGGGTAAAACAAAACTCATATACACCTAAAATCTGCACCTGTGCTGTCCCTTATCCTGATGGTAGACTTAAAGGTAATCAGGGTCAAGCCTCTAACATGATCCTGTCTCCTGTCCTGGCCCTGACGACTATGTAACGCCCCACTCGGGAACAGACTGGGACAGAGATCCCAAGAACCCACCAACAAGGAATGACTAACAGGGGTAAAACAAAACTTATACAGACCTAAAACCTGCACCTGTGCTGTCTCTTATCCTGATGGTAGACTTAAAGGTAATCAGGGTCGAGCCTCTAACATGATCCTGTCTCCTGTCCTGGCCCTGACGACTATGTTCCTCCCCACTCGGGAACAGACCGGGACAGAGATCCCAAGAACCAACCAACAAGAAATGACTAACAGGGATCAAATAAAACTCATACACACCTAAAACATGCACCTGTGCTGTCCCTTATCCTGATGGTACAGTCATGGCCAAAAGTTTTGAGAATGACACCAAAATGCTATTTTCACATGATCTGTTGCCCTCTGGTTTTTAATTGTGTTTGTCTGATGTTTACATCACATACAGAAATATAATTGCAATCATATTATGAGACCAAAAGGTTCTATTGACAGAATGAGTTAATGCAGCAAGTCAATATTTGCAGTGTTGACCCTTCTTCTTCAGGACCTCAGCAATTCTCCCGGGCATGCTCTCAATCAACTTCTGGATCAAATCCTGACTGATAGCTGTCCATTCTTGCATAAGCAATGCTTGCATTTTGCCAGAATTTGTTGGTTTTTGTTTGTCCACCCGTCTCTTGATGATTGCCCACAAGTTCTCAATGGGATTAAGATCTGGGGAGTTTCCAGGCCATGGACCCAAAATCTCTATTTTTTGTTCCATGAGCCATTTAGGGATCACCTTTGCTTTATGGCAAGGTGCTCCATCATGCTGGAAAAGGCATTGTTGGGCACCAAACTGCTCTTGGACAGTTGAGAGAAGTTGCTCTTGGAGGACATTCTGGTACCATTCTTTATTCATGGCTGTGTTTTTAGGCAAGACTGTGAGTGGTGCGATTCCCTTGGCTGAGAAGCAACCCCACACATGAATCGTTTCAGGATGCTTAACAGTTGGCATGAGACAAGACTGGTGGTAGCGCTCACCTCTTCTTCTCCTAATAAGCTGTTTTCCAGATGTCCCAAACAATCGAAAAGGGGATTCATCTGAGAAAATGCCTTTACCCCAGTCCTCAGCAGTCCACTCCCTGTACCTTTTGCAGAATATCAGTCGGTCCCTGCTGATGTTTTTTCTGGAGAGAAGTGGCTTCTTTGCTGCCCTTCTTGAAACCAGGCCTTGCTCAAGCAGTCTCCGCCTCACAGTGCGTGCAGAAGCCCTCACACCAGCCTGCTGCCATTGCTGCGCTAGCTCGCCACTGCTGGTAGTCCGATCCCGCAGCTGAAAAAGTTCTAAGATACGGTCCTGGCGTTTGCTGGTCCTTCTTGGGTGCCCTGGAACCTTTTTGGCAACAATGGAAGCTCTCTCTTTGAAGTTCTTGATGATGCGATAGATTGTTGACTGAGGTGCAATCTTTGTAGCTGCGATATGTGGCTGCACGTGTTTCTTTAGAAATTACCATGGTTAACTGAAGAGAAACAATGATGCCAAGCACCAGCCTCCTTTTAAAGTGTCCAATGGTGTCATTCTTACTTAATCATGACTGATTGATCGCCAGCCCTGTCCTCATCAACACCCACACCTGTGTTAATGGAACAATAACTTAAACAATGTTAGCTGCTCCTTTTAAGGCAAAAATGCAATGATGTTGAAATGTGTTTTGGGGGTTAAAGTTCATTTTCTTAGCCAATATTGACTTTGCAAGTAATTGCTGTTAAGCTGATCACTCTTTATGACATTCTGGAGTATATGCAAATTGCCATTAGAAAAACCTAAGCAGTAGACTTTGTAAAAAATAATATTTGTAGCATTCTCAAAACTTTTGGCCATGACTGTAGACTTAAAGGTAATCAGGTTCGAGCCTCTAACATGATCCTGTCTCCTGTCCTGGCCTGACGACTATGTGCCTCCCCACTCGGGAACAGACCAGGACAGAGATCCCAAGAACCAAACAACAAGGAATGACTAACAGGGGTAAAACAAAACTCATACATCTAAAACCTGCACCAGGGAATATCCAAAAGTGTATGGGTAAGGGTAAAAAGAAAAGGAGAGAGTAGAAACAAATCACAGCAAATAACAGCAGAAGTAAGAACATGTCTTCTCTGCTCCCTGGCTAGCTCCTAACTGAATAGAATAACCAGCAACCTCTCCAGGAAACAGAGGGATTAAATACAGCCTGGAAGTGCTCAATTGATGACAACTGAGCAAGTCTGCTGCTGCACCAGGGAAGGGATTAACCTATAAATGCCCAAAGAAAAAAACAGAATGTTTAAATGTGCATGGTCTCAGATGGTAAATGAGAACAGTAATCCTGAACCGGTCCTTATACACGTGACAGCTTCATTTCAGGGAGGTGGCAGGGGCTATGACTGTGTGACTGTGACCAGAACCTCTGCAACCTGCTCTGATGATGCTTTAAATATCCCAGCATGCACTGGGATTCTCAAACAAGAATCAACAGAAAAGGAAATAGAAATAAAAATAGTAAAGTATAGTTAGGGAACGGTAGGGATTTTTTATACAAGTATATTAGAAAATAGCTTAGATTATGGCCCTAAATAGGAATTTAAATGGAAATTTAGAATGATTTCGTACCATCCCTTTAATGAGTGGTCTAAAGTGTTGACAAAAGATTGACACAAGCTTAACTTTATTTCAGATTTCTGTGAAACTTATATATCCATGGGTGGTGTCTGGTCCTGAAACTCAGCTCCACTGACGTAAATGACCCACGGGCAGTGCGTGGTCCACTTTATGGAAAGCAGCCATGTTTTTTAGTCCCGGATATCCTCTTGCCTGACCAGCAATAGCAAGATAAACCATGAAAGTCTTTAGAACAGAACGGAAACGCTTAATGGCCAATGTGAAAACTGCAGGATTTATTTTTAATTTTTCTTCTTTTATAAAGATGAACTGGAAAATTAAAAAAAAAAAATGAAAAATAGGACAATTTTCTGATTTATCTTGAAGGAGACACTAAAATCTGTCCACATTCCAATTCAAATTAAATATTTTATTTTTTTTATTGCTCTATCGTTTTTAGTGTATCCAAAAAATAAACAACAAAATGCTCTTTAAAATAATATTCCTTTAAGTCAAAACAAATAGGGATTTTTTTTTCACTTTGAATAGAATTACTTAAACCAATGTAATTCTGGAACTTGCACGGAAAACATGAAATACTCAACGTACATTCCACAAGCGTTAAAGAAGCGGATCTCCGAGGATTTATTAGTCTAAACTAGTTTTTTATCTGCCAAGTAGAAAGGAGACGGCGTTTGAACTATTTTGTTTATCTGCCTGACACAGAAATCATTCATCAGAAATTAAATCAATCCAATTTCATACATTTAGGACTATATTAATTTTTGTCGTGCTCTTTGAAGTGGGCTGTCAAATGAATAAAATAGAGATCAACTTAAGTAATTATTCCAATGAGCTGTTAATACTTCTTTCCCTGTGATGTAAAGGATGGAGATGTGCTCGACAGTCTTAAAATAGCATTTGCTAAACACTGAGGAATCCAGGCGGAACGTGCGTTGCTGGATATCACCATCCAAATTTGGGTATTGTACCTTGGAGGATGTTGCATATTGAAGGAAATGAAGGTCAGAGGATATAATGACTTGTAAAGTTAAGGAAAATACATTTTAATTTAAAGACCCTTGATTCAATTTGAAGAAGCCAAAGAGATGACAATCAGACAAAGTATTATGGGACGTAGTACAAAGATGTTAAAAGCCCTATTTGAATTCAGTGTTACCTACAGTGAAGCTTCTTAACTTCAGTGTGGCACCACCGCACAGATTGCCGCTACTACAAACTGGTTGGAGTAAAGGGGGCTTTACACGTTGCGACATCGTTAGCTATTTATCGTCGGGGTCACGGTGTTTGTGACGCACATCCGGTGTCGCTAGCGACATCGCAGCGTGTGACACATACGAGCGACCTTAAACTATCGCAAAAAAGACAAAAATCGTTGGTTTTGGAGAGGTCGTCCAAAAACCAAAAATTGTTGTTTGCTTAGTAGCGATGTTGTTCCTCGTTCCTGCGTCACCACACATAGCTATGTGTCACACCGCAGGAGCGACGAACATCTCCTTACCTGCGTCCACCGGCAATGCGGAAGGAAGGAGGTGGGCGGGATGTTACGTCCCACTCATCTCCGCCCCTCCGCTTCTATTGGCCGGCCGCTTAGTGACGTCGCTATGACGCCAAACGCACCTCCCCCTTGAGGGAGGGATTGTTCGGTGGTCATAGCGATGTCGCTTAACAGGTATGTGCGTGTGACGCTGCCGTAGCGACAATGTTCGCTATGGCAGCGATCACCACATATCGCTCCAACGACGGGGCGGGTGCTAACGCTAGTGACATAGCTGGCAATCGCTAGCGATGTCGCAGCGTGTAAAGCACCCTTAAGGCCAAAGAGACATATTTTAGGGCCTCTAGGTCAAGGAGCATCTACCAGAGAAATAAGTTGGTGTTCCCCAGGCTTTACTACATCATAGCATTAACTAAGAGGGTTACAAAGCAACCCACCAGCTACTGTGACACACAAGTTGCAAAATAAATTAAAATAATTAGGATTTTCTATGGTTTGTGACACGCATTAAGTCACTGTGTACCCTCAAATACATCTTTAGTCCAATTTGTTTTGTGATGCATCAGCACAAAAATAGTCTAAGTTGGGGAAATGAAGCAAGAAAAATCTAGATAAAAATTTAATTCATGGGAAAAAAATGAAAACAATTTTGCAAGTCACATCTTAGTGAAAGGATGTCCAGCTGTGTGCAATCTAAATGTCCCATGAGTTGTCAGTATATACACAAGTTTTCTGAAAGGCCACAGAGGCTGCAATACGATTAAGCAAGAGGACCACTAAGCAAACAACACCATGAAGGCCAAGGAGATCTCCAAACAGCACCATGAAGGCCAAGGAGATCTCCAAACAACACCATGAAGACCAAGGAGATCTTCAAATAGCACCACGAAGACCAAGGAGATCTTCAAATAGCACCATGAAGACTATAGAGTTTTCCAAACAACACCATGAAGACCAAGGAGATCTCCAAACACCATGAAGACTAAGGAGATCTCCAAACAACACCATGAAGACCAAGGAGATCTCCAAACAACTCCGTGAAGACCAAGGAGATCTCCAAACAACACTATGAAGACCAAGGAGATCTCCAAACAATTCAGACACAAAGTGGTGAGAAGTCAGGGCTGTATTCTAAAAAAAAATATCCCTATCTCTAATGATCCCCCAGAGCACCATCAAATCCATTATCATCAAATGGACATGGTACCACAACAAACCAGCCAAGAGACGGCCACTCACCAAAACTCTCAGCCCGGGCAAGGAGGGCAACAATTAGAGAGTACTTCAGAAAAAATGTATAAATTATAGGTAATAAATTACAAGGGTTATGGCAGAGACTACCTACTTGTTGTTTTAAAAATTATTATACTTTATTGATATGCATTAAAAACCAAAACCAAAACAAACATGTGTGGACTAAAATTTCTTGAATGCCGTGGAGGTTACTGTGAACCCGATTCAAAAAACTTTTGAGACCAAATTAGCCCAGACCACGGGTATATGTAGTCAGAAGAAGGGGGAGGTGGGGGGGAATCCCTCTCCTCTCACCCTACAAATGTATTACTGTCTGCCAATTGAGTGCATCCTAATGTAAACGATGCCCCCATTCCTCGGCCGCTATCCCTCTTCTGATCCTCACAAAGTACTGACTTTACGGGGGTGAATAGTTATGCACACTGAAGTTTTCATTTATTTTGTCCTATATTTGTTGTTTGCTTCACAACAAAAAGAAAAATAAATGTTCACAGTTATAGCATGTTGTTTACATGAACTGATGCAAACCGTCAAAAAACCCTCAGTGAATTTCCAGGTTGTGAGGTAGCAAAACACAAAAAAATGCCAAGGGGGATGAATACTTTTGCAAGGCACTCTAGGACAGCACAAGCAGTGTTTCTGGGCACATAAAATGTTACTTTTTGTTTTGCCATAAACGGATGCGCATTGAGTCTTATATTCATTTGCTGGATGCTCCTTAGGGCAGCACTAACTATAACTAATGTTCAGTTCACTACATCATTGAACTTGGAGGGTGATACGGTAAAAGGCCGCTTTACACGCAGCGACATCGCTAAAGAGATGTCGTTGGGGTCACGGAATTCGTGATGCACATCCGGCCTCGTTAGCGACGTTGTTGCGTGTGAAACGTACGAGCGTCCGCTAACGAGCAAAAATACTCATCTTATCGTTGCTCGTTGACACGGTGCTCCATTCCCAAATATCGTTGCTGTTGCAGGACGCAGGTTGTTCGTCGTTCCTATGGCAGCACACATCGCTATATCTGACACCGCAGGAACGAGGAACCTCACCTTACCTGCGGCCAGCCGTAATGAGGAAGGAAAGAGGTGGGCGGGATGTTCGTCCCGCTCATCTCTGCCCCTTCGCTTCGATTGGGCGGCCGCTTAGTGACGTCGAAGTGATGCCAAACGCCGGTCGCCAGTCACAGCGACGTTGCAAGGCAGGTAAGAAGTGTGACGGGTCCGAGCGATGTTGTGCGCCACGGGCAGTGATTTGCCCGTGACGCACAACCGACGGGGGCGGGTACGCACCGCAGCGTGTAAAGCGGCCTTAAGTCTTATTTCCATGCTTAGACTGGTCAATTTTAATACTTGGATGTGTTGAATATTAGAAAATTAATCTTAAAGACATCGTATTATTGACCACGTTATATAATTGTGGAGGAGTGTAAGTTTATAGAATATTTTAAGGGTAAAAATTAGAAAATCAAATAAACAAAGAAACGATATTTTTAGTTCATAGGGGTCTCAGTGTTCCAGAAAACTGTAGCCAATTACAATATTTTGTCTTTCCTTTCTGATAGACCTTATATAATAATTTGGTCTCACATGTTCCTTAAGGCAGAGACTGGCAGCACACAGCTAAAAAAAAAATGACATAAAATGCTTTATAAAAAAAAAAAAAATCCAATGGAACCGATTAGCTGTTAGAACGAATACAAGCTATTAATATTCCTGACTTTCCACCCCACAATTTTCACTTCACTCTGTAAACAGACATAACCTGCAATCAACTTGTAACCAAACTTTTTATTCAATACTGTAAGTGACATTATATAAAATAAATTAAAGGTTCAAGCACAAATTAGTGATTTTTCATGAAACCCCTGACAAATACTGTCAAAAAAAATTACACATTTATCTTAATCAGAACACTGTAAAACTTCCCAGTTTCTCTTTTCTTGCCTCCGATTTTACATTAGTGCTATCATTAAAATTTAATTAAATGATGGAATTATTTGCTGCAAATAGTGATGTAGCATATTCTGACCGACTTCACTCAGTACGCCGGGTACAACGTGAATAAAAGAGATTTTTACTATAGTTTATGAGCCACTAATTGATAAGTACTGACATCTGTAATAACCCATTCATCTTCTACTGTCATATCAAATATTTTTTTTTGGGTTATAAAGGGAAGAGGAGATGCAGCCTAATTCACAGAATCGGCGTTTACCATAATCCTGCCAAAACACTAATGTGTCCATCTGACGGAGGATTTTTTCGTGTTGCATAACCCCTTGGTGAAATGAATCAAATCACTTGGGAACTATATGTCGTAGTTTTCAGACTATAAGATGCACCTAAGTTGTAAAAAAAGGAATATATATATATATATATATATATACATACATATATATAAAAAAATGTATATAAAATAATTTTATATTTAAATTTATATAAAATAATTATATAAAATTTATATAAAAAAAAATAAAACAAAAAATGTGGTCATGGTATGGGGGGGTTATCTGCTGCTGACACTGTTCTGCAGGTAATGTTCCCCATCCTGGGTCCCTTTCAGGTATATACTGTATGTCCTCCATCCTGGTATATATGTACCCCATCCTGGTATATATGTTCCCCAACCTCATATACAGTATATGATCCCCATCCTGGTACACATGTCCCCATCCTGGTATATATTTCCTCCACTTTGGTATAAATGTCCACCATCATGGGCCCATCCTAGTATAAATGTTTCCCATTCTGGTATATATGTTCTCCATCCTCATATATATGATCTCCATCCTGGTACATATGTCCCTCTCATGTTATATATGTCCCCCATCCTGGTAAAAATGACCCCCATCATGAGCCCATCTTAGTATGCATGTTCCCCATCCTGGAATATATGATCCCCATTATGGGACCATCCTTATACATATGTCCCTCTCATGTTATATATGTCGCCCATCCTGGTAAAAATGACCCCCATCATGAGCCCATCTTAGTATGCATGTTCCCCATCCTGGTATATATGATCCCCATTATGGGACCATCCTGGTATATATGTTCCCCATCATGGGCACATACTGGTATATATGCCTCCAGCTATGCCACACACATAGAAAAAATAAACGATTACTGTATACTCACCTTCCCTTCTCTCTCCTGGTCAGCAGTGTCCCCATCTAATGATGGCAACTGACTTCAGCTTGTAAGCGATGGGCAGGACATGACGTCACTGCCATGCGACCCCAATCACACAGTGATATGAGCTACCAGCTAATAAAAAATGAATATTTACTGCTCCACACGCCTGGATTATTGGCTGAGGGAACAGTGCATATTCATTTTATTTAATAGTGGACACATGAACGCCCCAGCAGTTGCAGGAAGCTAGCGGTTGAGGCAACAACACATGCCCGCTAATAAAGAAATTGAATATTCACTGCTCCCCACGCCCATAATCCGGCTCCAATGAAGGGAGGTGGGCAGGATTATGGGTGTGGGGAGCAGTGAATATTTATTTGCTTTAATGCAAGGCACACATGTTAACCCGAACCACTAATACAGCCTGTTCCAGACACCTGTGACCATGCTCCACTGCCACCCCCTGACCAGCAAGCCAGGTACAACCAGACTATATATCGCATCCCTCACTTTTGGATGTTTCTATGGTTACGGAAGTACAATTACATACGTTTTTACAAAGACATGAAGAATCTGTAAAGAATCAATATTTACAGTGCTGACCCTTATTTCACCAAACCTCTACCCTTCGTCCCGGCAACTGGATATTTAGGCCAAAACTTGACTGATAACCCCGTCTTCTTTCATCAGTGCCTGGAGTTTGTTACAGGTAAAATATATCTTCGTACCGTGTTAGCCAGTAGAGATAAAAAATTGTTTAAAAGAACTGAGTCCTCCGTGGAGTTTGTTACAATGTCTGTGTTTTTGTTTGTCCGCCCTTTTTATGAGGATTGACTACAAGCTGCCGATGTGATTTAGATCTGTGGAGTTTCCTGACCATGGAAACCATTCATGACAATTTCTGGGCACTTAGTTATCACTTTTACCCTGGGACACAGTCTCCATCATGCTGGGAAAAGAATCATCACATTGCTCCTTTATGGTCGGGAGACGTTTTTGGAGGAGGTTAATTCTATAGTGCCATTAGGGTTTGTGAGTGAGCCCACTTCCACGGATGAAAAGTAACCCCACACATGATTGGTCTCAGGACACCTTTCTGTTCGCAGACACAGGACTCATTGTAGCGCTCACCTTTTCTTCTCCAGACAATCATTCTTCCAGATGCTCCAAACTGTCTGAATCAACTGCATCAGAGAAAATATACAGTGGAACCTCGGTTTACGAGTAACTTGGTGTGCGAGTATTTCGCTATATGAGCAAAGCTTGCTGTAAATTTGTAACTCAGTTTACGAGCAAGCTTTGCTGTACGATCAAATACTCACCGCACACACTTCCGGTTCCGTACTTTCACCGCGCTCTGACCCGCTCTTGCAGTCCGCACAAACATGCACAAATACACACAAACACACACACACATATTATGCTCACCTTACCTTCTGTTCCTTCGCCGGCCTCCTGGTTCTTGTAATTCGCCGGTACAGGATGTGTATTGGGTAACCATCGCGACGATGGAGGAACTTCTGCTGCCAGCGCACTGACATCAAAGGCAGGAGCCGCTTGCCTTTGATTGGTCAGCGCGCTGCCTTTGAGAAGCGGCTGACAGTGGAAGTTACTCCATCGTCGCGATGGTTACCCAATACACATCTGCTTCTCAAAGGCAACACGCTGACCAATCAGAGGCAAGCGGCTCCTGCCTTTGATGTCAGCACGCTGGCAGTGGTCGCAATGGCTACCCGATACATATCCTGTACCGGTGAACTACAAGAACCAGGAGGTCAGTGAGGAAACGGAAGGTAAGGTGAGCATAATATGTGTGTGTTTCTGCATGTGTGGAATGGCACAATAGGGGACATTGAACAAGTTGTGGAACCAATTGTCTGAGCTTGCATTATTTCCTATGGGAAATTTTACTTTGCTAGACGAGTAACTTGGTTAACAAGCACACTCCCAGAACGGATTGTTCTCGTAAACCAAGGTTCCACTGTATACCAGAACAGTGGGTGTCTACGGTCTGAGAGCGCAAAAATAGCGCACAAGAGCTCAGACCCTTTACGAGTACATGCAGAGCAGTTTACAGGCTCAATAGAAAGTCTACGGGTCCGTACACAGCTCTGGACATTCAGAAGCTAATGTTGTACTCTTTGTAGGGCTACATGCTTCTGAGTAGGTTTTTGTAGATTAGTGGATATGTTAGGATCTGTACCCCATGGGTATGTTAGGATCTGTACCCCATGGGTATGTTAGGATCTGTACCCCATGGGTATGTTAGGATCTGTACCCCATGGGTATCTTAGGATCTGTACCCCATGGGTATCTTAGGATCTGTACCCCATTGACCTGCAGGATAGGTATAGCATATGAAAAAATAAACGGTAGTTAGTTACACTATAATTGTTTCCATGTCTGTGGGTAGTTGGTGACAGCGATTGCCACTATGCAGGTAAGATATAACAGGGAGTGCAGATCAGGCTAGTTTTGAGGCACTCCTTCATATTCATCATAGGCAGAGGGTCCCAAAGATTGATCCCCAATAGTCATAAAGGATCGTATGTCTTAGTTCTATACCTTTACTTTTTGTAAAATGGCAGTATCCCCTCAGGGGCTAGTCTGTAAGCTGCAAAGTATATTTAGATAGAGTGTAGGAATATTGCTGCGGTCAGTAATCGCAGGGCTTCCAACCAATATATTAGACAATTTCTTACTAAATGCCTTGAAAAGAAGGTTTGTTTAGGCTAGGTTCACACTTCCGTTAAATTGCATCAGTCACAATTCACTGCTCTGGTAAACAACGGAATCCGTTTAGCGGATTCCGTTGTTCCCATAGACTTGTATGAGCGGTGGATTGTGACTGATGACCCTGCGTTACATCCTCCGCCCGACTGATCAGTCGTGGAACGACTGACCGCCGGGCAGAAGGAACGCAGCCTGTAATGTTTTTTGAGCAGCACAATCCGTAGGATTTCGCTGCGCATGCTCACTCTGGCTCCCTGCACACGTAACCAGGATACACATCGGGTTACTAAGCAATGCGCTTTGGTTAGTTACCCGATATTTACCCTGGTTACGTGTGCAGGGAGCCAGCGCTAAGTGGTGTAAGCTGGTAACCAAGGTAAATATCGGGTAACCAAGGAAAGTGCTTTGCTTACCCGATATTTAGCCTGGCTACGTGTGCAAGGAGGCCGACACTTCCCCGCTCGACTCCGCCCCCTCCTGCATTCCGCATGTACACACACACACGCACACCTACCTGTCCCCAGCCATGCAGACCGCGGCACTGACGTCCTCAGCTCCACGACCCCGCTCAGCTCCGCCCCCCGCACACAAGGGAGTCCGACAGTAAATTCTCTTCTTTGTCATCCGTTGTACAACGCATCAGTCACATGCGTCAAGCAACGCATGTGACTGATGCAAAACAATGGAAATGTGAACCTAGCCTAATATAAAAAGCTACTTGGTAGTTGGCTTGAGAAGTCCATGAAGAACTGCTTTGTAGGGTATCTGGACATGAGGTTGTTTGTAGATTGGATTGAATGTTTGGCTAACCCATATACTGACAAAACTATACCACTAATCACATTTTTTTTCTACAAACAAAGCATGGAAAATAAGAACAATACAATGTGATCTACAGATCCACTGTTCAACACCACGATCCCCGCTAATGTCACATAGAACGATAGCACAATCAGAGACGCCTGCAGTATCTAAGCATTGGACACAAACCAAGTCACTTACAAAAAAAACCCTCAAGTTATTAACTTTCTAAAACTAACACAGTGAGCTGGATTTTAATCAATGATGTTTTCCACTACAATCAGCCTGAGACATCCAGTCACCTCCAATTCCCCAGGCCGGTATTAATATCATTAAACATTTCGAGTAAACAAAGTAGAGCGCTCCAACCTGAACAACAGACAATCCCCAACCTGCTATCATTTGGGTTCACAAGATGCATTTATCTGATGTACACCCAAGAGAGCCTTAGAAATTAAATGCCAATATGACGTATCTGCTCTCTTTTCAATCAACAAGTGCCGGTGATTACGTGGACAGTCGAATTGATTTTCCTTTTTTGTTTTGTCTGCTTAAACTTAAAAATTTTACCCAAACTTTTAGCTTCATAAAAATTGTGTAGCATAACAGAATGAATCGGAAACTTAAACATTATCCAGTGTTTCCGGTAAGCTCTGTATGAACCTGAAGGGAATGAGGTTTTGAGCAGTTTCCAAACAAAACAACTTCCGTAGTGTGTTTCTTTATCGTTCCTATGGGAGACCCAGACATTGGGTGTATAGCTTCTGCCTCCGGAGGACACACAAAGTACTACACTCAAAAGTGTAGCTCCTCCCTCTGAGCCTATACATCCCCTGGAGAAACCAGATCTAGCCAGTTCATTGCTTTGTGTTCAGGAGGCATACATCCACACATGCATTCTCATCTGATTTTTCATTTTTGGAAAGAGTTTGAAGAAAAGCGGGTCCAAGTCTGGACCCCCGGCATGTCCCTTCTCACCCCACTGTGTCGGCGGTGCTGTTAAGGTTGATTACAAGGCTGGAGCCTTACATGCCGCGCTCATTCACCATCCCTCGGGCTCTGGCTTGAAGTGGGAGCCAGCACGGTTCTCCATGCTTTGCAGGAGACCGGTCTCCATCCGCAGCCCTTCAGGATCCTGCTGGACGGAGCACTCATCCCCAGGGACCTGGCCCTGCGTCTCAGCAAGCTAAGTACCTGAGACGTTTATATTCTGGGGGCCCCTGTATTTTATTATGGTGGGAGAGTGTGCTGAGTGAGTTTTCTAAGATTTCTGGCCGGTTCTCTGGTTTTCCCCTGAGAACCGCGCCGATGGTGCCTGCGCGCCGGCCGCACAGCTCAAATTTAGGCCCCGACTTCGCCGGAGGCCTACTTTCGTGTTCACTGCCCTCGCATGTCATTCATGCAGAGGGAGAGTGCGGCTCCGTCCAGCGGCCGATTTGCACAGGGGAGAGACACTCCTCACTGAGTACATGTCTCCTCCCCTGTAAATCTCTTTGGCCCTCCAGATCCCGCTCTCAGAGTTGGCCCCGCCCCCTCTCCTCGCTCCGGCGCCATTTTATCAGCGTTTTTCTCTGCACCGCAGGAGCTGCTGCCACTAAGGCAGCCTCCTCATGACTATCTGTCCGCGCCACCAACGTCCTTAGTCGGTGGCAGGCTCTCCCACTTTGGTGACGCGTGGTTTCAACACGTCTCCGATCAGTGGGTGCGGGATGTCATCTCCCACGGCTACAGGATAGAATTCTCTTCCAGCCCGCCAAACAGATTTTTTCTGTCAACTCCCCCCTGTTCCAATGCCGCCGCCTTCTCTCAGGCCGTGGCATCCTTGCAGGCCAACGGAGTAATTGTACCGGTTCCCACCCGGGAACGGTTCAGAGGTTTCTACTCAAATCTCTTCCTAGTCCCCAAAAAGGACGGTTCCTTCCGGCCCATCCTGGATCTCAAGCTTCTCAACAAGCATGCTCAGGTGCGGCATTTTCGCATGGAATCTCTGCGGTCAGTCATTGCCTCAATGACCCAAGGGGATTTCCTGGCATCCATCGACATCAGAGATGCCTATCTGCATGTGCCAATTGCAGTTTCACACCAGCGTTGGCTACGTTTTGCAATCAGAGAGGAACATTTCCAATTCGTGGCTCTCCCCTTCGAGTTAGCCACGGCCCCTCGAGTATTCACCAAGGTCATGGCAGCAGTGGTTGCGGTTCTGCACCTACAGGGGTTGGCAGTGATTCCTTACCTGGACGACCTTCTAGTCAAGGCTTCATCCAGCCCAGACTGTCAGCGGAGTGTCTCGCTCACTCTTGCCACTCTAGCCCAATTTGGGTGGATTGTCAATCTGCCCAAATCCACTCTGACTCCGACCCAGAGTCTCACGTACCTATGGATGCAGTTCGAGACTCTTCCGGCACTTGTGAAGTTGCCCTTGATCAAACAGCAATCCCTCCAATTGGCGGTGCGCTCTCTGCTGAGGTCCCGCCGTTATTCCATCAGGCACCTGATGCAGGTGCTGGGTCAGATGGTAGCGTCAATGGAGGCTGTTCCCTTTGCCCAGTTCCATCTGCGTCCTCTGCAGCTGGACATTCTCCGCTGTTGGGACAAGCGGCCTTCCTCCTTGCACAGGTTAGTGGCTCTGTCGCCACAAGCCAGGAGCTCTCTTCAGTGGTGGCTTCGGCCCCTCTCTCTGTCTCAGGGACGCTCCTTCCTGGCTCCGTCCTGGGTGATTCTCACCACGGATGCCAGTCTATCCAGCTGGGGAGCGGAATGTCTCCACCACCGAGCACAGGGCACTTGGACTCCGTCCGAGTCAGCCCTCTCGATCAATGTGCTGGAAACCAGAGCCGTGCTCCTGGCTCTCCTAGCTTTTCACCACCTATTGGCGGGCAAGCACATCCGAGTCCAGTCAGACAACGCGACAGCGGTTGCCTACATCAATCACCAAGGCGGGACACGCAGCCGCCTGACAATGTTGGAGGTACAACGTATCCTTCAATGGACGGAGGACTCCAAGTCCACCATATCCGCAGTCCACATCCCAGGCGTGGAAAACTGGGAAGCAGATTATCTCAGCCGTCAAACCGTGGACAGTGGTGAGTGGTCCCTGCATCCGACAGTGTTTCAGTCAATCTGCCACAAGTGGGGCACTCCGGACGTGGACCTAATGGCATCCTGTCACAACAACAAGGTTCCAATTTACGTGGCTCGCTCCCACGATTCTCAGGCCTTCACAGCGGACGCTCTGGTTCAAGACTGGTCCCAGTTCCGTCTGTCCTACGTGTTTCCCCCTCTAGCTCTCTTGCCCAGAGTTCTGCACAAGATCAGAATGGAGGGCCGTCGAGTCATTCTCATTGCCCCGGACTGGCCCAGGCGAGCTTGGTACCCAGACCTGCTCCATCTGTCCGTAGAGGCGCCGTGGCATCTTCCGGACCGTCCAGACCTTCTCTCACAAGGTCCGTTTTTCCGCCAGAATTCTGCGGCTCTCAGATTGCCGGCGTGGCTCTTGAGTCCTGGATCTTGACGGCTTCTGGTATCCCACCTGCAGTCATCTCCACGATGACTCGGGCCCGTAAGTCTTCCTCTGCCAAGATCTATCACAGGACTTGGAAAATTTTCCTGTCCTGGTGTCGTTCTTCTGGCCATTCTCCTTTGCCTTTTTCCTTGCCGACCCTTCTGTCTTTTCTACAGTCCGGTCTGCAGCTGGGACTATCCCTCAACTCTCTCAAGGGACAAGTCTCGGTTCTGTCAGTGCTGTTCCAGCGGCGTATCGCCCGGCTGGCTCAGGTCCGCACCTTCATGCAAGGTGCGTCTCAGATCATTCCGCCTTACCGGCGGCCCTTGTATCACTGGGACCTCAATTTGGTTCTCACGGCTTTGCAGAAACCCCCCTTTGAACCTCTTAGGGAGGTTTCTTTGTTTCGTCTTTCACAGAAAGTGGTCTTTCTAGTGGCCGTAACTTCCCTTAGGAGAGTATCTGATTTAGCTGCGCTCTCTTCGGAGTCCCCTTTTTTGTTTTTTTATCAAGACAAGGTGGTTCTCCGTCCGACTCCGGACTTTCTCCCTAAGGTGGTTTTTCCTTTCCACCTTAACCAGGACATTACCCTACCTTCCTTTTGTCCGGCTCCTGTTCATCGCTTTGAAAAAGCGTTGCATACTTTGGATCTGGTGCATGCGCTCCGGATCTATGTGTCTCGCACCGCTGTTTTTAGGCGGTGCACCTCTCTTTTTGTGCTAACCACAGGTCGGCGCAAGGGCCTCCCTGCTTCTAAGCCGACCTTAGCCCGTTGGATTAGGTCCACCATTTCGGATGCCTACCTGGGTTCTCAGGTGCCTCCCCCGCCGGGGATCAAGGCACACTCGACCAGAGCTGTCGGTGCCTCTTGGGCTTTCAGGCACCAGGCTACGGCTCAGCAAGTCTGTCAGGCTGCCACTTGGTCTAGCCTGCATACCTTTTCGAAGCACTACCAAGTGCATGCTCATGCTTCGGCAGATGCGAGCTTGGGCACATGCATCCTTCAGGCGGCTGTCGCCCACTTGTGAAGTTAGGCTCTTCCTACTTCTCAGTTTTTCTGTTTATTCCCACCCATGGACTGCTTTGAGACGTCCCAATGTCTGGGTCTCCCATAGGAACGATAAAGAAAAAGAGAATTTTGTTTACTTACCGTAAATTCTTTTTCTTATAGTTTCGCATTGGGAGACCCAGCACCCTCCCTGTTGCCTGTTGGCAGTTTCTTGTTCCGCGTGTTATCACCGGCTGTTGTCGTAGACAAAGGCTCCGGTTGTTCCGGTGCTTGCTCTGTTTTTACTTGTGGGTGGCTATTCTCCTTCAGCTTTTGCACTAAACTGGCTAGATCTGGTTTCTCCAGGGGGTGTATAGGCTCAGAGGGAGGAGCTACACTTTTGAGTGTAGTACTTTGTGTGTCCTCCGGAGGCAGAAGCTATACACCCAATGTCTGGGTCTCCCAATACGGAACTATAAGAAAAAGAATTTACGGTAAGTAAACAAAATTCTCTTTTTTCATGTCGGCCGAAGGGCATCATCAGAGCAAGACTGCAGCACTATGCGCGTACCACACCAAATGCCAAGGTTGTTTCCATTAGCCTTAAGCCTTCTTTACACGTTGCAATTTCGCATACGATATCGTATGAGATCGTACCCGCCCCCATCGTATGTGTGGCACGTTCAATTTGTTGAACGTGCCGCACAAACGATTAACCCCCCGTCACACGTACTTACCCGTCCATACGACCTCGATGTGGGCGGTGAACGTCCACTTCCTGGAGTGGGAGGGATGTTCGGCGTCAAATCGACGTCACGCGGCAGCCGGCCAATAGAAGCGGAGGGGCGGAGATGAGCGGGACGTAAACATCCCGCCCACCTCCTTCCTTCCGCATTGCCGGTGGGAGCCGCGGGACGCAGGTAAGATCTGTTCAATGTTCCCGGGGTGTCACACACTGCGATGTGTGCTGCCTCAGGAACATTGAACAACCTGACGTGCAATTCGTCAGGATTCAACGACGTGTATGCGATGAACGTTTTAACGTTCAATCGCACGTAGCTGTCACACACTACAATGTACCTTACAATGCCGGATGTGCGTCACTTACAACGTGACCCCGCCGACACATCCTAAGATATATTGTAGCGTGTAAAGCGGGCTTTAGGCATCAGGCACTGATTGGGCAAAAATAAATTTGGAATTGAACCCCTTAGATGCCACAGTCAATAGCAATTGCGTCATCTAAGGGGTTTGATAGACTGGGCTTCCCATTTCAACCCATCAGCCACTGCAAAACAAATCAAACACATTTGATAGCTGTCGACTGAGCGGTGGTTCAGCCAGCTCGCACACACAGGATTGCTCATTCAGCACTCCTGTGTTGTCTATGAGTGTGTCATCAGCAGATATGGCGGTGGCTTATCTCTGGGTGACGATACGATCAGCATGACTGTCAAAAGACTCATAGGGAAAGATAAAATACTAAACTCCTCAAGTATGCAGGATGGAATTTCAACTTGGTGGCGCTGTGAGCATGTGTGTGCTGCAAGAGCAGCAGGAAGTCAGACAAGCCGAGGTCAGAACCGGGAGGACGTAACTATACAAAGGGATAAGACAAGAAGAGAGTCGGTAAACAGGCCATGGTGTAGGTAACCAGAGGAGCACGTAGGGCACAGGGGATAGACAAGGCCATAGTCAGGAGGAAGCAGGAGGTCAGAAGCCAGACGGTAACGCAGTGTCAGGGGGATAAGGCAGAGGGAAGTCAGGGGTTAGTCCGGGGTTGAGCACCAAGATCAATAAGCAACACAAACCAGGAGCCAGGCACTTACTGTGGTACGCCAGAAAATACGACTGGTGTCGTTCCAGCCGGCACCGATCCCTAAAAAAGCCCAGCAATAACCAGAATGCAGAGCATGAGTGCAGACCCCTCCCACCAACACGAGAGTGACCCGGAGACCAAAAGCAGACTGTCCATGACACCGGAAGGGCACCGTAAATACCGGTGGGGAGCCCCCCACAGTGCACAGACAGACACTGGGACCACAGGAGGATAACACAGAACACCGCAACGCTAAAACCGCACCGCAGGTCAGGACTATGACAATGACAATCACATGCCGAATGGATATATTTTCCCTGACACATTGTCCGGGGCTCCGATACACATTAGCCTGTTGGCTAAACCCATCAATATCAGTGGATTCGTATTGTCCAATGTGTATAGGAGGCTTTAGGTCTGAGATGAGTATCTGTTTAGAGTAGACCATGGTACAAGCCTCTACTGTAAGCTCAAGCCGTGAGCCTGCAGGATGAGATCAGAGAAATAATAATAATAATATATCATTACTAATATATTACTAATATATTATTACTAATAATATATTATTAGGAATACAGGCTTTACATTTTCTGATTAGACTGCCAGTGCTCACAGACAAAGCCAATTTGCGGAATACAGGCTACCATAAATCGAATTTAGTGGCCACTAATAGAGTTTGCAAGATTTCAACAAGAACTTTTTTTTTTTTTTTACAGGATTGTAATAATCACCTTTCGTATCAAAAAGAGCAAAGTTTTATAGTATATTGTACAAGAAAACTGCTGATATTGTAATCCCTAATAGTTTAAGTATTTGGGACATCACTTTATTGTCTATCAATGAACGTTTTTTTCACACATGATGAAAAATTATTAAAAAAAAAAGAAATAAAATCTAAAACATTTAGCCTGGCATTCATCCTGGGTGATAATACTGTAACCCGGGCATTAGAATAATTTCATCAATTTCATTCGTAAAACCCTATAATCTTTCTTTTAGGAATACATTTTACCCACCATACACTGTGATGGAAAGCCAAGACACTGCACTTGACATTAAAAACGGTGATTTTACAAACCATTTAATGCACTCTAAGGATATTGTTAAAAAAACATTGGCATGTTGATGTGAATTGTTCAAAGGTCAGTGATTTGGAAGCTCTTTCAGACAATTTGCCAGGATTTTGGCATTTTGTAAGCACACATAGGACATATCTCTAGCAAGCTGACCTTGACAGTGAATTGGATAAATAAACCGTCAATTTACCCCCTCCAGCTCGTAGCTTGCCTAGCTAATCCCTTTGGAACCATCACCTGTCCATATCGTTCAACCGGCTGCAAGTTTCAACTGACGAGTCTCCTCAGCTATCCGGGTTCTGTGACAAACACTATCTAACAGATAAAGTCAAAGTCAATAGCGCTTCCATTGAAAATTGAATGTCGGTTCCATCTTTACCCATCATTCTCTTTACTGTTACATGTATCCCAGGAGGCACTTCAAGAAAAAGCTTTACTCCATAACTAGCCATGACGTGGCATTTAATGATACTGTCCACAGTGATACAAGGCCGGAGAAAGTAATGCGCTCTTATGTACAAGATAAGCTTGGTCGAGTATACGATACTAGAAGTATCATTCTTCTCTCTGTCACTAGATACAAAGTGACATATGCTCCGCAGTCGTGCCCAGCTTACCTCCTCTAATTCACCAGAAAGGAAAAGAGGAGGGGGGATTATTTTCTGGAGCCGCACACCAATGTCTTAAAAGGTAAGAAGGTAACGTTTCCGTAATTAAGTATTCACAGTCTCTTTAATACTTCAGTGCTCCTGGATTCGCTCGTAGGATCTGTGAATTATACCTCATTGAAAAATGTCCTTAATCGACACTGACATGTTTTATAGGAGGCAGAAAAAACGTTTCAGAATGATAGATAAGGTTAAAAATGTTACTACTCTGATCATTTACTCCTGCGCCTTACACAAAAAAAAAAAAAGCCTCCAAAGCCAGAACCCATTTTCATCATTCATCTGACGCAGGGGGAGAGCCGGCGCGCAGGTTGACAGTCCATTTTAACTGATGGGACAAAGTGCACATTTTCAATTTTCTGACAAACTTGCGTTGTTTATGGAGATAAAATAAAACAATTGTCACGTTTCTGCGGAATGTCAGAAGAAGAGGATATTTTTTTTTATATTTTTTCAAAAAGTCATATTTAATTACTGGACGTTTTCCAAAAAGGCAATGGTTCCACTTGTGATATGTTATTTGGTGTCCACCCAAGTATCTTCTTATAGGGTCTTCTTCTCTTATCTCCTCTTCCCACAATCGCGTACAAGATTTCTCCCGTGCATCCCCCATACTCTGGAATGCTCTTCCTCAGCACATCAGACTCTCACCTACCGTGGAAAGCTTCAAGAGGAACCTCAAGACCCACCTCTTCCAACAAGCCTACAGCCTGCAATAGCCCTCAGTCCAGTAGACCACTGCGCAACCAGCTCTGTCCTCACCTATTGTACCATCACCCATTCCCTGTAGACTGTGAGCCCTTACGGGCAGGGTCCTCTCTCCTCCTGTAGACTGTGAGCCCTCGCGGGCAGGGTCCTCTCTCCTCCTGTAGACTGTGAGCCCTCGTGGACAGGGTCCTCTCTCCTCCTGTAGACTGTGAGCCCTCGCGGCCAGGGTCCTCTCTCCTCCTGTAGACTGTGAGCCCTCGCGGGCAGGGTCCTCTCTCCTCCTGTAGACTGTGAGCCCTCGTGGGCAGGGTCCTCTCTCCTCCTGTAGACTGTGAGCCCTCGCGGGCAGGGTCCTCTCTCCTCCTGTAGACTGTGAGCCCTCGTGGGCAGGGTCCTCTCTCCTGTAGACTGTGAGCCCTCGCGTGCAGGGTCCTCTCTCCTCCTGTAGACTGTGAGCCCTAGCGTGCAGGGTCCTCTCTCCTCTTGTAGACTGTGAGCCCTCGTGAGCAGGGTCCTCTCTCCTCCTGTAGACTGTGAGCCCTCGCGGGCAGAGTCCTCTCTCCTCCTGTAGACTGTGATCCCTCGCGGGCAGAGTCCTCTCTCCTCCTGTAGACTGTGAGCCCTTACGGGCACGGTCCTCTCTCCTCCTGTACCAGTCTGTTTTGTACTGTTAATGATTGTTGTACGTATACCCTCTTTCACTTGTAAAGCGCCATGGAATAAATGGCGCTATAATAATAAATAATAAATAATAATAAATAATAATAATAATAGGGTTAGTGCAGATCCTTATTTCAGCATTATAATGGAATTATAGGCGCCGCTCACATCAGCGGTATTTTGCCGCAAAGCCGGATCCGTCACAAATGCGTTTAGGTTCCATTAGTTTCCAATGGAATCGTGGCAGATGCGTTCACATGCGGTTGTGTATGACCCAAACAACTGCATGTGACCGCATCTTGCCACGATTCCATTGGAAATGAATGGAACTGAAATGCATTTGTGACGGATCCGGCTTTGTGGCAAAATATCGTTGATGTGAGGTGAGCCTAAATGTGGAAGCCACGATGCAGACTTGGAGAGAGTCTGGCAAGAGCCAAAACACCCAGCTACAAGGGTCACACCACTACAAACAAAAGGGACATCGGGGACATATTAATAACAGAGGTCGCTGGGACTAGTGAGAGGGAAAATGGACACCTTCTCTGCTTGCCTGCCACTGTACCCCTCACTCCTAGCCAGTCCCTATACAGGTTCCTCATCTGTCGCCGAGCAGGAATACCTGAAAGCCTGAGTTGATCCTACAAAAGTCCCTGGCTAGGGAGTGGGCAGATGAAGGACGTTAGCCCCACCACTGCACTGAAACAACAAACCAGGAAAGGAAGACAGACAGGGGAAAACACCACAACAGACTACAGCAGTCAGAACCACACCAGGCTCAGCATTCACATGGCAAAGAGAATAACTGGCACCCTCTGCTGGTAGCAGAGGGTATTTAAAGGGACTGGGAGTGGTATCAAACCAGAAACATCTGAGCTGGTAATTAGCCTGCTTGCTGGCAAGGAATACTGACATTAACCCTACAAGTGCCAAAAGAAAGGAAATTACATTTGAAAAGTGACTCAAGTCCTGAATCTGCCACTAGTCTCGGGATACAGAGAGACAGCCGTGACAGTGGAGCTGTGGAGTGAGAGCTCTTATATCCGAGTCCTCGGAATCCACTTCACTGGAGCCAAGAAAGTGAATTTTGTATCTAGGTAATACATATGTTCATCTATTAGAGTATCAGCTCTCGCTGGTGTATGGCGGTGTTACTTTATGTAATTGCTTCGGTTGAATCAGACTGACGTCGGAGATCTGGCTCACTCGGACTCCAAATCATTTCCTTATTTATTATCTTGATCACAATAAATGCTTTGGCCAAAGTACACAATAATATTCAAGGCCCAATTTTTCAACAAATGTCCCCAGGAACTGTCCTGTTGATTAAACTGGGCACGGAGAGAAGTCCAGATCTCCTTTATAGCTTTATTAAAGGCATTCTGTCCTCACAGATTCTTTTAGCTTAATTGTACCAAGTACTGGGGATATTATAAAATGGGCATGGTTTTATTTATGTCATTCTGTGCCGACTGCAAACTGTCATTGGACTTTGTGTCTGCTATAAGTTTTGGACTACGTGCCAGGACCTCAAGTTTTCTCAAAAATTCCTTCATGGGAACCTGTCACAATGAAGATGCAGTGCGATGTGTAGGCAACATGTCATAAAGCAAAACAAGCCGGGCAGATCGATGAATACATTTGTTGAAAAAGACTTGGTATAACATGTAGTTTATTTCAGTTATTTAAATCTTTGCTCATTTTGGAGTTTTGAGTCCAGTAGGCACCAGTAACCGGTGACTGACAACCTTCCCTCTATAAATGTGCAGAGAGCTGTCAATCGCAGATTAGGACGGTACACCTAATTCCCCAAAATGAGCGGAGATTTAAATGGGTAAAACAGGAGTTACACTGAATCATGTCCATAAAGCTATGCATCAGTCTACGCGGCTCCTCCTGCTCTCTAGCATGTGGCCTGCAGATGGGGCTGCATTTCCAATATGACATGACACTTTAAATATTGAGCTTCAAATTTTAGCTAATGGTGAAGTACAATTTCTACAAGTATCAGCAGTAGACCTCTGGACAGGAGGAAGCTATGGGTCCTGGCTAAGGCGGAATATAGCTGCCAAAGGCTGTGTTCACATTATGTATAAGAATTAGATTCTGCGTCAAAAATTTCCACACTGGTGAGATGCCTAAAGAGTGTCGGAATACCTTTCTTCACCTGTATGGAAAAACAAGGTGAATGACGCTTTACTATTATATATATATATACACTAGCTGTAGTACCCAGTCGTTGCCCGGGATAGTAAATGTCTCTCTGTCTCTCTCCCAGTCTCTGTCTGTGTATCTCTGTCTATGTATCTCTGTCTGTCTCTCCGTCTGTCTCTTTCCTTGTCTGTCTGTTTCTATCTCTCTGTCTGTATTTGTATCAGTCTATCTCCATCTCTATCTCGGTGTCTGTCTCTATCTCGGTGTCTGTCTGTATCTCGGTGTCTGTCTGTATCTCGGTGTCTGTCTGTATCTCGGTGTCTGTCTGTATCTCGGTGTCTGTCTGTATCTCGGTGTCTGTCTGTATCTCGGTGTCTGTCTGTATCTCGGTGTCTGTCTGTATCTCGGTGTCTGTCTGTATCTCGGTGTCTGTCTGTATCTCGGTGTCTGTCTGTATCTCGGTGTCTGTCTCTTTCCCAGTCTGTCTCTTTCCCCGTCTGTCTCTTTCCCCGGCTGTCTTTGCCTGTCTCTTTCCCCGGCTGTCTCTTTCCCCGGCTGTCTCTTTCCCCGGCTGTCTCTTTCCCCGGCTGTCTCTTTCCCCGGCTGTCTTTGCCTGTCTCTTTCCCCGGCTGTCTCTTTCCCCGGCTGTCTCTTTCCCCGGCTGTCTCTTTCCTCGGCTGTCTTTGCCTGTCTCTTTCCCCGTCTGTCTCTTTCCCCATCTGTCTCTTTCCCCATCTGTCTCTTTCCCCATCTGTCTCTTTCCCCATCTGTCTCTTTCCCAGTCTGTCTTTGCCTGTCTCTTTCCCCGGCTGTCTCTTTCCCCGGCTGTCTCTTTCCCCGGCTGTCTCTTTCCAGGGCTGTCTCTTTGGATGGCTGTTTCTTTGCCCGGCTGTCTCTTTCCCCGGCTGTCTCTTTCCCCGTCTGTCTCTTTCCCCGTCTGTCTCTTTCCCCGTCTGTCTCTGTCTGTGTCTCTGTCTCTTTCTGTCTCTCTACCGACATCTTATTACCTCACACATAAGCTTCTTATACTAACCGTTTATTTTGTTCCTATAGCAACCACTGACAGTTGCTATTAATAGCCAGTAGCTCTCACCTCCATTCAGTATAATGAAGGCAGTATTTTGGAGACTAACTGTAAAGCGCGGGGTTAAATTTTCCCATCAAAACATAGTCTATGACGTTCCCTGGGTCACATGGGGCATCTGTGCAAAATTTCGTGATTGTAAATGCGACAGTGCAAATTCCTTTAGTGGACATACACACACACACACACACACAGCTTTATATATTAGATATATACATATATATATATATATATATATATGGGCAAAGCTGACAAGGCCAGTGCGAGCAAGGCAACTAGTAGAGGATTAAATTAATATATAACTTTTATTCTAGTAGTTAAAAGCATAAGGATAAAGGATAAAGACCCACTCTTTATGATATAGATTCTGAGACATAGTGAAATAGTCCTATTGGACAATAAGGTTCTTTTTCCTTTCACTTTGTGTTAATTGGACCAATTTTTTGCACGTTTATCCTTTTAACTACTAGAATAAAAGTTATGTATTAATTTAATCCTCTACTATGCTACGACTATATCCCAATTTGGAGAAGGAATTGTAACACTATTTTCATCTAATGGTATTCCAATTGCTGGTATTGTTGCGAGCAAGGCGACCTCCAAACATGGCTCAGCTACACCAGTTCTGTCAGGAGCCCAAATTCCTACTAACTATTGTGAGAAGCTTGTGGAAGGATCCAAAACATTTCACCATACAGTGTAAGTGCAACCAAATACTAATGACCTGGAGGGAAACTTCTGACTTTGCAGAAAGTAATAAAAATGCCTTAAAACATTCTCTCTCTCCTTATTCTGGCATTTGGCAAATAGAAATAATTTTAGTTCCTAATTGACCAAAAAAAGGGGAAATGTTTATTCTGATTTCATGTCAGATAGTGAGAAAAACCTGCAGATGTGTCTGTATACAGAGCAGAGGGAAATACCTGCAGATGTAGATTGTAAGCTCTCACGAGCAGGGTTGTTTTCCTTTTTTTTTCCCCTCTAAATATAATATTTTCTATAACTGTTACTTGTTTGTATATTATCCTCCTGAATTGTAAAGCGCTGCAGAATATGTTGGCGCTATAGAAATAAAGATTATTATTATGTGTCTTTATAGAGAGCGGAGGGAAAAACCTGCAGATGTGTCTTTATAGAGAGCGGAGGGAGAAACCTGCAGATGTGTCTATATAGAGAGTGGAGAGAAAAACCTGAAGATGTGTCTTTATAGAGAGAGGTGGGAGAAACCTGCAGATGTGTCTGTATAGAGAGCGGAGGGAGAAACCTGCAGATATGTCTATATAGAGAGCGGAGGGAGAAACCTGCAGATGTGTCTGCATAGAGAGCAGAGAGAAAAACCTGCAGATGTGTCTATATAGAGAGCGGAGGGAAAAACCTGCAGATGTATCTTTATAGAGAGCGGAGGGAAAAACCTGCAGATGTGTCTGTATAGAAAGCGGAGGGAAAAACCTGCAGATGTGTCTTTATAGAGAGCGGAGGGAGAAACCTGCAGATGTGTCTATATAGAGAGTGGAGAGAAAAACCTGAAGATATGTCTTTATAGAGAGAGGTGGGAGAAACCTGCAGATGTGTCTGTATAGAGAGCGGAGGGAGAAACCTGCAGATATGTCTATATAGAGAGCGGAGGGAGAAACCTGCAGATGTGTCTTTATAGAGAGCGGAGGGAAAAACCTGCAGATGTGTCTGTATAGAAAGCGGAGGGAAAAACCTGCAGATGTGTCTTTATAGAGAGCGGAGAGAGAAACCTGCAGATGTGTCTATATAGAGAGCGGAGGGAAAAACCTGCAGATGTGTCTTTATAGAGAGAGGTGGGAGAAACCTGCAGATGTGTCTATATAGAGAGCGGAGGGAAAAACCTGCAGATGTGTCTTTATAGAGAGAGGTGGGAGAAACCTGCAGATGTATCTGTATAGAGAGCGAAGGGAAAAACCTGCAGATGTGTCTTTATAGAGAGCGGAGGGAGAAACCTGCAAATGTGTCTATATAGAGAGCGGAAGGAGAAACCTGCAGATGTGTCTATATAGAGAGCGGAGGGAAAAGCCTGCTGATGTGTCTTTATAGAGAGCGGAGGGAAACGTCTGGTTTCAACTGTGTGTCTAATATATATATATATATATATATATATATATATATATATATGATTTTGCCTCAATTCTTTACTGTGTTCAGTGTATCTATGTATAGCACATTGGACTTTGTAAGCAAAAGGTCTCCAAAAACACATAAATGGGTCATGTTATTTCAGAAATGTGAAATTAAAGCCATCAGTTGTTACAGCCCTTTCCTTGTAAGCCATAGTTTCATTCTAGACAGTTATTGCTCTCGCATCTATAGATTTTGTCGCACAATTTGTCCTATGTATAACAAATATTACGGGAGACATTCCAGCCAGTTGAGTCTAATGATGGGAAATATGGGCGCTGACTTTATCACTGGTGCTTACACATTATAGTGTCGTCTTCATTGTGATGTGCATTGTCCTCTTCTGACAGTGTGATGATTGAATATAACAGATAATACTATTAGCAATACATTCAACAATTACTCCCCTGATGGCAAGAGGATAAAAACATTTTATTCTTTAATTACCACATGAAAATATTTTTTTGTCTTCCTTAACTCTAGTCTGAACTGAGACTTAGGGGTACTTTGCACGTTGCGACATCGCTACTGCTATATCGTCGGGGTCAAATCGAAAGTGACGCACATCATGCGCCGGTAATGACGTCGCAACGTGTAAAGCCTAGATGCGCCGATAAACAATCGCAAAAGTGTCGTAAATCAGTGATCTGTGTAGCGTCGGACATTTTCATAATGTCTCACCAATAGGAGTTACGATGTTGTTCCTCGTTCCCCTGCGGCCGCACACATCGCTGTGTGTGACACCGCAGGAGCGAGGAACATCTCCTTACCTGCCTCTACCGGCTATGCAGAAGGAAGGAGGTGGGCGGGATGTTTACGTCCCGCTCATCTCCGCCCCTCCGCTTCTATTGGCCGGCTGCTGTGTAACGCCGCACGGACCGCCCCCTTAGAAAAGAGGCGGTTTGCCGGTCACAGCGACGTCGCAGGGAAGGTAAGTCCGTGTGACGGGTGTTAGCAATGTTGTGCGCCACGGGCAGCGATTTGCCCGTGACGCACAACCGACGGGGGCGGGTACCTATATCACAGTGTGTAAAGTGCCCTTTAGAGTACATAGAAGAGACATGTCTTCAGAAATGCCCCCAGATCCTCATCTTGGGGGTAAGCAATGTCGTCCCTCTGTTGAGGGAGTCCGGAAAAGCAAATGGAGCCAACCTGTTTCTCCAAGGATCCCATGGCCGCTAATATGGCTGACCTATTTGGCGAGATCTAGAATAGCAGCTATGCTGTAGAATAGTTGGAGGGAATAACTTACTTGCAGCCATAAATAATGTCTCTAGCTATTGCCTGCACAGAAGGGCTTGCATCTTTCTAATTGCGTGTGGTATTGAACATTGAGCCGGTACTACAACCTTTAAAATGGTGTCATTAGTGGTTGACCCTTGTAAAGCTTTTGTTCCGGGCGAGGAATCGTGACACGTACAAATGTGATCTCCATCCTCACCAGAACATTGTGCGTTGCAGGAATGAAAATTCTGAATTTCTTGACAATGCTGATCACATAGGAAATTCTTCAGATTGAGGGATACAAAATAATTATTTATACAGCGGGATTAGAAATTGTGAGGGAAATCTAGAGCTCAGAGGAAACCTTTCAGAATCCGGAGGCTTTCCTTCACATTGGCGACTAATTACAGTTTTACATTGCTGTTTAATGAAGGTCCATGCCTAATACGTTAGCAAAACAAAGGCGCTCAGCTTGCACCTAGGTAATGTAATTGTGCATTAGTATGCTCCAAAGATGAGGAAAGATTACACTTTATCTGTATGTAATAACCACCTATTGGGAAGCTTTAGCCTCCTGTCCCTTTAAATGCTTCCTTCTTTATGAATGGACTGCAAATTCACACGGTAGGGAGCACATTCATTATCGTTAAAAGAAGGTGGTAAGTTTCAGATCAACCGTTCTATAAAAAGTAATGAAATATAGCCATGGGTCAAAGAAGGTGCGAAGCAGTCGTGGGCTGAGGTAAGAGCAATCAAGCTGCTGAACTTCAGAAACATATGAGGAACGTCAACAGTTTATGTAAAGGGATCACAATCCAACAGAGCAAGAAGGTGTTCGGTGGGGCTGAGGTTTTTGGTCTGAAGGCACGGTGCATGTGTGTCACCCAGGGATGTGGGGTACTCAGTTCCGGGCAGTGTAGATCTTGGGGAAGTCTAGGTGGTGGCCATTACCCGATTCCGTGTCTTGGGCCCTTTTTTGTAATGGGGATATTTACAGGGGAGAATAAAGTAATGTTCACTTGTGACGCCACTTGCGGTGTTGCGGATAAGTGTATGGAGTCGTCGCTCGTCGCTGCAGAATATCTCTACTGGGGCTGGTGGTATTTGCAGCCAGAATGGTAGTCCCTCTGCATGCAAGTAGGGCTTGCCCCAGAGGATGTATGGTGCAGTGGGCGTCGGAAGAAGACAGTCCACACAGAGGTATAGTGCAACTGGTTTATACACTGCTGGTAGATGTTAACTGGTTGCCCGAGGCCGGCTGGTTTCACCTCCAGGTCCCCTTCGTCCCAGTGCCAGTTTGGTTCTCGGGTACCTTCTTCCCCTGCACCTGTCTCTGGTAAATGGGTCCCCGTGGTGTAGAGTAACTGGCTGTCCCCTGTCCGGTGGTTTGTCCACTTTTGTCCGCCTGACGGTAGCGTGAACCCTGTGGGGTTGGAGTCTCTGGTCCTGTCCCCGGTTCTCCCTTTGCTACTGAGTCTTCAGATTCTTAAGGGTCAGCAAGGTCCTTGATGGTCCCCTTGCTGTGCAGGTGTTAACAGGTCGGCTTGGAGCTCTTTCCTGTCCTAGGGTCCTGTACCCCGTCGGTGCGTAGCTCCGGGAGTACTCCACTGTACTCCACCGGAAACCACCTCTCTTGGGTATCAGGTCACCGTTAACCCACGTCAGACAGTCTCCACCTTTCCACTTCACACTCCTCTGTCTACTGTCAACTGATTCTGTCCACAGTCTGCCCCTCCCACCTGGTTAACTAGTGGCCTGGATTGGCTCCACCTCTAGGCGGCCATCCATTGGTCCCATCATAGCTATGTACCATTGTAAGGGGGATTGTTTGGGGGAAAAACTAGGCTTACCTGGGTTTTTGTTGTTACTGGCACTGGGGTTCTGGGTCCCTAAGGGGGTAGACCCTGCATCCCTGGTGGGGATGCAGTACCTTGTACCTCCCTGATGGCTTCAGGGGCGCTACATGTGTGACTGTGGTGCCATTCAACTTTAAGATTGCTCCTCATTTAGCAGTTTTTGGGCTATTAATTGGGGTTCTACCAGTCAGCGATCTACGAGTTATCCCATACTCTGTGGCTACATGAAAACTTGGTGTAACCAGACTATGTTTTTACATTTTTCCAAACCAATGTTGTATGTATAGTGCATTTGGTGAATATCTCCGTAGTGTAAAGTAAAGCCCCCGTCACACATAGCGATGTCGTTAGCGAGATCATTGAAACGTCACAGGTGTGACATATAGCAGCGACCGCCCCCCCCCCCCCCCCCCGCTGCAATATCGCCGATCGTACCTGAACGTCCTGGTTCATTTTTTGATCCCATTGGTGTCCCGATGGGCAGCATGCATCGCTGTGTTTCACGCCATAACAGCGACGAGCGACCTTGTTGGAGACTCAGAACTCAGCGTTCTATCGAGGTCTGAGTCGTCAGAATAGCTTCTGTGACAGGGTCCCATCGACCGCCGTATCGTTGCTGCGTCGTTAATTAGATCTGCCTGTTTGACAGCTCACTAGCGACCATGTAGTGATGAACCAGCGATCCTGACCAGGTCGTATCGTTGTCGGGATTGCTGGAACGTCCCTACGTGTAACGGGACCCTTACAGTCTCTTCGTGGAATACGTTTGGTTTACAGATATGTCAGATTTCTGTCCAGTTCTCTGCCCAAATAACGGTCACAAGAAGTTTTCGTGTGTAATATATAGATAATATCTATGTTATGTATCCAAAAGGAATGTTCTATGTATTATAATGTTGGGACACGATTGTGTCTCCGGTTTATACGTCGCACTTCTTCATAGATATTGAGGATGCTGCATTTTCAGGTCTTTGTCTTATCTTCATACAAATGCGTTGACTTAAAGATTAAGTTACAAATGTTAGGGGCACGGGAAGTATCTCCTAACTTACTTGCACTTATCATTGGTCCCACGGGTTTGAACAACCTCTCCCCCTTCTGTAACGGACTAGCTGAATGGGTAAATGGGTTACGTGAGGCCAGGAAATCAATGAGTAGACTTTGTTCTTGGTCCTAGATGAGCTGCTTGTCGAAGCTGTTTTAGTCGAGATCTGGGAGTCGTATTGATCTCAGAATGCACAACAGTGAGGAGGCTGGAAGGCCGATGAAGATGTGTTTAGAATATCGGACCGGAGAGCTCTCGCTGTTCCCTGGTGGCCTTCACATACTTTTAAAGTTGCCCAAATTAATTTTTGGTTTTATATAACCAAAACAAAGTGTACTGAAAATCGACCCAATTATATAAACCGTTGATAGTTTTGAGAAATGTCATTACCGGGCAACCATTAACTCACCAATTAAAGTCCAAGTTAATCTTTGTTATAGTAACCTTTTGGCTCCTTAACTGATGAAATATCTATGGTCTTCCTCATGATTTCCCGCAGCCAAAACAAAACTGAGCCACGTTGTTTTAGATTATAGCACAAGTTCATGGCAATTTCCTAATTGTTTGAATCTAAATGAAAGTTACTAAATGGCAACCAAAGCTTAAGAGTATAATACCCAAGTTGTGGTTAAAACTTTGAATTTTGCCTAAAACTGGTGTTTTATTATGTTTTATTTTCTCTATTTCTATGAAGAGCTTTGTTCTTGGACATTTGTACAAGGGACATATGTCTTTATTCAGAATCTGTCACTGAGGGTTTTGCTCAAAATTCGCCAAATTGTCAAAGAGGCAGCAGACACTGTTCACATTACAGATTCTGACACTCAGGCAGGCTCGGGCATCAACCAGCTGTGTGCTCATTTTTGGTCAGGCTAGCAAGAGTTAACCTTGCTAGCCTGCTTGTTGCTTCTGGGATCACATGTTCTTGGAAACCTATCACATTTGCTCTCTTTCTTTATATGGTGGAATCTGTCTGGCCATGATGGCCATAGTTTATAGCTGTATTGGTCAAAGATCCCAGTCCCACTGGTGATTTTTGTGCTTGGAGTTATAGTGGCGTTCTCCCGTCATCTTGTTGTTTCCTCCCTGCTCTTATTTTCCTCCTTATCACGTATTGACTTATACTTCTGTGTGAATGTACTATTCGAGAGGTTTGGTTTCCCTTGTTTGTCTATTTCTGTAGATTTAGCCACTCCTGTCCTGACCCTCCCCTGGGGTGTGGGAGAGGCAGTATTAGATCAGAGCTGGCCCAGACATCTTCACCTTTAGGCCCTGTGCCCAGAGGACAAAATTCATGTGGATTTTGCTGTGAAAAATCTGCGGATTTTCGGCATTTTCCAGACAAATCCGCAGGTTTACACAAGTACAGGCACTCCCCATGTTATCCTATGGGATTTGGGGAGTGCGGTTTCAATGCTGCGTTTTTTGCACCTCCGGGAAATGCTGCGGCCGCAACGAACTACATGTCAATTATTCCTGCGGATTGTTCCGCGCAATCTCTATACTTACCTGCCTTGTTTGAAGACACCGGAGACTCTTCCTTCGGTGTAGAAGAGCGGGACTGAGCCAGGAGCGAGCTGCAAGAGCTGCAGTCATGTGACAGCCGGAGCCCGTCCAGGAGCCTGCCGGAAACCAAGTTGCTGTGTAATACAGGTAAATATGAACTCACCGATCACTCCAGCACTTGTTCTGCATTGAGGATGCACTGCCCAAGCCATGATACTGTATCCTCAATGCAGAATGCCCGCAGCATATCCGTTGGACATTCTGCTGGACTTCCGCACCAAAAACGCAGCACAACTCAGACAAAGTTGTGCTGAGTATTTCTGGGAGCTCCTGTGAAATGTCCTGCGGATATATCCGCAGGACACCTTCCCCGTGGCCACATGGCCTTAAGCCGCTTTACACGCTGCAATGTATCTTACAATGTGTCGGCGGGGTCACGTCGTAAGTGACGCACATCCGGCATCTTAAGGTACATTGTAGAGTGTGACAGCTACGTGCGATTGAACGGTAAAACGTTCATCGCACGCACGTTGTTCATTCCTCATGAATTGAACGTCAGATTGTTCATCGTACCCGGGGTAGCACACATAGCAGTGTGTGACACCCCGGGAACGATGAACAGATCTTACCTGCGTCCTGCGCCTCCCGGCCGGTAATGCGGAAGGAAGGAGGTGGGCGGGATGTTTACATCCCGCTCAGCTCCGCCCCTCCGCTTCTATTGGCCAGCTGCCGTGTGATGCCGAACGTCCCTCCCACTCCAGGAAGTGGATGTTCGCCGCCCACAACGAGGTCGTGTGGACGGGTAAGTACGTGTGACGGGGGTTAATAGTTTGTGCGGCACATTCAACAAATTGAACGTGCCGCACATACGATGGGGGCGGTTACGATCGCATACGATATCGTATGCTGGATCGTAAGGTGTAAAGCAGGCTTTAGAGGTATCTCTGGGATCAGGGATAGCTGGGTCCCTCCTAGCCTGAGGGCCAGTTTAGGAGACAGTTTAGGCCGGTTCCCTATCATCTCCATAGTCTCCGTGACAGAATCTCTCTCTAGATACACGACAATAGGCTGGTAACAGGGAATCCCACAACCGAACCACCACATCGAAAAACAAGCGTTACACCGCACATAGTGAAACTACTTGACCATATAATGCATGATGGTCCTAAGTCAGGGACTACTGTACATGAAAACAATATCCTACACAAGACACTTTAAGCTGGACCGCCATGCTTGAATCCCTCTTGTCCCCAAGCAATCAATTTTCTATTTGTTCGCATTAAGGGCAGATTAGGTATAAAAACGTGTTGAATCCATTTTAATACGATCACGATGTTCATTAAAGCAGACAAAAAAGTGACATCTCACAAACGCCACGATATTATTCTGTCAGGGCCAAAAGACGTATTTCATTGTGTGTTCAGTTGTTGTACAATTAGTTTAATCTCATCATTATAATACACCCCACCCCGACCAGATTCAAGCCAATCCCATCTGTGTAGAGAGATTTCATCTGCCATCATATTATTGATCAACTTGATATCTGACCTAATTGTGCCAGGCGTACATTAATAGGTTAATGAAGACCATCATATTGAACGGTTGATGGTAATGAATGCAGCCACATTCGTCCTTCTTAGACACTAATAAAGAAATTTAATAAGGTTGTTAAAGGGCAATCCATGTGCAAGGTGACATTTTTTTTTTCCTTGTGTTGATGATTTGTGAATGGTGCTAAAATGTCTTCAGGTGATAAAATTAGACTTTGCGAGTAGAACAATTAGCATGCTTTTCCCCAAATTTACACAAAATGGCATAATGAGAAGAACCAGGTAGTGTAAAGTTATAGCAATAGCTTAGGACAGAGGAGACATGATGACAATTCAATCAATTATTTTTCTTATTAGTGACTTGTTCCACTAAGACTGTGTTCACACATAACAGGAATGAATTTTTTATTAGAAAAATCTCAAACGGATGAGAATTTATAATTGCAATACACAGACTGCGTAAATTGACTTCAATGCTATTTTTTTTAATCCTTAGCATATTAATTTATGTTACAAATAATTGTGGTTTTATTATAGAACTTCCTCATTGAATACAAGTGAAGAATAAAAAAAAATGTATGAAAACGGTAAAAAGTTATAAAACCACCCCAAGCCTGTTTTTCCACATTTCTCTCGCCTCCTGACCCCGTGGCACCATGGCATCATTCCTTCCCACGTGATAGCTCCATCCAAACTGAAGACTATAGTGGTTACATAGGATATACCATTGTAGGAGGTGGCTGGATCACCCCACTCATATGATGTACATATATTGTTTAAATGTCTAAAGCTGGTGTCACACATAACGACAACGACGTCGCTGCAACGGCACCATATTCTGTGACGTTGCAGCGACCTCAACAGCGACGTCGCTGTGTGTGACACATAACAATGATCAGACCCCTGCTGCGAAATCGTTGCTCGCTCCTGAATGCTCCAGGTCATTTTTTGATCGCTGCTATCCCACTGCGCCATGCTGATAAGCTGATAATCATTGTGTTTGACACCGCAGCAGCGACGCTACGCTACGTCTGAAACAACACAACGACCGCCGACGTCGCTATGATCGCTGCTCCGTCGCTGCTTTTTATAACATGTTTGACAGCTTACTAACGATCATCTATGGTCGCTGCTACGTCACAGAATATGGTGACGTTGCAGCGACGTCGTTGTCGTTGTCGTTATGTGTGACCCCAGCTTAAGTGCTACAGCTGGAGAGTACGGCCGGCGATGAAGCAGTGCCGGAGCAGTGCAACGATCAGTGCCCTCTAGCAACCGGCAGTTTTAAGTGTTTTACTGTATAATATGTCTTTTACAGCATAATCGCTCTAATGTGGTAATTGTGAAACGTTAAGTAGGGATGTTAGCGTAAAGGATTTTAGTATGTGTAATGTAGTAGATACATCCTGATTGCTGAGAGAACTAGAGCCAGGATGCGAGGAGTGTGAGAGAGTAGAGGGTGGGTTAGCGAGACCGGCCAGGAAGAGGGTCAGTTCTGCCAAGTGTTGCTCAAGTAAGGACAAGCTCTGTACCAGAGTCTATCGCAAAACTAGGAGGTATCTTTCAATGGTCATCTCGTGACAGGCTTAGGAGAGTTCGGGGACCAGTCGGGGAAGGGGTCAAGTGTACTGCTGGCGGGCCAATATACAGGTCGAAAGACTAGAATGCCGTCTGAGGTAGTGAAGCGGATCAGGGAAGCCACGGGAACAAGAAACAAGGGAAAACAGAAATCTAGACTCGGCTACTGGAAAGCTAATACCACAGCTCATCTCGTGACAGGCTTAGGAGAGTTCGGGGACCAGTCAGGCATGGGGGCAAGTGTACTGCTGGCGGGCCAACATACAGATCGAAAGACTAGAATGCTGTCTGAGCTAGTTATTTCATTCAATATCTCCAGTGTTTCACATTTAGTTAGTCAGTTTACCAATAAGTTATTCCCATTAGGCATACAAACTCCTATGGGAAGGGAGTGGGGATTTATATTAATAATTTTTTTATACCTATCATTTTTACACTAATCATATTTTTAATCCTTTTTTTTTTATTTATTCATCATTTTGCTTGTTAGCACTTTTTATAATGACAATATGGTAATATGTACATATAATTATGTTGGTAACACACAATTCTTTTATAGCTGCAGTAAATTGATTTATCATTATTTTTAATACATATTTTAATATGAACTATAGTTTTATGAACCTATGTATGTATGTATACTAGTACCCTGTATGGGGAAATGTTCTTAATTGATCAAATGATTTCACCCTGTTGGGGATTTAATCTAATTGTGGGAAAGGGTTTGAACCTTTTTTTTTTTTCTCCCAATTCATGTATATAAGATCCAATATCCTGCCTTTTTATTGCTACCTGAGGAAGGGGGAGGATGTACCCCCGTAACGTGTAGTGGCATATTAATCCTTAATAAATCTTCATCAATAATCTTATCACTACCTTCTTCTGAGCAGCGCGGCCGATACCGTGATTTGTTTTTTTTTGTTTGCTCTCCACGAAACGTTAAGTAGGGATGTTAGCGTAAAGGATTTTAGTATGTGTAATGTAGTAGATACATCCTGATTGCTGAGGGAACTAGAGCCAGGATGGGAGGAGTGTGAGAGAGTAGAGGGTGGGTTAGCGAGACCGGCCAGGAAGAGGGTCAGTTCTGCCAAGTGTTGCTGAAGTAAGGACAAGCTCTGTACCAGAGTCTATCGCAAAACTAGGAGGTATCTTTCAATGGTCATCTTGTGACAGGCTTAGGAGAGTTCGGGGACCAGTCGGGGAAGGGGTCAAGTGTACTGCTGGCGGGCCAATATACAGGTCGAAAGACTAGAATGCCGTCTGAGGTAGTGAAGCGGATCAGGGAAGCCACGGGAACAAGAAACAAGGGAAAACAGAAATCTAGACTCGGCTACTGGAAAGCTAATACCACAGCTCATCTCGTGAGAGGCTTAGGAGAGTTCGGGGACCAGTCAGGCATGGGGGCAAGTGTACTGCTGGCGGGCCAACATACAGATCGAAAGACTAGAATGCTGTCTGAGCTAGTGAAGCGGATCAGGGAAGCCACGGGAACAAGAAACGGGGGAAAACCGAAGTCTAGACTTGGCTACTGGAAAGCTAATACTATGGCTCATCTCGTGACAGGCTTAGGAGAGTTCGGGGACCAGTCAGGCATGGGGGCATGTGTACTGCTGGGGGGCCAACATACAGATCGAAAGACTAGAATGCCGTCTGAGGTAGTGAAGCGGATCAGGGAAGCCACAGGAACAAGAAACGGGGGAAAACAGAAGTCTACACTTGGCTACTGGAAGCCTAATACTCATGGCGAGGGCTACTATAAGGAAAAGTACCCGAAAGAAAGGCAGCAGCAGAACAGGAATGTATAAAAGAAGTAGACATGTCTGTCCAGAAGATTGAAAGACAAAGCAGTTGTTGTTGTGTTGCAAAGAATCTCTCTGTGTAATGTGTTGCTGTGCCACAAAGGTGACCAGTTGTGGGGACGCACCCCTGAAGACCCAAGTAAGCGTCGCACCCACCAGCTGGGGCTGAACACAAACACCAGTTCAGTTTAGGAGACTGGAGTGGAGCAGTGCCGGCCATCCCTTGACTCCCCTCTACTCCATCACGACCATTTACTGGGATGCTCAAACTTTGGGATGAAAACCCTACTACTCCACAGGGACATTGGCACCACACAAATTTGTGCAGATCATAGAGCTGCAAACTGACCTGAAGATTCTTGTGGCATTGCCATAGAAAGTGTCTGTAGCAAATCTGCAACGTGTAAACATAGCCGTAGAGGAAGCTCTATATCATAAGTGTCCCCGGTTGGGACTATCTGGGTCAATTGTTTATTTTTTTCATCATTTTCTAATAACAGCTAAAATGTAAACCACAGCATGAAAATGCTTATCGCTGTCCACTTTACTTTCTTTTTTTTTTTTAATAAAAGTCCAACCTGTCCCCCCCAGCGCTGACATTATAAGAACAGTTTCTCCTTACAGGCATTTTGCCATTAGTCAGGCGATAATGACCCCTTTTGCTAGGCTAACCTTGGCACCTTATGTTTTAGTCCCCACAGAGACATTTCCGTAATTGAATTTATCAGCTATTATCAGAAATTATGAGTCGCTAGTCTTGTTGCATGCTGGCATTAAAACTCTTTAACGTTCTTTCGAGCTCTGGAATCTGAAAAAGTATAATGTATGAAGGGGAGGTTTGGATCGGCACTGCAGGTTCAGTTGCCGTATAGAGAACACTAGATTGAGCCTCCTGGAATTGCAGTCATTTCTGCTCTACATTGGGGCTAATTGAGAAGTGCTGTAAAGTAAGTAGATATGACAAGGAAAATTAACCCTTCTGCAGCAAATGGGAACACTTCTGCATCTGCTGATTTAAATGCAGCTTATCAGACAGTAAGAAAAATCAAACGATAAAAGGGTCCAGCACCAGTTCTTCGATAGAGAAGAAAGGGGCCACCATCATCTATCTGAAGTTCTGTACACACATAAGGGTACAGCACACTGAATCTGCGATATCTGCGGGATTGGTCAATCATTTGTTGTGTATGGGCGCTTCCCAACTCAGATGATGTTGGGGAAGAGAAGGTCCCTGCTGTTTATATGCAATTTGTTCTACTGGAGCGCTCCATAGGGCCTGGGGTGATACTCGTTGCCGGGTCGGGGGGATGTCACGGGTGGCCTGCTTGGTTTCATGACCCTGAGATGTCCACGGAAAGGGGATGGATGATGGGATGGAGAGGATGAGGGTGAGGATGATTGTCTCGTGACGCCACATGTGGTATGCGGCCAGGGATTAGCCGCCGTTGCTGTCGCTGTCCTCCGTGGCGGATGGTTGTAGCAGCAAGGATGGTTCAGCTCCCCACAGGTGGAGCGGGCGCCAGGGAGGGTGATGAGAGGAGTTATGGCGGTTGGCGCCGAAACGCGGGGCACCGGCAATCAAAAGGCTGAGTCAGCTGCTGTTGTTCCAGATGTCTTTACTCACTGTTCCAGTCCTGTCCCAGAGTACCGGTCACCGTCGTGGTGTGCTCCAGCCAATCCCAGTTAAGTTAGAGGTAGCCACCGGTATTTTGAAAGTGTCCTTTCTAAGTGATGCCCCTCCAGTAGTGAGTAACCCGGGCTGAGCATCCAAGCCTCAGGCCCCATGAAAGAAAAAGAAGAAGAGAGTGGTGTCTAGTCACGAGAACTGTAGTCCCGGCTTGACTAGACTGAGGATTGTGTAAGGTTGCTCCTACTTCTACCCCAAGTGGTGCCCGCCCCCCAGGTGGTTATCCTAGTGACCGGGAAAGTCCCATGCCTCGTGATGGCCACCCCCCAAGCCTACCCTAATCCAGCTCCCCAGGGCAAAGGCTCCTAAGCTGTATGTAAAGTGTAACTGTGGAAACACCGGTGATTAACCCCTCCTTACCCGAGATGGATACTGCACCTTAAGTGAGGTGCAGTACCCTGTGCCAACTGAAGCCTCAGGGGTGCCACACTACAGCTAGATGAGCTGCCGCCAGAGTACACAATACAGAGAAAAAAAGAGAAACTCTTGCTCCTGTGTATAGAGCAGTACTGAGCAGTGTAGCTGTGAATCCAACTCTAGGGTGAGCTAAACACATACTAGAAAGCTGCTGCATGTTCTGTTTTTCTGCTTCTCTCACTGTGTTTCTTCCTCCCCTATCCAAAGACTTCAATAAGTAGCCTTAACACTAGACGTCCCAGAGAGGGGTCATTTAACATTTATACCTTTGGAACCCAGAGACGGGTAGAGTGACCTGAAGGATTTTAGCTAACATCCTATAATCATCGTCTTTTGTTCTGTAATTAAGGCCATTACTGTCGCACCACAGGAGGTTGTTGTTTTCCATTGAGTTTAGCCATTTAGTTTCTAGTTAGTTCTTTTCAGTTCAGACTAAGGGTCATTTGACCCTCTTTCGGGACTTCAGGGGGGAGCTCGAAATTTCTGGGACTTCTAGTGTTAAAAGCAGACTTTGCACGTTGCGACATCGCAAGCCGATGCTGCGATGTCGCACGCGATAGTCCCCGCCCCTGTCGCAGGTACGATATCTTGTGATAGCTGACGTAGTGAAAATTATCACTACGCCAGCTTCACATGCACTCACCTGCCCTGCGACCGTCGCTCTGGCCGGCGACCCGCCTCCTTCCTAAGGGGGCGGGTCGTGCGGCGTCATAGCGACATCACACGGCAGGCGGCCAATAGCGGCGGAGGGGCGGAGATGAGCAGGATGTAAACATCCCGCCCACCTCCGTCCTTCCGTATAGCCGCCGGCGGCAGGGAAGGAGATGTTACTCGCTCCTGCGGCTTCACACACAGCGATGTGGGCTGCCGCAGGAGCGAGGAACAACGTCGGACCGTCGCATCAGCGTAATTATGGATTACGCCGACGCTGCACCGATGATACGATTACGACGATTTTGCGCTCGTTAATTGTATCATCTAGGCTTTACACAGTACGATGTCGCATGCGATGCCGGATGTGCGTCACTTTCAATTTGACCCCACCGACATCGCATGTGCGATGTCGCAACGTGCCAAGCCACCCTAAGGGTCATTTGACCCTTTTTCGGGACTTCAGGGGGGAGCTCAAAATTTCTGGGACTTCTAGTGTTAAAGTGTCCCCTCGGTAAGTAGTCAGACTTGTTTTGACCAAGACGGATGTTAGTGGTTTTTCAGAGTGAGTTAGGAGCTCAGGAGGCAGAGGAGAATTGGTGTCTCATAAGTGGAGAAAGAAGACTTTCTCTGACAAGATATATTGCAAAGTTTCTTATATTTTCTTGTACTATTGATTTCTGTAAAGTTTGTTGATGTGACAATGACAAAATTAGGGGCTCCATAACGGACACAAAACTTTCCTATGTGCTACGTATGCCTGAAATCTGTAGAGTATGAAAATTACATTAATATTCTCCTATTTTTTTATTTTGTTAGTGTGAATTTCCTGGAAATCACCAACTAGTGATTGAAAGTTCTTTGGGTAAAGCGCAGCCTGAATGATCCGTCATCCTCAAAACTCCTTCCTGCAACAATCCAAGCTTTGTCTACCGATAAGATCCAAATAAAACCAGCCAGACTAGAAAACATTTATTTTAAGGAAGAATGAAATGATCCTGCAATCTGCTGTCTGCAATACATATGGCCGAAAGAGGGAAAATGGATAACGGAGAATCTTTAGAAATAATCACTAAAGCTCTATATGAAGACACCCGGAAAAAATTATCTGTAACTTAATATTCTTGTGATACGGACAGATCATGTACAGCTGTTCACTGTATGTAGATACACATCTTTACGATGAAAAAACACCATCTGTCCATTTGTCTGCACCGAGCGAAACGCTGTCTCCTCTGTGTTTATCCCTTACAGATAGGAAATCTTTTAGTTATAAATGTATTTGCTTGAGGAACGAAGAAAAATATAGGTGCCACTACATAGTAACAATAAAAGCCTTCACTTTGTCTTTATGAAGCGACGGCGATTACTTTGGGTGAAAGTGGCTGCTCTCGTCTGCGCGGCAGACAGGCCGTATTTCACTGCTTGAGTCCAAAAAAAACCAACACATTGCTAAATAAAATATTAATATTACCATTATTTTGTCAAACGGGGTTTGAACAATGTGGATCTACATATGATTGGACGCGGCACAAACTGATCATTATTTTCAAACAAATACCTTGTAAATCCTCGCAGCCTGACAAATACGAGGATAAAAACAGCCGGGAACATTGTGTATTTAATAACACAAGCATTACCCTTTTGTGTTTTCTGCAAAGAAATGACCACCTACTTCAAAACAGCTTGGCATATTTTTATTTGCAGTCACCGTCAGGGCAGAAACTCCATAATCCAGGGCAGAATGGACATTGCACAGTATCTGTTTAGTTTTTCTGACATTGTCCTACATTAAAATGATAATCCATTCTGCAAGTGATGGTTTATCAGCAGGATATGTCATCACTTTATGATCATTGAGGGTCCAACCTCTGGGAACCCGTCGATATTGAAAACAGATTTTTTTTTTCCCTGACTAGTAGTGCTCTTGGTTCCCCAGCTATGCAAAAACTGCAGCACAGCCTCGTTAACTTGATTGGAGCTGCTGCACTTTTGCAGACGGATCTCGTGTATATATTTGTACCATATCACAGCTCTGTACAATTCATGTGAGGCCCAAGGATGTAATTTTCACACAGAGCAATCCTCTAACAAGTGATACTTAAGAAGACTTCTAACTCCACCAATGGTTAATCAACCGTCTCATGATACGCTTCTCTGGAACCACAGAATGTTTTCAGTCTATGTTGGTGCCATTTGTACAGTACAAAGGATAACAAGGGTACTACTCCCAGTAAGTAATTATTGCAACTTATCTATTAAGGCAATAGAAGGCTGATAACACTACAGTGTGAAATGGTTTACTACGAGTGCAATGATTTCAGCCCATAACTAGAATAGATTGCTCATTTAGGTTGATCAGTGCTCATTTATAGGCCCTCCAAATGTCACGCTAGGTTCGGGGAAGCACCAAGCGAGCGGCAAAAGGTAAGGTAAGGGGACCCCTGTGTCGCACCCAGGAATATGGGGTACTCGGTTCCGGGCAGTGTACGTCTTGGGAATGTCACGATGGTGGCCGTTACCCGGTTCCGTGCCCTGGGCTCTTTTTGTAATGGGGATATTTACAGGGGATTGCTGAATAAAGTTAATGTGTGACGCCACTTGCGGTGTTGCGGCTATATGTAGGAAGCCGCCGCTGCTGAATGTCACTACTGGGGCTGATGGTATTAGCAGCTGGTATGGTAATCCCAGTAGGGTATTGCCCCAGAGGGTGTATGGTGCAGTGGGCGTTGGAGGAAGGAGTCCAGACAGGTATTCAGTGCAACTGGTTTACTCATTGCTGAGATGTCAACTGGTTGCCCGAGGCCGGCTGGTTTTACCTCCAGGTCCCCTTCGTCCCAGTGCCAGTTTGGTTCTCTGATACCTTCTTCCCCTGCACCTGTCTCTGGTAAGTGGGTCCCCATTGTATGGAACACTGGGGGTCCCCGTTATGTGGTTTGTCCACTTCTGTCCGCCTGACGGTAGCGTGAACCCTGTGGGGTTGGAGTTTCTGGGCCTGTCCCCGGTTCTCCCTTTGCTACTGAGTCTTCGGATTCTTTAGGGTCAGCAAGGTTCTTGATGGTCCATTTGCTGTGCAGGTTTTAACAGCTCGGCTTGAAGCTCTTTCCTGTCCTAGGGTCCTGAACCCCATCGGTGCGTAGTTCCAGGAGTACTCCACCGGCAACTACCTCTCCTGGGTACCAGGTCACCGTTAACCCAAGTCAGGGAGTCATTTTACTTCCACTTTTACATCTCTGCTGTCAACTCTAGACTGACTACTGACTTCCTGTCTTCCCGACTACTCTCCACAGTTTGCCCCTCCCACCTGGTCTACTAGTGGACCTCTAGCCGGCCATCCATGGTCCCACCCTAGCTGGGTACCATTATATGGGGGATTTGTTTGGGAAAACTGTGATTACCTAGGTTTTTGGTCTTACCGGCACTGGGGTTCTGGGTCCCTAAGGGGGTAGGCCCTGGATCCTGGTTGGGATGTAGAACCTTGTAGCACCCTGATGGCTTCAGGGGCACTACACCTGCATCTAGAGAAGGGGAAGATGGTGACCCCTGACCAAACCTACTGCTGGTCCTTGGGGTCCCTCACCACCCTAGATAGGTTCTCCACGTATGCACCAAGCCATATACCTGACCCTAGGTATCCCAACATGAAACAGCTTTTGACTATACTTTTTGTATGGACCATTTATGTACTTGTGCAAGTTAATTATCAGCCTTGTTGCACCTCTTGGTATATTTTCTAACTCCATGGCATGCTTTTTATATACTGGTGCCCAGAGCTGAACTGTATATTCCATTGAGACCAGTGACGGCCTTTGAACTGGAGCATCTCATCTGGCTCTCTTCATTTAAATGAGTTTCATTTCTCTTGGCACTAAAATGGTTAAGTGCTAGTTTTGCTATTGCAGCTTTTCCAAAGCAGTTCCTTGCTGAGTGATCAGCTGCACTTACTAAGTAGTCACGCCCTTCAGCTTTAAATAGTGGTGTATCCCAGCATTCCCTGCTAAAGATATAAAGTCATATGTGACCTGGCTCCCTTTGTGGAAGGTTCTGCAAGTCAAGTTCCTGTGCTCAGGCTATATCCTTTTGGTTGTTAATTTTCCCCCTGTTTGTCTTTATTACCCTGGTGTGTTAGTGCAGCGTTAAGGTCTAGTGAACCCCACCTGCCCCTCACTGGTCATGGATACTATATGGTCTTCTGATTGTCCCAGGTTCCTGATCGGCGATAGTTGTGGAGACTGTATAGTTGCAGGTGAGGTTAGGTGATGCCCACCTACCCCTCGCACTACTTCCTTGGCCTCCCTTTGATTTTGTGTCCCCAGTGCCCCCCTTTTCTGTGTTTTTTTGTTGTGTATCAGACGTACAGAGGTCTGAATGCACCTCACCATGCTTGCAACACCCGGCAAGCGTGACAAGCGCCATCATAATCCACGGTCCCTTTTCTGCAAGTGACTCTCCTAGTCTTATTCCCACAAAAAGAATATATGCTGCTGGCAGGTTAAAAATGCCCAGATACATAACATTATATATATATCAACATTGAATCTTATAACTAAATAAGATGAATATTAGTGGACCCGGCACTGAGTTTAGAACACCTGTTATAACCAGAGACCATTCAGAGAAGCAGTCATTCACCCCAACTCTCTGGTACAATACTTGAGACCATTTTTCATCCAACTGCAAATCTTACTTTCTAAACTTATAGACCTTAGACGTCTGATGTATAACTTATTATCACGCTTGCTGAGTAAGACAAGCATGGTGGGAGCGTTCAGACCTATGTGCGTCTGACGCGCAACAATACAAAGCTAACAGAGGGGACCAGTGGGACACCTCCTATCTTCACCTGTAACTCTCCTAGCCAGTACCTATACAGTCTCCGCAACTGTCGCCAATTAGGAACCTGAGACCCTGAGAAGACTCTATAGGTGCTCTGACTAGTGGAGGGCAGGTGAGGTACACTAGACCCCACCACTGCACTAATCAGACACAAAGTAAGGGAGGACAAATGGGGAAAAGGCAACAAAAAGGATAAAGCCTGAGAGCAGGAAACTTCCTCAGCAGAACCTTCCTCCAAGGCGGTCAGAGATTAAATGACTTTGTATCTTCAGTAGGGATTGCTGGGTAACACCACTATTTAAAACCTGAAGGGCATGACTGCAAAGTAAGTGCAGCTGAAACACTCAGCTAGGAACTGCTTGGAAAAGCTACAAGAAAAAAAATGACATTTATACATTTCAGTGCTAAGAGAAACGAAACCCATTTAAATGTAGAGAGGCAGATGAGCGGCTCCAGTCCAAAGACTGTCACGGATCTAGAAAAACAAGGAGACGAACGTGACAATTATATGGTAAAGTGTCAAAGTAAAATAAAAAAAACTATCTCCTTAGCTTCCGCTCTGACAAGACTTTTACTCACTTCTTCATAAAAACATCTCAGGTTAGTTTGACAAATTTTGTCCTTAGTAAAAACCTGCTGTCGATCACTCATATACTCCTATATAACATTTCTTACAAGCCCCTCAAAACATTTTTCCTATAATGGATGTTAAGGTTTTGGGTAAAATTATCTGGAGACAAAACGACATATATTCAGCAGCACATCTCGAGTTTACACAGGGCCAGAAGCCAAAGAGGCCTGTGTGCAAGAACAGTATATGGGCCCTTTGCAATCCAGTAGCTCATCATAATGCACAATTCCACTTGATTTAGAGGTGGAAATTGGTCCTCTTACCTCTTGGGCCGCTGTAACGATGGGATATCAGGGCAATGTGCTGCCGACAAGAATGATGTTAAGGTCCTGCAAGCATGATCTTGAATTGAGACTAAGCACACAAGTGTCTACAAAATGCTAGGATTTTGCTTTCCAAATGACCTAAAAGTTGGCAGCACTTACACGTCAGGTTCCCTAGTACAGTGGAACCTTGGTTTACGACAACACTCCGTTCTGGGAGTGTGCTTGTAAACCAAGTTACTCGTCTAGCAAAGCAAAATTTCCCATAGGAAATAATGCAAGCTCAGGCAATTCGTTCCACAACTTGTCCAATGTCCCATCCTGGTCCCCTATTATGCTATTCCACACCCACACCCACACCCACACCCACACACACACACACACACACACACACACACACACACACACACACACACACACACACACACATATTATGCTCACCTTACCTTCCATTCCATTGCCGGCCTCCCAGTTCTTGTAGTTCGCCGGTACAGGATGTGTATTGGGCAACCATCGCGACCGATGCCGGAGCTTCTGCTGCCAGAGCGCTGACGTCAAAGGCTTGCCTCTGATTGGTCAGCGTACTGCCTTTGAGAAGCGGCTGACAGCGGAAGTTCCTCCATTGTCGCGATGGTTACCCGATACCCATCCTGTACCAGCAAACTACAAGAACCAGGAGGCCAGCGATGGAATGGAAGGTAAGATGAGCATAATATGTGTGTGCGCATGCGTGTTTGTGTGGACTGCAAGAGCGGGTCAGAGCGCAGTGAAAGTACAGAACTGGAAGTGTGTGCGGTAAGTATTTGTTTGTACAGCAAAGCATTCTTTAGAAATTTACAGCAAGCTTTGCTCGTATAGAGAAATACTCGCACACCAAGTTACTCGTAAACCGAGGTTCCACTGTATCTAATTCTTCTGTAGAAAACAAACAATTTTTGTTCAGCCACTATATTGTTGGACATTAGCAGCGTTTCCAATTTTTCTTCCTGCTTTAACATCTGTGTGATTTATTCAACCACCGATATCATTGTATAAGGGGCACTTTGCACACTACGACATCGCAAGCCGATGCTTGCAATGTCGAGCGCGATAGTCCCCGCCCCCGTCGCAGCTGCGATATAATGGTGATAGCTGCTGTAGCGAACATTATCGCTACGGCAGCTTCACATGCACTCACCTGCCCTGCAACGTCGTTCTGGCCGGCGAACTGCCTCCTTATTAAGGGGGCGGGTTGTGCGGCGTCATAGCGACGTCACACGGCGGGCGGCCAATAGAAGTGGAGGGGCGGAGCTGAGCTGGACGTAAACATCCCGCCCACCTCCGTTCTTCCGCATAGCCGGCGTGAGCCGAAGGACGCAGGTAGGAGATGTTCCTCGCTCCTGCGGCTTCACACACAGCGATGTGTGCTGCCGCAGGAACGAGGAACAACATCGTAACATCGGTCCTTCCGAAATTATGGAAATGACCGACACTACACCGATGATACGATTTCGACGTTTTTGCGCTCCTTAATCGTATCAAAAAGGATTTACACACTACGATATCGACTGCGACGCCGGATGTGCGTCACTTTCAATTTGACCCCACCGACATCGCAGCTGCGATGTCGTAGTGTGCAAAATGCCCCTAACTTCAAAGTAATGAACCAGAAATCAAGGTAAGGAGTAAGGTAAACATTTTCCTAAATGTTTAATGTGATGTAGTCACTGTTCACAAAGACCATGAGAGACTACCTATTGTGTGAGGTTTAACATTAAGCAGGCCTCAGTGTCTGAACTTTACAGTCGGGGCATTGCAGACACATTATTGTGACTCACATCGGTATAATTTATCGCAAGACATCCTAAGCAAACGTATTGCATTGTGCCATGTGACATATCCGGCCGCTCACGCCGGCTTTACATATTTATAGGCAGATAAGATTTTGCAAGAGGATATTCTGAAACTTTGTCAAAAAGCGTGCCACACTCGGCTCACTCAATTCTTCAAACTTTGCCAAACTTTTGAAGGACTCTTTCACTTCATAAATCAGCTGGCAGTTTAGATTATCCTGGCAGCACCTTTAAGGAACAAATCAAGATCATAGGGAAGGAAGGGGATCACATCGAAAGCTTGACTGGATACAGGTGTTTACGTTTACAGATGAGCCACAAATGACTGGATCTTTGACAGCTGTTGATGCTATCAGCGATGTGCAGCTATTATTGGCCGCGGTCACAGGGGCTCTCAGACCCTTTCCCTTAGCAAAGACTCCACAGCTGATAACATTTGGCTGAACTTTCAGATCATAACCTCCCTTCTGACTTCATGCCGTCAAACTGGCGAAACCGACGAAAAGAAGAGACACAGAGGGAAGACAAGTGAGGCATTATTGAGTAGGCTGTTTTCACATCCATTAAGAGGCAGAGCGGTGAATGGAAAGGACGCTCAGGTTGACAAGATATAATAGGTTTGTGGATCTGTGTCCATTTACAAAGGTTAAAAATAGAGGGTATAAGATTGTGACGTAACATCAGGCAACTCCGTGTTAAATGTATTATATACCATTACAATCAAAAACCTACCGTATATACCATTATAATCAAACAACCTATATACATACCGAGGCAAAATGTGCCGCTTCCGGGGCTCTAATGCACAATGTGTAGCAGCGCCCTCACCTTAAAGACTGCTTTACAACATACGATCCAGCATACGATATCGTATGCGATCGTACCCGCCCCCATCGTATGTGCGGCACGTTCAATTTGTTGAACGTGACGCACAAACGAGTAACCCCCCCGTCACACGTACTTACCCGTCCATACGACCTCGATGTGGGCGGCGAACATCCACTTCCTGGAGTGGGAGGGACGTTCGGCGTCACATCGACGTCACACGGCAGCCGGCCAATAGAAGCGGAGGGGCGCAGATGAGCGGGACGTAAACATCCCGCCCACCTCCTTCCTTCCGCATTGCCGGCGGGATCTGCGGGACGCAGATAAGGTGCTGTTCATCATTCCCGGGGTGTCACACACGATGAACAACCTGACGTTCAATTTTTAGGAAATGAACGACGTGCATGCGATGAATGTTTTACCGTTCAATCGCAATCGCACGTACCTGTCACACACTGCAATGTACCTTACGATGCCGGATGTGCGTCACTTACGACGTGACCCCGCCGACACATCGTAAGATATATTGTAGCGTGTAAAGCGCCCTTTACACAGACCAGTTGTGTAAGTAGCTGCTGCGTCTACACAGTTAAAAGAGGTGGTTCACCCCTTTTCATTACTGGCTACATCATTATGTTGAGAATCAAGTTTCTCTCAACTACCTTGTGTAGCCAATAGTGCCTATGAGAGGTCCGCACTCCTCCTTCGTGTGACCACCGGGCTCTGTGACCTCTGATGTCCGGTGATGTCACATCAACTGAGGTGGGCCGCAGTCTTCCCGAGTAACTGGGCGGTGGGCGGCATTTCACCGCTCATCACAGCCCAGCATCACAGCGCAACATCTCCCTGCTGTTTCCTTCACTGCAGAGCACCACAAGCAGGAGCAACACCGGCCTGTAATGAATGGTGAAACGCCGCCCAAAGTCCAGTGACTCAGAAAATGTTGTCAGCCGCGGTGATAATGCACGGATCCATGTTGCAAGGGTTTGTACACAATTCCTGGAAGCTGAAAACATCTCAGTTCTTGCATGGCAGCATACTCACCGGACAAGTCATTAATTGAGCATGTTTGGTACACTCTGGATCGGCTCCTACAACAGCGTGCTCAAGTTCCGGCAAATATGCAGCAACTTCGCAACCATTGAAGAGGAGTGGACCAACGCTCCACTGGCCACAATCAACAACCTCATCAACCCTAGGCGAAGGAGATGTATTGAACTGTGTGAGGCAAATGGTGGAAACACCAGACACTGACTAGTTTTCTGACCCCCAATACGTAAAACTGCATATTTTAGAGTGGCATTTTATTGTGGCTAGCCTAATGCACACCTGTGCAATAATCATGTTGTCTAATCAGCATCTTGATTTGCCACACCTGTGACGTGGATGAATTACCTCGGCAAAGGAGAAGTGATCACAAACACTGATTTAGACAAATTTGTGAACAATATTTGAAAGCAAAAGACCTTTTGTGTACATGGGAAAAGTCTAACATCATTGAGCTCAGCTCAAGAAAAATGGGACCAAGAACAAACGTGTTGCGTTTATATCTTATGTTTAGTATAGTTGCTGTAAATTGCTGACGCATTATTCTAACCAACGCTCAACCGTAGAAAATGTACAAGACATAATAAATAACTTTTATTTATACAGGGCTAACGTGTTCCATAATACTTTATTATTGGTCAAAGGTAAAAACAAAAAACCCATGAAACATGAATATTGAGATAAAACAGGTAGAGAAACCTTCCCACTACATGTGGACATCACTGGAGATTGTAACAGGATTATAGCCTCCTCTAAATCACTGTTGGGAGATCCAGTCTCTCATACATCCTATTGTCTCAAAAGGAGGATTATATCTTGGAACAAATGTCCTAGGACAATGTTTCCCTTCACTTGTGTCAAGGTCTGGTTTTCCTTTTGAGTCATAAATACATACAAAATACCTGGTCTCTAAAATGGGATGTTTGAGGGGCCATAAGGTGCCCATACACGTTAGACAATTGACAGCTATGCCACCTGACAACTCATACACATAAACCTGCAGTTTTGCGGATTGTGTGTGTTTTTGATGGGTGGCTTTTTTCTTGGAGAACGAAAGGATCGGGCATTCAAGTTATCGAGGGAGAGTCAGGAGGTCCAGTCCTGGCAAAATTGGTGGATTTGGCTGACTCTGATTTAATGTGTATGTTGGTCTTATAAAGGGTGCTTTAAACGCTGCGACATCGTTAACAATATATCGTCGTGGTCACATCGTTAGTGACGCACATCTGGCGCCGTTAGCAACATCGCAGCCTGTGACACCAAGGAGCGACGATCAACGATCGCAAAAACGTCAAAAATCGTTGATCATTGACACGTCACTCCTTTTCATAATATTGTTGTAAAAAATACAAAAAAAGACAGTTTGCGCTCTGATAATGCTAAAGTATGGAAACCATGAATATGTGAACATGGACCTGCATTACTGCTAAGGAAAATCTAAGAAAAATGAGATATTTAGCATATAGAAATGGCCATTTGTATATCTGCCCAGTTGCCGCTTCACGGCATATCTCGTAACTGGGTACCTAACGCTATTCTGAAACCTCTCTCTGGGTTAAAAACCTCCTGTGTATGGGCACGTAGGAACCTGCTATATAGAATGAGATTACCTGTGGCAACTGGGGGAGGGGTGCACGGTCAGAAGGTATGACCCTCTTGATATAGACAAAAAAGACTGCCTGCACTCAGCCTCATCGACCTGACGTGTGAGCGACGATCAACGATCGCAAAAACGTCAAAAATCGTTGATCATTGACACGTCACTCCTTTTCATAATATTGTTGGTAGGGCATGCCGCAGGTTGTTCCTCATTTCTACGGCATCACACATCGCTATGTGTGACACCGCAGGAATGACGAACATCTCCTTACCTGCGTCCACCGGCAATGAGGAAGGAAGGAGGTGGGATGCATGTTCCGGCCGCTCATCTCCGCCCCTCCTCTGCTATTGGACGGCTGCCGTGTGACGTCGCTGTGATGCCGCACGAACCGCCCCCTTAGAAAGGAGGCGGTTCGCCGGCCAGAGCGACGTCATTGGGCAGGTAAGTTCGCGTGACAGGTGTTAGCGATGTTGTGCGCCACGGGCAGCGATTTGCCCGTGACGCACAACTGACGATATCAGAACAGATATTGCAGCGTGTAAAGTACCCTATACAGAAGACCTGGTCTTTAAAGTGAAATGTTTGAGGGGCCATAAGGTGTCCATACATGTCAGACAATTGACAGCTATGCCACCTGACACCTCATACACATAAACCTGCAGTTTTGTTGATTGGGTGTATTTTTGATGGGTAAAATATATCATTGCCCAATGATGGTGGCTTTTTTCTTGGAGAACGAAAGGATCGGGCATTCAAGTTATCGAGGGAGAGTCAGGAGGTCCAGTCCTGGCAAAATTGGTGGATTTGGCTGACTGATTTAATGTGTATGTTGATCTTTATAACTCTGGAATTGATGGCTCCACTTACATGATCATGTGTCTATGTCATGTCAGAAGATCGTGTTTGTTTTTTTCACCTTGAACGATACTACTAGCCTTATGAGAAAATGTTTCTTTTACACTGATGCATGTTTTATTTAAGTTTTTGTGATTTATATTCTTGTGCTTCTTTTATAAATTATGACTTTGAAAGTGCACAGGGGAAAAAAAATGTCCCCTTCTCACCATAAGACGGAGAACAAATAAATTAGCTAACAAAATGCTTGTTTATCCATCTCTGAAAAGTTTCTTTGCTCATTAATCTTAATCAACCCCCAGAATATTCAGAGTTTCTTTCGTCATTGCCTGGGGCTACTCAATGCAACAACTCATGACAGACAAATCTTAATTTTATTTGAATTCTCCGTTAGAGTTGATAGATACGCAGTAAAGACTGATTTACAAATATCTTATTTAGAGGCTCAGGGTATAGGAAAGCTATTAATGTAAGTACAGAGTATTAAAGCACCACAGTCTGTTAGTGGAGAAGTGTTAAATGGAGTTACAAGTATGATACCAGGAAAAAGGGAAAATATAGATGAGACAGTCAATAAATATATATTGGATTAATAAATATACTGCATGTGAAATGCTGTTAGGGCCACAATGACAATAGGCACCTGAGTTTTGCTTTCCTGGACGTTATGATAAAACACTTAATTCCAGCCCCGGGGTAAAATCTCATAGGGAAAGCGAGGATAGCTATATCCAGGCTACGTGTCGTAGACGATTTAAAAAAATGACATCTGTAAATCTTCCTGTAATGCTAAAACCAATGAAATATTACTTGTATTTTTATGGTAATAAGAAACAGATAAAGGTGGTTCTACTACCAGTACTGACTGGGTGACAGTAGAATGACTTTTCCCGCACACGATACTTTGTTGCTTTCAATAGGGTAGGATGACTATATGCTCGACCTATATATTACCCCATGTTATAATAACACAGTAAAGTTGCTAATGTTGCAGTGATTAACCAAAAAAAAAATTGGTACCGTATTTTTCGGACTATAAGGCGCACACAAAAGCCTATGATTTTCTCAGAAATCGAAAGTGCGCCTTATAGTCCGGTGCGCCTTGTGTATGAATACAAGTGAGCATTATGCCTCCTGTTAAGAGACATGCTTACTCACCTAAACCAGTCGCTCCGGTGCTGGTTGATCAGATGGGCCGCGCTGTTCACCGGGACCGGTGCCTCCTCTTTTGGCCATTTTGCTTCTCTGTCTTCTGAAGCCTGTGTGCATGACCCGTCCACGTCATACACACTCGCCGGCATGGAGGTCCTGCACAGGCGCACTACAATACCGTACTTTGATCTGCCCTGAGCAGGGCAGATCAAAGTGCGCCTGCTCAGGACCTCAGTGCCGGCGAGTGTGTATGACGTGGACGCGTCATGCACACAGGCTTCAGAAGACAGAGGAGCAAGATGGCCGAAAGAGGAGGCGCCGGTCCCGGAGAACACCGCCACCCATCTGACCAACCAGCACTGGAGCGACCGGTTTAGGTGAGTAAAGTGTTTTTTATATTCTACAGTGCGGCCTGCGCTGTTATATACAGCATGTTACAATGCTGTACATAAGAGCAGCGTTGGACTGGCTACCGGAGGAATCACCAGTAATACCAGGCCTGAATTCAGGTACCTGCAGTGCACTCCGGAGCTCTCACCTGAGCTCCGGCGTGCAGCCTAGACTGCACCGCGAGCGCCGAGTGATTGATTCCCCGGCAATTGCGGTTCAGTTCATGACAGCTGCAGATATCCCGGGCTGATCTCCCGTGCTGTCACCTGAACTCCAGATTGCACCCCGGACTTTTCGCAGCTGTCATGAACTTAATGCAATGCGGCTTATAATCCGGTGCGCCTTATATATGAACCTAGGTGCCTTAGCAGGTTCTTATTGCTAATGCGCCTTATAATCCGGTGCGCCTTATAGTCCGAAAAATACGGTAATTTTGGCTTGGTTCAGTAAGTACCTAGAAACCAGGGTCCTGCAAAACAGCACATCGTGTTCCTCTACCCTTTATAATTCCCCTTAAGCTCGGTGAATAGATCTCTCTTCACAGAACACTAGGTAATTAACTGCAGTTATGTCAGCAATTTTTTGAAAAATTTCCACGGTGCACAGAAGCTCATCCTCTCCCTATGAAATACACATCGACTGCAGTGACTCTGCCATGCATTACAATGTGTGTGTCTTACTCTTTAACCAAGCCGCTAATCACGCAAATTATTGCAACTAATTACATCTGAAGGTCTAATTAATTCTTTCAGTACCACATCATTTAGTACGCGTTCACAACACAGCACCTGTTTTGAAAATCCGAGCAGTTAATTTGTTTATAAACAAACACTATTTGCATAAAATGTATAATGAATGGTTTAGCGGGTAGTACAATGCCAGGGCTTTGTCTTAGCAGATTTGAGGTCATCAAAGGCCACGTTAAATTAATTTTAAACCTCATAAATTAATGTAAATAGAATGTGTGAGTTCCTCATTAATAAAGAAAACATCCCTACCATGTAAGCTAATGTGTTAATTAATATCCCACCAATGAGCTTGTGTTTTGGGAGCCAATAAGACGTAATATTTGCTGTGATCTGAAATTACAAAATAAGAGCTTGGTGGGAAAAGACAAAAATTGGATCCTGATACATACACGGGAAAAAAATAATTAACTTTTCAACACGCGATTGTTAATGAATTGCGATGGGATTGATTGAGAATATTAACCCAAATTTATTAGTATTTATAGGGGAATCAAAATTGTAGTTTTTGATTAGAATTTCTAATAACTTATCACTGGGGGTCTGACCGATGGGACCACAATCGACTATTGAGAAATGTAGAGCCTATCCCAAATTGAGCTAAGGTGATAAGGATTAACCACCCTTCATTCACTGACTGTGGCCTGAATTCCACTTGCATATGACTTGCACGAATCTCGTATCGTATCACCCGGCACGGCTGCACCCTCTTCGGACACAAGCGTCTCAGCTACACAGATATACATGCAGCCAACCAACTCCTGTCAAAAGAGTGTGCAACCGAGCCGGGTGATACGAAGCGAGAATCGAGAGAGTCATATGTAAGTGAAACTCCGGCCTGATGGAAATATCGGAGAGCTGTATTCAGCTTTCTCTGGGACACAAATGGATACATTTAATTTTTGTGAATATCCCTTTAAGCTGCTTCACTGATCAGTGTTATCTACCTGCTGGGATATATAGGCGCTGGCAATGCCCTTGATGTACTATGGTAGTAGCAGAGGTAATTATATAGACATTTCGTAACCAGATGCATAAAGTTAAGACATCTGATGAAGGCACTCATGAGTATTCAACCCGAATTCTGATTTTGCCTCTTAGGACCCCAAACATCAGAATTGGCTCAAATGTCTGAAGCTTGGCGTCCACGTCAGGATTTTGCGATCTGTTTATTAACTATGGTTTTTGGATTGGCCAAAAACTAACAGTTTCATATATGTTTGGCTGTTAGTTCAACTCATGAAACCCAAGGCTATTCCTGAAATCAGATTACGGGATCTGGAAATGTGGACATACAAAGCCAACTTTAAGCCCCCCAAATAATTAGACTTACATCAGCCAAACTCGCTGATATCGGTGGGAATGGCCGATAGTCTAATGTGTGTGTGGGGGGGTCTCTTGACTCCCCCCAACTCAAGATGTCAGGGACAGGAGGACCTGGCGCACCAAATGTCAGACTGCCGATCCTTTTGTTCTTGACAGGGGGCTGTTCTCTCATAGAAAACACCGGAGCGCTCTGCCGAGCTAAGTACTTTTGTGTGTCGGGGACTTAAGAACGATTGTGGAGGATCAAACCATTCTTTGGCTGACCATTGTTTATTTTGTATGGTTGGGTGGAGGCTTTAGTCATATAACAATTTATTGCAAACACAAACACATGTTTAAAGTTGCATTGCAATATTATAGCTGGAATAAAGCAACCAACTTTGCCTTTCTGGAGTCTGGGGAAAGCAAGGTGACAATCCGCGTTGGAGATGCATTGGTGCCCATGGTAGATGGTAAACAATTTTCTAAGAAACAGATATATCTAAGTTAACAACTTGGGAGAGGAGGACAAAGCAAGAATTGATCCCTCCATATTGAAATCATTCTCTTTACTCCATGTAAGAATAACTTGTGTTTGTTAGTGTAGGTGCACAGGATTGTATTTTCTCCATCTGTGAAAAATGGTGCGCTTATGTTCATCAGCGTTTGATCAGGAGATTGAGAGAAGAAGGGTTTCTCCACCTTCTCCATTCTGTCAGTTTGTGAAAATCATCCAAGTGCAGTTTGAGTTTTGTCATGGACCCATAGATTTGAATGGCCAAGTGCCACCCAATTCTCGGAGGCAAATTGTGCATGCTGCAAAATAATTGGACTTGTACACTGCCTCATTGAATAACATTGGTCTGAGTGTAATCTGATTTTTTCACAGGTAGCACTTGGACCGAAAATATCGTCGTCTGCACGCACCCTAACTGTACCGAGTAGCTAAATAAATACTGCATTAAAGGGACTCTACACCTAAATGGTACCGCTGTAAATATTGCCCTCAACTAGACAGGACACCAGAGGTTTTACATCTGCCGCCTGTGATGAACTATCACTAGACGTCACCAGAAGCACTTCGTGACGGGGGAAGTCCAACACACCAAAGGTCAGGAGCCAGGAGGTCACATATGGAACACAGGGATGAAGCAAAACCGAGATCAGAGCACAAGCCGGAGGTCAGAAGCCAGGAAGTCACATAAGGTACATGGGAGGAGCAGAGCCGAGGTCAGGGTACAAGCCGGAGGTCAGAAGCCAGGGAACAACGTCCGAGTCAGGGACACGGGAGAAGAGGGAAAACAACAGGTCCGGGGTAGGATGACAAGATCAAAACACAAACGGGAGCCAGAGCATTTACTGCAGGCAGGAACTACGACTGGCGGCGTTCCGGGTGAGGTTGCTCCCTAATGAAGTAGAGCAATCAACTGGAACGAGGCACCTGGAAAGATGCCCCTCTCAACACCAGGGCAGGAACTGAAGACAAGAATCACCCATACACCAGCGCAAAATACAAAACAGAACACCAACTCTGCTGGAGAGCAGAGCACCACGGATCAGAACCATGACATCGCTTCTATTTTATTGCTTTATTTTTATCACTTTTTTATCTATAAAGAATAATGATAAGGGGGCACATGCATACCTTCTGATTTAGGTGCCTATCATTAACGAGCATTTACTGAAAACAGGACACCTTTGGTGATGAAAAGTACAACTGTATTATCAGCAGTCCTTGACGACATTATAGTACATTTTCTGGAGACTTATCTGTATCCCACCTTTGTCCTAAAAACACTGATGAGGATGGGGGGTTGTGTTCATATTGAATTTTTGCACTCGGTCCCTCTCCATTCATCAGGCTCACATACGCATGGAAATTTGCATGTGTTAAAATTGGTCTCACTAATTTTCTCTTTCCATCCAACAAACGAGTGTCATGCAAAGGCAGTTATATCAGAGGCTGATTCATCAACGTCAGATTTGATGTGAGAACGGATAATTAATTATGTGTATTACCATGCAAATTTTTCTCACCTATTTCTGCCTGGTTTGATGACAATGAAAAGGCCACAAATGAGCTGTAGTCTCTGTGTTATCCGAGAGGAGGCTCCAGGAAAGGCATAGAAACAAAAATATATGGACATATATATATATATATATATATATATATATATATATATATATATATATATATATATATATATATATATATATATTTATATATATAAAAATTTGATTTAAATATATTATATAAATAAATAAATATTTATTTATTTATATTATATATATATTTAAATCACATTTTTTATGCTGGGGTGGAGATCATTGCACAAAAATTTTGGACATCTATTTTTTCATCATATAATCATATTTAATCTTTTTTTATATATATTATATATATTTATTATATATATAAAAATATATATATATTTATTTATATTATATATATTTAAATTAATTTTTTTATGCTGGGGTGGAGATCATTGCACAAACGTAATATATATAATATAAATAAATATATATATATATAATAATAATCTTTATTTCTATAGCGCCAACATATTCCGCAGCGCTTTACTTTACTATATATATTTATTTATTTATATTATATATATTTAAATGCAATTTTTTTATGCTGGGGTGGAGATCATTGCACAAATGTTTTGGACATTGTTTTTTTCATCATATTTAATCTGAACAGATTATTAATGTGAACTAGACTTGACCGTCCGGCTTGCGATCACATGAGAACATAATTCTTCTCTTGATGAACACCTGTTGTAAGTTTTTTCTCTTTTTGCACGCAGATGATTTGTACCGGAGACAAAACACAGATAGGATGTATCTGCAAGAAATTCATCAGCTTCATGTCTGCAATGGATTAGCCTTGTCATTAAACAGTATTTTTGCAGAAACAGGTAAAATGTTATTGAGCAGTCAGCAGACAAAAGCAGCCTGGCAGTAAATATAAGATAATTAGCGCATTGCTAGTTCATGGTGACATGGGCATCTATTGCTCTAGCTCCTAAAATCCAGGAACAAATGAAGGTATATAAAATAAAGTGTCAGGTGTAAATCTGAGTCTTCTATAAACAGGTGGCTCTACACAACCACCAAATCTAATAGAAGCCCTAATACCAGTCAGCTAATGGGTGTAAGCCCCCGAGCACCGCAAGAAAGCAACAGCTGGCTCTAAGACTTTAGGCCTATTTTAGAGGTGTATGTATAAATAATAATAATAATATTACTTTTAAATACACCATCAATTCCCAAACTACAGGAAAGTATAGAAGGGAATAACTCCAATATCCCATTACATGTCAATTTTGGAAAAGGTTTAAGAAGCAGGAATGGTATGGTAAATATGTGCTGTAAGATAACCTCCAACAAGATGTAATCTAGGATCAGTAATGTATGTACATAGTGACTGCACCAGCAGAATAGTGAGTGCAGCTCTGGAGTATAATACAGGAGGTAACTCAGGATCAGTAATGTATGTACACAGTGACTGCCCCAGCAGAATAGTGAGTGCAGCTCTGCTCAGCTGCTGCTCACTGTGGTAATTGAGGTGTGGTCGCTTCTGATCCTGGTGTGTGCTCCTGAGCTCCTGAGAAGGAAGACCTCTCCACCAGGGACCTGCTCTCTCCTCCCCAGGGAGGGAGCGGGTTGCTGGGCATGGGCGATGGAGCCAAGACCCCTGCTTCTGTTCCCCGAACCAGGCCGGCGGGGATCAAGAAAAGCCAGCAACCGGCCTGCTCATCTGAGGACTCGGGGGTGAGGCCCTTCACCAGGAGTCGCAGTAATGTGGCTCCTACTCCCCCCGGGTCTGTGGAGACCCCGAGAAGCTGCAAGGCTTCCAGCATGGAGGAAATGCCTGCAAGTGTGCATGATAGCCGTCCTTCCGGAGGAGAGCCGAGTACTCACGGAGGTGAGGCCGACCTCGCTGAGGAGGGATGGGGTTCGCAGCGACCCCGGGAGTCTGTGTCCACCTATGGCTCCCGGGTCATGAATCATCTCCGTGAGTATGAAGAGGCTAGCAAGACCATCAGGAGACTCCGGGAGGAGCTGCGCTGCACAAGCGCCAAAGCTGCCACAGCCTCCAGGGCCCGGAAGACCAAGCTCCTGGCAGAAATTAACAGCTTAAAGCAGGAAATTAATGAATTGGAGGTGAGAAAAGCATTTATTAGAGAACAAAGTGGACCGTTTAAAGAAAAACTAATGAGTGAGGACCGGTTCCGGCAGATGGCTGATAACAGAGAGCAGAGGCTGATGGGGCTGCAGCCTGAGAGCCAGGTAGATGATGATGATGATGACCAGCAGAAAGCCCCACCTGGCAGCCTGCAGAGCCACCCGCAGGCCACGTGCAGCGAGCTTCCTGCGGGACAGGCGGCAGTGCCATCTAGTCGCGGTCCTGCTGGCTCTGGGGAGGACAGTGACCACAGCAGCCAGGGAGGGGCGCTAATGGCGGAGATCAAGCTGCTGGAGTCCCCAGTGTGCCTCCAGAACTTCCACCTTGGTGATGATCTACCAGAGGAGGCACCTGGGGGCAAGAGCAAGGCGAAAAAGAACAAGCCAAAGCCGCAAGAAACGGTAAGCTACGTGTATGCCCCCCTCCCTGTACCCCCAGAGCCGGCCGCAGGGTCAGCTTGCTGTATAAGCCCCGTTGCCCAGCCCAGCCCGGGTCCTGCTGTGGATTCGGTGCAAAGGCGCGGGGAGATCACAAAGCGAGGTAGCGAGGCACAGAGCTGCGTTTCTGCTTGTAGTAGTGGGGACGTAGCAGGGGATGCATCAGCCGAGAGGCTGGACAGTGAGGGCGGCCCGGCGGCGGGCATTCGGTCAGGCCGCGATACTGTGGTGCGCTCCCCTGTGGGAGGGGGGAGCAGCCCAGTGTCGGGGGCAGCTGCGGAAGCCTCGGCACCTCTAAATACTGTTGCCGCTGATCACTCAGTTGAGAAGCGGCGGCAGTGTGAGGGGGCTGCTGGGGCTGAGAATCCCAGTCCTCCCACGAAGCCTCTGTTCTGTGTTGGTGCCGCTGGTCAACCGGATACTGATAGTGAGGATCAGCGGCACCTCACAACAGCTAAGGATCAGCGGCGCCCTGCTCAGAAGTCACTAACTGATGACGCGGAGGGCACTCATAAGACCAGGGGTGAGGGCGCCTCCAGTTCTATGGAGGTGGCTGAGCCCCTTGTGCCCGATGATGCTGAGGTTAACATGTCACCCACTCAAGGTACTGGTTCAGCAGGTGTGAATGTGGTGGTGGGGGCAAGTGAGGAAAAGTCTGAGGGTGTGAATATTGGTGAGGGTGCTGGTATGATGGATGGTGAGATGGAGGTGGGTAATGATGAGGTAATTACTGGTCCAGTTGTCCCCCCGGTGGTGGCAGCACCTGTCAGGAGTTATGCCAGTGTCACTGCTGGGGGAACCAGGGCGTCCTCCTCGTCTCCGGCCTCTGTGGACGGCATATTGCAACGGCGCCTCCTGGAGGCTCTAAAGAGGGGTGAGAGATCACTAAATGTAGAGGGTCGAGAGGTTGATCTATCCTTTTGGATAGAGAGGCATGGCCTCGGGGCCTTCCGAGAGCAAAGAGAGGGGGATACTGTGTGGTCCCTCCCGACAGCTGGGCCGGCCCGTGTGCGTAGGAATGTGGTCCGTCTTCAGTGGAGGGGCAGTGATGCGTGTCTTCCACGGAAAAAAGTTGTGGAGCTCCTGCTGGGGATGGGCTTCAAGGCGAATGACATCTACGCTTTCTTACATTTCTATGGCACGACCGAGTTTGATATCAGCTTTGTTCGGCCGGAGGGGCTTGAGCTCTTCTGGTCGAATTATGAGCTGGTAAAGAACGAGCCTGGCTGGCGAGACTTTGACGTTCAGGCAGTGTCTCGCCAAAACCAGGTCAAGAGAGTGACCGTGATGACTTGTAACGAGTCACTCTCTTGTTTTGACATCATGACGTGGCTTAGTCGGTACGGGGAGGTGGTGGAAATGCCGAAGAAAAACCGAGACGAGTTTGGTATCTGGTCAGGGGCCTGGACGTTTTTGGTAAAACTTAAGCGTTCAGGTGGTACGGTTGCCCACATCCCATCATCTGCCTTCCTGGGTAGGGATCGTATCCTGGTCCACTACCAGGGGCAACCGAAGCTCTGTCACAAGTGTGGCGACCCCACGCACTTTAGTGCAAATTGCACTGTGCAGAAATGTGCATTGTGTGGGGATGTCGGCCATCTCGCCGCATCTTGTAAGGAGATTAGGTGCCACCTGTGTGGTGAGTTAGGTCATCCGTTCAGCCGTTGTCCTCGCTCCTTTGCTAATACAGTCAGGACCCCGGTGGGAGAAAGTCGAGAGGCAGATTCTGCTGGGGAAGGGACTGGCAGAGGTGAAGGAGCTGAGGGGCCAGGGAGGAAAAGCAGGCAAAAGACGCCTGCCCAGCTGAGGCGTCTAGATAAGCGCAGACAGGAGAGGCAGGTGGGCGAGCCCCGGCCAACTAGGGTGACCCCTGCTCTGGATGCCAGGCCTGCTGCTGAGGCCCCGAGGGACAATGAGTTGGATGAGGAGGCCAGGAGGATCCACAGGGAGGAAAATGCCACTTCCTCAGAATCCTCCCATTATGAAAGTATGGATGAGGACAATAGGCAGTGGCTACAGGAAAAGCGTAAGCGCGGCACCAGGAAAAAGAAAAACAAGGGAGACGTAACATCTTCTCCTGCTCTGACTAAGGTACCCAAGGAAGGTAAAGCCGACTCCCCTCTGGTGGGTCTCTCTAACCAGTTCCAAGCCCTTGAGGACACCTCTTCCTCTGAAGAGGAAGACGAGGGTGAGGTTCCGGCCTCGGCGGTGCTTACAGGAGGCGCCGAGTCTCCTTCTCCTGGGGATGCCAGGTCCACGGGGGGAGGGACTGGCCCAGAGTCCGGAGACGAGGACGATAATAGAAGCAAGAGTGTGGGAATGGACGTATCTGTGTCCCTCAAGAGGGGGAAGGATTCCTCCTCGGAGGCAGAAGATAGGAAGGGGAGCGGGAAAAAGAAAGCCGTCTAACTCAATCACCAATGATGGCGGTACCCACTCCGTTGACGCTGGCGTCCATTAATGTCGCCAGCATTAAGTCAAATACGGCTAGATTTGCGGCCTTTGATTTTTTCAGCCGGGTTGAAGCTGACATTTTCTTTTTGCAAGAGACCAGGCTGTCAAACACAGCGGAGGTGTTTAAAGCCAAAAGGGAGTGGAGACTCGGGCCCTCTTATTGGTCTCTTGCAGCCGAGCCGTATAGCGGAGTGGCGGTCCTCTTTACCGCACCGGTAGAATGCCGACGGGTTATTGAGTTAGAAATGGGGAGGTGCCTGATCTTAGATGTCCTCCTGAAGGGACAGGAGCTCCGGCTCATTAATATCTATGGTCCCCAATCTAAGTGGGACCGGAAGTGTCTCTTTATGAGGATCAAGCCCTACCTTTTTACGAGTCGGCAGGTTGTCTTTGGAGGGGATTTCAACACTGTCACGAGACCCCGAGATAGAGGAGGTGCCAGAGGCAAGCTGACTTATGATAGCGTCGCTCTTAATAGTATAGCTAGTGAGGCTCGCCTGGTGGATGTCCACATCCGGCACACCCCGGGCCACGAGGGGTTCACCTATCATAGAGGTAATTGTAGGTCCAGAATAGACAGGTTTTATTTAAAGGAGGAAGCCGTCTCTTCAGCAGTATCTGTTGTTGAGGTGGAGTTCTCCGACCACTGTTTAATTTTGTTTTCTCTGAATGTTACAGAGACCCCCCGGATGGGAAGAGGCTTTTGGAGGCTGAATTCGTCTCTCTTGGAAGAAGCGGAGATAAGACAGTCCTTTGAGGATTTTCTTCAGAGCCAGGTACCCTTACTGGATCTTTGTAGTAGTAAGTCAGAGTGGTGGGAGATATTCAAGGAAAGGGTGGCGAGATTCTTCCGCCAGCTCTCAAGCCTCAGGAGTCTGGACAGGTACCGCCTGTACCAGGGCCTGAGGAGGAAACTCGAGCATCTTGTCTCAGCTGGAGATAGCCGTGAGGAGATCTCCAGAGTGAAATCTTTGCTGAGGAGGTGTCAGTATGATAGGCACGCATCTTTGGTTTTTGAGAGGGATTATGGGAAGTACCGCTCGCCCGACCCTTACAGGAACTGCAAGATGTCAGTGAATAGTAAAGTTGTCACAGGACTGATTGACAGTACAGGGTCCCTGAGGAGATCCAGATCAGGGATCCTGGAGGTCGTCAGATCCTTCTACTCGCACCTCTTGGGGAAGAGGGATCTAGACTGGGATGAGATGTCGGCTTTCCTGGCTGAAGCTGTCCCCGAACCAGGGGTAGACCCTTCTCTTGATGTTTTGACGGAGATGATCACGGAAGAGGAAGTTAGGTTGGCGATTGAAGGGCTAGCCCTAAAGAAATCGCCAGGTCCAGATGGCTTAACATCTGAGTTCTACAAGACCTTTAAGGACGCCTTGGTTCCCCTCTTGACTGAGGTATTCAATGAGTGTCTTTCCTTGGGCACTCTGCCGAAGTCAATGAGGAGGTCTGCCCTGATCATCTTGTCAAAGGGTAAGGATCCGTCTTGCATTGAGAATTGGCGTCCCATAGCGCTTCTCAATGCAGACAGGAAGGTTTTGGCAAAGGTGCTGTTTAATCGGCTGGTGAAGTTTGCACCCCAGCTCCTTTCAGGGGCCCAGCATTGCTCTGTTCCGGGCCGCAGTACATTTAGTGCTGTGCTCTGTGTCCGAGAGGCAGTGGAGCAGGGTAGGGCTGACCACTGGAAGGGGTACATGCTGTCCCTGGATCAGGCAAAAGCGTTTGATCGGGTTAATCATGAGTACCTTTGGTCTGTCCTTCTGAGGTATGGCCTGCCGGGGAGGTTTGTTGATTGGCTTAAGACCTTGTACGCTGGGGCAGAGAGTTTCCCGCTTGTGAACGGTTGGATTGGCAGCTCTTTTGAGGTTGGTTCTGGTGTTCGCCAGGGTTGTCCCTTAAGCCCCCTGCTGTACGTGTTTGCGATTGATCCTTTCCTTCGGAGGGTGGAGAGTGGACCGTTGGCGGGGGTCGAGATGGACCGGACGGCACCGGAATCCACTCTAAGGGTGGTGGCGTATGCTGATGACGTCACCATTTTTGTTTCCTCGGATGGGGAGACGGAGTGGCTGATGTCAGAGGTAAATCGCTACTCTGAGGCATCTGGGTCCAAGATCAACCGGGATAAGTGTGAGAGTCTCTGGCTGGGAGGAGGAGATCCTGGTTTTGATCTCCCGGACACCCTTCCAGGACCCAAAGTCTCTGCAAAAGTTCTTGGCATCGAATTTGGCCAGGGGGATTACCCCAAACAAAATTGGGAAAGCAGGCTAGAGATCGCCACTCGGAAGGTCAACCAATGGAAGGGTTGGTCTTTGACCCTAAGGGAAAGGGTAAACCTGATCAAAACTTACCTGCTCCCTTTACTCATCTATCTGGGCAGCGTGTGCATCTTGCCGGAGCCTCTCTGGACTCGGATCTACAGTTTGTTCTTCCAGATGTTATGGGGGAATAGACTGAACCTGATCAAGAGGGAGGTTACTTACCGTACGAGGAGACTAGGAGGGTTGGGTATGGTCAACCCTGTGGTATTCCTTGTGAATACCTTCATTAAGATCAATATTGCAAACCTCTGGAAAGATAGGGCTCCTCCGTGGGTATTCTCCTGTAGTGGATGGTTTCAGCCTTTCTTCCAGGAATGGGAGACAGGAGGGCAAGTGAAGGATCTTCGCACACCGCATGGACATCTTCCGGCTTATGCTACCTTGGTTCTGAAGGTAATTCGCCGGTGGGGTCTGGGAATGTGGGAGATTAGGACTCTGCCAAGGAAGCTCCTTGACAAAAGGGTTCTGTTGACCCATTTCCAGAGGCCTCTGGCGCTCAGAGACTGCCCAAGTCGGGATTTTGGGGTGGGTTTGCATCTTTTAAATTCTATCAGAATCCCCTCGAAGTTTTGGGACTTGGCTTGGCGCTGCTTCCATGGGAAACTGTGTGTGAGGGACAATCTGAAGTGTAGGAGCTCTGAGGATAGGAATTGTCCTCGAGAGCAGTGTGGTACTGTGCTGGAAAGCATGGACCATTTCCTGCTTCGTTGTCCCTTTAACACAGAGGTATACAACAGGGTGGGCGCCTCCATTGGCTGGCCTCGGCTGGCCGGTCTCTCCTATGCGGAATGGGCCTATGGAGCATTCAGAGACCTGGGTGGTCGGGACCGCTGCACTTTATTTCTAGTTAGCGTAGTGGTTAGGTATCACACGTGGAACGCACGGTGCTTAGTATCGACGCAACGGAAAATCCTCCCAGTGGATGATGTGTTTAGGACCATAGTCGGTGACCTGGTGAAGGTGCGCTCTCTGGAGTATGAGAGACTGGGCGCGCGGAGGGCGGCTCTCCTCTGGAGGGGCTTTTCTTTTAGTGTGCCTTAGTCTACTCCTCTCCTTTCCTGGTGGTGGGCTGCTGCTGACACCCTAGATTTTTGTTTTGATCAGTATACAGTGATGTAGGGCTGCAGGCGCCGAACCTGGGCTTTGTTGATTGTTTGTTTTGTTTGTTGATTTGTTGTTGGTTTGTGTATATTGTATATATTGTGTATATAGATAGGGGTGTAGGTGTTAGGTTGGGTGGTGGCAGGAGGGGGGAGGTGGGTTCATCTTTTGGGACTTTGGGACATTGAGGTTTGGGTTACACACTGGCGCTGCCTGATCTGGTCCAGGGACGTTGGACATGGACTGAGGCATGAGACGCAGGACCAGCTCTCAGGTCGGCGCAGGGGTGGGGATGGTGGTCTGGAGTGGGGGGTTCGTTTATAGATTTAGTTTTGTATATAGTCAGTATTGATTTTATTTATGTTTACGCGTGTGTATATAAAGAAAAAAAAAAAAAAAAAAAAAAAAAAAAAAAAAAATTTGCCGGACAGGCTATTTATTTTCTTTCCTGTTTTATGTTTGCTATTTTCTTTGGCAGCTGGACCAGAAGTCAGTGATGTCATTAGTTATTATTGTGTATATATGAGGGTTGTATGTAATAATGTGTGTGTGGAGAGAGCGAGCGGCTGAACCAGGGCTCAGTTACATGCAGCTTTTCTGATTGATATTTTGTCATGTTTCTGTTATTGTTATGTTTTTTTACTTTTATAATAAAAGATGTACAGGAGGTAACTCAGGATCAGTAATGTAATGTATGTACATAGTGACTGCACCTGCAGAATAGTGAGTGCAGCTCTGGAGTATAATACAGGAGGTAACTCAGGATCAGTAATGTATGTACACAGTGACTGCACCAGCAGAATAGTGAGTGCAGCTCTGGAGTATAATACAGGAGGTAACTCAGGATCAGTAATGTAAGGTATGTACATAGTGACTGCACCTGCAGAATAGTGAGTGCAGCTCTGGAGTATAATACAGGAGGTAACTCAGGATCAGTAATGTACTGTATGTACACAGTGACTGCACCAGCAGAATAGTGAGTGCAGCTCTGGAGTATAATACAGGAGGTAACTCAGGATCAGTAATGTATGTACACAGTGACTGCACCAGCAGAATAGTGAGTGCAGCTCTGGAGTATAATACAGGAGGTAACTCAGGATCAGTAATGTACTGTATGTACACAGTGACTGCACCAGCAGAATAGTGAGTGCAGCTCTGGAGTATAATACAGGAGGTAACTCAGGATCAGTAATGTACTGTATGTACACAGTGACTGCACCAGCAGAATAGTGAGTGCAGCTCTGGTGTATAATACAGGAGGTAACTCAGGATCAGTAATGTACTGTATGTACACAGTGACTGCACCAGCAGAATAGTGAGTGCAGCTCTGGAGTATAATACAGGAGGTAACTCAGGATCAGTAATGTACTGTATGTACACAGTGACTGCACCAGCAGAATAGTGAGTGCAGCTCTGGAGTATAATAAAGGAGGTAACTCAGGATCAGTAATGTAATGTATGTACACAGTGACTGCACCAGCAGAATAGTGAGTGCAGCTCTGGAGTATAATATAGGAGGTAACTCAGGATCAGTAATGTATGTACACAGTGACTGCACCAGCAGAATAGTGAGTGCAGCTCTGGAGTATAATACAGGAGGTAACTCAGGATCAGTAATGTATGTACACAGTGACTGCACCAGCAGAATAGTGAGTGCAGCTCTGGAGTATAATACAGGAGGTAACTCAGGATCAGTAATGTATGTACACAGTGACTGCACCAGCAGAATAGTGAGTGCAGCTCTGGAGTATAATACAGGAGGTAACTCAGGATCAGTAATGTATGTACACAGTGACTGCACCAGCAGAATAGTGAGTGCAGCTCTGGAGTATAATACAGGAGGTAACTCAGGATCAGTAATGTATGTACACAGTGACTGCACCAGCAGAATAGTGAGTGCAGCTCTGGAGTATAATACAGGAGGTAACTCAGGATCAGTAATGTAATGTATGTACATAGTGACTGCACCTGCAGAATAGTGAGTGCAGCTCTGGAGTATAATACAGGAGGTAACTCAGGATCAGTAATGTATGTACACAGTGACTGCACCAGCAGAATAGTGAGTGCAGCTCTGGAGTATAATACAGGAGGTAACTCAGGATCAGTAATGTAAGGTATGTACATAGTGACTGCACCTGCAGAATAGTGAGTGCAGCTCTGGAGTATAATACAGGAGGTAACTCAGGATCAGTAATGTACTGTATGTACACAGTGACTGCACCAGCAGAATAGTGAGTGCAGCTCTGGAGTATAATACAGGAGGTAACTCAGGATCAGTAATGTATGTACACAGTGACTGCACCAGCAGAATAGTGAGTGCAGCTCTGGAGTATAATACAGGAGGTAACTCAGGATCAGTAATGTAATGTATGTACATAGTGACTGCACCTGCAGAATAGTGAGTGCAGCTCTGGAGTATAATACAGGAGGTAACTCAGGATCAGTAATGTATGTACACAGTGACTGCACCAGCAGAATAGTGAGTGCAGCTCTGGAGTATAATACAGCAGGTAACTCAGGATCAGTAATGTAAGGTATGTACATAGTGACTGCACCTGCAGAATAGTGAGTGCAGCTCTGGAGTATAATACAGGAGGTAACTCAGGATCAGTAATGTACTGTATGTACACAGTGACTGCACCAGCAGAATAGTGAGTGCAGCTCTGGAGTATAATACAGGAGGTAACTCAGGATCAGTAATGTATGTACACAGTGACTGCACCAGCAGAATAGTGAGTGCAGCTCTGGAGTATAATACAGGAGGTAACTCAGGATCAGTAATGTACTGTATGTACACAGTGACTGCACCAGCAGAATAGTGAGTGCAGCTCTGGAGTATAATACAGGAGGTAACTCAGGATCAGTAATGTACTGTATGTACACAGTGACTGCACCAGCAGAATAGTGAGTGCAGCTCTGGTGTATAATACAGGAGGTAACTCAGGATCAGTAATGTACTGTATGTACACAGTGACTGCACCAGCAGAATAGTGAGTGCAGCTCTGGAGTATAATACAGGAGGTAACTCAGGATCAGTAATGTACTGTATGTACACAGTGACTGCACCAGCAGAATAGTGAGTGCAGCTCTGGAGTATAATAAAGGAGGTAACTCAGGATCAGTAATGTAATGTATGTACACAGTGACTGCACCAGCAGAATAGTGAGTGCAGCTCTGGAGTATAATATAGGAGGTAACTCAGGATCAGTAATGTAATGTATATACACAGTGACTGCACCAGCAGAATAGTGAGTGCAGCACTGGAGTATAATACAGGAGGTAACTCAGGATCAGTAATGTATGTACACAGTGACTGCACCAGCAGAATAGTGAGTGCAGCTCTGGAGTATAATACAGGAGGTAACTCAGGATCAGTAATGTACTGTATGTACACAGTGACTGCACCAGCAGAATAGTGAGTGCAGCTCTGGAGTATAATACAGGAGGTAACTCAGGATCAGTAATGTACTGTATGTACACAGTGACTGCACCAGCAGAATAGTGAGTGCAGCTCTGGAGTATAATACAGGAGGTAACTCAGGATCAGTAATGTACTGTATGTACACAGTGACTGCACCAGCAGAATAGTGAGTGCAGCTCTGGAGTATAATACAGGAGGTAACTCAGGATCAGTAATGTACTGTATGTACACAGTGACTGCACCAGCAGAATAGTGAGTGCAGCTCTGGAGTATAATAAAGGAGGTAACTCAGGATCAGTAATGTAATGTATGTACACAGTGACTGCACCAGCAGAATAGTGAGTGCAGCTCTGGAGTATAATAAAGGAGGTAACTCAGGATCAGTAATGTAATGTATGTACACAGTGACTGCACTAGCAGAATAGTGAGTACAGCTCTGGAGTATAATACAGGAGGTAACTCAGGATCAGTAATGTAATGTATGTACACAGTGACTGCACCAGCAGAATAGTGAGTGCAGCTCTGGAGTATAATACAGGAGGTAACTCAGGATCAGTAATGTAATGTATGTACACAGTGACTGCACCAGCAGAATAGTGAGTGCAGCTCTGGAGTATAATACAGGATATAACTCAGGATCAGTAATCTATGTACACAGTGACTGCACCAGCAGAATAGTGAGTGCAGCTCTGGAGTATAATACAGGAGGTAGCTCATGATCAGTAATGTATGTACACAGTGACTGCACCAGCAGAATAGTGAGTGCAGCTCTGGAGTATAATACAGGAGGTAACTCAGGATCAGTAATGTATGTACATAGTGACTGCACCAGCAGAATAGTGAGTGCAGCTCCGGAGTATAATACAGGAGGTAACTCAGGATCAGTAATGTAATGTATGTACACAGTGACTGCACCAGCAGAATAGTGAGTGCACCTCTGGAGTATAATACGGGAGGTAACTCAGGAACAGTAATGTAATGTATGTACACAGTGACTGCACCAGCAGAATAGTGAGTGCAGCTCTGGAGTATAATACGGGAGGTAACTCAGGAACAGTAATGTAATGTATGTACACAGTGACTGCACCAGCAGAATAGTGAGTGCAGCTCTGGAGTATAATACAGGAGGTAACTCAGGATCAGTAATGTAATGTATGTACACAGTGACTGCACCAGCAGAATAGTGAGTGAAGCTCTGGAGTATAATACAGGAGGTAACTCAGAATCAGTAATGTATGTACACAGTGACAAATAAAAAAAATAAAGTAGCTGATAATCTTACAAAAAACTTGATAAACAGAGGATATATATAGAGATAGATTTACATGTACACAAATGCATACTGTATATGTATATTTTTTTAAAGTAGGCCAACAATTTATTTACTTATGATTAAATGAGAATCGAGTGACGGCTCCAATTATTCATTAGTAAGAATCTATGTTTATGTTATCACACATGTTGTGCCTCAAAAATACAAAATGAGTAAAAAAAAAAAAAAAGTACAACAAAATGAATGACTTTATATTAATTTCTTACTGTAATATGCATCTACATTCCTACTGCACCTCACCAATCTTACACCCCTCCCGCCCCCCCACACCAACTTTTTGCCTATACCGTCTATGCTTCCTGCTCAAGTGATACATATGATCCCCCTTCTCCACCACCCCCCATAGCTGTGAATAACTGGTGGCTCACAAATGAATGCGATCACCGGGTGAGAAATTATCTTTTTAAAATAGAGTCTAATTTGCATATAAGGAACATGAGATTTATGAAAGGAAACATGGAGGAATACTACATCTGCCCGGGATCAGCCATAATTTACATTGATTGTGAACGATCTTAAATTGTAAAACACATGCAAGATGGAGTGCGTTATTGTCAGGAGTCTAAGACTTTCCCGAGATTTATTAATAATCTCATCACCAACGTGGCTCAAGTCTCCCCACCCCCTGTAATATTGTGGAAGGCTTCTCCAAGGAATTTAGTGACATTACATTTTTCACTTCATGCATCTTGAAGCTTGCCTGATCTTTTCCTAAAATAAAGCCACCTATCATTACGGAACAGTTGCTACATTTTTTTTTTTGTGTGTGCGCACTTGCTACTTAATAATCAATGTATTCATCATTAAAGTCTGAGCCCTCGAGCGATGGGTTTTAGCATATTCTAATGACTAGTGACTTGCAAATTACACTGACCTTTCATGTACATTCTGGAAGCACCTTGTTCTAATGCGAACTGTATTTATAGTTTGCCAATACAAACTAGCCAAAGATTGGATAATTACTGTAATCTATTAAGTGGATTGCTTCGCCTGCTCGTTTTGTAGCATGTGCCATACAAGCCATTTTCAAAAGCTGGTCCTATCTTTCATCTCTCGCAAGGCCAGCGACTGAAGAATGCCTCGTCTCGACTGTGTACACACTTACTAATGTATGAAGAAAGGCCCATCAAAGCTAATGGATCTTAGGAAAATGAAGAATCCACTTTGCTGTTACTGTCATAATGCTATTTGTGACTGACAAAAGACACGGCTCGGGGAGTGTAAACTGAGCTTAAGAATGTCAGGCAAACTTCCATTGTCTGCTTATTATACTGACCTCCGAGTAGCACTTAAAGGTGTAGAGTCTGCCAGTCACCACCAGTGTCAAGAGCATTCGTTACAGCTCGATTTACAGAAAGATACATTTTTTTTTTTTCATTTCCGAGATGCTATAAGTAAAACATACTCTAGCAATGATTGAGACTTTGCAGGATGGATAAATCCAACAATGAATGAGACTTTGCAGGATGGATAAATCCAACAATGAATGAGACTTTGCAGGATGAATAAATCCAACAATGAATGAGACTTTGCAGGATGGATAAATCCAGCAATAAATGAGACTTTGCAGGATGGATAAATGCAGCAATGAATGAGTCTTTGCAGGATGAATAAATGCAGCAATGAATGAGACATTGCAGGATGGATAAATACAGCAATGAATGAGTCTTTGCAGGATGGATAAATGCAGCAATGAATGACACTTTGCAGGATGGATAAATCCAGCAATGAATGAGACGTTGCAGGATGGATAAATCCAGCAATGAATGAGACTTTGCAGGATGGATAAATCCAGCAATGAATGAGAATTTGCAGGATGGATAAATCCAGCAATGATTGAGACTTTGCAGGATGGATAAATACAGCAATGAATGGGTCTTTGCAGGATGGATAAATGCAGCAATGAATGAGTCTTTGCAGGATGGATAAATGCAGCAATGAATGAGACTTTGCAGGATGGAAAAATGCAGCAATGAATGGGTCTTTGCAGGATGGATAAATGCAGCAATGAATGAGACTTTGCAGGATGGATAAATCCAGCAATGAATGAGACGTTGCAGGATGGATAAATCCAGCAATGAATGAGACTTTGCAGGATGGATAAATCCAGCAATGAATGAGAATTTGCAGGATGGACAAATCCAGCAATGATTGAGACTTTGCAGGATGGATAAATGCAGCAATGAATGAGACTTTTCAGGATGGATAAATCCAGCAATGAATGAGACTTTGCAGGATGGATAAATCCAGCAATGAATGAGACTTTGCAGGATGGATAAATCCAGCAATGAATGAGACTTTGCAGGATGGATAAATCCAGCAATGAATGAGACGATGCAGGATGGATAAATCCAGCAATGAATGAGTCTTTGCAGGATGGATAAATCCAGCAATGAATGAGAATTGCAGGATGGATAAATCCAGCAATGAATGAGAATTTGCAGGATGGATAAATCCAGGAATGAATGAGATTTGCAGGATGGATAAATCCAGCAATGAATGAGACTTTTCAGGATGGATAAATCCAGCAATGAATGAGACTTTGCAGGATGGATAAATCCAGCAATGAATGAGTCTTTGCAGGATGGATAAATCCAGCAATGAATGAGTCTTTGCATTATGGATAAATCCAGCAATGAATGAGTCTTTGCATTATGGATAAATCCAGCAATGAATGAGACTTTGCAGGATGGATAAAAGCCTACCGACATGGAAACATCTTCAAGTTGTTACTTTCTTAGGCTCTGTGCACACTAGTGCGTTTTACCCGCGGATTTACCCGCGGATTTGCCGCGGAAATTTCTTGAGAAATGTCTGCAATCTTTGTGCAGACATTTCCCAGCAAATTGTATGAGAAAAAAAATTAGCTGTGCGCACTGTGCGTTTTTTTCTCAAGAAATTTCCTTGAGAAGAATTTCTCGAGAAAATTTCTTGAGAAAATGAGCATGTCAATTCTTTTCCGCAGGTACCCTGCGGATTTCGGCAGTACAGCCTGCAAAATCCGCAGGGAACCACCCGCGGGAAAATTGCGGCAAATTCGCGGCTAATCCGCGGCAAATCCACATGCGGATTTGGTGTGGATTTTTTCCGGAGGTCCGGAAATCTTTCACTCTCAGAAGTTTCTCAAGAAATTTTCTTGAGAAACTTCACATTTCTAGTGCGCACATAGCCTTACTGTCACATTAGTCTCCCTGCATGTAGAGATCAGTGACAGCCTTTGGACTGGAGCTTCTCATCTGGGTCTCTAAATTTAAATGGGTTTCGTTTCTCTTGACACTGAAGTGGCTAAGTGTCAGTTTTGCTATTGCAGCCATTCCAAGCAGTTCCTTGCTGAGTGTTTTCAGCTGCACTCACTTTGTAGTCACTCCCTTCAGCTTTAAATAGTGGCTTATCCCAGCATTCCCTGCTGAAGATACAAAGTCATTTGGTCTCTGGCCACCTTAGAGGAAGGTTCTACAGTTGAAGTTTCCTATGCTCAGGCTATATCCTTTTGGGTTTTTCTTCCCCCAGTTTGTCTTTACTTCCCTGGTGTGTTGTTAGTGCAGTGGTGAGGTCTAGTCTAGTGTACCCCACCTGCCCCTCACTAGTCAGGGTTACTATAGGGTCTTATGAGGGTCTTAGGTTCCTGTTCGGCGACAGTTGTGGAGACTGTATAGGGACTGGTGAGGACAGGAGGGACAGCTGCAGGTGTGATTAGGAGGTGCCCACCAACCCCTCTCACTAGTTCCAGGACCTCGTGTTGTCTTTTTGTCTCCGATGCCCCCCTTTTCTTGTGTTGTTTGTTGTGCATCAGATGCACATAGGTCTGAATGCACCTCACCATGTTTGCTACACCCAGCAAGCGTGACATTTACCCAATCATGTATGGAGAGGTACTGGCCTCCCCGTCCTACGTTCTCATGTCATCATTTACATTTAAACTATGATGTGCCAAAATCCATCTAAAGCCCCCATAGACCACCTCCCACCACTATCAATGGAAACACTCTCTTTAGTGGATACGGCGAGTTGTTTTTTTTTAATCCACATCACAGGATCGGTGATTGACGAGGAAGCCACACGATTTCGTAGAAAATCTGCCTAGGACAGCCATACACAATTGAATGTAAGCTTAAATCTGCTGAAGAAAAGGGGTTAGCCTCAGACTTCTGAGACATTCTCGGGCGAAATACGACCTCATCTTTCTGAACCCATCAAACCATGTGTGAACATACCCTTACGCTGGCTTTAGGACACTTTGTGTTACTTTTGGTCTAGGTTTAATTATAATTGTTATTACCTTTTGGACTGAAAACCTGTCCTGACCACAGCTTTTCCTCTTACAAGAGAGGCGTTTCACACCTTTGCAGAGCCCACTTACCTCTGTGAGCAGGACTAGCAAGCATCTTAGCTTCTATGCAAATAATGAATGTTACAATTTACTGACAGATATTAAAGAAATTGTGAGAATTTGAAGCACAAATTGTGACTTTTCGATATGGAACTTTATAAACTTCCTACTACAATGATTTCACTATATAAAATGCTGTACAGGGAATGTGATGGGTGCACCTTAGTAAATCAGGGTCATCCTGGGCTGACCATGCCCCTGGATAGATTAGTAGCCTTAGCATGGTTCAAAAGATTGGCTTAAAGTAATCGCTGCCCATCGCTCCTGCCAGTCATCTGGTTGGTGCTGCCATGGGGACTAGTCACAGTGTTATCGCGGCTAACATGCACACTATGTTGGCAGGACATCAATCAAGGTTGAGTAAAGGGGGCTTTACACGCTACGATATCGTTAATGTTTGGTCGCCGGGGTCAAGTTGTTAGTGACGCACATCCGGCGTCATTAACAATATCGCAGCGTGTAATACTTACCAGCGACCTTAGGCGACCTCAAAAATGGTGAAAATCGTTCACCATGTAGAGGTCGTCCCAAAGTCAAAAATCGGTAAGGGTTGTTTAGCGTTGTGGTTCATCGCTCATGCGGCAGCACACGTCGCTATGTGTGACACCGCATGAGCGAGGAACGTCTGCTTACCTGCCGCCGGCCGCAATGAGGAAGGAAGGAGGTGGGCGGGATGTTACGTCCTGCTCAGCTCCGCCCCTCCACTTTGATTGGCCGGACGCTTAGTGACGTTTCGGTCCCTCCCCCTTGAAGGAGGGATTGTTCGGCAGTCACAGCGACGCCGCCGACCAGGTAAGTATGTGTGACGCTGCGTAGCTATAATGTTCGCTACGGCAGTGATCACAAACAATCGCATGCGCGACGGGGGCGGGTACTTACACGGTCGCTATCGCTAGAAATTGCTAGCGATATCGCTACCGTGTAAAGCCCCCTTAATTGTGCAAACATAAAGGAGACCACAAGCTGGTCTCACCACAGTGTCGTCCAGATGACTGAAGGAGTGGTGTGCCGCTATTTAGTAAGGCTGCTAATTTATCTAGGTGCACATGATTGTATGAACACACTACAGTGGTATGTCCCTGGTTTAAGTGGATCCAACCAAAATTTTTCCTTTAAGTATTAACGTCCTTCGCCAAGTGCTCTGCGGATATGGACAGGGACGGCTCTCCCCCCTAATGTAGCCCGATTATTCACAAATAAACTATTAGACTTTATAATGTTATGTCCTTTGAGTGCAATGATAAAAGCGGTAGGACACATGTTTAGAGATGAGCACATCCAAACAATAAAGTTCGGTGTGTGTGAAGGTAGCCTGGGCTATAGATTGTTTGTTCAAATGTAATAAGATTATCTGTGTATGTAAATAATCAAAATATAGATGTAGTTGCATAATTATCTGTGTGTCTATATTGCAATCGCACAGACGCCATAATATGATTCTAAGCTGTATAGTCAAGAAAGGGTTAACCAAGGACAAATGTATAAACATTGAACAAAGAAGCTATTCATGCTTACCAAAGATTTCACACAAAGAGAATGTATTATTCGTGGGATGAAATGTGGGTTTCTATGTCCCCACACACCTCCCTGTACTGTTTTAATGTGAGAGAAAAGACAAATTGATACTTTTGTACATGTCTGAAGGTTGAAATGTAATACTAATAACTGATCTATGGAATACACGAGTTCAGACGCAAGCCTAGGCTCAATCAGAGAACATGTCCTGTGTTCATTATTGAGTCTCATAATATCTGCGCAGATACCTAATTTGGCCCTGTGCCTCTGTGGTACCATAACCAAAGACTCCATTAGCAGTTTTACCCAAACTTCTCCCTTGACAGTGTACCGAGCATGGACTTTACACAAAAAAAAAATCAGCGTTCGAATGGTTTTCATACATAAAGCACCCAAACTCTGAGCGAGCGCTGCAATGCTCGGGTACGCTCAGTGCCCATCCCAGTGCGAGCCGCTTGCAGTGTCTGAATGCTTTGCATTGGGGGGAAAATCAGCGTTATTAGATGTAGTGTGTAAAAAAAAAAAAATGAAAAAACATTGGAGAGCTGAACTGCCCAATTACTGACTTCCAATGCGGTTCAGGTCTTGACCGAACAGAACTTTAGCTAAAGTCCGGCTGAACCTGCGCGAACCGTACTTCAACAGGTGCGCTCATCTCAACATGTTCAGTAGCGATGGATGAATTCTCTGCTGGTTCCGAGGAACAAAACAACACTGAATATAGATGTTTTATGTTCTGTAATTATAGGATTATTTCCTAAGAAAAAGACAGGGGATAACTTCTCATTGGTGGAACAACCTTTTAGGCACTGTTGGAATAGACTAGGGACCGCGCATGCAAGTGATCGCTCACTGCTATGGAACGGCTTCAGAAAGTCAAGACGGTGGAGCGGTGACATGCATACGTGGCCACCACTTTATTTGGACAGGGTATTTCAAAGCCCCATTCTTGAAATTGGTGGGATAATCATAGACCCACAAGTTATCACCTGACTTTTGGATAGGAGACAATTTGTTACCGTGGGAATAACCCTTACCAGTATTGCATTCCGTGTTATATACGTTTCCATTTGCATTCGCTTCCAACATATTTTATTAGTTTTCTTTTTCTATAATAATGTTTTAAAGTGACAGAACACTAATATTCCCCGCAATAATTGTCCCATTAAAACCTGAAGATGTATGAGGAGCGATATCCGCACCCAGGATGGAATGAGTTTCTAGAATACCTTGGATACCCAGAACAATGCTTTACGAGAGATGATTATGTAACAGGACCAGGCACTTGACCTCCAGAGATTTTGCTATGAAAACTTATCCCGATCATATTTTACTTATGTCTATACAATATTCATGACAAATAAAAACATCTAGTTAGCCGTAATTAAACCCATTTGTTCTAGAGACGGGAAGTGAAGCCCAAACTTAAAGGGAATATACCATATAAGTATGAAAAATTAATTTAATACTAATTAGTTTTCTGGGATTATCAATCAGCATAAACAAATTATTTATTGCTACAATTTATTACATGTTTTCCATCCCTTGCACGCCCCTTGCCGGATGCGTCAACCAGCCTACAACTGAGGGGGCGCTTTGATCATTACACTTGGGGCCAGAACATTTTGCAATTCTAAGTTGTAGACGACAACACACAAGAAACATCCTTGCCGATATTGTTAGCACTATTTATGACATCGCTTTGTATTATTGCCTTTGCAGTGAGTTAATTATTATGTCCTTTATTAAGGGCGAGCTCGTGATTTAAGGGAACACCCCCATTGCTTTCCCTAGGTCTACCCGTAATATTGTTGTCTTTATTCATTGCCTGCAGCTAAAGTAATTAGACAAAATGATTTTACATTTTTGCCACCGCAGGCCACTTTTAGTAGGATCACCCCCTCCCAATGTCCGCCATTGGAAGGATCTACACTGGCACGTGAATGCGCACCTCAATTATGGCTAATAACCTACACTCCAATCTAAGGACAGGACATCATGGTCTTTAGTATACAACAGTAGTATTGGGGTTATACTCCTGCTCCTAAGTAATACACTGCCATTAAGAGTTGGAACAAGTCAATGGGCACAAAACAACAAGGAGAGCCACCATTCCCTCCAACCTAAAATATGAGGTTGCTAGATCTTCAGCCATAGCCTGTAGACTTTGAGCCCTCAAAGGCAGGATCCTCTCTCCTCCTGTAGATTGTGAGCCCTCGCGGGCAGGATCATCTCTCCTCCTGTAGACTTTGAGGCCTCGTGAGTAGGGTTCTCTCTCCCCCTGTAGACTGTGAGCCCTCGCGGGCAGGGACCGCTCTCCTCCTGTAGACTGTGAGCCCTCGCGGGAAGGTCCTCTCTCCTCCTGTAGACTGTGAGCCCTCGCGGGTAGGGTCCTCTCTCCTCCTATAGACTGTGAGCCCTCGCGGGCAGGGTCCTCTCTCCCCTTGTAGACTGAGCCCTCGCGGGCAGGGTCCTCTCTCCTCCTGTAGACTGTGAACCGTCGTGGGAAGGGTCCTCTCTCCTCCTGTAGACTGTGAGCCCTCGTGGGAAGGGTCCTCTCTCCTCCTGAACCAGTCTGTTTTTGTAATGTTCCTGATTGTCGTACTTTTTCTTTTATGTATACCCTTTTCACTTGTAAAGCGCCACGGAATAAATAGGGCTATAATAAATAATATTATTAATTTTGTGGAACAATTTCAAGGGTGCCAACACTTTCAGCCATGACTGTACATAAATATCCTCTGTGCTGCTGCTAAATATGTGAACATGTGCTATACAGAAGACCAGGAATACCTCACATATATGTGTGTCATGTATGTGAGACATCATAGTAGCTAGGCTCCAACCCTCTGGGTCAGCAACAGCTGTGAATTAGAGAAAATGGGGAAACTGGTGAAAAATGCAGGACACTTCTCATATAATACATAGGTAAGGATGGTTGACATCAGAGAGATCAACATCCAACACTGTGGAGACACCATCACGTGTTTCTCAACACAATGACACTAGAACAACACCCCCTGGGAAAATATGCAAAACAAGAGTGCCGCGGAGACACCATCACATGTTTCTCAACGCTGGCAGGAAACTAGCCAGGTCTTTCACCGGGAAGGGCAATCTCCAGTCAAGGAGACCACCTATGCCAAACATGGTATTCATCCACAGACAGCTGTTTCGGGGTATTTGCCCCTCATCAGTGTGGAGTAGGAAACTGGCTAGTGGGAGCAATGCCTAGTAAAAGGCTGCATATTTTCCCAGGGGGGCCTTGTTCTAGTGTCACTGCGTTGAGAAACACGTGATGGTGTCTCCGCAGTGTTGGATGTTGATCTCCCCGAGGTCAACCATCCTTACCTATGTAGTCTTTTACTAGGCATTGCTCCCACTAGCCAGTTTCCTACTCCACACTGATGAGGGGTAAATATCCCGAAACAGCTGTCTGTGGATGGATACCATGTTTAGCATAGGCGGTCTCCTTGACTGGAGATTGCCCTTCCCGTGGTTGTTCCTTCCCGGTCAAGGACCTGGCTAGTTTCCTGCCAGCGTTGAGAAACATGTGATGGTGTCTCTTGTTTTGCATACCTCTCATATAATGTCCAGAAATCATGTTATTCCTCATGTATACAAAGAAAAAATTATTCCGAAAAGTCACCTTAAGCAACAGATAGACTTTAAATGTTAAAATTAACTGTAAATCAAACTGAAAATAAACAATTTATTTTAGACTCGGCACTTTTCTTAATAACTTTTTATAAATATACATTTACGATCTTTGCAAAAATTTGTAAATGCAGAAAAATAAACCTTGACTTTTACAAATAAAAGCTTGCAATAAAGAATGCAGATTACAGCCAGAGAAGTCTCGCTTTTATGCGCTACATTACTGGCGTAGACAGAACATGACTACTCAGATGATGTCACATGGCAGAAGAAGATCTTGTCGTCTCTCCACGGTGACAGTGTATTGTAAGACAGTAATGGATGGGCAACATTACAGACACTGGTAATTAAAACAACACTAATTTTGTCTCAGTGGCTGAGCTTTGTTGTTTAAAATCATCTATCACAGACTTCATGCTCCATACAATAAGAAGACATTTGTCTGCTCACTGTCTGCTTGGTCAACACATCCAAAGCAATTCTTGTCTACCTGAAAAATGTCGCTCTCATACTCTACAGGAGGAGAATTTTACTCCTGCAACTTTATTATTCCTCGAGGGGGATGAGGAGTTGAATAAAAATGGTCAAGATCTAAGTTATCAACCAAGACAATTCTCCACTATCTAGTATGGTTGATATGTAACGCTCTAGAAGAGAAATGGCCACATCCGACTCGACGGATCACTTGTTGGCAAAACCTAGACTACACATGGAGTGATCTCGTAAAATCTAGCAACATGGAATATTTAGATAGCAAACACACCAACAGTGGTGGCCAAATAGTAGGTCACAACTCAGAGGTAGCCGACACATTGGGAGGTCTTGGGGGTCCGTCATGTGTGAAGAAGGCATGATTATAGAGGATGAGAGGAACTCAAGCTCCACAAAAAGTAGACCCTACACTGATACGTTTGGCCACCGGTCTTTTGGACAGAAGGACATGACGAGTTTTTCCACTTATTCGATACATCAGTGGTGTCAGTCATGTGTGAAGAAGGCATGACTATAGAGGATGAGAGGAACTCAAGCTCCACAAAACGTAGACCCTACACTGATACGTTTGGCCACCGGTCTTTTGGACAGAAGGACGTGACGAGTTTTTCCACTTATTCGATACGTCTGTGGTGTCAGTCATGTGTGAAGAAGGCATGACTACAGAGGATAAGAGGAACTTACTCAGGCTCCACAAAACGTAGACCCTACACTGATACGTTTTGGCCACCAGTCGTTTGGACAGAAGGACGTACTGAATTATTACACTTATTCGATACGTCTGTGGTGTCAGTCATGTGTGAAAAAGGCATGACTATAGAAAATGAGAGGACCTAACTCAAGCTCCACAAAAAGTAGACCCTACACTGATTTGTTTGGCCACCAGTCTTTTGGACAGAAGGACATGCTGAGTTATTACATTTATTCGATACGTCTGTGGTGTCAGTCATGTGTGAAGAAGGCATGACTATAGAAAATGAGGGGACCTAACTCAAGCTCCACAAAAAGTAGACCCTACACTGATATGTTTGGCAACCAGTCTTTTGGACAGAAGGGCGTGCTGAGTTTTTCCACTTATCTGATACGTCTGTGATGCCACTTGGCTAATGACAATAATGATAACTTTATTCCTGTAGCCTAATTGAGTCTTTTTGATATCATTATTAAAAATAGATCTGAAAACAAATATCCATAGAAAAAAGTAGCTCAATATTCAGCACCCCTTGTTTTTCTCCCCTGAAGAAAGGAGTCCATCACAAGTCCAAGCCACTTGGAGCAAATCGGATGCGATGAACTAGAGCTTATTTCCAAGGGCCACATGGCATTCACATGGTCTGCATCTATAAATCACATGTAACCAAAACCAAAAATTAAACAATAGGTCATTTTCTGATGACGTGCCCTTTAGCCAATTCAGGCCCGGGCCATTTAACCACCGTTCCCAACCAGGCACGTTGTAACTCTCACCACTTCAGATGGTGAGGCAGCGAGCTGAAGTGGACCCACTGGACCATAGGAGGACCAAGTACTACTCCCAGAGGTGAGACCGGGATTGTAGCAGTTGACCCCCAGGGCAAGGGTGCGCTGGTGGCATGATTGGGTTGGACAGGCTTAGTTTTTGGTGTAGCAAGAACTACTGGGGTAGTTGAGGCTGGAGGCACGGCCGGGTTGGACAAGCACAGTCTCTAGTATAGCAAGGACTACCGGGGTAGCTGAGGCTGGAGGCACGGCCGGGTTGGATAGGCAAGGACGTAGTACACAGTAAAAGAAGCACAGCAGATAAGGTGACCTGGCAACTAGCTGGCTAGTGTGCAGAACCACTATCTAAACACGTTGACCAGGCACCTCCCTTAGTGGGAGAGTGCCTTATTTACTCAGTGCCTCTCTGTGATAGGCGCTGAGAGGTATTTCCTGTGAGTGACACTCTGGCCCTTTAAGAAAAGGGCAGCGGCGCGAGTGCGCGCAACCTAGGAACACTCCCGGAGGACCTGTGCATGTCCCTGCGGGGAGCACAGGGAAAGGGAAGCCAGCGCTACACAAATTTTCATTTGTTTGTTTTTTTTTCTTTCATAGTTTAAAAAGCTATAAAAATATTCAAATTTATTTTTTTTTCTGTGTGTGATATGGGAGGCTTAATTTTTATGCTATTTTCAGACTCAGATTTTTTGCCGATATTGGTGGGAAAGTAAAAGAAATATGCCTATGTTTTAAACATTTTTTTTCATGTCCAGAAAAGATGGCCAGAAGATTTCTTTACTTATTACTTGCTTTTAATTTAATTTTCTTTTTCATTTATGTTACACTAGCTGTACTACCCGGCTTCGCCCGGGTTAATAACTGCTGTTAACAAAATAGAATGTATTAACAAAAATGTATTCTGCACACAAAAACCACAAAACAAATAGAAATGTAATTATAATGTCTGTCTACCCCTCTGTATATATCTCTCTGTCTCTCTCTCTCTTTGTCTCTCTCTTTCCCTGTCTGTCTCTGTCTCTTTCTCCGTCTGTCTCAACCTCTTTCCCTGTCTGTCCATTTATCTCTTTCCCTGTCTGTCTATCTATCTCTGTCACTTTCCCTGTCTGTCTCTTTCCCTCTGTCTCTTTCCCTGTGTCTGTCTCTTTGTCTCTTTACCTGTCTTTGTCTGTCTCTTACCCTGTCTGTCTCTTTCCCTCTCTTTCCCTGTCTGTCTGTTTCCCTGTGTTTATCTCTGTCTCTTTGTCTGTGTCTGTCTCTTTACCTATCTGTGTCTATCTCTTAACCTGTCTCTCTCTTTCCCTCTCTTTCCCTGTCAGTCTGTCTCTTTGTCTGTGTCTGTCTCTTTGTGTCTGTCTCTTACCCTGTCTATGTCTGTTTCTTTCCCTGTCTGTGTCTGTCTCTTTCCCTGGCTGCATTGTGACACGCCAACATTACATTTAAGGGCGTGGCTGCGCATTCTTCTGAAGTTCTGGCTGCACTGTAGCTCCCAGCTCCATTCGCTTTAATGGAGGCAGGTTTTTTGGTGAATAACTGTAAAGCACGGGGTTAAAATTTCCCCTCAAAACATAGCCTATGATGCTCTCGGGGTCCAGAAGTCTGAGTATGCAAAATTTTGTGGCTGTAGCTGCGATGGTGCAGATGTCATTCCCGGACACACACACACACACACACACACACACACATTCAACTTTATATATTAGATATTGCGCCCACCTAATAGGTCAAAAGGACCTGATTTCATATCAGATTTCCTCTGGAATTGGTATATTTGCCCCAGTTACAGTGGAAATGCAGTCTTCTAGGACCCAGCTGCTCCATACCTATACCCGGCTATTATATCATAGTATCATAGTTTTTAAGGTTGAAGGGAGACTCTAAGTCCATCTAGTTCAACCTGTAGCCTAACATGTTGATCCAGAGGAAAGCAAAAAAACCCCAATGTGGCGAACAAGTTCCAGTGGGGAAAAAATGTCCTTCCTGACTCCACATCCGGCAATCAGACTAGTTCCCTGGATCAATACCCTGTCATAAAATCTAATATACATAACTGGTAATATTAAATTTTTCAAGAAAGGCGTCCAGGCTCTGCTTAAATGTTAGTAGTGAATCACTCATTACAACATCATACGGCAGAGAGTTCCACAGTCTCATTGCTCGTACAGTAAAGAATCCTCGTCTGTGATTATGATTAAACCTTCTTTCCTCAAGATGTAGCGGATGCCCCCGTGTTCCAGTCGCAGGCCTAGGTGTAAAAAGATCTTTGGAAAGGTCTCTGTACTGTCCCCTCACATATTTATACATTGTGATTAGATCCCCCCTAAGCCTTCGTTTTTCCAAACTAAATAACCCCAAGTTTAATAACCTGTCTTGGTATTGCAGCCCCCCCATTCCTCTAATAATCTTGGTCGCTCTTCTCTGCACCCTCTCCAGTTCAGCTATGTCCTTCTTATATATCGGTGACCAGAATTGTACACAGTATATAAGTGCGGTCGCACTAGTGACTTGTACAGAGGTAGAACTATATTTTTTTCATGAACACTTCTACCTCTTTTAATACATCCCATTATTTTATTAGCCCTGGCAGCAGCTGCCTGACACTGTCCACTAAAGTGAAGTTTACCATCCACCCATACACCCAAGTCTTTTTCTGTGTCTGTTTTACCCAGTGTTCTACAATTAAGTACATAATCATAAATGTTATTTCCTCTACACAAGTGCATGACCTTACATTTATCTACATTAAACTTCAATTGCCACTTCTCAGCCCAATCCTCCAATTTACATAAATCTCCCTGTAATATAAAATTATCCTCCTCTGTATTGATTACCCTGCAGAGTTTAGTATCATCTGCAAATATTGAAATTCTACTCCGCATGCCCCCAACAAGGTCATTTATAAATATGTTGAAAAGAAGCGGGCCCAATACTGACCCCTATTTCTAGATTTCTAGACCATTATATGACAACTGTGGATGGAGAAGGAGGCGCTGTTAGCGCATTACTATTCTGTATATACAGTACTTGTTTAGCACTGTGAATACAGCGATAGAGAAGACAGAGATGGTAAAGAAATGTCTCTGCCTTTTCTATAGGGAGCTCGCCTGTGTCTGACAGCCGACTGCCTGGTCCCGCAGCTATACTATTTGTGTGTAGTTATTATACTATTTAGTGACATTTCTAGACCATCCTAATAATTAAAGTCTATAGGTTGTCTGTAAGTAGTTAAGGGGTTGAATCGAACCCCAAAACATAATGTGTTTATTTACAAGTTACTGATTTGTATAAAATGATACTCATCTGAATGTAGATCTCATTGCATTACTGACCTATTATGCATGAAAGAAAAAAAATGTTCCATCGTCCTGTAACTAAACCATCCCAATATGAGACATCAAACAAAAACTAAAAGGTTATACTGCATATTAATTGCAATCCAATTGCAAAGTTCATTACTACAGTAGTACACGAGCTAATGTTATTTTCTATTTCATTATTTTCTTTTTGTTCTCACAGAGGGAAAAAGTTATTTTTCAAAACATATTTCCATTATGTTCCTTTATTGGCCTTAAAAACCTGTTAAAATGTCTCAGAATAACACATATACATAAAAATGTATACTTGAGTATACTGCACACTGTATATATATTTTTGGTACTATGCAATAAATTGATTTTGTAGTATTATACTTATGTGAGTAACCCATTATACTAACAGGTGCTAGAACCATAGCTGCAATGGTTGGTCAAAGAAACAGTGCAGCAGATGAAAGAGACATTATTATTATTATTATTATTATTATTTAAGCGCCATTTATTCCATGGCGCTTTACAAGTGAAAGAGGGTATACTTACAATAATCATTAACAGTACAAAACAGACTGGTATAGGAGGAGAGAGGACCCTGCCCTCGAGGGCTCACAGTCTACAGGAGGAGAGAGGACCCTGCCCGCGAGGGCTCACAGTCTACAGGAGGAGAGAGGACCCTGCCCTCGAGGGCTCACAGTCTACAGGAGGAGAGAGGACCCTGCCCGCGAGGGCTCACAGTCTACAAAAGGAGAGAGGAACCTGCCCGCGAGGGCTCACAGTCTACAGGAGGAGAGAGGACCCTGCCCTCGAGGGCTCACAGTCTACAGGAGGAGAGAGGACCCTGCCCGCGAGGGCTCACAGTCTACAGGAGGAGAGAGGAACCTGCCCGCGAGGGCTCACAGTCTACAGGAGGAGAGAGGACCCTGCCCGCGAGGGCTCACAGTCTACAGGAGGAGAGAGGACCCTGCCCTCGAGGGCTCACAGTCTACAGGAGGAGAGAGGAACCTGCCCGCGAGGGCTCACAGTCTACAGGAGGAGAGAGGACCCTGACCACGAGGGCTCACAGTCTACAGGAGGAGAGAGGACCCTGACCACGAGGGCTCACAGTCTACAGGAGGAGAGAGGACCCTGCCCGCGAGGGCTCACAGTCTACAGGAGGAGAGAGGACCCTGACCACGAGGGCTTACAGTCTACAGGAGGAGAGAGGACCCTGACCACGAGGGCTCACAGTCTACAGGAGGAGAGAAGACCCTGCCCGCGAGGGCTCACAGTCTACAGGAGGAGAGAGGACCCTGCCCGCGAGGGCTGACAGTCTACAGGAGGAGAGAGGACCCTGCCCGCGAGGGCTCACAGTCTACAGGAGGAGAGAGGACCCTGCCCGCGAGGGCTCACAGTCTACAGGGGATGGGTGATGGTACAATAGGTGAGGACAGAGCTGGTTGCGCACTGGTCTACTGGACTGAGGGCTATTGTAGGTTGTAGGCTTGTTGGAAGAGGTGGGTCTTGAGGTTCCTCTTGAAGAACACATTCTTTCTTCCCTAAGAAATCAAAAGATGTCCACGGTGCCTTCAGCTCAGATCAGGCAGGAAACATTGGGACCGAGCTACACTTATCAACTGTTCGGAGATGTATGGCCAGAAGTCATCAATTTTGAAGAATTGTATCCAAAAACCAAACAGTCAATATGGAAACAAGACCAAATGACTCAACTATACATGAAAGCATAGCTATTATGCCTTGGTTTCGGGACTCGATCTGGTGACCTCTTGCTGTGTGGTCGGTGTCTTTTCCTGCCGAGCCACAGGCTGGTCTGTCTCTGTCCAACTGCTGATAGTTCTTTTATCTCTCCTTTTCTTCCCTTGCGTTGCTGCTAGTGTCACGCTAAATACAGAGAAGTACTAAGCAAGTGGTGAAAGGTAAGAAGGGAAGGGAAAACCTGAGTCTAGGGAAGGGGAAGATGTTGACCCCCTGACCCAACCTACCGCTGATCCCTGGGGTCTCTCACCACCCTAGATAGGTTCCACACCTATGCATCAAGCCGGATACCTGACCCTAGTTATTCCTAGTGCTGGACGCAAACTAGGGAATGGGTAAGATGAGCTCGTCGTCAACTCCACTAAATGCTAAAGGAAGATAGAAGGAGGACACACAGGAGATAAGTGCATAAATTACTTATCCACAGATGACTCATGCAGAAGCTTCAGCAATGATACCACAGATGAGTACAAGCCACCTGCTTGCAACCAGAGCTTGTATGAACTGAATAATATCAGCATAAGTCCTGGAAAGATGGGAGTACTTAGGCACAACAGAAATTTAATAACCAACAGATGGACAGAGGTTTAGCTCCTCAGGTCCTAAAGGGGTAAATATGTAAATCCAGCAAGAAAGCTATCTAGTACAATGAATACTAATAGTAGGAACAACAGAAAGTCAGGGAGCGTTTTGCGCAGCCAAACGCTGTGACCTTCTACTGCCAGAAACTATATGACTGTTTGTCACTCTTGCCACACCCCTGACTGCTATCAGGTGTTTCTCACTTTTCTCTTTTGTCTGTGTCCAATCACAGCTTGGGTGGGGCTAGTGATACTTCCCTTGCACCAGCCTTCTGTGCTGGCTATATTTCTAGGTGAATTACAGCTAAGGAGATCCAGCCCTGCAACTAAGAAATGTTGCCTGCTAGGGAAAGACCAGCTGTGTTACTGCTCTGTGTTTGTTCATTTACCATCCCAACATCTTTCTTTGGTTCTCAAATACGTTGGCAGGAGGTTTCCCTTGCTTTCATTCATTTTTCTCCTTTCCCCCCTTTATGTACTTGCTTTAATTTTCCTCACCCTGAGTCCCCATCAGCCAATGCACACTCTCTTTTGCTTGGTTAGCTGTGCGTAGCAGCCTCCCCCCTGGTTCCTTAGGAGGTACAAGAAGCTGCTCGATGGCCTTTCAGGTAGCCAGGTCTGAGTTGGTGTTTTTAGTTGTGCTGCTGAAGATTTTTTAGTCTGTACAGGAACCAGTAAGGTATCGGTGTGGCTGTTGTGTTGTAGACTTTATTTCTCCCTTTACCAGTGTATAAGTTAGGTACTGTATGTGGGAAGTGGGTTTAAGAAAAATGGAAGCAGGTGCTCTGTACAGATGAGTTAGAATATAAAATATGTGGCTTAATAGAAGAAGTCTGTTCCTGAAGGGCTGGAGAGCGGCATAATAATGAGGGTCTGCAGTAGCAGTGATGCACAGTAGAGGGTCTTAGTGTGAGGGTAGGCCTGGGCTATAGGCCGTTTATCCAGATGTAATAAGATGATCTGTGTATGTAAATAATCAAAGTATAGATGTCTTTGCATAATTATCTGTGTGTCAACATGTCAATCGCATAGAAGCTTCATAATATGATTCTAAGATGTGTGTTCCGCAATATGTTAACACAGATGATGAAACCGAGGTGAATAATGAACAAAGAAGTATTCATAACATACTGAGAGAATTCATAATCAGTTGGTTCACACCATGTGGGATATTGACTCCTTGTTCTTGCTCCAAGCTCAAATATTGTATTGTATAATCACAAGATTCTAAATACATGAGTCAGAAGCTAGCTTCTTCTCAAGCAGTGAACACGTCTCATTGTCTGATTAATTTATATTTCCGCAGACCAATTTGAAATCCATCTCTATGACCCTGAGAAATCCCATTTGAGATTTCCCCAAAATTCCCAACCTTGATATTAGTGCTAAAATACTGAGGCTGCATTTGAGCAAATGGAGTTGGAAGTTTTGTTAAAAGTATTGGTGACCTCAATGCTAAGACATGCAGTCAGATACTTATCCATCAAATGATATCATCAATAAGGCGTCCGATTGGCTTAAAACTAAAGGGTGCTTTACACGCTGCGACATCGCTAACGATATATCGTCGGGGTCATGTCGTTAGTGACTCACATCCGGCGTCTTTAGCGACATCGCAGCATGTGACACCAAGGAGCGACGATCAACGATCGCAAAAATGTCCAAAAGCGTTGATCGTTGACACGTCACTCCTTTTCATAATATCGTTGGTGGTGCATGCTGCTGGTTGTTCATAGTTCCTGTGGTATCACACATCGCTATGTGTGACACCGCAGGAATGACGAACATCTCCTTACCTGCGTCCACCGGCAACGAGGAAGAAAGGAGGTGGGCGGGATATTCCACCCGCTTATCTCCGCCCCTCCGCTTCTATTGGACGGACGGCTGCCGTGTGACGTCGCTGTGACGCCGCACAAACCGCCTCCTTAGAAAGGAGGCGGTTCGCCGGCCACAGCGCCGCCGCAGGGAAGGTAAGTCCGTGTGATGAGTGTAAGCGATGTGCGCCACAGGCAGCGATTTGCCTGTGACGCACAACCGACAGGGGCGGGTACGCTCGCTAGCGAGATCGCAGCGTGTAAAGTGCCCTTTATTCTGCAGACAGACAACAACTCCAAATATACAGCCAATGCTATTAAGAATGATCTTCACTGTAAAGAAGAACAAGGAGTCCTGAAGGTGATGACTTGGCCCCACTGAGCCCTGATCTTACATTATCTATCTGGGATCAAATAAAGGCTGAAAACAAAGGAGAGCGCAAAGTAGGGCTTTACCAGTTAAATGGTGAGTTAGGTAAAATGGAAACCACTCACCTGGCAGGATTTTGGCAGGCACAACTCCTATATAAGGTATAATTTAATGGCTGTTGCTGCAGCTCCACGTGAATAATTTAGTAGGTACTGGAGAAAGAATGGATGTATTGCCGCGCTACTGCCAAGCTAAGAAGTGTTGATTAATATAAGTAATTTATTTTACAGGTCGACGCGTTTCTGGGATCAAGTCCCCTTCCTCAGGACCATGGAACACTGTTGTTGATTTCCATGGTCCTGAAGAAGGGGACTTGATCCCAGAAACGCGTCGACCTGTAAAATAAATTACTTCGCATTGGTGGTAGTGCAGCAATACATCCATTCTTTCGCCAGTACCTTTGGGATCAAATAAAGGGGCAGGGGGATCTGCACAAGCCTCATACACAGAAGACCGGGGGGCAGTTCTCCAAGATGTTTTGGAACAACTCCTTGCCGGATGTTTTGTAACAACGTCTTACCGAGTCCCTTAAAAAACTGTGTGCAACTGACGAGACGTGATAAAGGCAAAATATTGGTTTGCTTTTTCTTTCGTCCTTGCACTTGGAATCTTGTTGATTGGTAAAAATAAACAAGAAACTACATTTTTTTAAAGCCTTCTTACTTTGCAGCATTTTTTTCCCACACCTGCCTAAAATGTTTGCCTATATATACAGTACAGACCAAAAGTTTGGACACACCTTCTCATCTCTAGAACAACTGTTAAGAGGAGCCTTTGTGCAGCAGGCTTCATGGTAAAATAGCTGCTAGGAAACCTCTGCTAAGGACAGGCAACATGCAGAAGAGAACACAAGGAATGGACATTAGACCAGTGGAAATCTGTGCTTTGGTCTGATGAGTCCAAATTTCAGATCTACGGATCCAACCACCGTGTCTTTGTAGAAAAGGTGAATGGATGGACTCTACATGGCTGGTTCCCACCGTGAAGCATGGAGGAGGAGGTGTGATGGTGTGTGGGGGGGGGGGGGCTTGCTGGTGACACTGTTGGGGATTTATTCAAAATTGAAGGCATACTGAACCAGCATGGCTACCACATCTTCTTGCAGCGGCGTGCTATTCCATCCGGTTTGCATTTAGTTGTACCATCATTTATTTTTCAACAGGACAATGACCCCAAACACACCTCCAGGCTGTGTAAAGGCTATTTGACTAAGAAGGAGAGTGATGGGGGCTACACCAGATGACCTGGCCTCCACAGTCACCAGACCTGAACCCAATCGAGATGGTTTGGCGTGAGCTGGACCCAGAGTGAAGGCAAAAGGGCCAACAAGTGCTAAGCATCTCTGGGAACTCCTTCAAGACTGTTGGAAAACCATTTCCGGTGACTACCTCTTGAAGCTCATCAAGAGAATGCTAAGAGTGTGCAAAGCAGTAATCAAAGCAAAAGGTGGCTACTGTGAAGACCCTAGAATATAAGACATATTTTCAGTTGTTTCACACTTTTTTGTTAAGTATTTCATTCCACATGTGATAATTCATAGTTTTGATGCCTTCAATGTGAATCTACAATTTTTAGAGTCATGAAAATAAAGAAAACTTTGAATGAGGTGTGTGTGTCCAAACTTTTGGTCTGTACTGTATATATATGTATGTTATTTAAAAAAAAAATAAAATATATATATATATATATATATATATATATATATATATATATATATATATGCACACCACACACGGCACACAGCTGCATATCTCTGCACTCGTAGGGGAACAATACCCACAGAGAGAAGAATTTTGCGTTACACATTTCGGCAGCTTTTAAATGTAAAAAATGACTCTGCTGCAGAAGCTGACAAAGGTATTTGATGGAAATGACTGATTCCCACGGCTGTACCTGCAGAAAATTGATGATAATGCTGTCTAACCAATTCATTATGATTTGTGACTTTATTCGCAAGCAGGTTGAATTTATAAATGTACCAGTCATATGTTGTGTATAATTTGACAAAGCACCGTTCTCTTATGAAAGGTTCGTTGACCTTGTTTTATTAATATTATACTGGATCCGGCGTTAACGCATTAAAAAAAAAAAAAATCCGTAATTAAGCAGCACTGGACAGAATAGTAGAGCGTAAATGAAGCAACGACAGTTCCAGGAATTCAGCATTTGCAACCTAGAAGAAGTTATCAGAGAAACCGCTACTATAATGAAACCCAGGGCTGGACTGCAGCTTGGGAAAAAGATGCAATGGCCTTGTATACAAACAATGCAGCTTAACCCCTTAGTGACGGAGCTAATTTTCACCTTAACCCCTTCAGCCCCGGGGCACTTTCCGTTTTTGCGTTTTTGTTTTTTGCTCCCCTTCTTCCGAGAGCCGTAACTGTTTTATTTTTCCGTCAATCTTGCCATATGAGGGCTTGTTTTTTGAGGGACAAGTTGTACTTTTAAATGAAACCATAAGTTTTACCATATGGTGTACTGGAAAGCAGCAAATAAATTCCAAGTGTGGAAAAATTGCAAAAAAAGTGTGATGGCACAATAGTTTTTGGGATCTTTTATTCACGGTGTTCACTATATGGTAAAACTGATGTGTGGGTATGATGCCTGAGGTCGGTGCGAGTTTGCAGACACCAAACATGTATAGGTTTACTTGTATCTAAGGGGTTAAAAAAAATTCACAAGCTTGTCTAATAAAAGTGGCGTACGTTTTGCGCCATTTTCCGAAAACCGTAGAGTTCTCCCCCTAGGGGGCTATAGCGATCAGCAATCCAATCGCTGATCGCTATCTGCTGATCACAGCTATACCGCTGTAAACAGCAGAAATAGTCACTTTCTTTTTTCCTCTGCTCCGTGCCGAGGAAAAAGGAAAGTGAAACTTCTTAGCAGCAGGCATCATCACATGACCCTGTGCTACGATGGCAACCACCGAACGTCACGTGATCACTCACGTGACGTCCGGAGGGGGCGGCGGTAAGTAGAAAACATGGCCGCACGCATATAGATCTCGCTGCCAGACTTTGGCAGCGAGATCTAAGGGGTTAATGTTCCGGGTGGAATGCGATTCCACTCGGAACATGTAGGCACACATGTCAGCTGTTGAAAACAGCTGATATGTGTGCCGATCCACGCCACCTGCCCGCGGCAGGGGGCGGGGCTTACCGGGACACGATCCATGACGGAAAGATCCGTCCATGGTCGTGAAGGGGTTAATGACCAGACCAAATTTTGCAATTCTGACCAGTGTCTGGAACGCTTCAACGGATCCCAGTGATTCTGAGATTGTTTTTTCGTCACATATTGGACTTCATGTTAGCACCAAATTTAGGACAATATTTTTTGCGTTCATTTATGAAAAAAATTGAATTTTGGCAAAAATTTTGAAAATTTAGCAATTTTCAACTTTTGAATTTTTATACCGTTAAACCAGAGATTTCTGTGACACAAAATAGTTAATAAATAACATTTCCCACATGTCTACTTTACATAAGCACAATTTTGGAAACAACATTTTTTTTTGTTAGGAAGTTAGAAGAGTTCAAAGTTTATCAGCAATTTCTCATTTTTAGATCAAAATGTACAAAACCATTTTTTTAGGGACCACATCATATTTGAAGTGACTTTGATAGGCCTAGATGACAGAAAATACCCAAAAGTGACACCTTTCTAAAAACTGCACCCCCCAAAGTACTCAAAACCACATTCAAGAAGTTTAAAGCACAAATTAAATTTTACCTAAAATGTTGCTCTAACCCAAATTTATTCACTTTTAGAAGAAATAACAGAACAAAATGGACCACAAAACTTGTTCCCCACTTTGTTATGAACGCACTGACACCCCACATGTGATCAGAAACCTCTGTTTGGACAAATGGGAGGGCTCGGAACAGAAGGAGCAATATTTGAATTTTGGAAAGCAAATTTGGCTGAAATAGATTGCGGGCACCATGTTGCATTTACAGGTCCGCTAAGGTACCTAAACAGAAGAAACCCCTCACAAGTGACACCATTTTGGAAACTGGACCCCTCAAGGCTTCTATCTAGGGGTATAGTGAGCATTTTAGATCCACAGGTACTTCACAGATTTTGTTAACGTTACATTGTCATATTGAAAATTTTAATAATTTTCTCAAAAATGTTGCTTTAGCATCAATTTTCTCACTTTTTCAAGAGGTAATTCCAAAAATTTGACCTCAAGGTTTCTTACCCACTTTTTTATGAGCGCGGTGATACCTCACATGTGGTGTGAAACCTTTGTTTGGACAAATGGGAGGGCTTGGAACGGAAGGAACAATATTTGAATTTTGGAAAGGAAATTTGGCTGAAAAAGATTGCGGGCACCATGTCGCATTTGGAGGTCCCCTAAGGTACCTAAACAGCAGAAACCCCGCACAAGTGACCCCATTTTGGAAACTAGGCCCCTCAAGGAATTTATCTAGATGTTTGGTGACTACCCTGAACCCCCAGGTGCTTCACAGAATTTTATAACGTTGAGCCATGAAAATAAAAAAATAAAATTTTACCACAAAATTGTTATTTCAACCAGGTAGCTTTTTTTTCACAAGGGTAACAGGAAAAAAAGTCACCATGAAATTTATTGTGCAATTTCTCCTGAGTTTGGCGATACCTTATATGTGGTGGAAATCAACTGTTTGGGCACACGGCGGGGCTCGGAAGGGAAGGAGTGCCATTTGACTGCAAAATTGTCTGGAATCAATAGCGAACGCCATGTCGCATTAGGAGAGCCCCTGAGGTGCCTATACAGTGAAGCTCCTCACCATGTGGCCACATTTCGGAAAATAGACCCCACAAGGAATTTATCTAGATGTTTGGTAAGTACCGTGAACCCCTAGGTGCTTCACAGAAGTTTATAATGTTGAGCTGTGAAAATAAAAAAAAATACATTTTTACCACAAAATTGTTACTTCAACCAGGTAGCTTTTTTTTTACAAGTGTAAAAGGAAAAAATTCAGCATAAAATTTATTGTGCAATTTCTCCTGAGTTTGGCGATACCTTATATGTGGTGGAAATCAACTGTTTGGGCGCATGACAGGGCTCGGAAGGGAAGGAGTGCCATTTGACTGCAAAATTGTCTGGAATCAATAGCGGACGCCATGTTGCATTAGGAGAGCCCCTGAGGTAACTAAACAGTGGAGGTCCCCCACAAGTGGCCCCATTTTGGAAAATAGACCCCTGAAGGAATTTATCTAGATGTTTGGTGAGTACCCTGAACCCTCAGGTGCTTCACAGAAGTTTATAATGTTGAGCTGTGAAAATAAAAAAATACATTTTTTCCACAAAATTGTTACTTCAACCAGGTAGCTTTTTTTTTTACAAGTGTAAAAGGAAAAAAATCAGCATAAAATTTATTGTGCAATTTCTCCTGAGTATGCTGATACCTTATGTGTGATGAAAATCAACTGTTTGGGTGCACAGCAGGGCTCGGAAGGGAAGGAGCGCCATTTGACTGCACAATTGGCTGGAATCATTAGCGGACGCTATGTTGCATTTGGAAAGCCCCTAAGGTGCCTAAACAGTGGAGGTCCCCAACAAGTGACCCCATTCTGGAAACAAGACACCTCAAGGCTTTTATCTAGGTGTATATTGAGCAGTTTGAATCCAAGAGTACTTCACAGAATTTGTTAAGCTTAGGTTGCCATATTGAAAATTTTCATTTTTTTCACAAAAATGTTGCTTTAGCATCAAATTTCTTACTTTCTCAAGACGCAACAACAAACCGTGGACCCAAGAGGTTGTTATCCAATGTCTTATGAGCACAGGGATACCCCCCACATGTGGCCAAAAACATCTGTTTGGATAAATGGGAGGGCTTGGAATGGAAGAAGCACCATTTGAATTCTGGAAAAGTTGAAATAGATTGCGGGCACCATGTCACATTAGCAGGGCCCCTTGGGTACCTATACAGCAGAAACCCCCCACAAGTGACCCCATTTTGGAAACTGGATTTTATTCAGGAGTATAGTAAGCATTTTGAATCCACAGGTACTTCACAAAAATGTTGCTGTAGCAACAATATTCTCACTGTTAGGCTATGTGGTCATGATCCAGCGACACGGCGTCTAGTACACAGTGTCAGCCTTCCTGCAGAGATATGAGTGTTGTCCACGGGAGAACGCAGCTGCCCATGCCCACGATTTGGGTTCAGGCTGCTGTGGACTTTAGCTCTATGCTACCTGCAGAGAACACTCTTGTCTCCGCAGCATAAACTGACATGCTGAGGCTCGGGAAGCTGCGCCACAGGTCGGTTTATGCTGTGGAGAAAAGAAGCACAGTGGGCATGGGATTTCTAAAAATCCTTCCACTGTGCTTCTACTGCACAATGCAGCGCTATGGACGCAGGGAAAACACTCTGCGCCCAAAATGCTGCAAACCCTGATCGTGGGCACACAGCCTAAAATGCTACAATGGATGAATGGATAGATGTCAAACATATATAACATCCCACCCCCTGCATATTCTAAGCTGGCGCCCTTTAGTGCCTTTCATGTGGCACTAAAGGGTGCCTAGCCTTGTATTTAGCCCCCAAAAAATTAATAATTAAAATAAACGACGTTGGGTCCCCCCTATTTTTGATAGCCAGCTAGGGTAAAGCAGACAGCTGTAGCCTGCAAACCATAGCTGACAGCTTCACCTTGGCTGGTGATCAATTTGGAGGGCTCCCCAGGCGTTTTTTAAAAAAAAAACAAAAAAACCCAACAAACGAGGGGTCCCCCCCAAATTAGATCACCAGCCAAGGTGAAGCGGACAGCTGGGGTCTGGTATTCTCAGGGTGGGAAGAGCCATGGTTATTGGACTCTTCCCAGCCTAAAAATAGCAGGCCGCAGCCGCCCCAGAAGTGGCGCATCCATTAGATGCGCCAATCCTGGCGCTTCGCTCCAGCTCATCCCGCGCCCTGGTGCGGTAGCAAACGGGGTAATATACGGGGTTGATACCATCTGTACTGTCACCTGGCATCAAGCCCTGGGGTTAGTGATGTCACTGCATCTAAACAGATACCCGACATCACTAACCCAGTCAGTAATAGAAAAAAAATACGTCACATGTGACAGAAAGAGCAGGATGAATGCGGCCGCGCGCTACTGTGCGCTGCGCGCCGTCATCTTGCACGCTCCGGAGGAGGGAAGGGGGAGCGCTCTGGAGAACCGGAGGGTGCTCCGGGGGACCAGACAGCTCCGGTGTACCGGTAGAGGGATGAGGGGGAGGACATTTCCCTCCGATCTGAAATGTTTGATCATTTCAGATCAGAGGGAAATGAATGCAGAGCTGGCGGCGGCGGCAGTTTTTGGCGCACGTCGGCGCCATTTTGGATGTCCGGTGGGGGTGGGGGTTGATTTCTCCGGTATCGGGGGCTTTGGGGGCACTAGAGGATTATATTTCTTTATCATCTGACATGTTTGATCATGTCAGATGAGAAAGAAATCAGTATTATTTGCCATTTTTTTTTTTATGTGTACGTCGGTATACGGTGTATACCGGCGATCACATTATCGGGGTCCGAAAAAAAGACCCCGATTCATAATCTTGGGGGTCTCAGCTACCCCCGGTAGCTGAAACCCCCGAGATTGTTCGTCACTGGGGGGCGCTACAAGCTTTTTCCGGCCTGACGTCTCAAGACGTCGGAACAGAATAAGTACCCTGTTTTTCCGACGTCTTGAGATGTTAGGCCGTCGCTATGGGGTTAAGAAAATTTCTGGCACAAAATTTTGATGCATTTGCAAAATTTTGTAACACCGGCTCGATTTATGCACTTGATACTTAATGCAAATACTGCTCCGATTCTGATATGCTGATTACTTTCTTAATAAATTTTTATAGGAATCGAATTTTTTTTTCATGATACAAAGCAACAAATCATCTTCATAGTTTTCAAAGCTAAAATGCTGAGTTTCCATAATTGCCACTGGAGGGAGCTCAGGAGCTTTGTGCATACAGTTCATATAGTGAACGGAATAATGAAGCAAAAAGCAGAAAGCTCCCTCTAGTGGTGGCACTAAGCAGGACACATCTTTTGTTTTTCCGATGAAGCTTTAAAACCCTTTCATAAATGTAGATTTAGAACGGCAACCGTTATAAAGATACTTCAAGAAATACATCAACTACTTTGTGAGAATGTCCAACTTTTCATCAATTGTTCTCTGCCGTCCACCTTTAGGAAGATTAGCTACAGTGTCATTGGTTGTGAACGTTTTGATTATGTTGAGCACAGAGGACAAAGGAACATCAAGATCTCTGGAGATGGACTTGTTATCTTGAGATTATTGCTATCTTTTTATAATTTTAGTTCTCAAGTTCTCAGACAGTTCTCCTCTCCTCACTCTTTTCTCCATGATTAGGGTGGCATACAAAGATCCAAATTGCCAAGATTGAGTCAACTTCTTCCCTTTTTATCTGCTTTCAGGTGTGATTTTCATATTGCCCACAACAGTTTGAATGCACATCACACGCTTGAAACAAAGTTGTTTAGCCACAATTTTGGAAAGGAATTTTGTTCCTCCCATTTTTGTGTGAAATTATGTCCAGTTTGCCTATTTTTTTAATTTTGTATTGCTCACACACAAAGGAAATAAACATGTGTAATTGCAATAATTGTAAATAATTATCTGCGAGAAATACTTGATTTTCTGAAACAATTTCAAGTATGCCAACACTTTCGGCCATGTCTGTATGAGAAATGACACGGGGAAAAAGAACTGAACGCATGAAGAAAGAGAGGTGGAAAAATCCACGTTAAATCATGACACCATCTGAAATCTATTACTAATTAGATAGCAATTCTAAAACTTAGTGAAAAATAATATCAGTAGGTTAAACTGATGGCCAATAGAAAGGTGCCACAGAAAAAACATCTCATGATGGGTAAAACCAGTGATAAGTCTCAAGAGCTGCCCAACCTTATTGTTGCAGGACATACTGATGGCATTGGTTACAGAAGAATTTCTAAACTACTGACGTTTCCAGTGAGCATTGCTGGGGCTTATGATCCAAAAGTGGAAAATAACATCATTTTACCATAAACCGGCCACGACCAGGTGCTCCTCGCAAAATTTCACAAAGAGGAGTGAAAATAATTATGGGAAGAGTTGTCCAAGAGCCAAGAACACCTGTGGAAAGCAACAGAAAGACCTGGAATCAGCAGGCACAATTGTTTCAAAGAAAACAATAAGCAATGCACTCAACCTCCATGGCCTGTATACACGCTCATCATACAAGACTCCATTGCTCAACAAAACACATACTCAAGCGCTTTTAATGTTTGCTCAAGAACAATTAAAAAAGCTTGTGAAATAGTGGGAGAATATAGTCTGGTCAGAGGAGACCAAAACTGAACTCTTTGGATGCCATAAATCCCCCCCAAAACACCAACAGTGAGGATTGATGGTGGGAACATCATGGTGTGCGGCTGTTTTTCAGCCTACGGCACTGGCAAGCTTCTTATAATTAAAGGAAGGATGGATGGAAAAATGTACGGAGACAGTCGTGATAGAAATCTTCTGCCATGTCCAAGGATGTTGAAGATCAAACAAGAATGGACATTTCACAAAGACAATGATCCCAAACAAACAACCAAGGACACACTCCATTAGTTTCAGAGAAAGAAAATAAAGCTGCTAGAATGGCCGAGCCGATCACCGGAGCTGAATCCAAAAGAAAATGTATGGACGGAACTAAAGCTCAGAGTTCATAGAAGGATCCGAGACCTGCAGGATGTGAGGAGTGTGTGCGGAAGAATGGACCGAAATCCACCTGACCAATGCAGGCGACTAGTGTCTCCATACAGGATGTGAGGAGTGTGTGCGGAAGAATGGACCAAAATCCACCTGAGCAATGCAGGCGACTAGTGTCTCCATACAGGATGTGAGCAGTGTGTGCGGAAGAATGGACCAAAATCCACCTGACCGATGAAGGTGACTAGTGTCTCCATACAGGATGTGAGGAGTGTGTGCGGAAGAATGGACCAAAATCCACCTGAGCAATGCAGGCGACTAGTGTCTCCATACAGGATGTGAGGAGTGTGTGCGGAAGAATGGGCCAAAATCCACCTGAGCAATGCAGGCGACTAGTGTCTCCATACAGGATGTGAGGAGTGTGTGCGGAAGAATGGGCCAAAATCCACCTGAGCAATGCAGGTGACTAGTGTCTCCATACAGGATGTGAGGAGTGTGTGCAGAAGAATGGACCGAAATCCACCTGACCAATGCAGGCGACTAGTGTCTCCATACAGGATGTGAGGAGTGTGTGCGGAAGAATGGACCAAAATCCACCTGACCGATGAAGGTGACTAGTGTCTCTATACAGGATGTGAGGAGTGTGTGCGGAAGAATGGACCAAAATCCACCTGAGCAATGCAGGCGACTAGTGTCTCCATACAGGATGTGAGGAGTGTGTGCGGAAGAATGGGCCAAAATCCACCTGAGCAATGCAGGTGGCTAGTGTCTCCATACAGGATGTGAGGAGTGTGTGCAGAAGAATGGACCGAAATTCACCTGACCAATGCAGGCGACTAGTGTCTCCATACAGGATGTGAGGAGTGTGTGCGGAAGAATGGACCAAAATCCACCTGACCGATGAAGGTGACTAGTGTCTCCATACAGGATGTGAGGAGTGTGTGCGGAAGAATGGACCAAAATCCACCTGAGCAATGCAGGCGACTAGTGTCTCCATACAGGATGTGAGGAGTGTGTGCGGAAGAATGGACCGAAATCCACCTGAGCAATGCAGGCGACTGGTGTCTCCATACAGGATGTGAGGAGTGTGTGCGGAAGAATGGACCGAAATCCACCTGACCAATGCAGGTGACTAGTGTCTCCATACAGGATGTGAGGAGTGTGTGCGGAAGAATGGGCCAAAATCCACCTGAGCAATGCAGGCGACTAGTGTCTCCATACAGGATGTGAGGAGTGTGTGCGGAAGAATGGGCCAAAATCCACCTGAGCAATGCAGGCGACTAGTGTCTCCATACAGGATGTGAGGAGTGTGTGCGGAAGAATGGGCCAAAATCCACCTGAGCAATGCAGGCGACTAGTGTCTCCATACAGGATGTGAGGAGTGTGTGCGGAAGAATGGACCGAAATCCACCTGACCAATGCAGGTGACTAGTGTCTCCATACAGGATGTGAGGAGTGTGTGCGGAAGAATGGACCAAAATCCACCTGAGCAATGCAGGTGACTAGTGTCTCCATACAGGATGTGAGGAGTGTGTGCGGAAGAATGGGCCAAAATCCACCTGAGCAATGCAGGCGACTAGTGTCTCCATACAGGATGTGAGGAGTGTGTGCGGAAGAATGGACCGAAATCCACCTGACCAATGCAGGCGACCAGTGTCTCCATACAGGATGTGAGGAGTGTGTGCGGAAGAATGGACCAAAATCCACCTGAGCAATGCAGGCGACTAGTGTCTCCATACAGGATGTGAGGAGTGTGTGCAGAAGAATGGACCGAAATCCACCTGAGCAATGCAGGCGACTGGTGTCTCCATACAGGATGTGAGGAGTGTGTGCGGAAGAATGGGCCAAAATCTACCTGAGCAATGCAGGGACTAGTGTCTCCATACAGGATGTGAGGAGTGTGTGCGGAAGAATGGACCAAAATCCACCTGACCAATGCAGGTGACTAGTGTCTCCATACAGGATGTGAGGAGTGTGTGCGAAAGAATGGACCAAAATCCACCTGAGCAATGTAGGCGACTAGTGTCTCCATACAGGATGTGAGGAGTGTGTGCGGAAAAATGGACCGAAATCCACCTGAGCAATGCAGGCGACTAGTGTCTCCATACAGGATGTGAGGAGTGTGTGCGGAAGAATGGACCGAAATCCACCTGAGCAATGCAGGTGACTAGTGTCTCCATACAGGATGTGAGGAGTGTGTGCGGAAGAATGGACCAAAATCCACCTGACCAATGCAGGTGACTAGTGTCTCCATACAGGATGTGAGGAGTGTGTGCGGAAGAATGGACCGAAATCCACCTGAGCAATGCAAGTGACCAGTGTCTCCATACAGGAGGTGTCTGGAAGCTTTATCACCAACAAAGGCTTTTGTACAAAGTATTACAAAAATGTGTCAGTAAGCGTGTTCAATACTTTTTCCGCTGTGTAGTTTCTCATTATTACAGATCACTAAATTTTTGGACATCTAGGGTTTCATTTCTTAGCGATGTTTGGTGACATGATTTTCTTTGGTGAGAAATTTATGTGCATAGTACCTCCAGCAGTGCCTTGTTAAAGAAACTGAGGGTCAAGCATTTCCAGACCTAAACCCTATGGAGCATCTGTGGGGCCTCCTCGAACAGAAGGTGGAGGAGCGCAAGGTTTCTAACCATCCACCAGCTCCGGGATGTCGTCATGGAGGATAGAATAGGATCCAGTGGCTCCTGTGAAGATCAATTGAACTCTTTGCCCAAGAGAGTTAAGGCAGTGCTGGAAAATAATGGTGACCACACAAAATAGTCTTTAGTGACCACACAAATACACTTTGGGCTCAGTTTGGCCATTTTCACTTAAGGGTGTACTTACTTTTGTTGCCAGTGATTTAGACAGTACTGGTTGTGTGTTATTTAGACAACACTAAATTTACCCAGTTATACAAGTTTCACACTGACACTGTACATTGTATCAAAGTGTCAGATCTTCAGTGTTGTCCCAAGAAAAGATATAATAAAATATAAAAAAATGTGATTGGTGTACTCACGCTTGTGTTATAATATATATGTGTGTGTGTATGTGCGCGTGTATATATATATATATATATATATATATATATTTTTTTTTTTTTTTTTTTTAATAAGTGGGTTGAATTTTATTTAAAAAAAACAAAACATAAAATATATATATTTATTTTATATATAATATATATATATATACACACACACGCTATATACATTATACATTATATATATATATGTATATACACACATATATATAAATATATATATTATAGTATACATATATATATATATATATATATATATATATACAGTATGTATATAATATATATATATATATATTTATATATTAATTTTCTTATTTATTTTTTTTAAATAAACTTCAACCCACTTATCAAAGATGGCAAAATGTGATGGTGTATTTACTTTTTGTATATACTGCCTTATTATATATACAGCTATGTAAAAATTATCAGGTATATAGTAATTTGAACTATAATATAAATAATAAGAATGGTATTAATAGCATGAGAAAAGGGTTAATGTTCAGCAAAGTAGTTACATTGTTGCAATAAAGTAAAAATGTATTATTTTCAAATGTGTAATAAAGCAGAAAGGACAATTAATTTCCATTTATACTTTTACAAGAAACTATTAATACATTGAAATATCGCTGCTTTCTAATGAGGGCATATTTCTTGATAAGTTTATGATCAGACCGGGCTATCAGATGGGCTTGGAAGTACTGGGTAATATTAGACGGCACATTGTAGTAATGGGCTAATAATGCTCTTTATACTGTAGATTGTGTAATCTAATCCACCTGCTGCTGAGTACTTTGCTCCAATCTTCTTTTTATCCTGTAGTTTTAGAAGGAAAACACTTTTATGTCTGTTAATGTCTAATGATTTATCACTGTGGCATATATAATGTTGTCAGGGTGGGAAGTAGTGAGCAAAATGTGTACAATTACAGTTATTTGGGTTTCAATGGCAAAACTAATTATTTCGGCATACACAGTTGTGATCTCAATACTACGTAACGCGTTTCAGCTTTTAGGGTAAGTGCATTTTTATTTTTATATATATATATATACATAGTGTGTATATATATATATATATATATATATATATATATTATTTTTTTTATTTATTTTTTTTTGGGGTCATAGGCCAGTTTCCCACATCCTTCTTTTTGCCGGTTTCGCGGATCCGGCACGCTCCCGTACAGTGAATACAGTACAATGACAGCGCTGTAACTTCCGGGTCACATGCGCCGGTCACATGACAGCACGTGACCGGCGCTTGTTGCGCTGTCATTGTACTGTATTCACTGTACGGGAGCGTGCCGGATCCGCGAAACCAGCAAAAAGAAGGATGTGTGAAACTGGCCTAAGAAAAGGAAAGCAACCAACTTTCAATTCTTGATTAGAAACCTCCTTTTCAAGTTTTGTGCGTCCAGCTTCTTACTATTCATAATATATTAGCACTTTTTCATCACATAGTGACTTACCTGTTTAAATCCATTTTTTTTTATACTGCTCCGTTTCGACAGTCCGTGGTCTTTTGATGGTGGGCGGTCCGGGTTTCGAGTCTGCAGCGACATCTTCTGACATAAAGCTGGAGCAGGTCGAGTCTTGAGCTATCAGATGGAGCCTACAGATAAGATCAAAACGGTTTATCACCTTTTCTGTCTTCTCTTATACCATCTACACAGAACTCAATTACTCAATGAACACCACGTAGCAAAAAGAAGTATCAGCAATTCTTACTTTTATATTAGTCCCGGCAATCACATGATTACCAACACTACATTATAATATATTATATTATATATATATATTTATATATATATATATATATATATATTTTATTTATTTTTTTTATATATATATATATATATATATATATATATATTTATAAATAATAACTGAAATTAAAAAATAAGCCATAAATGAAAAAAATATTCCTCCAAAAAATCTGAGGAAAAAAACCCCCTCCCAAGCAGTTATTTAGCTGTAAAATGAGACAAAAGGATTTCAGATGGACTCTTGTTTTTTTTCCGGCAGTGTCCATCTTTTCGAATGGGCAGAAGAACGTACTATAATATGCTCATTGGAAGAAAAAAAAAAAAAATTATATATATATATATAATATATATATATATATATTATATATATATATATATATATATATATATATATATATATATATATATATATATATATGGGGTGGATTTAAACTCTGTCTCATTGAAATCTATGCAGTTCAAATTTGGAGAGAAAAGGGTTAATAGACCGCGCTGCTGTAGAAAAGAGGATCCATGTAGAAGGAATGATTTTATTTGTCTACGCGTTTCAAAGCCTTATGGCTTTTTCCTCAGGACAAATCATATATACATAAATACCAATATATAATATTTTATATATATTTTATATTATATATATATTTTATAATATCTATGGCTGTTTTGGAGAGTTCATCTGAATCCCACACAGAAGGACCAAAGTGCAATGTGAATGGATACTTAGTCCTTCAAAAGTAGTTGAAATTTGTGGAAAAGTAAAATCTGTTTGTAGCAATAAAGAAAATCTGCCGGTTCAGTCATTATCTCCATACAAAACACTGATTACATGACTGTAGGCTACAGGAAGAGAAGATATTCTGTGCTTTTATGAAACAAAAGCACAGTTGTATTGCCCAAAAAATCCACTTTAAAGGGGTTATGTAAATGAGACTAGAGAAATTCGGCTTTTTCGGCTCTCAGTTCCGTCTGCAGCCTAAAGGCCCTGTTCCACATAGCAATGTCGTTAGCGAGATCGCTGAAACGTCACAGGTTTTGTGATGCAACAGCGACTTCGCTACGTGTGACACATAGCAGCCCCCTGCTGTGATATCACCGATCGTACCTGAATGTCTTGGTTCGTTTTTTGATTGTTGGTGACCCGTTGGGCAGCATGCATCGCTGTGTTTGATGCTATAACAACAACGAGCGACCTCGTTGGGTGTAAACACTACTCCTCTATGGAGGTCTGAGTCGTCAGAATAGCTGCTGTGTGACAGGGTCCCAACGACCGCCGAGGTCGTTATACGGATCACCATATCATTAATTAGATCTGCCTGTTTGCCAGCTCACTAGCGACCATGTAGTGACGAACCAGCGATCCTGACCAGGTCGTATCGTTGTCGGGATCGCTGGAACGTCGCTACGTGTAACAAGACCCTAACTTTCCCATAGGTGATTGACATGTTGTTACTAACGGTCCATCATCCGGTGGAGGGCAGAGTGGACGTCCCCGCAATACGGCAAATTACTTATATCCTCATAGCCTACACGGCCATGTAACCGATTTGAAGGGGGGGGGGGGTCGAGGGGGGTGTGGGGGGGTGGGGGGGGAGAGAATTTCAAAGAATTCACAGATTCCATTTAAAGTGTGTGTTGATAGATTAAATTTGACTAAATATAAGGAACGTTCCTTGGTGCAAAATGTAATAACTGATTGTTTTAACCTAAAAAAAAAAAAGTATGGTAATGTTGGAAATTTTTATCCTATACACAAATAAAAATGTGAACAATCTTCTTTCGTTCTTGTATTACGGGGTCATCTAACAGGTATGACTGAACCACAATGTTCATGGTTGTATCAACAGGAAGAGCGATCACCACAGGACTGAGCATTCAATGGTTGATCAACCATTCACCAACGTCTACCCAATGGTCTCATTTATTGTCTAGCGATGTCTTGGATTCAGTGGTTGATTTTCACACATACAAGTGCATCTCAATAAATTAGAATATCACCAAAGAGTTAATTTATTTCAGCAATTCAGTACAAAAAGGGAAACACATTATATAGAGTCATTACACACAGAGGGATCTATTTCACGTGTTTATTATATATTATGTAGAGTCATTACACACAGAGGGATCTAATTCACACATTTATTAGAGTCATTACACACAGAAGGATCTATTTCACACGTTTATTATATATTATATAGAGTCATGACACACAGAGGGATCTATGTCACACGTTTATTATATATTATATAGAGTCATTACACACAGTGGGATCTATTTCACGTGTGTATTATATATTATATAGAGTCATTACACACAGAGGGATCTATTTCACACATTTATTATATATTATATAGAGTCATTACACACTGAGAGATCTATTTCACACGTTTATTATATATTATATAGAATCATTACACACAGAGGGATCTATTTCACACGTTTATTATATATTATATAGAGTCATTACACACAGAGGGATCTATTTCACACGTTTATTATATATTATATAGAATCATTACACACAGAGGATCTATTTCACACGTTTATTATATATTATATAGAGTCATTACACACAGAGGGATCTATTTCACGTGTATATTATATAGAGTCATTACACACAGAGGGATCTATTTCACGTGTTTATTATATATTATGTAGAGTCATTACACACAGAGGGATCTATTTCACACGTTTATTATATATTATATAGAGTCATTACACACAGAGTGATCTATTTCACGTGTGTATTATATATTATAAAAATCAAAAAAGTCCGTGGAGCCTCTGTTAGGAGTCTCAACACAGAAAATAGCCAGATATCCCTCCGGGAAGGGCCCAGCCACGGAGTGGCTCTTTTTAGGAAACCACCATAACCACCATATTAAGTGGCCTTTTTAGTCAATATCCAACTCTATGACAAGTTTAAAGATATGACAAGGGAAATTCCAAGGCCAGGTATCCATCCACAGACAGCTGTTACGGGGTATTGCCCCTCATCAGTGTGGAGTAGGATTCTGGCCAGGTGGGAGCAATGCCTAGTAGACCAACAAGACAAAACATTCACTGATCTCGGGGAGACCAGCCAGAGAAAACACTGCCAGCAGCCAACGAGGGCGCTCAACACAGTGAAATCCTAGGTGCAACCATCACTGGACCTCAGCAGCTTGGATTGTGGCCTCCACTCTTCCTCCAGACTCTGGGACCGCGATTTCCAAGTGAAATTCAAAATTTACCTTCATTTGAAATCAACACCTTGGACACTGAGAACATTCCAGTTCTTTTTCTCCTTGGCCCAGGTAAGACACTTCTGGCGTAGTCTATTGGTCATAAGTGGCGTGACACAAGGAATGCGACACTTGTAGCCCATGTCCTGGATACGTCTGTGTGTGGTGGCTCTTGAAGCACTGACTCCAGCAGTGTCCACTCGTTATGAATCTCCCCAAAATTTTTAAATGGCTTTTTCTTAACAATCCTATCAAGGCTGTTGTTATTCCGGTTGCTTGTGCACCTTTTTCTTCCACACTGTTTCCTTCCACTCAGCTTTCCATTAATATGATTAAATACAGCACTCTGTGAACAGCCAGCTTCTTTAGCAATGACCTTATGTGGCTTACCCTATCTGTGGAGTGTGTCAGTGACTGCCTTCTGGACATTTGTCAAGTCAGCAGTCTTCCCCATGATTGTGTAGCCTACTGAACCAGACTAAGGGACCATTTTAAATGCTTAGGAAGCCTTTGCAGGTGTTTTGTGGTAATTATTCTAATTTTCTGAGAATGACTTTTGGATTTTCATTGACCGTAAGCCATAATCATCAACATGAACAGAATTAATCACTTGAAATAAATCCCTCTGTGTGTAATGACTTTATATAATATATAATAAATACGTGAAATAGATCCCTCTGTGTGTAATGACTCTATATAATATATAATAAACACGTGAAATAGATCCCTCTGTGTGTAATGACGCTATATAATGTATAATAAACACGTGAAATAGATCCCTCTGTGTGTAATGACGCTATATAATATATAATAAACATGTGAAATAGATCCCTCTGTGTGTAATGACTCTATATAATATATAATAAACATGTGAAATAGATCCCTCTGTGTGTAATGACTCTATATAATATATAATAAACACGTGAAATAGATCCCTCTGTATGTAATGACTCTATATAATATATAATAAACACATGAAATAGATCCCTCTGTGTATAATAACTCTATATAATACATAATGAACATGTGAAATAGATCCCTCTGTGTGTAATGACTATATACTGTAATATATAATAAAGACGTGAAATACATCCTTCTGTGTGTAATGACTCTATATAATATATAATAAACACGTGAACTAGATCCCTCTGTGTGTAATGATTCTATACAATATATAATAAACACGTGCAATAGATCCCTCTGTGTGTAATGACTCTATATGATGTATAATAAATACGTGAAATAGATCCCTCTGTGTGTAATGACTCTATATAATATATAATAAACACGTGAAATAGATCCCTCTGTGTGTAATGACTTTATATAATAAACACATGAAATAGATCCCTTTGTGTGTAATGACTCTATAGAATATATAATAAACTTGTGAAATAGATCCCTCTGTGTGTAATGACTATATACTGTAATATATAATAAAGATGTGAAATACATCCTTCTGTGTGTAATGACTCTATATAATATATAATAAAGACGTGAAATAGATCCTTCTGTGTGTAATGACTATATAATATATAATAAACACGTGAAATAGAACCCTCTGTGTGTAATGACTCTATATATCTGTTTAACTTTTTGTATTGAATTACAAATAAATTAACTTTTTGATGATATTCTGATTTATTGAGATGCTTCTGTATGTAGACCCGGTGGAGATTGTTCAGGATTTATTAATTCTGTGCTGTAGTCATGAAAGGATATCTTCAATTTTGGAATTTAGAAAGGGTGGAAACCTTTGTAGGTAAAACTATGCAGTACAGAATGGCTGATAAAGTTATCACCAATATTCAAGCGAGGGTTCAACAAACTCAAAGCCTTCTTCTCGCTCAGCTTCACAAAACACTACTTTTACCAGTCTCGTTACCCACATTAGTTGCATAGCAAATCATTCTCACGCCGATATTCAGAGGCGAAGTGGCAGCCAGAATTAAGCTGATAATGTTAACAGAATTCCTGCCGTACAGAATAAGATTTCAACAGTAATATAATTTATAAGTAGATAAATCACCTAAAAATATAATGCCATTGTGCCTGGCATGAGCAATCAGGAGACACCATTACGACAGCTTCAGCTGTTAATCTGGGTATTTAAAGGCGAGCGCAGAAGGGCTGCTCGCTCGTACAATGGGCCTTGTGAGAAGGGACCTGGCTGTATTTTAGAGACTCCGCTAAAGGTGACGATTGTAAGGACATCAAACCTTCGAGAGCTTAAACAATATGATGGCAGAGCCGCTTCTCATATTCATGGCTGAATTTAGGGTCGAAGGTCTCCTTCACAAGGGCCCATGTTGGGTCGTACACATTAGAATGCTGTCGGCCAAACACCATCTTTCCAGACTCCCCCCAAATACAAGAATGCTCGACTCTAATCAGCGCTCCTAGGCTCTCTATGGCGCTGAAGCTCTGTATTCAGATATCTCCATCAGTCCTATAGACAATGAATGGAGCAATAGTGAATATGCTTGGCCAATCCTCTTTTCTGATGGGGCATCGCAGAGACCCACTCTTGGGATTAATGGGGGTCTCAGTGGACCAACAACAGATCTCAAGTTATCACCATGTACCTAGTTTTTTTTTAAAGGCGATCTGTCACCAGATTTAATAATACAACCTGCATTCTTTATTAAGTAGATCCCTTAGACCTGATGAGGCTGCAGTACCTACTATGACAATTCATCTCAGAATGCCTATATTAGCCTTTGTTATGAGAATTTTTTATGTCAACTGTACATCCTAATATCACGATCATACAGCCATTTTTCTGTTGATTTTTTTCTCATTAGGTGTAAGATCTCTATTAGTCATGAGCACACACTACCATGCTCGGGTGCTCAGCACTCGTAGCTAGTGATGAGTGGGCACTACCATGCTCGGGTGCTCAGTACTGGTAACTAGTGATGAGCGGGCACTACCATGCTCGGGTGCTCAGTACTGGTAACTAGTGATGAGCGGGCACTACCATGCTCGGGTGCTCAGTACTGGTAACTAGTGATGAGCGGGCACTACCATGCTCGGGTGCTCAGTACTGGTAACTACTGATGAGCGGGCACTACCATGCTCGAGTGCTCAGCACTCGTAGCTAGTGATGAGTGGGCACTACCATGCTCAGGTGCTCAGCACTCGTAGCTAGTGATGAGTGGGCACTACCATGCTCAGGTGCTCAGTACTGGTAACCAGTGATGAGCGGGCACTACCATGCTCAGGTGCTCAGTACTGGTAACTAGTGATGAGCGGGCACTACCATGCTCAGGTGCTCAGTACTGGTAACTAGTGATGAGCGGACACTACCATGCTCGGGTGCTCAGTACTGGTAACTAGTGATGAGCGGGCACTACCATGCTCGGGTGCTCAGTACTGGTAACCAGTGATGAGCGGGCACTACCATGCTCAGGTGCTCAGTACTGGTAACTAGTGATGAGCGGGCACTACCATGCTCGGGTGCTCAGTACTGGTAACTAGTGATGAGCAGGCACTACCATGCTCAGGTGCTCAGCACTCGTAGCTAGTGATGAGTGGGCACTACCTTGCTCGGGTGCTCAGTACTGGTAACTAGTGATGAGCGGGCACTACCATGCTCGGGTGTTCAGTACTGGTAACTAGTGATGAGCGGGCACTACCATGCTCGGGTGCTCACTACTGGTAACTAGTGATGAGCAGGCACTGCCATGCTCAGGTGCTCTGTACTGGTAACTAGTGATGAGCGGGCACTACCATGCTCGGGTGCTCAGTACTGGTAATTAGTGATGAGCGGGCACTACCATGCTCGGGTGCTCAGTACTCGTAGCTAGTGATGAGCGGGCACTACCATGCTCGGGTGCTCTGTACTCATAACTAGTGATGAGCGGGCACTACCATGCTCGGGTTCTCAGTACTGGTAACTAGTGATGAGCGGGCACTAAAATGCTCGGGTGCTCAGTACTCGTAACTAGTGATGAGCTGGCACTACCATGCTCAGGTGCTCAGTACTCGTAACTAGTGATGAGCGGGCACTACCATGCTCGGGTGCTCAGTACTGGTAACTAGTGATGAGCTGGCACTACCATGCTCGGGTGCTCAGTACTGATAACTAGTGATGAGCAGGCACTACCATGCTCGGGTACTCAGTACACCTAAATAGTGATGAGCGAGCACTACCATGCTCGGGTGCTCTGTACTGGTAACTAGTGATGAGCGGGCACTACCATGCTCGGGTGCTCAGTACTGGTAACTAGTGATGAGTGGGCACTACCATGCTCGGGTGCTCTGTACTGGTAACTAGTGATGAGCGGGCACTACCATTCTTGGGTGCTCTGTACTCGTAACTAGTGATGAGCGGGCACTACCATGCTCGGGTGCTCAGTACTCGTAACTAGTGATGAGCGGGCACTACCATGCTCGGGTGCTCTGTACTAGTAACTAGTGATGAGCGGGCACTACCATGCTCGGGTGCTCGGTACTCGTAACTAGTGATGAGCGGGCACTACCATGCTCGGGTGCTCAGTACTCGTAACTACAGATGAGTGGGCACTACCATGCTCGGGTACTCAGTTCTGGTAACTAGTGATGAGCGGGCACTACCATGCTTGGGTGATCAGTACTGGTAACTAGTGATGAGCGGGCACTACCATGCTCAGGTGCTCTGTACTCGTAACTAGTGATGAGCGGGCACTACCATGCTCGGCTGCTCAGTACTCGTAACTAGAGATGAGTGAGCACTACCATGCTCGGGTGCTCAGTACTGGTAACTAGTGATGAGTGAGCACTACCATGCTCAGGAGCTCAGTACTCGTAACTAGTGATGAGTGAGCACTACCATGCTCCGGTGCTCAGTACTCGTAACTAGTGATGAGTGAGCACTACCATGCTCAGGTGCTCAGTACTGGTAACTAGTGATGAGCGGGCACTACCATGCTCAGGTGCTCAGTACTCGTAACTAGTGATGAGCGGGCACTACCATACTCAGGTGCTCAGTACTCGTAACTAGTGATGAGCGGGCACTACCATACTCAGGTGCTCAGTACTTGTAACTAGTGATGAGCGGGCACTACCATGCTCAGGTACTTGGTACTCATAACTAGTGATGAGCGGGCACTACCATGCTCAGGTGCTCAGTACTTGTAACTAGTGATGAGTGGGCACTACCATGCTCGGGTGCTCGGTACTTGTAACTAGTGATGAGCGGGCACTACCATGCTCGGGTGCTCAGTACTCGTAACTAGTGATGAGTGAGCACTACCATGCTCGGGTGCTCAGTACTGGTAACTAGTGATGAGCGGGCACTACCATACTCAGGTGCTCAGTACTTGTAACTAGTGATGAGCGGGCACTACCATGCTCAGGTGCTCAGTACTTGTAACTAGTGATGAGTGAGCACTACCATGCTCAGGAGCTCAGTACTCGTAACTAGTGATGAGTGAGCACTACCATGCTCCGGTGCTCAGTACTCGTAACTAGTGATGAGCGGGCACTACCATGCTCGGGTGCTCAGTACTGGTAACTAGTGATGAGCGGGCACTACCATGCTCAGGTGCTCAGTACTCGTAACTAGTGATGAGCGGGCACTACCATACTCAGGTGCTCAGTACTTGTAACTAGTGATGAGTGGGCACTACCATGCTCAGGTACTTGGTACTCATAACTAGTGATGAGCGGGCACTACCATGCTCAGGTGCTCAGTACTTGTAACTAGTGATGAGTGGGCACTACCATGCTCGGGTGCTCAGTACTTGTAACTAGTGATGAGCGGACACTACCATGCTCAGGTACTTGGTACTCATAACTAGTGATGAGCGGGCACTACCATGCTCAGGTGCTCAGTACTTGTAACTAGTGATGAGTGGGCACTACCATGCTCGGGTTCTCAGTACTGGTAACTAGTGATGAGCGGGCACTACCATGCTCAGGTGCTCAGTACTTGTAACTAGTGATGAGTGAGCACTACCATGCTCAGGTACTTGGTACTTGTAACTAGTGATGAGCGAGCAGTACCATGCTCAGGTGCTCGGTACTCGTAACTAGTGATGAGCGGGCACTACCATGCTCAGGTGCTCAGTACTGGTAACTAGTGATGAGCGGGCACTACCATGCTCGGGTGCTCAGTACTTGTAACTAGTGATGAGCGGACACTACCATGCTCAGGTGCTCAGTACTTGTAACTAGTGATGAGTGAGCACTACCATGCTCAGGTACTTGGTACTTGTAACTAGTGATGAGCGGGCACTACCATGCTCAGGTGCTCGGTACTCGTAACTAGTGATGAGCGGGCACTACCATGCTCAGGTGCTCAGTACTGGTAACTAGTGATGAGCGGGCAGTACCATGCTCAGGTGCTCTGTACTGGTAACTAGTGATGAGCGAGCACTACCATGCTGGGGTGCTCAGTACTGGTAACTAGTGATGAGCGGGCACTACCATGCTCGGGTGCTCAGTACTAGTAACTAGTGATGAGCGAGCACTACCATGCTCGGGTGCTCAGTACTTGTAACTAGTGATGAGCGAGCACTACCATGCTCAGGTGTTCAGTACTTGTAACTAGTGATGAGCGGGCACTACCATGCTCAGGTGCTCGGTACTCGTAACTAGTGATGAGCGGGCACTACCATGCTCAGGTGCTCAGTACTTGTAACTAGTGATGAGCGGGCACTACCATGCTCGGGTGCTCAGTACTCGTAACTAGTGATGAGCGGGCACTACCATGCTCAGGTGCTCTGTACTGGTAACTAGTGATGAGCGGGCACTACCATGCTTAGGTGCTCAGTACTCGTAACTAGTGATGAGTGAGCACTACCATGCTCAGGTGTTCAGTACTTGTAACTAGTGATGAGCGGGCACTACCATGCTCAGGTGCTTGGTACTCGTAACTAGTGATGAGCGGGCACTACCATGCTCAGGTGCTCAGTACTGGTAACTAGTGATGAGCGGGCACTACCATGCTCAGGTGCTCAGTACTGGTAACTAGTGATGAGCGGACACTACCATGCTCGGGTGCTCAGTACTGGTAACTAGTGATGAGCGGGCACTACCATGCTCAGGTGCTCAGTACTGGTAACTAGTGATGAGCGGACACTACCATGCTCGGGTGCTCAGTACTCGTAACTAGTGGTGAGCAGGCACTACCATGCTCGAGTGCTCAGTACTGGTAACTAGTGATGAGCGGGCACTACCATGCTCGGGTGCTCTGTACTGGTAGCTAGTGATGAGCGGGCACTACCATGCTCAGGTACTTGGTACTCGATACCAGCAGTTGGATGCTTGGATGGGCTTGAGCACCCAAGTATACTGGAAGTCAATGGGGAACCTGAGCATTTTCCCAGAAGAGTTCCCCATTGACTGCCATTATACTCAGGTACTTGAGCGTCCAACTGCTCGCTACGAGACCTGAGCATGGTAGTGCTCGCTACGAGACCTGAGCATGGTAGTGCTCGCTACGAGACCTGAGCATGGTAGTGCTCGCTACGAGACCTGAGCATGGTAGTGCTCGCTACGAGACCTGAGCATGGTAGTGCTCGCTACGAGACCTGAGCATGGTAGTGCTCGCTCATCACTAATCGATAATTAATAATGTAAGCAGTTTAGATTATGATATGAAGCGAGAGATCCCCTTTAAAATCTGGAAATAATGTGTGAATTCATAAATGAGGGTAACTTTAGATCCCCTGAAGTGCGTTGGTCTGGATGCAGCACTCTGACGCGCACACACACGTTGACCTTCATGCCATGAGTTATCCCTCTGCTCTTCTCATAATAATCCTATCATTATAGGCATTTCAACATGTAGACAGAGCGGCATTAATTACCATATCCTGGCGGAGATATGGCAGCATCTATAAACATTCAGCTGAAGTTGCTCAACGTATGGCAGCCGAGAGCGCCATTAATCCATTTACTTTCCTAGCTTTATTAATCTGGTGGACCGACTAAATCAAAGGTAATGAAATGGAATTGGCACGAGATGCCCCGAAACCGAGGAATCTGGACCCTGTATGTGCGGTACTCAATCTCTTTACACACTAGTGGCTGCTAAATGGACAATACATGGACAAAAGGATTAAAGGGGATGTCCACGGTCAGGAAAACGCAGCTGCTTTTTTCCAAACACGTATGTAGACAATAGCAGCTCATTGGGATCGGATGTAATACAATATATAACCTGTAGACCTGTTTTTTTAAGCAAGCCGTCACATTGTTCTGATTCTGCAGAACCTCTTTAATGTCCACATAAGCCGGCTTCATTTACGTGTCAGTAATCCATCAGTATGTTGGATCTGTTTTTTTATTAGGTCTCGGTCTGTGTTCTTGTTTTTCCCTTTAGTGTGTCATTCCATTTTTTTCATATGCAAGAAAGAACCTAATGGTGTTTTCCCAAGATTCTTCTAGGAGCCAGTTGGTGAAAAATGGAGAGGCCACAGGTGAAACAAGAGCGGCATCTGTGGGCTTTAGGGGTTTTTTTTGTGAACGTATTCAATTAAATGGGCAAATATGGTACGAAAATCAGGTTAGGCTGCTTTCACCCGTCAATTTTTTGGCATCAGGCACAATCCGACGAAAACCGGGTTAAACGGATCCGGCGCCAGATCCGTTCTTTCCCCATAGTCTTATTAGCGCCGGATTGTGCCGCATGGTGTTGCGTTTCATCCGGCGTGTGCCGGATCTGACAAACGTTGTCTGTGCAGCCACCAGACAGGACACACCATGTTTGGCCTTTTTCACACATCACTTTTTGCCATCATGCGGAATCCGGCGTTTTTTGAAAAAAAAAAAACGGATCTGGCGCCGGATTTGTTTTTCCCCCCACAGTGTTGGATTGTGCCACATGGCGTTGCATTTTGATCCGGCATGCACCGGATCTGGCGAAATGTGTCTGTGCGGCCGCTGGAAGGAACGCAGCATGCAACGTTTATTGTATATGGCAAGAAAACGTATTGCAACGGATCCGGCGCCGGATTTGTTTTTCCCCCACAGTGTTGGATTGTGCCACATGGCGTTGCATTTTGATCCGGCATGCACCGGATCTGGCGAAATGTGTCTGTGCGGCCGCTGGAAGGAACGCAGCATGCAACGTTTATTGTATATGGCAAGAAAACGTATTGCAACGGATCCAGCGCCGGATTTGTTTTTCCCCCACAGTGTTGGATTGTGCCGCATGGCATTGCGTTTTGATCCGGCATGCACCGGATCTGGCGAAATGTGCCTGTGCGGCCGCTGGAAGGAACGCAGCATGCAACGTTTATTGTATCCGGCAAGAAAACGGATTGCGACGGATCCGGCGCCGTCCATTTTTTTTACAATAGTAGCCTATGGGTGCCGGATCGTCGCCATTCGTAAAAAAAATGGAATCAGGCGACGGATGCGTTTTTTGTTTCTGGGCATGCCCAGATCATATGTAAATTCACTTCTGGAAAGGAAGAAAAAAATCAAACTCTCTCGCTGGAAGAGAAAAATGAGACTGATCCGTTTTTTTGCCTGATCCGTCACATCAGTTTGGTCACAATCTGCGATAGATCCATCGCATCAGGCACAATCCGGTTTGTGCCTGAAGAAAAAAAAATATGAAAAAGTAAAGTTTTTTGGTGAAAAACAAAAAAAAACGACGGATCCGGCACCGTCCGGCGTGTTGTGTAATGGAAGCCAATGGGCGCTGGATCCATCGTAATACGGCAAAAAACGCAATACAGTGACATATTGCGTTTTTTTACACCGAGCATGCTCAGTATCACAATGGATCCGTCTAAAACCGGAAGAAACGGATGGGAAAAAAACTGATGCGACGGATCCATTTTTTCGACAGATTGTGCCTGATGCCAAAAAACTGATGTGTGAAAGCAGCCTTAGGCGGGCTTTACACGTTGAGACATCGGTAACGATATATCGTCAGGGTCACGTCGTTAGTGACGCACATCCGGCGCCGTTACCGACATCGCAGCGTGTAAACCCTAGGAGCAACGATCACCGATTGCAAAAACGTGAAAAATCGTTGATCGTTGACACGTCGCTCCATTCCATAATATCGTTACTGCTGCAGGTACGATGTTGTTTGTCGTTCCTGCAGCACCACACATCGCTGTGTGTGACACCGCAGGAGCGACAAACATCGCCTACCTGCGTCCACCGGGAATGCGGAAGGAAGGAGGTGGGCGGGATGTTATGTCCCGCTCATCTCCGCTTCTATTGGCCGGCCACTTAGTGACGTCGCGGTGACGTCGCGGTGACACCGAACGCACCTTCCCCTTAAAGGAGGGATTGTTCGGCAGTCACCGCGACGTCGCCGAGTCAGGTATGTGCGTGTGAAGCTGCCGTAGCGATAATGTTCGCTACGGCAGCTATCACCACATATCGCATGTGCGACGGGGGCGGGTACTATTGCGCTCGACATCGCTAGCAATCGCTAGCGATGTTGCAGCGTGTAAAGTACCCCTTAGAGTAGAGCTAGTCTCATTTCTTTATGAAGACCATCGATAAGCAAAAAAAAATAAAAAAGGCGCACGAGCAGCCCTATAGAAAATAAAGTACTAGTAAAGAAAAAAGAAGTACTCATTGATATCTAAATGAGACCTTAGGCAATGATCACATGTTGTTTTTTTGCTGATTTTTTTACTGCTCGCTTACAAAAAGTAGGTTTTGCTTTGGTTTATTTTTGCTGCGCTTTAACGTGTTTTTGGTGCAGATTGTGTGTCCTTTAACTACAATACATGTTTAATAATGTTCGTTTAATTTACCAAAAAAGCAGCAAAAACACTTGGTTGCTCTGGGTTTTTTTTGCCCTTTCTCATTACTTTCAATAGTGAAAAAAATATGAGGCAAAAACACAAAGAACTGACCCGCTTTTTTTTTTTTTTTTTTTTTACAAAAAAGCAGCAGTTTTCCAATTTGGTAAGGAAAAAATAAATAAATAATCAAGTGATGAGATTTCTGAAATCTAATAGCTTATGATGGTACTGTAATAATAATAATAATAATATTATAATAATATAATGTATAATTATAATGTGTAAGAATATAACTGTAAAAAGTAGCTTTAAATTTTCACTAAACAAAAGTGCAACATGTAAAGATAGCCTAACAGTGCACCCGATGAAGACACAGTTGTACGTAAGCGAACCATATATTTACTGCAGCATCTCCCACTAACAGTATTTTGGTCTGTCTAGTAGTACCCTGTTTTCCCCCAAAATAAGCCCTAGTAGGATTTTTTTGGGGCTTTTGTGAGCCTACTCCAAAAATAAACCCTATATGGAAGTGTCCAAGCAGATAAAAAAGTTAAAGTATAGAGCAGGATTCTTCATCAAAGAAAGCAAACATCAACAAAAGAAAGCAGACACCCCCCAAAAGAAAGCAGACACCCCCAAAAGAAAGCAGACACCCCCAAAAGAAGGCAGAAACCCCCAAAAGAAAGCAAACATCAACAAAAGAAAGCAGACACCCCCCAAAATAAAGCAGACACCCCCAAAAGAAAGCAGACACCCCCAAAAGAAAGCAGACACCCCCAAAAGAAGGCAAAAAACCCCCAAAAGAAAGCAGACACCACCAAAAGAAAGCTGATACCACCAAAAAAAGACACCCCCAAAAGAAAGCAGACACCCCCAAAAGAAAGCAGACACTCCCAAAAGAAAGCAGACACCCTCAAAAGAAAGCAAACACCCCCAAAAAGAAAGCAGACATCCCCAAAAAGAAAGCAGACACCCCCAAAAAAAAGCAGATACCAGCAAAAGAAAGCAGATACCAGCAAAAGAAAGCAGACACCCCCTCCCAAAAGAAAGCAGACATCCCCAAAAGAAAGCAGACATCCCCAAAAAGAAAGCAGACATCCCCAAAAAGAAAGCAGACATCCCCAAAAAGAAAGCAGACATCCCCAAAAAGAAAGCAGACATCCCCAAAAAGAAAGCAGACATCACCAAAAAGAAAGCAGACACCCCCAAAAGAAAGCAGACACCCCCAAAAGAAAGCAGACATCCCCAAAAGAAAGCAGACATCCCCAAAAGAAAGCAGACACCACCAAAAGAAAGCAGACATCCCCAAAAGAAAGCAGACACCACCAAAAGAAAGCAGACACCCCCAAAAAGAAAGCAGACACCCCCAAAAAGAAAGCAGACACACCCAAAAAAAAGCAGATACCAGCAAAAGAAAGCAGATACCAGCAAAAGAAAGCAGACACCCCCTCCCAAAAGAAAGCAGACATCCCCAAAAAGAAAGCAGACATCACCAAAAAGAAAGCAGACACCCCCAAAAGAAAGCAGACACCCCCAAAAGAAAGCAGACTCCCCCAAAAAAAGCAGACACCCCCAAAAGAAAGCAGACATCACCAAAAGAAAGCAGACACCCCCCCCAAAAAAGCAGATACCAGCAAAAGAAAGCAGATACCAGCAAAAGAAAGCAGACACCCCCAAAAGAAAGCAGACATCCCCAAAAAGAAAGCAGAAATCCCCAAAAGAAAGCAGACACCCCCCAAAAAAGCAGATACCACCAAAAGAAAGCAGACATCCCCAAAAGAAAGCAAACACCCCCCCAAAAAAAGCAGACACCCCCAAAAGAAAGCAGACATCACCAAAAGAAAGCAGACACCCCCCAAAAAAAGCAGATACCAGCAAAAGAAAGCAGATACCAGCAAAAGAAAGCAGACACCCCCTCCCAAAAGAAAGCAGACATCCCCAAAAAGAAAGCAGACATCACCAAAAAGAAAGCAGACACCCCCAAAAGAAAGCAGACACCCCCAAAAGAAAGCAGACACCCCCAAAAAAAGCAGACACCCCCAAAAGAAAGCAGACATCACCAAAAGAAAGCAGACACCCCCCCCAAAAAAGCAGATACCAGCAAAAGAAAGCAGATACCAGCAAAAGAAAGCAGACACCCCCAAAAGAAAGCAGACATCCCCAAAAAGAAAGCAGACATCCCCAAAAGAAAGCAGACACCCCCCAAAAAAGCAGATACCACCAAAAGAAAGCAGACATCCCCAAAAGAAAGCAAACACCCCCCCAAAAAAAGCAGACACCCCCAAAAGAAAGCAGACATCACCAAAAGAAAGCAGACACCCCCCAAAAAAAGCAGATACCAGCAAAAGAAAGCAGACACCCCCAAAAGAAAGCAGACATCCCCAAAAGAAAGCAGACATCCACAAAAGAAAGCAGACACCCCCCAAAAAAGCAGATACCACCAAAAGAAAGCAGACATCCCCAAAAGAAAGCAAACACCCCCCCAAAAAAAGCAGACACCCCCAAAAGAAAGCAGACATCACCAAAAGAAAGCAGACACCCCCCAAAAAAAGCAGATACCAGCAAAAGAAAGCAGACACCCCCAAAAGAAAGCAGACACCCCCAAAAGAAAGCAGACACCCCCAAAAGAAAGCAGACATCCACAAAAGTAGTTCCCTTTAGCCTTCTAGATTGGTTATCATAGGTGCAGTCTGTATATTTTGTAGACTAGCACTATATGGCGTCGTGTTACGTAACGCTGAAATCGCAGTGACACATTGCAGCTTTGGATGTAATGAGGTCTATGGTGTTGCGTTGAGACCTGCGACATACTGAGACACGGTCTCATGTTTCCAAGTGTTGGGTTTTCTTTTGGTGGTCACCAGTCGCACGCGACTCACTTGCTTCAATGAAAGTGCTACGTGACATGCGACGTGGCTGTTTTATATACAGCAAAATCAAAGTTCAAGTTGCAGCAATGTTTTTGTTGAGTACTGCGGTCATGTCTCGGTGCAGCCCCAGCCTTATTGTAATAGATTAATGACCGAATGAGTCAGTATCAGGAGCCATAACGGGGCTGAAGAACAGAGAAGCCTCAGAATCTGCCATGGGGGTGCACGGAGGGACGTGTTTTCGGGGGGTCAGTATGGAGAACGCACATTGCTTTGTTCAGAAGTGTTAATTTAAACATTGTCCAAATCAAGCTGCTACATTTCTGGACAATGTGAAAATGCGATGCAGTGCAAATTAGGAATAATGCAAGCATCTTAAAAACTTAGCGTTAAAAGTAACATTTTAAAGTCGGTGAAGCGGGGAATATGCTGCAGTACATGCTTTCATTTTCCACTTGACTTTTCTAAGCTAATAGAACAGATTAGGTTCCACCTTGTATTATAAACCCTCAGCGTGTCGCAGGATCCGGCTCATGTCTCGTCTGAAAGCCATGTCTCCAGCCATCGTGCACATCTCCAGGTACGCAGAGTCTGGACACAGCCAATCTCAGAGGTTACCCTTTATTTATTTCCCCCTATTTGTGCAGTGAATCTAACATTTTCAGATTTGTAATGACAGAAAATTCTGGCGATATATTTTTTAGTCACTGATCGATCCAATGCATTTTTATTTTAGCTCCTCATTGTAAAGATCTCATTCTCAACGAATATATTTACCACTGCAGCACAACATGGAAAGAGATTTCGTTTTCCTATATGAAACAGGCCTAAAGGGTACTTTACACGCTGCGATATCGGTACCGGTATTGCTAGCGAGCGTACCCGACCCTGTCAGTTGTGTGACACGGGCAAATCGCTGCCCGTGGTGCACAACATTGCTAACACCCGTCACACGGACTTACCTTCCCTGCGACGTCGCTATGGCCGGCGATCCGCCTCCTTTCTAAGGGGGAGGTTCGTGCAGCGTCACAGCGACATCACACGGCAGCCGTCCAATAGCAGAGGAGGGGCGGAGATGAGCGCCCGGAACATGCCACCCACCTCCTTCCTTCCTCATTGCCGGTGGACGCAGGTAAGGAGATGTTCGTCGTTCCTGCGCTGTCACACATAGCGATGTGTGATGCCTTCGGGAACAACGAACAACATCGTTCCTGCAGCAGCAACGATATTAAGGAAATGAACGACGTGTCAACGATTAACGATTTTCACGTTAATAAATCGTTTCACGAATATAAAGATGACCTAACAGGTCATCTTTATATTCGCTTTGGCCTTCCCTGTGTCATCCCATAACTCCATGCAGAGCAGCATTACATTTTATGGGACTTGGGTCACATAATATTGGCCTAAGTGCGATCCGATGTTTTGTCAAAAATCTGGTAGTCTTCAAGAGCCCGTGGAATATGATGGTGCTTGTCATGCCTGCCGGGTGTAGCAAGCGTGGTGAGGTGCATTCAGACCTCCGTGCGTCTGATACACAATGAAAAAACACAGAAAAGGGGGGCACTGGGGACACAAAATCAAAGGGAGGCCCAGGAACTAGTGAGAGGGGTAGGTGGGCACCTCCTAACCTCACCTGCAACTATACAGTCTCCACAACTATCGCCGATCAGGAACCTGGGACTCTCGGAAGACCCTATAGTAACCATGACCAGTGAGGGGCAGGTGGGGTTCACTAGACCTCAAAGCTGCACTAACACACCAGGGAAGTAAAGACAAACAGGGGGAAAATTAACAACCAAAAGGATATAGCCTGAGCACAGGAACTTGACTTGCAGAACCTTCCACAAAGGCAGCCAGGTCACAAATTTCTTTGTATCTTCAGCTGGGAATGCTGGGATACACTACTATTTAAAGCTGAAGGGCGTGACTACTTAGTAAGTGCAGCTGATCACTTAGCAAGGAACTGCTTTGGAAAAGCTGCAATAGCAAAACTGGCATGTAACCATTTCAGTGCCAAGAGAAATTAAACCCATTTAAATGAAAAGAGCGAGATGAGAGGCTCCAGTCCAAAGGCTGTCACTGGTCTCAACACGGAGTGAGAAAAGTAAATGTAGGAAATATCCTGTAGCAAAGCAAGGATAAGGTTCCTTTCCATCCAGCTTCACAAACCCAACAAAACCCTCTCTCCCCGAGACAATAATTTCTAGTTCTGTAGGTGCAAATGGTAATGATGGAGAACAAGGAAACGTCACTTATCCAAAAAGCAAGTTTGGCCTTTAGATAAGGGCAGTTTAAATTTGGGTTCCTTCCGTAATTGTACCCTACTACTAAGGCCCCCTTCACATGTCAATGATTCTGGTACGTTTGTACATTTTTTTTATACGTACCAGAATCGCTGACATACGCAGACCCATTATAATCAATGAGTCTGCTCACACATCAGTGATTTTTCACTGAACGTGTCTCCATGCAGCGTACACGCGTGTCCTTGATTCTGCATGGAGACAAGTCCGTTTTTTTCTGGCATCACTGATGACCCACGGACCACACTATGGTTTGATCCGTGTGTGATCCGTGAAACACGTACCAGAAAAACACTGACATATAAAATAATAAACATTTTCCACTCACCTTGCCATCGACACACTGTGCGGCCTCTGCTCTTTGCAGCTCCTTCCCGGCTCATGAATATTCATGAAAGCAGGAACAGCCGACCGGGAAGTAGCTGCAGAGAGCGGTGGGCGGACGCTGCAGAGCCGAGGAGTTCAGCACCATGGACAGCAGGAGCGAAGGCAGGGGAGTAATGTCCATATGCAATCACGGATCACGGATTGCACATGGACAACCCACGTGTGCCGTGAATCACGGAACACGGAGGGACATGTGCGGGTTTTACATGTCAGTGTTTTTCACTGACGTGTGAAACGGGCCTAACATTGTGAAAAATACTGCACATGCGGTCCAGGACATCTATAAAGAGAAAATATAATTAATTTACTATCTCTTTCATTGTGTTCTCCTGCAAACAAGTCCAGGCAGAATATTTCTGGACTCCCACGTTTAATAAATGGTCCATATTAAACCCCATTTTTGTCTTGTATGATCCGACCTTCCAAATTTGTAAAGGCCTTATATAATCAATCTTAAAAATTAGCATTTGTATCACTTGTGTCTAAATAAAACATTTATATAAATCTTAATATCCATCGCATGTACAGTATATATCAGGTATGATTCTCCAATGAATTACGCAGGTCTTAAAGTCAGTTTCTGTACTTGGACAAATTAAATTACATATACTGTATATATATATTTTATTTTATTTTTTTGGCAAGGGTGTGAGTACATCATTTTGAGAGCTGACGGATCACCTCGGCTCCGGTCCTTTGTTATTCACCCATCAGACAGAGAAAATAAGAGCCAATGTCCATTGTGCGTCTCATAAAGTGCTGCTGACTACGCCGGTTAATTATCTTCTCAGCATTTGGCACCTGTCTATTTCCAGGCTTTTCAATTCTTATTTTTTATCCTTAAACAGCGGGACACAGCTTTTAAGCCTAAGTAAGCTTGAGCCATATCAAAACCAAGTCCTGGGGTTTCCATAAATGAAGACGGTGGTAATGGAACCCCTTATACCTCCAACATAAAGTCCATAGTATAATCTCTGTGCAAATCTACAGCATTTATACCAGGCTAATGAATATTTCCAAAGGAAAACATGACTATAGACCAGTGGGTACTAAGTAGAAAAAGATATTTTTGGCCGTGAATAGCTTCCAGTCTAATAATCGGTATACTATGCTTCTACAATCTAAAAAAGACATAACGACTTGCTGCCATCTTTCAAAATGAAGGTGAAATGTTCCACTAAAATCAAGCATTTTGCATTTCACAAAGCAGTCATTAAAAATCACTCACATCATGTTCCTTTTTTTTTTTTGGGCTTTTTAGAATATCAACTGACTTATCTGCTAACAGCCATGACCTTCACAAAATAGTATATTCAGGGGAACACACAAATCCTGAAATATTCACACTCTAACTTTAATGGATGGAGACACCTGAAAATAAAAAAAAAAGCCCAAAAAATTGCAAAAACGTTCTGTATTTAATTTCTAACCTTCAGGTAATAGCAACGGATGGATATCTGGACGACGGTAGATTATAGCCTTCACTTCTCACTTCCCGGTTGTTGCAATTTATTAATGTGGCTTAAACTTATTTGCGTAGCTAAATACACAGATTTTCCCACCGAAGTGGCGAAAGCCGCGAATAATAAATAAAAGTTGCAAATTGACGTAAAAGGAAATGTTTGTGAACAGTTTTGATAAATTCTAAAGCCTTATGATTTTTGGGGTTATATATTTAGGAAGGGGATCAGTAGTTTAATTCAGCTCCATCATGGTCATAGTTTACACAACAGTTTGCTTTTTTTTTTTTTCGTCGTCCATTTTTCATATCACTGTCAAGTCCCTGTGTGACTGTAGTACAGTAACATAGCTCCTTTGTGTGCCACTAAACAGGCCTGAGGCTACATTATTTAGTATAGATTATTTCTCCCAAATTACTTAAAGGATCTGTCCAGAATTTAAAATGTCCTTCCTAAATATCTATCTTTACACCCTATCTACTTTTATAATTTACTATACATTACCCTACATTTCTCCCTATCTAGCTAATTACTATATCTGCTTTTTACTGCAATTCCTGTGATGTTTTGTTGGAGAAAGAAATGTGTTGTCACAGGAGGCTGGGGCTGCACTCACTCCCTGCAGAATCTATCTGCCTTCCTGGAACAGGACGTCATCAGGGGGCGTCGATGCAGTTACTATTTTCTTGTATCGATGTCCTTTGAAGATATCTTCCATCAATTATTCTAAACATTGTGAGAGATGCGAGGGCAGAGCTGGCACTCTGCTTCTATCACTCGCTGCCCCAACATGTCAGACTATCTCCTACCCTTGCAAACTTCAAACGGAACCTTAAAACCCATCTTTTCAGAAATGCCTATAATCTACAATGAACTCGCTGCCGCCCGACCACCGTGCGGAGCCGCCGCCCGACCACCGCGCGGAACCGCCGCCCGACCACCGCGCGGAGCTGCCGCCCGACCACCGTGCGGAGCTACCGCCCGACCACCGTGCGGAGCTGCCGCCCAATCTACACTCCACCTACTGTCTCCTCCCCAAATCCTATAGAATGTAAGCCTGCAAGGGTAGGGCCCTCTTCCCTCTGCACTAGTCTGTCTACTGTAACTTGTGTATGTATTCTGTATGTAACCCCTTCTCATGTACAGCACCATGGAATTAATGGTGCTCTATAAATAAATAATAATAATCACAATGCCTGACGGCTTCTTTCACAGACATAGGCTGCGATGGAGATAGAAGCAGAGAGCCAGTGCTGCACTCACATCTCCCACATCGTCCATCATCAAAGATACAAGACATCTTTGGAGGAACCGTGGTGCAAAACCAGTAAGAAATTGCAATGCTCCCCGTGTGCATGTTTGTGTTTTTCCTTCCTCTCTTTTCTTTTTTTTTTTTCTTCTTTCCGTTTTCTTCTTCTACTGTGACATATTTAAAGTTTATTAAGCATAAAACACAGACCTATGCTGGCAGAGGGTTTGATCTGCCTATTAGGTTCAAGGAATGTTGTTAGTAATTATATACTTTGTGGCATTTGTACACTTGTTTTTGTGGTTTGAATATTATGCTCAGGTATGTGGATAAATAAAAGATTAAAAAAAAAAAAGAAATTGCAACGCCATGACCTGATGATGAGGAGGGGAGATAGACGCTGCGGAGAGTGAATGCAGCCCCAGCCACCTGTGACATCACGTTTATTTCTCAAACTAAACATCACGGGAAGTGCTGTAAAAACAACAACACATATAGGGATTAGCAGGATAGGGAGAAGTGTAGGGTGATAGGGTAATGTATAATTAAATTATAAAACTGATTAGGGTGTAATGATAGATATTTAGAAAGTACTTTCTAGGTGCCAGACCACCCCTTTAAGTAGGACAATAAAACTATAATTACAATTTACCAGGCCCAATTTCAATGGGGAAAAAAGGGGTGCACATTGCCCTAGTTTTACCATAGAAACTACTAGCATATAAGTCAAACCTATCCATGACTATTATTATAATTTATTATTATAGCGCCATTAATTCCATGGCGCTTTACAAGTGAAAAAGGGTATACGTAAAAACTAGTACAACAATCATTAACAGTACAAAACAGACAGGGACAGGAGGGGAGAGGACCCTGCCCGCGAGGGCTCATAGTCTACAGGGAATGGGTGATGGTACAATAGGTGAGGACAGAGCTGTTTGCGCAGTGGTGTACTGGACTGAGGGTTATTGTAGGTTGTAGGTTTGTCGCAAGAGGTGGGTCTTCAGGTTCCTCTTGAAGCTTTTCGGGGTAGGAGAGAGTCTGATATGCTGAGGTAGAGCATTCCAGAGTATGGGGGAGGCACGGGATTAATCTTGTATGCGATTGTGGTAAAAGGCATGGCCCCCCAAGGAAGCTATCGAAACGTGTGCGTCGGGACACGTTTTCAATTGGCATCCATACTACCATGGGTAAGTGAGTACTGCCTACGATTTGCTGTGTATTAGATCTGGGGCACTTACATTCCTGTTGGAATGGATATCTGATTTTTACTATGGCCCCAGTTATCGACAGTATTTAGGTCCATCTTTTTCATCTATGTATCCACTTGGAAGTATAAAATTCTTTGACGCAATATCCATACAATTGCATGTTTTTTGATGTTTGTATATCAGCATTCTTTTGTATTGTGTTAAATACATATAGATTTAGACCTAAAATCTCATCCCCATGGTTGTTTCATTGGACCTAAATGTTTGACCGTCAGGATCCCTCTTTGTAAAACCTGTTTTGTTATGATTATGTATATTATTCTATATGATAATCTATTTCTTACTCTAAAAACTATGTAATAAAAACTTTTATATTTTTGCAAGTGATTCGTTTATGACTTATTTTTTGATTATTTGGACTATGACTCCCAGTTTTTCCTCTTGTTCAGTAATATGTTAGTGTAATGGGTTTAGCCCTATAACAGTTGGCAATGGTCCTCTATTCTGCCTTTCTCTGTAGTATTTGTGGGAAAAGGAGATAAGAGAGGAGTAGAGAAGGAGATCTTGTGAGCATCTGAGGTTGCGTGCAGGTAGGTACCGGGAGACTAGGTCACAGATGTTGTATTAACTAGAAAGGAGCCAGAAGCATTGGCGGACACAGACAGAAAAGGGCTCCTATGCAAGAACAGTATATGGGCCCTTTACAGTCCAATAAATCGTCTAAATTCACAATTCCACCTGTTTTGGAAGTATAAATGGCCCTCCAACCTCTTGGGCCTCTGTGCACCAATGATTTGTCCGCCACTGGCCAGAAGAGTGTCCTTTCTACCTCTGTGGCGAAGCTGTGATTTGACATATGTTTTTTTCAATGTCATATAAAAGAAGCAGCATGCTCCAAATTCGACACGAAAATGCATGAAGTATATATTTTTTACAACTGGAGTCAGTGAGAATATTCCGATCTAGTAGAATACAATCTACGCCTGACGAGAGTCTCTGAAGAATGTTGCACCGAGCCTGAAAAAGTGATGTGTTTTCTTGGAAGTAGACAAATCGCTCATTCAGCATCTTCCAACTCTTCGATTCTTCTGTATGGAGGATACGGCACATTCTCGCCAACCAAGAATGGGCATTTGGCGCCTATCGGCAACTGCGGAGGTCATAGAGGTTGGACCCCACCCAAATTTTGATCAAATGAAGTTTGACTAATTCTCCCTTCCTCTTAGTTTATAGATTACAATATGAATAAAGGAAGGCTGGTCGCCTGCCAGAATATTGAAGATTAGTTCATTAATAGGTTCAGTAACTGATCATGCGTCAGCATAATAATAGCAGCTAACAGATCTCCTGACTGCAAAGCACTGTTAAGTAGCAACTTGCAAATCACTGGAAGATGCATGTCAAACTGAGAGATGACAGAGTTAAGAGAAAGCATTCTTCATCCATTCGATTAGCACAACACATTTAGAATATGCCGCAGTGCATATAATGGTATGTATTGTCTTATAAATCCCGCTCATCATTCATTAGCGTTCGGATGGGAGAGAAAAATTGTATACACCTTTGGTGAAGTTCAGCTCCGGATTAAATGAATGAATTATATGGAAGGATAGCATCTGAGCAATTCAAAACGGCATATTAGCTGTATTTAAAAAAGCATTTCATTTATAATGTGAAACAATACCTGGCTAATCTATTGTGAGAGACGCCGTATTTATCAGCCTCGCGCGCAAAAAACTGATTAACTGACATTCAAAGTTGACGGCAAATTAGGTTTTTCTCAGATGCAGAAAAATGAGTGAAAGTGGCATCAAATCTCTAATTAAAAAGGGCCCAGGTTAACTAAGCCGCGCAGTAGTGCTCTTAATTATCTATCCACGGCATGCAAGGCTCATGGTGGAGGTAGCGGGTTTTTAATTGTGTTTGGCCTAAGGCTTGTGTCGTGGCACATATGGGTGTCATGATGCTGGCTGCATGCGTCACAATAACTTAAGTGTCATAGAAAAAAAATTATATTATAGTAGGAGCAGATTGTAAAGGCTTTTTAATTCGGCCTACGGGGATGAAGACGGTTAAGTGCTATAAATTGAGCTTGTAAACTATTCTAAAGCTTCACCTTGGGGCCTTGATCCTTTGTTGTGATGGATTCATTACTGGACAACCTTGATCCTGCCGTCTAATAAATCTCGTGTGTGATGTCCTAGATCCTCTATTCAAATGGATCCCAGAGCTGGTGAGAAACGATTCGCAGGACTTGGTCCCTCAGCCATGTCAGTAATCTGTGGCGGGATCCCCGAGAACTGCCTCTCATCTGTCAACATCCACTGCTCTTTTGAGAAGCCGGCCTGGTCATATGTACGTCATGCCACAATGGTGACCGAGTCAGGCCGGCTAATCAAATTGATGCCGTCATGCCAGTGAGATGACGGGGGTCCTCAGGTTTCATGCACAGTGGCCACAGATCACTGACGCGACCAATGAACCAGGTGCTGGCAATCAATTTGCATGGATTGATCCATGGATGTTCGAGCTCACCGGGTTTGGCCGGACTTTAGTTAAAATTTCCTTTGGGACCCAGACTTGACCTGAACTTGTTACTGGACCGTGAAGCCCATATAAGTCAATGGGGACCCAAACTTATGGGTTCGATGCAAGAAATGAGTATAATGGATGTCAATGATTGGTCAGATAGACTCTCTGTACTCCAGAAAGGAAAAAGGCTGCACTCATCCGCTGTGCCGAAATCCTGTTATTGTAACTTGTGCAGATTAAAAGGCAGGAGGAGAACTAGGTGTGGGTTCCTCGCAAGGGACGACGGCCGTTTCGCCTGTAAATTAAGCTTCGACTTGTCCACCAGTATTCGGCACAACGGATGAGTGCAGTCTTTTTCCTTTCTGGAGTGCCTGGACTTATTCCTTTCTGTTGGACGGGCAACCCACAGCCGACAGATATTTGACTTAGGAGCCCCCACTTCCAGCAAACGTGTGAATCCGCAAGGTAACGATCAGTGGTGCAGGACTTTTTCTTCATATTGATGTTCAGATAGACTCTCTACTCACATACAGCCAGCCATAATAAGAGCATTTCCGGGGGAGGGAGTATATATATATATATATATATATATAAAATATATAAATATGAATATAATAATATATATATATATATATATATATATAAAAAATATATATATTACTATATATTATAATATATATATATTATACATATTATACATATTATATTATATATTATATAAAATATATATAATAAATATATATAAAATATAAATATATATATAAAATATATTTTATATATATATATATATATATATATATATATATAATTTTTTTTTAATTTTTTTTATTTTACATACAACATCCGAAAATGTTGTTTTCACCACCAGTGGGAGGCATTGAGAGACTGCAAGCAGCTCTCACTGAGCAGAGCACCGAGCGTACCCGAACACCTCAATGCTCAATTGAGTGGTTATCACAAAAACAGCACCAGAACTTGGGCACGGACTTTTTTTTTCTCCTTAAAGTTTGTGTTCGGGTTCAAGCCCCTGACACCCAGTGTTCAGTACGAACCCCGAACTTTACAGGTCGGGTTTGCTCATCTCTACTCAGTCAGGGCCTTTATTCGGTCTTATATGTTGGGACCTTGATGTTCTCTTCGAAAAGAATTCCCCGTATTAGGACATATGTTTTTTTCCTTCTACTGGATCCCTTGTGTCTGGACCTTATATCTATGTTCTTCTGGACCCCTTGGCGTGAACATTGATCCTATGACTTCTTCATTAGATCTTCTTTCTGTATTTTGATATTTTGTTCTAATTGATCCTGTGGATATGTTAAAAAAGGGACACCAGTCCACATTATTCCCAAATATTCCCGTATTCTTATTGCTTTCATATTCTTTCCTGCCAAACAAAACTACCGCATAAGCACCAGGGATTGATATTTCGGAAGTTAAAAGACTTGGTATATGATTAATCTGAAAGTTCAGCTATATTATCTGATAAGGAGAATAAATTTGAGAAAGTTTGGTCACCTTTGGCAGATTATAGCCACCATGCTCCATTCGCTATACCACCTCTATGCTTACATAACGTTCCTAGCTCTGATTCTCCTTAATAAATCCCACCTCCTTGACTTTGACTTACTCTAAAGGTCTCCTTCCCTCCCTTACCCCCTATGTTTACTTTTGCTGTTCTGCACACTGTTTTCTTGTATTTTCTAACGTAAAAGCTTGTAAAGCTCACCAAATACTCAATGTGTGCCTGTGGCCTATAAAAAATATCAGTTTAAAAAAAATAAAGGGACACTGGGATCACGTGTTGTGATTAAGTTCTTGCCATTGGTATATAAGACGGAGGATAGATTGGAAAACATGTTCTAAATTGGGCTATTCTTTGTGACAGTTTAGTGTCTTAAATATTATCCTCCATTAATACTAATAGAGATTTTTGTTTTCTTTTGCTAATAAAACAATATTAAGGTAAGGAAGGAGTAAAAAATCTCAGGCCTTTCAAAAGATAGTTTATAACAGGGTGGGATTCACTTTTGAAACAAAGAACCGTTGAGGGGGATGTGGCGAAACTGAGTGGATGCAGGGAGTGTCTGTAATTACTATGCAGCTATGTATTCTGCTATTTATTACTGTTCTTGAAATACCTACATTAATGCATGATTCGTATGTAATATGCAATAAAGAGACCAGCCTTCGGGAATTGGAGATTTTATTAGAGAGTTTGAATTTACAAACTTCTTTGAGTTCCCACCAGCGCTGATAATTCCCTGTAACTTCTGAAGTAGCCAAACACTACTTCAACAAAAGTGAACTAAGGGCAGCATTATATTAAACTTAAATAGTGGAAATTGTGGCTATCATGTGTAGCCTTTGGGAATATTGCTGCTCAGGAGATTGTCAGAACTGATCACAAGGGCGATAGGTCCAACTAAAGTCCAAAGTTTGACCTTGGAGTTTGTTTCTTCGTTTTATTTTTCAGTCAGCCTCTCTGAACACTGGGTGCTCTTTTGCGGTCTACGCTCTGGCGTCTCTTGATTCAGTGTCCAGTCATCACTGGCTCAACTGTTTGCAACTGGACCATGACTTTTCTTCTCTCTTTTCTTCTCTAGGGCACTGCCGATTTTGTAAACAGGTTACCACCAAAGCCCTTTAGCAGAACGCCCCCTTTCTCGGCACTTACACACTGAGCTCTACGCACCTTGTCTGAGCAGGAACGATTCTGTCCATCCAATTCCTGTCCGGGCTGGACCTTCTTGTTCTGAACAAGAAACAGCCTGCCTGAAGAACGTCTACCAAAATTGTAATATGAAAATAGCAACGAAAAGAGGAATAAATATCCCCCAGAAATGAAGCATTACTTACAGCAAAGAAGGGCAGTAGTTGTACATTGTCCAGGTCAAAAACTAGTACTCTAGCAGGATACAGCTAAGCCCCACTAAGTGGAGGCATCACAGGTGCAGGAGGAGCAAATCACACACACACTTCCAAAAAAAATGGAGGGGGCGATCGAGCAATCGCCCGGTCTATTTTTTGGAAGTGTGTGTGATTTGCTCCTCCTGCACCTGTGATGCCTCCACTTAGTGGGGGCTTAGCTGCATCCTGCTATAGTACTAATTTTTGGCCTGGGCAATGTACAATTACTGCCCTTCTTTGCTGTAAGCAAAATTGTAATATGGATGCACAGAATAGCTAAGAAGAATTGTAAAAAACTATATTTGAAAATGTTAACTTCTTATTAGTGTTGAGCGGACCCGGACTGTAAAAATACGGATCCGCGCGGTTTCAGCGGCAGATCCGGGTCCGACCCGGATGCGGGATTCCGTGTGCACGTTCGGGATTTGGCAATTTTTTTTTTTCCTCTCTCTCTCTCGTGTCCCGGATTCCACTCCCCATTGACATATATGGGCCCGGATTCCGGATCGGATCCGGACTTCTTTGTCAACCCGCCACTGATCCGCCGAATTCCAGATTATTGCCAGTCCGCTCAACTCTACTTCTTATCCCTTTTTATTTTTCTCAAAATTGCTCCCTCTATGTCCTCCAATCATCCCTCTATAATACCACCTCTGATATTAGAGTATAATAGCATAATAAATGTTATTTTTTTTTCCCTCAAAAATCCAATATTTTAACAAAAAAAGTGTAATCGTGCTCAAAAGTTTAAAACAGAAACCCATGAGGTCAGTACAGATGGAGAACCGTAGGTTGTCACAGAGCGTGTGGGCTGTTTATTTAACATGAGGGGATGAACTATTCTATTTTCTACCCAGAGAGTTTATTCTACTGTATAATTATGTTGCAGCCTCGCACCAGCTCCTTCTCCGCATCCCACTCTTGCTTTTAGTAGCTGAACAGCTGGGGAGTAATCATATATACGTTTAATGTATGTACTTCTCATGATTATATATTTACTTATGGAAACAAAAAAAAAAAAACCTTAACTGGTTTTACTACTGAAAAGGAACAAAGTGCGGTTATTTTAGATAAAGAAATAAAACTATATCGTGAGCTCTAAGATATAAGTGTAAATGCATACGTTGATTAAAAAAAAGCAGACGCCAAAAAAATCCGGGATGCTTATTGTTCGGGTAGTTAGTGCTTATTACACCTGTATTGGTTTTTGCACAAAGCCACAGAAAAGACAATAATGAATATAATACGGAGTCTTCATACTACTTAGCAGGGGTGATCGGAAATGAATGGGTAGCGTGGGTTTATACTACAAGTGACAATACTTTTATTTCAGAAAAACAAATCAGTATCTACAAAGTGTTTCAGGGATCACTTACTGATTTTTCAGACAATAGGGATTGATATTTCTATTCTTGCTGCACAGTTGACAACGGAGTATTATAAATAAATAAGTCAGATGATTTTTTTTTAGTTTTCAATTAAGCTTATTGCTAGAAAGAAAATAATATTATATACACACAGTATATATATATATATATATATATATATATATATATATATATATATTACATATTGGCTGTACTACCCGGCTTCGCCCGGGTTATTAGCTGCTGTTAATAAAATAGAATGTATTAACTAAAATGTATTCTGCACACAAAAACCACAAAACAAATAGATAGAAATGTAATTATGTCTGTCTCTCTATCTCTTTGTCTGTCTCTTACTGTCTCTGTGTCTTTCTCCATCTGTCTCAATCTCTTTCCCTGTCTATATATCTCTGTCACTTTCCCTGTCTGTTTCTTTCCCTGTCTGTCTCTTTCCCTCTCTTTCCCTGTCTGTCTCTTTCCCTGTGTCTGTCTCTTACCCTGTCTCTCTTTCCCTCTCTTTTCTTGTCTGTCTGTTTCCCTGTCTGTCTCTGTCTCTTTTTCTGTGTCTGTCTCTTTACCTGTCTGTCTCTTAACCTGTCTCTCTCTTTCCCTGTCTGACTCTTTGTCTGTCTCTTTGTGTCTGTCTCTTACCCTTTCTATGTCTGTCTCTTTCCCTGTCTGTGTCTGCCTCTTTCCCTGTCTTTGTCTGCCTCTTTCCCTGTTTGTGTCTGTCTCGTTCCCTGGCTGCATTGTGACACGCCAACATTCCATTTAAGGGCGTGGCTGCACATTCTTCTGAAGTTCTGGCTGCACTGTGGCTCCCAGCTCCATTTGCTTTGATGGAGGCAGGTTTTTTGGTGAATAACTGTAAAGTGCGGGGTTAAAATTTCCCCTCAAAACATAGCCTATGACGCTCTCGGGGTCCAGAAGTGTGAGTTTGCAAAATTTTGTGGCTGTAGCTGCAACAGTGCAGATGCCAATCCCGGACATACACACATACACACATACACACACACACACACACACACACACACACACACACACATTCAGCTTTATTAGATACTAGAAGGTGGCCCGATTCTACGCATCGGGTATTCTAGAATTTACGTATTGTGTAGTTCATGTATGATTTTTGTTATATATATATATATATATATATGTTGTTGTGTGTAGTTACCAAGTGTTTGTGTAGGGCGCTGTACATGTTCTGGATGTTGTCTGGGTGTGATGGGGGGTGAGAGCGGTGTTGTTTGTGTGTTGCGTTGTTTGTGGAGCGCTGTGTGTCTGTAGCGTTGTGTGTGTGTTGCGCAGTTTGTGTGTGTGTGGTGTGTTTTGGGGGGAGGTATGTTTTGTGCAATGTGCGTGCTGTGCGGTATGTGTGTATATTTGTGTGTGCAGCGTTGTCTGTGTGTGTGGGTGTCTGTGTAGGGCAGTTGTTTGTGGTTCCCAGTGTGTGTGTGTGGTGTGGTGTGTTGTGCAGTGCGCGCGTGTGTGTGTGTGTGTGTGTGTTGGGGGGAGGTGTGCACTTCCCATCGTGCTCCATCCCCCATGCAGCGCACTCCCCATCGTGCTCCATCCCGTATGCTGCGCACCCCCCATCGTGCTCCATCTCCCATCCTGCGCACTCCCAAACGTGCTCCATCCGCCATGCTGCGCACTCCCAAACGTGCTCCATCCGCCATGCTGCGCACTCCCCATCGTGCTCCATCCCCCATGCTGCGCACTCCCAAACATGCTCCATCCGCCATGCTGCGCACTCCCCATCGTGCTCCATCTCCCATGCTGCGCACTCCCAAACGTGCTCCATCCGCCATGCTGCGCACTCCCAAACGTGGTCCATCCGCCATGCTGCGCACTCCCAAACGTGCTCCATCCGCCATACTCCGCACTCCCCATCGTGCTGCATCCTCCATGCTGCGCACTCCCAAACGTGCTCCATCCGCCATACTCCGCACTCCCCATCGTGCTGCATCCCCCATGCTGCGCACTCCCAAACGTGCTCCATCCGCCATGCTGCGCATTTCCAAACGTGCTCCATCCGCCATGCTGCGCACTCCCAAACGTGCTCCATCCGTCATGCTGCGCACTCCCAAACGTGCTCCATCCGCCATGCTGCGCACTCCCAAACGTGCTCCATCCGCCATGCTGCGCACTCCCAAACGTGCTCCATCCGCCATGCTGCGCACTCCCAAAGGTGCTCCATCCGCCATGCTGCGCCAGCATCAGCCTCTCTACCTGCAGCATCAGCCTCTCTCCTCCCAGCATCAGCCTCTCTGTCTCCACCAGCATCAGCCTCTCTGTCTCCAGCATCAGCCTCTCTGTCCCCAGCATCAGCCTCTCTGTCCCCAGCATCAGCCTCTCTGTCGCCAGCATCAGCCTCTCTATCCCCAGCATCAGCCTCTCTGTCCCCAGCATCAGCCTCTCTGTCCCCAGCATCAGCCTCTCTGTCCCTAGCATCAGCCTCTCTGTCCCCAGCATCAGCCTCTCTGTCCCCAGCATCAGCCTCTCTATCCCCAGCATCAGCCTCTCTGTCCCCAGCATCAGCCTCTCTGTCCCCAGCATCAGCCTCTCTGTCCCTAGCATCAGCCTCTCTGTCCCCAGCATCAGCCTCTCTGTCGCCAGCATCAGCCTCTCTATCCCCAGCATCAGCCTCTCTGTCCCCAGCATCAGCCTCTCTGTCCCCAGCATCAGCCTCTCTGTCCCTAGCATCAGCCTCTCTGTCCCCAGCATCAGCCTCTCTGTCCCCAGCATCAGCCTCTCTGTCCCCAGCATCAGCCTCTCTGTCCCCAGCATCAGCCTCTGTCCCCAGCATCAGCCTCTCTGTCCCCAGCATCAGCCTCTCTGTCTCCAGCATCAGCCTCTCTGTCCCCAGCATCAGCCTCTCTGTCCCCAGCATCAGCCTCTCTGTCCCCAGCATCAGCTTCTCTGTCCCCAGCATCAGCCTCTCTGTCTCCAGCATCAGCCTCTCTGTCCCCAGCATCAGCCTCCCGCAGCATCAGCCTCTCTGTCCCCAGCATCAGCTTCTCTGTCCCCAGCATCAGCTTCTCTGTCCCCAGCATCAGCCTCTCTGTCCTCAGCATCAGCTTCTCTGTCCCCAGCATCAGCCTCTCCGTGTCCAGCATCAGCCTCCCCATCCCAGCCTTCCCCAGGATCAGCCTCTGTCCTCTCAGCCTCCTCCAGCACGCCGTGCTCCTCTGCCGACACTCACAGATCCGATCGCATACACTCACACACACCCACACACCCCCACCCGATCGCATACACTCACACACACCCACACACCCCCACCCGATCGCATACACTCACACCCACCCGATCGCATACACTCACACACACCCGATCGCATACACTCACACACACCCGATCGCATACACTCACACACACCCGATCGCATACACTCACACCCACCCGATCGCATACACTCACACACACCCGATCGCATACACTCACACACAAAGACACACACACTGACGATATTGCACATACGCGCTGATACTCACAACATCCGGGGATATCACATGCTTCTGGCCATGTGATCCCCCGGCAGGTCCTGGAAGCTCACAACAGCACAGTATCGCCGCCGAGAAGCAAGCGATATCCCAGGATGTTGTGAGTATTTGGATGCGATGTGTGAGGTGTGTGTGAGTGTGATCTGATTTGTGTGTGTGTGTGTGTGTGCTGTTATGTGTGTGTATGTTCCGCAGCTGCAGGACCTTGATGTGTGGATGCGATGTGATGTGTGTGTGAGGTGTGTGTGAGAGTGAGTGTGGGCCGGTGTACACTGGTAACTATGATACACATCGGGTAACTAAGGGACCTTAGTTACCCGATGTTTATAATGGTTACCAGCTTTCACGGCCTCCGTCAAGATCCCAGCATCGCAAGGTTATGTCTGGCGCTGCCGGGATCCTGACGGAGCCGGTGTAGAAGCAAGCGATATCCCAGCATGTTGTGATGTGGGAGGTGTGTGTGAGAGTGAGTGTGAGAGTGAGTGTGATCTGATGCGTGTGTGTGTACTCACCTGGGAGTCGCGGCTCCGTGTCAGTTGGGCCAGAGCGAGCGTGCATTGCGTGAGGGGGGCGGGGCCTGCAGAGAGCCGGGGCGAGAGGCCAATCCGTGTGGGGGGGCGGGGCCATGGCGAGCCCAGCGGCCAATCAGCTTTGTGTCACCGTAAGGACACAATTTCGGAGCATGACAGACAGACAGACAGACAGACAGAATAAGGCAATTATCTATATATATAATTGCCTTATTCTGTCTGTCTGTCTGTCTGTCTGTCTATCTGTCTGTCTGTCTGTCATGCTCCAAAATTGTGTCCTTACGGTGACACAAAGCTGATTGGCCGCTGGGCTCGCCATGGCCCCGCCCCCCCACACGGATTGGCCGCTCGCCCAGGCTGCGCCCCCACACGGATTGGCCAGCCGCTCGCCCAGGCTCCGCCCCCCCCACAGATTGGCCTCTCGCCCCGGCACCCTGCAGGCATTGGCAATTCAGCCACGCCACGCCCCGCCCCCCTCACGCAATGCACGTTAGCTCTGGCCCCACCCCCTCCCTCCCCCCGCGCATTTCTCTAACTGACACGGCTGTCACGGAGGTGAGTACGGTACTCCCTATCCCCCCCCAACCCCCCCCCCCCCCCGGCCCCCGCTCCCAAAGGGGTGGTGTGGATACTCGCATGGTTACAAGCGCTGTCACGGAGGTGAGTACTGTACTCCCTCCCCCTCCCCCGGCCCCCGCTCCCACGGCAGTGGTGGGAGTGGTGTGGATACGTTGGTAACCATGCTCGCATGGTTACAAGCCCATCAAGGTCCTGCTGCGCCGGAAGGTCCACACGCACACACACAAACATACACACACACCAGATCACACTCACACTCACTCTCATACACACCTCACACACACCTCACATCGCATCCACATACTCACGACATCCTAGGATATCGCTTGCTTCTCGGCGGCGAAAATGTGCTGTTGTGATCTTCCAGGACCTGACGGAGGATCACATGGCCAGAAGCATGTGATATCCCCGGATGTTGTGAGTATGAGCGCGTAAGTGCGATATCGTCAGTGTCTGTGTGTGTGAGTGGATGCGATCGGGTGTGTGTGAGTGGATGCGATCGGGTGTGTGTGAGTGGATGCGATCGGGTGTGTGTGAGTGGATGCGATCGGGTGTGTGTGTGAGTGGATGCGATCGGGTGTGTGTGAGTGGATGCGATCGGGTGTGTGTGAGTGGATGCGATCGGGTGTGTGTGTGAGTGGATGCGATCGGGTGTGTGTGTGAGTGGATGCGATCGGGTGTGTGTGTGAGTGGATGCGATCGGGTGTGTGTGTGAGTGGATGCGATCGGGTGTGTGTGTGAGTGGATGCGATCGGGTGTGTGTGTGAGTGCATGCGATCGGGTGTGTGTGTGAGTGCATGCGATCGGGTGTGTGAGTGTCGGCAGAGGAGCAGGGCGTGCTGGAGGAGGCTGGGAGCAGAGAGGCTGATCATGGGGAAGAGGGAAATGCTGATGCTGAAGGAGGCTGGGATGGGAAGGCTGGGAAGAAGGAGGCTGGGAGGAGAGAGGCTGATCCTAGGGAAGGCTGGGGAGAGGAGGCTGATGCTGAGGGAGGCTGGAAGGAGAGAGGCTGATGCTGAGGGAGGCTGGGACGAGGGAGGCTGATGCTTAGGGAAGCTGATGCTGGAGGACGCTGGAAGAACAGAGGCTGATGCTGGTAGAGGCTGATGCTTGGGGAAGCTGATGCTGGGGGAGACTGGGAGAGGAAGGCTGATGCTGAGGGAGGCTGGGAGGCGGAGGCTGGGAGGAACGAGGCTGGGAGGAGAGAGGCTGATCCTTGGGAAGGCTGGGAAAAGGAGGCTGATGCTGAGGGAGGCTGGAAGGAGAGAGCCTGATGCTAGGGACAGAGACGCTGATGCTGGGAGGAGAGAGGCTGATGCTGCGGGCAGAGAGGCTGATGATGCGGGTAGAGAGGCTGATGCTGGCGCAGCATAGCGGATGGAGCACGTTTGGTAATGCGCAGCATGGCGGATGGAGCACGTTTGGGAGTGCGCAGCATGGCGGATGGAGTACGTTTGGGAGTGCGCAGCATAGCGGATGGAGCACGTTTGGGAGTGCGCAGCATGGCGGATGGAGCACGTTTCGGAGTGCGCAGCATGGCGGATGCAGCACGATGGCGAGTGCGGAGTATGGCGGATGGAGCATGTTTGGGAGTGCGCAGCATAGCGGATGGACCACGTTTGGGAGTGCGCAGCATGGCGGATGGAGCACGTTTGAGAGTGCGCAGCATGGGAGATGGAGCACGATGGGAGGTGCGCAGCATAGGGGATGGAGCACGATAGGGAGTGCACTGCATGGGGGATGGAGCACGATGGAGAGTGCCCAGCATGGCGGATGGAGCACGTTTGGGAGTGCGCAGCATGGCGGATAGAGCACGTTTGGGAGTGCGCGGCATGGCGGATGGAGCACGTTTAGGAGTGCGCAGCATGGATGATGGAGCACGATGGGGGGTGCGCAGCATAGGGGATAGAGCACGATGGGGAGTGCGCTGCATGGGGCATGGAGCACGATGGGGAGTGTGGAGTATGGCGGATGGAGCACGTTTGGGAGTGCGCAGCATGGTGGATGGAGCACATTTGGGAGTGCGCAGCATGGCGGATGGAGCACGTTTAGGAGTGCGCAGCATGGGAGATGGAGCACGATGGGGAGTGCGCAGCGTGGCGGATGGAGCACGATGGGGAGTGCGCAGCATGGGGAATGGAGCACGATGGGGAGTGCGCAGCATGGCGGATGGAGCACGTTTGGGAGTGCGCAGCATGGCGGATGGAGCACGTTTGGGAGTGCGCAGGATGGGAGATGTAGCACGATGGGGGGTGCGCAGCATAGGGGATGGAGCACGATGGAGAGTGCACACCTCCCCCCAACACACACACACGCGCGCGCGCGCGCGCACTGCACAACACACCACACACACACACTGGAAACCACAAACAACTGCCCTACACAGACACCCACACACAGACAACGCTGCACACACAAATATACGCACATACTGCACATATATATAACAAAAATCATACATGAACTACACAATACGTAAATTCTAGAATACCCGATGCGTAGAATCGGGCCACCTTCTAGTATATATAGATATATACAGTTAGGTCCAGAAATCTTTGGCCAGTGACACAATTTTGGCGGGTTGGGCTCTGCATGCCACCACATTGGATTTGAAATGAAACCTCTACAACAGAATTCAAGTGCAGATTGTAACGTTTAATTTGAAGGTTTGAACAAAAATATCTGATAGAAATTGTAGGAATTGTCACATTTCTTTACAAACACTCCACATTTTAGGAGGTCAAAAGTAATTGGACAAATAAACCAAACCCAAACAAAATATTTTTATTTTCAATATTTTGTTGCGAATCCTTTGGAGGCAATCACTGCCTTAAGTCTGGAACCCATGGACATCACCAAACGCTGGGTTTCCTCCTTCTTAATGCTTTGCCAGGCCTTTACAGCCGCAGCCTTCAGGTCTTGCTTGTTTGTGGGTCTTTCCGTCTTAAGTCTGGATTTGAGCAAGTGAAATGCATGCTCAATTGGGTTAAGATCTGGTGATTGACTTGGCCATTGCAGAATGTTCCACTTTTTTGCACTCATGAACTCCTGGGTAGCTTTGGCTGTATGCTTGGGGTCATTGTCCATCTGTACTATGAAGCGCCGTCCGATCAACTTTGCGGCATTTGGCTGAATCTGGGCTGAAAGTATATCCCGGTACACTTCAGAATTCATCTGGCTACTCTTGTCTGCTGTTATGTCATCAATAAACACAAGTGACCCAGTGCCATTGAAAGCCATGCATGCCCATGCCATCACGTTGCCTCCACCATGTTTTACAGAGGATGTGGTGTGCCTTGGATCATGTGCCGTTCCCTTTCTTCTCCAAACTTTTTTCTTCTCATCATTCTGGTACAGGTTGATCTTTGTCTCATCTGTCCATAGAATACTTTTCCAGAACTGAGCTGGCTTCATGAGGTGTTTTTCAGCAAATTTAACTCTGGCCTGTCTATTTTTGGAATTGATGAATGGTTTGCATCTAGATGTGAACCCTTTGTATTTACTTTCATGGAGTCTTCTCTTTACTGTTGACTTAGAGACAGATACACCTACTTCACTGAGAGTGTTCTGGACTTCAGTTGATGTTGTGAATGGGTTCTTCTTCACCAAAGAAAGTATGCGGCGATCATCCACCACTGTTGTCATCCGTGGACGCCCAGGCCTTTTTGCGTTCCCAAGCTCACCAGTCAATTCCTTTTTTCTCAGAATGTACCCGACTGTTGATTTTGCTACTCCAAGCATGTCTGCTATCTCTCTGATGGATTTTTTCTTTTTTTTCAGCCTCAGGATGTTCTGCTTCACCTCAATTGAGAGTTCCTTAGACCGCATGTTGTCTGGTCACAGCAACAGCTTCCAAATGCAAAACCACACACCTGTAATCAACCCCAGACCTTTTAACTACTTCATTGATTACAGGTTAATGAGGGAGACGCCTTCAGAGTTAATTGTAGCCCTTAGAGTCCCTTGTCCAATTACTTTTGGTCCCTTTAAAAAGAGGAGGCTATGCATTACAGAGCTATGATTCCTAAACCCTTTCTCCGATTTGGATGTGAAAACTCTCATATTGCAGCTGGGAGTGTGCACTTTCAGCCCATATTATATATATAATTGTATTTCTGAACATGGTTTTGTAAACAGCTAAAATAACAAAACTTGTGTCACTGTCCAAATATTTCTGGACCTAACTGTATATATATATATATATATATATATATATATATATATATATATATATATATATATATATATACACACACACACAGTATATATATATATATATATATATATATATATATATATATATATATATATAAATATTATTAATTTACTTAAACCTCTATTTCTCGAATGAAGAAGAGGAAGCATTCTGATATTTCATATGCCCCCCCGACAAGAAAAAAAAAGAAAATGTTTATGAGTCTAAATGTTGGTGCGTTGCCTTTCATTGTTTTTCTGGCAAATTTTGAGGGGTTTTTTGGTACTCCTCTGAAGGTGGGGAACCAGTGGTATTGCTACCGGCGTTGCTAATTTTTTTCTGAATCTGATATTAATCAATCTATCTAGGCAGCATTTTAAAAGATGTGCCACAGTGGCCCATGTGAGATGTGGCAACATTTTGGTTCAAACAGCTGAGCCTTTGTTACCGCTGGACAAAGAGTTGGTTATTAATTAGCCAAAAAGATGCTCCGTTTCACATGGGCCAGTACAGCACATCTTTTTGGTATGTGACTCGTTTGGAGTAGAGATGAGTGAACCCGAGGTTCGGATCAAGCACAGAGTTCGAGTGCTTTACATGTGCTGACCACTCGTGCGAGCATTACTTTGCTCGGCTATGCTCGTTGCTTAGCCCAGTGCAAGTCGCTTGCAGTGTTTGAACGGCTCACATTAGTAGTAACGACAGCATGACCGGATGCAGTGTGCAGCCCAACAAAATGGAAAGAACCCAGCCGACCCTCCCCCAGAAGTGCTCTGTTTATGGCTGGCTACATGTGGGCGTAGACCCGAACAGAACTTCCATTGGGGTTGAGGTCAAGTCCGGGTCCCAAGCTAAACTTTATATAAAGTCCGGCTGCACTCACTGAACCAAACATCCACGGATTTGTTCATCTCTAGTTTGGAGTGCTGGCTGCAATTTTTGGGTTCCTTACTGCATAATTTATTGAGCTTGCACCAATTACTATATTGGATGTCATGATTCCGACGTGCAGAACATTTTGTATTGGTCTGCTATGCTCTCCTGGAGAGTCGGTATATGTTGTTTATGCTGCAGAGCATTTTGCAGGATGAATGCTCTGCTGGTTCTTTTACAGCACTGGGTTTCACGCTGGTCCTGAGAGGTGGTCTCGCAGATGCTTCTTGTTCCCGGTGATTGCTCTGCTTCATTAGGGAACGTGTTAGCTCAGGACGCCCCCAGTTGTACTTTCTGTTTACAGTTGTGATGTTGGCTCCCGTAGTCCTCAGTGTTCAGATTTTGGTATCTCAACTACAGACTGCTGTTTTTCCGTCTCTGCCTGTCCTCTCCTGTTTCTGTTGTGACTTCCGGTCATCTGACCTCGGACTTCCCCCTGACCACGTCACCGCCTGCTCCCTGTATTCTGTGTATGTACTCTCCTGGAACCCTGACCTTTGGCTTCTATCCTGACCTCATCTCTGTCTGCCCCCGTGTACTGTCGTGGCCTCCTGGTTTATGATCTCGACCTGTCTGATTACCTGTACATTTACTGCATACAAAGTAGTGTCTAGCACCACCTAGTGACAGACATCACATTGGACTTGTGATTTTTTTCTTCTGTTTTTTTTTTTTTTAATTTTTTTTTTCTTAAATCTCTGTTTCTTTTTTATATATCACGATTAGGGATGATCGAATACCCCAATATTCGCTTCACCGCTATATGACTATTCGCGAATATTCGACGCCCAATGTAAGTCTGTGGGAAACCAGAAAAATGTCATGTTGGACCTAAAGGCGAGCTGTGCTGACTGGGGAAAAGGCAGAAACCGTACGGCACAGTCTCTCTCGACCTCGACCTCGTGGTCTACGCCGGACTTGGAGGCTAGAAAATGAGCGGCAGGAAGTCAGAAATGAAACTGAAAGTATCGGAACGTATGGAGCTTTATTCATCAGATACCGAACGGTGCGAATAGCCTGTTATCCGTCGGATACCGAATAGTGGCGAATACATTCGCTCATCCCTAATCTCGATCTCTGTCCGTACTATATCTCTCATTTCTCTCTTTCACATCTCTAATACCTATCCATCCATCTCTCGTATCTATCTCTCATATTTCTCTATCCATCGCTTTAATTCTCTCATATCTACCCATCTCTCTCATTTCTATTATCTATATATCATTTGTCTATCTCATATCTATTTCATATCTAATCACATATCACATCACAGTCACATAAGAGAGATCTAGAATTGAAATAGATGTGAGATGGACATATAATTGCGTTCGTCTCCCGTCCTCCTGTACCTTACACTACCGGATACCGCATTACACAACATACACATGAAATGTAAAAAATGTGGAATCTGGAAATACAAAGCATCTTTGAAGTTATCTTGATACTTTTATATAAAAACAAGAAAATAAAACGTTGAAACCTTCTCCTCTGCTATTTTTCTTCTCGGCTGTGTAATCGGTAATGGCAGAATGGTTTTTATGTGATTTTATTTTGTTTTGTTCCTTCATTTTTTTGCTCGCTTGACAACTTGTCACTGGCCCCATCACTGCCACAGTGACTGTCCTTGGAACCCGACCTCTGTGGCTTTCTGTGCCAAGTGCTCATGCTGTCTTCGTTTCACTTCAACCATTTGTGACAGGGAGCAAGCGGATCCTAACAGCCAGTCTTGGCACCTGTGACACTCTGGGATTACACAGGTAAATCAGCGTATTGCGTGTTGTCTCCGGGCTAACAACTGCAAGAAGATACATGACATCTCCAAAAGCAGATCTTACATTCGCATATTCAAGAGCCTCATCATGATTGTACAAGCAGATGGCCGAGATTGCGTTCCCTCTGCATCGCCGCGGAAAATGATCCAACACCGCACGCCTGATAAAATACAGCGCTCTTTTTAGTGCCTTAATTGCAGACATTGCTTTAAAAAAAAAGTAAAGATGTACGTCCAAAAACAACTGTTTTACTGCAACCGCGTTGTCATTTGGTGCGCGATGATTGTATTGCAGCAAGGTAAGCGGGGCAATGGCAACATACAAACAAGGCCTTGCGTTTAATCACCTGTACGCCTTCCAGAATGCACTTTATACAGGAATGAAATTGGAAGATAGAAGTGCACAAATATTTTCCTTTCTTGCCTAATTTTCCATTCTTTGGAACTGGTATTTACTAATAGAAATTATTAGTGGTGAACACATCACCAGTAGTGTTGAGCAGATTCGAGTCCGACCCGGACGCGGGATTCCGGGTGCACGATCCAGATTCAGCAATTTTTTTTTTCTCCCTCTCACTCTCCCTCTCTCTCTCCCTCCCTTTCTCTCTCACTCTCTCTCTCACTCTCTCCCTTTCTCTCTCCCTCCCTCTCTCCCCTTCTCTGTCTCTCTCTCTCCCCCCCTTTCTCTCTCTCTGTCTCTCTCCCTCTCTCTCTCTCCCCCTTTCTCTCTCTCTGTCTCTCTCCCTCCCTTTCTCTCTCTCTCCCAATCCCTCTCCCTCTCTCTCTCTTTCTCTCTCACTCTCTCTCTCCCTTTCTCTCTCTCTCCCTATCTCTCTCTCCCTCTCTCTCTCTCTCTCACCCTCTCTTTCTCTCTCTCTCTCACCCTCTTTTTCTCTCTCTCTCTCCCTCTCTCTCTCTTTCTCTCTCTCTCTCTCCCTCTCTCTCTTTCTCTCTCACTCTCTCTCTCCCTTTCTCTCTCCCTCTCTCCCCTTCTCTGTCTCTCTCCGTCTCTCTCTCTCCCCCTATCGGCTGTATATAAAAGGTGTGAACACTCATTGTACAAGAGGAGGAGGAGGAAGAGGTGAGCTGTGACATCTATTGTGAAAGGATAGGCCACTGTTATCTGCTGTATATAAAAGGTGTGAACACTCATTGTACAAGAGGAGGAGGAGGAAGAGGTGAGCTGTGACATCTATTGTGAAAGGATAAGTCACTGTTATCTGCTGTATATAAAGGTGTGAACAGTCATTGTACAAGAGCAGGAGGAGGAAGAGGTGATCTGTGACATATATTGTGAAAGGATAAGTCACTGTTATCTGCTGTATATAAAGGAGTGAACAGTCATTGTACAAGAGGAGGAGGGGGAGGAAGAGGTGAGCTGTGACATCTATTGTGAAAGGATAAGTCACTGTTATCTGCTGTATATAAAGGTGTGAACAGTCATTGTACAAGAGGAGGAGGAGGAGGAAGAGGTGAGCTGTGACATATATTGTGAAAGGATAGGTCACTGTTATCTGCTGTATATAAAGGTGTGAACAGTCATTGTACAAGAGGAGGAGGAGGAAGAGGTGAGCTGTGACACATATTGTGAAAGGATAAGTCACTGTTATCTGCTGTATATAAAGGTGTGAACAGTCATTGTACAAGAGGAGGAGGAGGAGGAAGAGGTGAGCTGTGACATATATTGTGAAAGGATAGGTCACTGTTATCTGCTGTATATAAAGGTGTGAACAGTCATTGTACAAGAGGAGGAAGAGGTGAGCTGTGACATCTATTTTGAAAGGCGCATCCTGTTATCAGCTGTGCATAGAAGTGTTATCAGTCATAGTAATCATGTGTATAATTATAATCATACTGCTGAAATGTCATATACACAGAACAGAAAGAGTGAGTATATTAGGCTAAGTAGCCATTGGAAAACCTGCACAATTTCTGATTTTTTTTAATAATGATATAGGAAATAACTGTTATTTTTTTTTTTATTTTAAATACATTTAACATAAAATCCTCATTTAATTAATAGGCAAGTTTCTTATCACACTTTCCCTTTAAATAACTTCAAACGCCACTGGTAAATGAGCGGATACTAGCTGTTCTGGAGCCTTTGCAGGAGGTTTAGGCATATTGAACTTTTTAGTTCATAAAACACATGCTAGATGCAGGTTCTATTGTCATTTTCTAATATTTCCAAGATTTAAAGAGCAAAAAAAAAAAAAAGTATAGCTAAAAGGGCCTGCTTGAAGTCCATAAATTGCTGCGCGTTTACAGATATTATTCAGAAAATATTCTTCAGAATGTGCAGACTTCACATATCAGACCGAGGCGTCATGTCCCTCTTTGTCAGTGTGTCACGTCACACAAAGTAATGTGGCATGTCAGTGTAACGGGCTGGGACACGTCAACCTCGTCAGGCTTGCGAGTTTCAAAAAGACACAGTTCACTGGAAAACACAGGTTTCTAAGTGCCCTGGGGGCTTAAAACCATCCATTTAATACATGTGACAGTGTCGCCAGCATTTTCTCATTGCAAAAGGTGAGACTTAGGGATACACTGGTCACCGACTAATACTGGAAAGCAACAAAAGATACATACCAACGTGTATTAGCCATCGAAAACTGGAAATACATAAAATATTTACAGAATTCATTTCTTAAACTGCCATTATATTACTAGAGGTTTCCAATTTATTCTTTATTTTATATTTCTTTGCAGGAAATCTATCGTAGCGTATGGTACATTGATAGAAGCATCCTAGATCAAAAGCTCAATGGACCCGGTGTGACCACATGATATGAATGTGCAGCTAAAAAACACCAAATATGACAAATAGATGTGCACAGAATAGACTAAAGGCCGCTTTACACGCTGCGATACCGGTACCGATATCGCTAGCGTGCGTTTCCGGCCCTATCGGTTGTGCGACACGGGCAAATCGCTGCCCGTGTCGCACAACATCGCCCGGACCCGTCACACTACTTACCTGCCTAGCGACGTCGCTGTGACCGGCGAACCGCCTCCTATCTAAGGGGGCGGGCCATGCGGCGTCACAGCGATGTCACTAAGCGGCCGCCCAATAGAAGCGGAGGGGCGGAGGTGAGCGGGACGTAACATCCCGCCCACCTCCTTCCTTCCGCATTGCGACCGGCGGCAGGTAAAGTGAGGTTCCTCGTTCCTGCGGCGTCACACGGAGTGATGTGTGCTGTCGCAGGAGCGACGAACTATTTCGTACCTGCAGCTCCAACGATATGCGAGAATGGGCAGCCATGTCACCGATGAGCGATTTTGCACGTTTTTGCGACGATGCAAAATCGCTAATAGGTGTCACACTCAACGGCATCGCTAATGCGGCCGGATGTGCGTCACCAATTCCGTGACCCCAACGACTTCGCATTAGCGATGTCGTAGCGTGTAAAGCCCCCTTAATATGAAAATATCTTCTTTTACATAGGGGTTTGGGCAGGACAACAAACATGCCGTATTGCCACAGCTTTGGCTTCCTCAGGGGTTATGTGCAGCTATAGCAAAACGCAGCTCAACCTTGGACAATCAGGTCTCCAGGACTGAATTCTGTCATAATGTAAATTATGTTTGTCATGATCCACATGAGTTGTGCTCCGATGTCCTGCAGAGCCTGTACCTGGCCTCATATTTTCCTCCAGTGAATTCGTTGTTCCCAGTGTAAAGGCCCCGTTACACGCAGCGACATCTCTAGCGATCTCGTTAGCGATGTGACACGCCCAGATCGTTGTTACGATTTGCCGAGATCGCTCATAGGTCGTTTTGTAGCTTTCACACGTACACATCTCACAAACGACGCTACATCATTTAGCGATATATTGTTTGACCAAGGTGGTCGTGTGGATGTTGTTTGTCGTTGGCAGGGTGTCAAACGTAGCAATATGTCTGCTGCGTTCCAAACGACGAACAATATTTTGAAACTGAACGACGTGTCAACGATCAATGATTTTCACCCTATTTGCGATCGTTCAGAGTCGCACGTAGGTGTCACACGCAACAACGTCGCTAACGATGACGGATGTGGGTCACGAAAACCGTGACCCCGATGACATATCATCAGATAAATCGTAGCATGTAACGGGGCCTTAAGTCCTATGTGGTGCAAGACGGGTCTATTCTTTGGAGCCTCGTTCCACGGTATGGCCTGGCTTTATCCGGAAGTCAGTCCACCCGGAACGCTGCCAGTGATAGTTCCTGGTTAGCAGCACACGTCTCTGATTCCCGTAAGTGACTGTCCTGATCTTGTTCCGCTTCCTAGTTCCTCGTGCCCCATCCCATCTCCTCAGTCACCCTGTCTTGGCTCCCTGCCTTCCTGACCTTCAGCTAGTTCCTGACTCCCGGCTCTGCTCACCCACGTGTACATGAATTGTCCTTTTGGTTTCCGACCTCGGCATGTACCCTGACCCTGGCTCTGTTCTCTTCCTGGTACGTCACGTGACTTTTTCGTATGTGATCTCCCCGCTCCTGACCCCTGGCTTGCTTGACTTCCCCGCAAATCTCCTCCACTAGGGTGTCTAGCGACTCCTAGTGGTCTAGCATGTCATTACTCCTGTGTTCTCAGCATCACAATGTTTAATCAGTTTTTATTGATTTTGTCAAAAGAGTAAGGGCGGCTTTGCACGTTGCGACATCGCAAGCCGATGCTGCAATGTCGCACGCGATAGTCCCCGACCCCGTCGCAGGTACGATATCGTGTGATAGCTGGCGTAGCGAACATTATCGCTACGCCAGCTTCGCATGCACTCACCTGCCCTGCGACCGTCGCTCTGGCCGGCGACCCGCCTCCTTCCTAAGGGGGCAGGTCGTGCGGCGTCATAGCGTCGTCACACGGCAGGCGGCCAATAGCGGCGGAGGGGCGGAGATGAGCAGGATGTAAACATCCTGCCCACCTCCTTCCTTCCGCTTATCCTACGGAAGCCGCGGTGACGCCGGTAGGAGATGCTCCTCGCTGCTGCGGCTTCACACACAGCAATGTGTGCTGCCGCAGGAGCGAGGAACAACATCGGACCGTCGCGTCAGCGTAATTATGAATTATGTCAACGCTGCACCGATGATACGATTACGACGATTTTGCGCTCGTTAATCGTATCATCTAGGCTTTACACACTACGACGACGCATGTGATGCCGGAAGTGCATCACTTTCAATTTGACCCCACCGACATCGCACCTGCAATGTCGTAGTGTGCAAAGCCCGCCTAAGATAAACATTCAAACAAAATAGACGCATGTTCTCCCCAGGTTTGCGTGGGTTTCCAGTTTCCTCCCACTTGCCAAAAGACATACTGACAGGGAATTTAGATAGTGAGCCCCTGATGATTATGTCTGTAAAGCGCTGTGGAATTAATACTGAGTAAAATAAATAAATAAATAAATTGAGAAATCCAAAAAAGATGCATTTCCACAAATATAATAAATTACAGAGTGTTGAAATACAGCTATAGGTAATATCAAATCCAACTTGTCGTAAAGCGAGGAACATCGATTTACTAAGTATCTAAAGATTCTCACCTCCGTTCGGGCAACCCAAAAAAATAGAGATGGGAGAAAAATTAAAAAAATAAAATAAAAAGAGAGATGGTGACATGGGGAAATGTCTAGAAATGACTAGAATGGGGAGAGGGAACCACTACATAACTCTTGAAATTCTAGAGAATCCTGGAACATTAGCCCCGACTGCCGAGTAACTCGGAGATTGTCGAGATTCGAGCTATCCTTTGCCACCAGTTCTTCCACCCTCATTATAACATTAAACTTCTGAATTTATCCAGCTGTTGTAGGTATGACAATAGATTTCCAGTGTCTGGGGGTAATTGAACTCACCGTGGTGAAGCAGGCTTTACACGCTGCGATCTCGCTAGCGAGATCGCAAGCGATCGTACCCACCCCCGTCGATTGTGCGACAAGGGCAAATCGCTGCCCGTGCCGCCCAACCTCGCTTACCCCTGTCACACGGACTTACCTGCCCTGCGACGTCGCTCTAGCCGGCGAACCACCTCCTTCCTAAGGGGGCGGGTCATGCGGCGTCACAGCGATGTCACACGGCAGGCGTCCAATAGAAGCAGAGGGGCGGAGATGAGCGGGACGTAAACATCCCGCCCACCTCCTTCCTTCCTCATTGCCGGTGGAAGCAGGTAAGGAGATATTCGTCGCTCCTGCGGTGTCACACACAGCGATGTGTGATGTCGCAGGAGCGACGAACAACATCGTACCGACAGCAGCAACGATGTTAAGGAAATGAGCTACATGTCAACGAGCAATGATTTTTCACGTTTTTGTGTTCGTTGATGTCGCTCATTGGTGTCACACGCTGCGATGTCGCTAACGGCGCCGGATGTGCATCACTACCGACGTGACCCCGACGATATATCGTTACCGATATCGCAGCGCGTAAAGCACCCTTAAGAAAATGACACAATACATCCCTCTTGATTGATTTAAAGAACCAGGCAATATGGAAAGGAGACACTACAAGGGCGGTCACTCAGGGCGGAGAATACAATGTCCCAGAAAAGTTTCCGTTTTGGACAGTCCCACCATATGTGCACCATGGTTCCCATGCTCATTCCACATCTCCACCAATCCTCTGAAACAGAAGAGAAAGAGATTTTCTTAACCCAGCTTCCGAAGAGTGTGGTGGTGTCCATAGCATCCAATCATAGCATATATTTAATTACACCTCAGCAGTATAAGAAATGAACATGAAGACCAGGATTCCGATGAAGACGTCCCAACAAGCCACAGCTTTTTTTCACAGCTCAAATTAAATGACTTACTTGGACTTTCCCAAACATTCTGCAGAACGTTTAGGCTCTAGACTAAAGGAAAAGAACCTGCTTGCTCATGGTACCAATTTTTCATGGTACAGAAGCGTAGAAAACTAATTTTTTCCATACTTTTCTCAAGACGATGCTCTAGTGTATTGCAGCGATGTTCCCGGACTGATGGAAAAATGTTACATTCAGTACAATGTGAGCGAGTGGAGACTTTTTATTAAAAAAAAGTCTGAAAGCTTCTACTGCACAATGGCAGCGAGTATGCTTCAGTGGCTGCAGGGCGTTCTGCGCACTTGAATGAGAAGTTAAACTTGAAACTTAACTGCGAGGATCAATCATGGTCAATATGTGGTGATCTGAAAGTTTTCTCTTTGCTCTTTGGGCAGCAAGTAGGATACACAAAGTACCCATGCTTTTTGAATGAATGGGACAGCCAGGATAAGACTCATCGCTGGAGCCAAAAAAGTTGGCCAACGAGAACATCTTTGGAACCTGGACTCAAGAACATAGCTGCGGAAAGATTAGTTGATCACATTAAAGTCCTCCTGCCACCACTCCACATTAAGCCCGGACTGATGAAGCAGTTTATGAAAGCTCTACCAAAAGATGGAGAGATTTTTTAAGTACCTGTGAACCAAGTGTCAGGGACTGTCCAAAGCAAAACTGAAGGAAGGCATTTTTATAGGTCCGGATATTCAGAAACTTATGAAGCCAACCAAAAAGCCAACCAAAAATGAAAGCTTGTGAATCTTTTAAAGAAGTTGTGAAGAAATTTCTAGGGAACAACAAAGATCCCAAATTTAAGTCCATTGTGGAGAACAAGCTGAAACATTTCGAAGACTTGGGAAGTCTGATGAAATCGAAGTTGTATTCTCTACATTCCCATTTGGACGACTTTCCTGTATACATTGAAGCTATTAGAGAAGAGGAAGGAGAAGGATTTCATCAGGATATCAAAGAAATGGGATGGCGATACCAAGGTAGGCGGAACGTGGATAAGATGCGGGATGCGACTGATGGATGTTTCACGGAGAAGATCCGCGGGCCTTCTATAACAGAAAAGGGATCAAGAGAAGCTTTGAAAAGAAAAGGCGCAAGAATTAATTTCCAATAAAGTTGCAGAATGAATGTTCACTAAATTTATATATAAAATAAAGTGTACATTTTTGGCTACAATAAAGATTTTGCTTGTTCACCTCTCCTATACGTAATTTCACAAGTGTTTTGGCAAAATCCATATGTGAAGGTTATAAATAGGAGTGTTCTTTTTTAAATCGGGGCATAAGAAAACAAGATTCAGTCATTGCATTTGAAAAAATGTTCATAAATCCAAATTTTCAACGCCTGTGTTATTAAATGCAATGATATATTGTGATTTTCATGGAGCTAGACCCAAGTCACTGTGTAGCCTTAGCCTTAGGGCGGCTTTGCACACTACGACATCGCAGGTGCGACGTCGGTGGGGTCAAATCGAAAGTGACGCGCATCCGGTGTCACTTGCGATGTCGTAGTGTGTAAATCCTAGAGGATACGATGAACAAGCGCAAAAGCGTCGTTATCGTATCATCGGTGCAGGCTCCAACATTTCCATAATGCCGGTGCCGCGACAGGTACGATGTAGTTCCTCGTTCCTGCGGCAGCACACATCGCTGTGTATGAAGCCGCAGGAGCGAGGAACATCTCCTTACCTGCCGCCAGCGGCTATACGGAAGGAAGGAGGTGGGCGGGATGTTTACATCCTGGTCATCTCCGCCCCTACGCCGCCATTGGCCGCCTGCCGTGTGACGTCGCTGTGACACCGCACGACCCGCCCCCTTAGGAAGGAGGCGGGTCGCCGGCCAGAGCGACGGTCGCAGGGCGGGTGAGTGCATGTGAAGCTGGCATAGCGATAATTATCACAAGATATCGTACCTGCGACAGGGGCGGGGACTATCGCGTGCGACATCGCAGCATCGGCTTGCGATGTCGCAACGTGTAAAGCCCGCTTTAAACTGGTGGTTCACTACTTTGCAATATTGGCCTCATCTCCCTGGAAAACTGATCGGAAAGGCTTTTTTCAAATACTTTGTTCAGTCAATTCTGCCTCTGAGCGGCGCTATTGCGGTCCGCTCATCCCCATGAAGTGATCCCCCTAGGTTCCTTGATCTCTGAGATCCGGAGATGTCACGTCAACTTTCAGTTGACCCAACATCACCAAGCCCGGCCCCAGTCTTACTGAATGCCTGAGCTGTGGGTGGAGTTTCACCGCTCGTCACAGCCCAGTGTCACTCCTGCTTGTGGCGCTGTGCTGTGAAGGAGAGCGTACGCAACATGCTGCTCTATGACGCTGGGCTGAGATGAGAGGTGAAACGCCGCCCACAGCTCAGTCACTCAGAAAGACTGGATAACAATCAAAATGACTGCTGGAACACCATTGTAAATGTGAACAGGGTGCTAGCCAAAAAATATACAATCTATATGAAGTTAAAGCTGCACACCAAATTCAGAGAAATATGAACAAGCATAACTGCTTTATGATACATAAGGAATGAAAAATATTACTAGCCATATGAAAAATGGAAAAAAAAATGTAAATGTGATATTGCATAACTGCTGAGGATTATTTGAAAAAAAAAAGAGATATTTAGCTAATGTATTGATCAATTCATTATTGCCCCATAACCAACTTCACGGTAATCTCTTATTTATGGGGTCCCTAACCAAATGTTACCTCTATATGCGGTTAAAACCGGCTTGGGTGCATGGGTACCTAACCAAATGTTACCTCTATGTACGGTTGAAACCTGCCAGTGTATGGGAAGCCAGTGAAGTTTTTTTCTGTCTGAGAACCCAGTCCCGCCCTTTAGCCATGTTTATTCAACTTCATATATAGCCAGGTCCCTGGCTTCCCATACACAGCAGGTTTCAACCGCACATAGAGGTAACATTTGGTTAGGTACCCATGCACACAAGCAGGTTTTAACCGCATATAGAGGTAACATTTGGTTAGGGATCCCATAAATAAGAGATTACCGTGAAGTTGGTTATGGGGCAGTAAAGAATTGATCAATACATTAGCTAAATATCTCTTTTTTTCAAATAATCCTTAGCAGTTATGCAATATTACATTTACATTTTTTTTCCATTTTTCATATGGCTAGTTGTATTTTTCACTCCTTATGTATCATAAAGCAGTTATGCTTGTTCATATTTCTCTGAATTTGGTGTGCAACTCAGAAAGACTGGGACCGGGCTCAGTGAGGTCAGGTCAACTGGAAGTTGATGTGACATCACTGAATCTCAGAAGTCAAGGAGCTCGGGGGGTCACTTCATGGGGATGAGCGGACCACAAGAGTACCGCTCAAAGCAGAATTGGCTGAACAAGGTATTTGAATAAAGCCTTCCCTATCAATTTTACAGAGATGTGGCCACTATTGCAGAGTAGTGAACCACCTTCTTTAAGGCTAGGTCAACTGGAGGTTGACATGACATCACTGGATCTCAGAGGTCACGGAGCCCAGGGGGGGGGGGGTCACTTCATGGGGATGAGCGGACTGCAATAGCACCACTCAGAGGCAGAATTGGCTGAACAAAGTATTTGAAAAAAGCCTTCCCTATCAGTTTTACAGAGATGTGGCCACTATTACAGAGTAGTGAACCACCCCTTTAATGCATCATATGGGAATCTTGATTAAGGTGTCTTAAAGGGGGCTCATGTCACACTCACTAGCCAACTATCGTGCCTGAGGGTATCCTGCCCTAGGGACAATTAATGCGATTGCAATCGCATTAATTGTCCCTAGGGTGGGATACCCTCGAGCACGATAGTTGGCTACCTCATGTGTGTGAACTAATTACATGCAAAGGACAACTTGTTGATTAATTTCATGTCACACGCAGTCTGCCCCTAAGTAGAGCACATGTTGGCACCATTGCTTGCTAAATGCAATGGATGGATTCTCATCTCCTCAAACAAAGGTTTGCCACCATTAGGCCCACGGATGCCCAGCCATAATGTTCCACAGGGAGCCTTTTCTATTTACGGTATTGAGCTTCTTCAATAATGCCCCTAATAGTAAATATTTAATTTGGGGTCCATTTATGTCTCATGGGGCAGAGTACGATGGTTTTCCATATATAGAAGGATACATTTCGGTAACTGTTTCCTTCGTAGTCTTGTATTTTTCACAGGATTAGAGCAAAGAGGTGGCTATAAGAGCCCATTAAAATTAAAGGGATCATTGTGTCTGAAGAAAAATGCATTCTGTCCAAATCTCAGTCATTCATTTAGTTACCGTAATTTTACCTGAAATTTGCTGCCACACATCGGGAACCATTTAATACCGAGAATAGGACATTATGCGTCAACCTCATCTTCAACTTACTAAACACAGTGATAAATTGTAATGGTTTAATTCACTCCCCGTATTCATATCAGGATAAAACGAAATTACACCTCTTGTCATCATTAACAAAAATTCATCTCACTCCTTCATTTGAAAAGCACTAGAGTTAATGAATGATTATTGAGCCATGGCACCGGGATGAGTGAATACTGGATTATTCTTAGGTCACATAAAGCCTGATGTTAGGTGCCAGGATGACCGGAAGATAAAGCAGTATGTAGGGTTAACTGCAGTTCTATATAAAGCGGAGAGATATTGTAATACCTTGTACCAAGCACATGAACCCAGCTCCGGTCCTTGGACTCAGTTTTTTTTTTTTTTAAACAATTTTATCTTTAGAAATTACTAGACACATTCATATTAATACTTTTTGTCAAGCATAACTCTAGGAATATAAGGGGTCCAGATTTGGGAATACCACCTTAAATCCATCCGTAGCTAAGAGTCAGTACTGATTTATCAAGCATGGCAGTACTAAAGAAATAATGCATAGGACTAACCCCATGGCCCCGCTGACAGTTTTGTGCCTTCATGGATTGGCGATTCTTTTTTATTTTACCTTTTCACCACCTCTCCGGAGAGCCATAACTTTATGACATTTACACTGGCTCAACGGTGTCACAGTTGTAGTTTTTATTGGTAATATTTGGAGTCTATATTACGTTTTGATCATTTTTTATTCTATTTGTTTTGTGGTAATATTTGGGGTCTATATTACTTTTTGATCATTTTTTATTCTATTTGTTTTGTGGTAATATTTGGAGTCTATATTACTTTTTGATCATTTTTTATTCTATTTGTTTTGTGGTAATATTTGGAGTCTATATTACTTTTTGATTATTTTTTATTCTATTTGTTTTGTGGTAATATTTGGAGTCTATATTACTTTTTGATCATTTTTTATTCTATTTGTTTTGTGGTAATATTTGGGGTCTATATTACTTTTTGATCATTTTTTATTCTATTTGTTTTGTGGTAATATTTGGAGTCTATATTACTTTTTGATCATTTTTTATTGTATTTGTTTTGTGGTAATATTTGGAGTCTATATTACTTTTTGATCATTTTTTATTCTATTTGTTTTGTGGTAATATTTGGAGTCTATATTACTTTTTGATCATTTTTTATTCTATTTGTTTTGTGGTAATATTTGGAGTCTATATTACTTTTTGATCATTTTTTATTCTATTTGTTTTGTGGTAATATTTGGGGTCTATATTACTTTTTGATCATTTTTTATTCTATTTGTTTTGTGGTAATATTTGGGGTCTATATTACTTTTTGATCATTTTTTATTCTATTTGTTTTGTGGTAATATTTGGAGTCTATATTACTTTTTGATCATTTTTTATTCTGTTTTGTGGTAATATTTGGGGTCTATATTACTTTTTGATCATTTTTTATTCTATTTGTTTTGTGGTAATATTTGGAGTCTATATTACTTTTTGATCATTTTTTATTGTATTTGTTTTGTGGTAATATTTGGAGTCTATATTACTTTTTGATCATTTTTTATTCTATTTGTTTTGTGGTAATATTTGGAGTCTATATTACTTTTTGATCATTTTTTATTCTATTTGTTTTGTGGTAATATTTGGGGTCTATATTACTTTTTGATCATTTTTTATTCTATTTGTTTTGTGGTAATATTTGGGGTCTATATTACTTTTTGATCATTTTTTATTCTATTTGTTTTGTGGTAATATTTGGAGTCTATATTACTTTTTGATCATTTTTTTATTCTATTTGTTTTGTGGTAATATTTGGAGTCTATATTACTTTTTGATCATTTTTTATTCTATTTGTTTTGTGGTAATATTTGGAGTCTATATTACTTTTTGATCATTTTTTCATTTTTTATTGTATTTGTTTTGTGGTAATATTTGGAGTCTATATTACTTTTTGATCATTTTTTATTGTATTTGTTTTGTGGTAATATTTGGAGTCTATATTACTTTTTGATCATTTTTTATTGTATTTGTTTTGTGGTAATATTTGGAGTCTATATTACTTTTTGATCATTTTTTATTGTATTTGTTTTGTGGTAATATTTGGAGTCTATATTACTTTTTGATCATTTTTTATTCTATTTGTTTTGTGGTAATATTTGGAGTCTATATTACTTTTTGATCATTTTTTATTCTATTTGTTTTGTGGTAATATTTGGAGTCTATATTACTTTTTGATCATTTTTTATTCTATTTGTTTTGTGGTAATATTTGGAGTCTATATTACTTTTTGATCATTTTTTATTCTATTTGTTTTGTGGTAATATTTGGGGTCTATATTACTTTTTGATAATTTTTTATTCTATTTGTTTTGTGGTAATATTTGGGGTCTATATTACTTTTTGATAATTTTTTATTCTATTTGTTTTGTGGTAATATTTGGGGTCTATATTACTTTTTGATCATTTTTTATTCTATTTGTTTTGTGGTAATATTTGGAGTCTATATTACTTTTTGATCATTTTTTATTCTATTTGTTTTGTGGTAATATTTGGAGTCTATATTACTTTTTGATTATTTTTTATTCTATTTGTTTTGTGGTAATATTTGGAGTCTATATTACTTTTTGATCATTTTTTATTCTATTTGTTTTGTGGTAATATTTGGAGTCTATATTACTTTTTGATCATTTTTTATTCTATTTGTTTTGTGGTAATATTTGGAGTCTATATTACTTTTTGATCATTTTTTATTCTATTTGTTTTGTGGTAATATTTGGAGTCTATATTACTTTTTGATCATTTTTTATTCTATTTGTTTTGTGGTAATATTTGGAGTCTATATTACTTTTTGATCATTTTTTATTCTATTTGTTTTGTGGTAATATTTGGAGTCTATATTACTTTTTGATCATTTTTTATTCTATTTGTTTTGTGGTAATATTTGGAGTCTATATTACTTTTTGATCATTTTTTATTCTATTTGTTTTGTGGTAATATTTGGAGTCTATATTACTTTTTGATCATTTTTTATTCTATTTGTTTTGTGGTAATATTTGGAGTCTATATTACTTTTTGATCATTTTTTATTCTATTTGTTTTGTGGTAATATTTGGGGTCTATATTACTTTTTGATAATTTTTTATTCTATTTGTTTTGTGGTAATATTTGGGGTCTATATTACTTTTTGATCATTTTTTATTCTATTTGTTTTGTGGTAATATTTGGAGTCTATATTACTTTTTGATCATTTTTTATTCTATTTGTTTTGTGGTAATATTTGGAGTCTATATTACTTTTTGATTATTTTTTATTCTATTTGTTTTGTGGTAATATTTGGAGTCTATATTACTTTTTGATCATTTTTTATTCTATTTGTTTTGTGGTAATATTTGGAGTCTATATTACTTTTTGATCATTTTTTATTCTATTTGTTTTGTGGTAATATTTGGAGTCTATATTACTTTTTGATCATTTTTTATTCTATTTGTTTTGTGGTAATATTTGGAGTCTATATTACTTTTTGATCATTTTTTATTCTTTTTGTTTTGTGGTAATATTTGGAGTCTATATTACTTTTTGATCATTTTTTATTCTATTTGTTTTGTGGTAATATTTGGAGTCTATATTACTTTTTGATCATTTTTTATTCTATTTGTTTTGTGGTAATATTTGGAGTCTATATTACTTTTTGATCATTTTTTATTCTATTTGTTTTGTGGTAATATTTGGAGTCTATATTACTTTTTGATCATTTTTTATTCTATTTGTTTTGTGGTAATATTTGGAGTCTATATTACTTTTTGATCATTTTTTATTCTATTTGTTTTGTGGTAATATTTGGAGTCTATATTACTTTTTGATCATTTTTTATTCTATTTGTTTTGTGGTAATATTTGGAGTCTATATTACTTTTTGATCATTTTTTATTCTATTTGTTTTGTGGTTACCAAAAATGCCATGGGCTAGAAAAAATGTGACAATTTTAAAGCTTGGATCATTGAAGCAATTATCACATATAATGGTTTAATTAAAAAAAATGAAATAAGGATCTGATAAGGAAAAAGGTAAGTTTTTCCTTTAACTTCCGATCACTTAAATATTATACTACAATACTTCTGATACCTTACCCCCAATATGATGCAAAAGAATTAAAGGGCATGTACAATATATAATTTTTTGTATAGCAAAAAAAAATCTGTTACAAATGATCCCACTATCAAAACATCCTGTATCTTTAGATACTATGCAGATCTATAGGCTTTCAAGGAAACAAACTCCTTTGCAGTCTACTCTTGCATTTATTTTATAGTATGTAGCCAGGCAGATACATAGGACTAGAGATACTGTATTAAGGGGTACTTTGCACGTTACGAAATCGCACCAGCGATATCGTCGCGGTCAAATCGAAAGTTACGCACGTCCGGCGCCAGTAACTATGTCGCAACGTGTAATGCCTAGGAGAGAAGATGAACGAGCGTGAAACAGTCAAAAATCGGTGATCTGTGTCACGTTGTTCATTTCCATAATGTCGAGTCGACTGCAGGTACGATACGATGTTGTTCCTTGTTCCTGCAGCAGCACACATCGCTGTGTATGAAGCCGCAGGAGCGAGGAACATCGCCTTACCTGCGTCCCGACGGCAATGCGGAAGGAAGGAGGTGGGCGGGATGTTTATGTCCCGCTCATCTCCGCCCCTCCGCTTCTATTGCCCGCCTGGCGTGTGACGTCGCTGTGACGCTGCACGACCCGCCCTCTTAGGAAGGAGACGGGTCGCCGGCCAGAGCGACGTCGCCGGGCAGGTATGTGCGTGTGAAGCTGCTGTAGCGATGATGTTTGCTACGGCAGCTATCACAAGATATCGCATGTGCGATGGGGGCGGGGACTATGGCGCTCGGCATCGCTATAATCGGCTAGCGATGTCGCAGTGTGCAAAGTACCCCTTAGGAGACAAAGACTTGCTCCAGTTTTTTTTTTTTTACTGCAGTGATATAAAATGCAAAAAATGGCTGCAAAAGTATACACTCCCTGCCCCTCCGCAGCACTTTGGTCCACAGTTCTAAATAAATTCCAGACAAGTATGTGGAGTTTTAATGTTGTCCTCATGTTTGCATCGTGTTACTGCAAAACCACGTGGCCATTAATAATAATAATAATAATAATAAGCAACGAATTTGCCTTGAATTTCTAATATTACAATGAATACCTGACTTTTATGAAACTCCCCTCCCCCCATGAGCGGACCACTAAAGGGAACTTCAGATTTGGCTTTGAATTTAATATGTTTTCTCTTATCCTATTAATTGGGCAAAATGAAAAGTACTTGTAAAATAAGCAACTTTGTAATTCTCCCAGATTCTCAAGGATGGAGGGATGTTGAATTCTATTGTGTACTGTTCGTCGGCTAAGTTACTGGCCACCTCTGCCGTATCAGAAGTGGTTGGTTTCCTAAGAAGGAGAGCATGCTTTAGAGCAGGGGATCCGCAACTTGTGGCTCGCGAGCTCATGATGTGTGGCTCGCGGCTGTCTTCCAGCATGGTGCATTAGCACCAGGTGTACCAAACAGATATGAAGAGCAGGTCTCCTGATGGTGACTTAGTTCAGTAACCCCATAAAGAAATCCAGGTCTGGTTGCACATACAGTGGCCATGAGGGTAGAGAGGTAAATATGGTGAGCTGGAAATATGATGGTAGTGCCAGTTAGAGGTGTGCTTGAAGCTGGATACCTGTTACGCCTGCCTGGATCCACAGACTCAGATGGGCTGTAATGGGGAGGCTAGAGCGAAGCCACTCACCAAGCAGGACCCCCAGAACCCTGAAACCCTTTAACCCCTATACAGGGATTTGGAATTACACAGGGCCCTGGAGATCACTACCTGTGTAAGGCAGCAGTCCAAGAGAGTAGTCATCAGGCAGGGTCAAACCAGGAATGGCGGAACAGGGACAGAATCGGCAGGCAAGGACGTAATCAGAAACAAGCAGAGGTCAAAACCGGATCGGGCAGCGAGGTACAAAAACAGCAGGCAGGAGGGTAGTCTGGAAACAAGCGGTAATCAGCACACGAAATAACAGAACAGGATGCAACAGGAGCCAGAATTTTCAGAACTGTCTCTGGCAGAGGTCAGCAGACAGGAGGGGCATTAAAAAGAGTGTGGTGTCTTCCCATAGGCTGTAGCTGAATGATGGTAACTCCAGCTGGAAGACACACGCCACCCACAATCAGCCAGCGGTACTGCAGATCCCAAGATAACCCAGCCCAGTGAGCGGAGCATGCGCCCACCAGCGCTGCTGGCATCGATTCCTCTTCCATCGCCAGCACTATCCAGGAACACGGCATTGCCTGGCGATCGGAGTAGAAGTCGATGGAGCGGACTCTGGTGGTGACGTAACAATACCATAGTGTAGTGGCAATGCTTGATGAGAGAATACTGAATGGGAGGAAGGTGGGAACATCTAGATGTAAGTATGCTTACAAGGCAAGGAGGCACAGGGTCTCGGTGTGATTTCTGGGATAAAGCTTTGGCTATAATTTTCCCGGTTATGGGGGTTTCTGGGTGTAACTACTGAGGGAAGGTGGGTGAACAGAATGACAATACCCAGAGGGCTCTGGATGTGGCCCACGACCATCTGTCAGAGCTGTATATGGCTCTTAGGGTAAGAAAGGGGCTATAAGCGCTGCTCTGAAGCTACCCGGATCTGGCCGTCCTCAGTTCCCCTATTGCGGTTGCTTGCTACTAGAGATGAGCGAACCTGAGGTTCGATGTTCGGAGTTTGGAAACTGACTTACAAAAAAACAAAGTTCGGGTTCGAAGGAGGTACGAGTGCAAAACACTGAAGCGAGCAGCGCTGTGCTTGAGTATGAGTGACGCTCAGCCCTGCGTGAGCAGCTTGCAGTGTAACGGCTCGCACTGGGGGTAAAATCAGCATTATCACATGTAGTGTGCACATGCAAAAAACCAAAAAATTAAAAACCCCATCCACCCTCCCCCAGAAGTGTTCTGCTTATGGCTGGCAACATGTGGGTGGAACCACAAAATGCCCAATTACTGACTTACATTGAGGTTCGGATCAAGTTGGGGTCAAAACCCAAAATTTTTAAGGTTTGAATGTACCTGGCGAAAAGAACTTCTAAGGATTTGCTCATCTCTACTTGTAACATGGAAGAGCGCTCAGGTCAGTCCAGCATGGTGATCCTGTTACTGGGTCAAACTGTCAATCTTCCGGAGCGCACCGTCCCCACTAACAGGGAAGCTGGGAGGCAGAGGAGTGGTGGTGTCCGCCTGAAGAAAAAAAGACGATACAACCCAAGGAAATAACCAAAAAGGTATTTCTGGTTTACGTACAGTGCCTTGCGAAAGTATTCGCCCCCCTTGAATTTTGAAACCTTTTCCCACATTTTAGGCTTCAAACATAAAGATAAAACTTTTAATGTTCTGGTGAAAAATCAACAACAAGTGGACACAATTGTGAAGTTAAACGAAATTTATTGCTTATTTTAAACTTTTGTAAAAAATAATAAACTGAAAATTGGGGCGTGCAATATTATTCATCCCCTTTACTTTCAGTGCAGCAAACTCACTCCAGAAGGTCATTGAGGATTTCTGAATGATCCAATGTTGTCCTAAATGACTGATGATGATAAATATAAGCCCCTGTGTGTAATCAAGTCTCCGTGTAAATGCCCCTGCTCTGTGATAGTCTCAGGGTTCTGTGTAAAGCACAGAGAGCATCATGAAGACCAAGGAACACAAGAGGCAGGTCCATGATACTGTTGTGGAGAAGTTTAAAGCCGGATTTGGTTACAAAAAGATTTCCAAAACTTTAAACATCCCACAGAGCACTGTGCAAGCGATCATATTGAAATGGAAGGAGAATCATACCACTGCAAATCTACCAAGACCCGACCGTCCATCCAAACTGTCATCTCAAACAAGGAGAAGACTGATCAGAGATGCAGCCAAGAGGCCCATGATCCCTCTGGATGATCTGCAGAGATCTACAGCTGAGGTGGGAGAGTCTGTCCATAGGACAACAATCAGTCGTACATTGCACAAATCTGGCCTTTATGGAAGAGTGGCAAGAAGAAAGCCATTTCTCAAAGATATCCATACAAAGTGTTGTTTAAAGTTTGCCACAAGCCACCTGGAGACACCAAACATGTGGAAGAAGGTGCTCTGCTCAGAGGAAACCAAAATCTAACTATTTGGGCACAATGCCAAACAATATGGCGTAAAAGCAACACAGCTCATCACCCTGAACACACCATCCCCACTGTCAAACATGGTGGTGGCAGCATCATGGTTTGGGCCTGCTTTTCTTCAGCAGGGACAGGGAAGATGATTAAAATTGATGGAAAGATGGATGGAGCCAAATACAGGACCATTCTTGAAGAAAACCTGTTGGAGTCTGCAAAAGACCTGAGACTGGGACGGAGATTTGTCTTCCAACAAGACAATGATCCCAGACATAAAGCAAAATCTACAATGGAATGGTTCACAAATAACCGTATCCAGGTGTTAGAATGGCCAAGTCACAGTCCAGACCTGAACCCAATCGAGAATCTGTGGAAAGAGCTGAAAACTGCTGTTCACAAACGCTCTCCATCCAACCTCACTCAGCTCCAGCTGTTTACAAAGGAAGAATGGGCGATAATTTCACCTCTCCATGTGCAAAACTGATAGACACATTCCCCAAGAGACTTGTGCTGTAATCGCAGCAAAAGGGGGCGCTACAAAGTATTCACTTACAGGGGATGAATAATATTGCACGCCCCAACTTTCAGTTATTTATTTTTTATAAAAGTTTAAAATAAGCAATAGATTTCGTTCAACTTCACAATTGTGTCACTTGTTGTTGATTCTTCACCAGAACATTAACATTTTATCTTTATGTTTGAAGCCTGAAATGTGGGACAAGGTTGAAAAATTTAAGGGGGCCGAATACTTTCGCAAGGCACTGAATCCCTTTAAGGGAAAACTATAAAGCATTACTCCGGTAGAGCAGAGTTCAAGAAATTTTCTTTAACTCAAACTCATTAATTACATATATCGTAGGTATCCAATTTATAGGTGAAATCAAGATGTTTAAGAGTGCAGTCAAGTAAGAATGAAGTATTCACGCCTCGCTTCTGATGAGCGGTCCACCTCCGACAATGGGGCCTCTTTACAGCAGCCATGACACCATATTCCAGAAGCTCCTTTACACCACACAGTAAGGGTCTATCTCTTCTCGTGAAACGGCTAAATATTTTGTCATTCAGTCAGCGCGTTGTACATGTCTCTGCACCTGAGAATATTGAACCTAAAACACATTAACTCGAATTCACTAACTCAGATTTTATATCCCAGAACCTTTATTGCTTCTCTGCACTTTCAAAAACTATGGCTATTCTCCGACAATTAATTAAGGATTTTAAAGTCAGCTTATTCATAGTAGGGCAATTAAAACTGACAGGGCCAAGTGTGTCTCACTCCCCACAAAGCACTTTGAAAATTTGCCTCACTTACTTAAAAGTCTAACAAGTCAAATGCACAATTGAGAAATTAGCCGACGTAAGGACGGAGCGGGTGATCTTGGGAATGCAGCGAGCAGGTGGATGGATGTGATGGGGAGCAGAGAGGGGAAGGGGACAGGGTTCCCTCTAAACGGCATTTATGGATGCATTAAAATAACAGGATTAACCAGCAGCCAATTATATAGTGATATCCTATGCGGTGATGTGTAGAGTGAAGATATTCATGGCTGCCTACAGCGCAATCTTTTATACAATAGGAATTTTTTGATGGTCAATTAAAATATCACTTACAAGGACAGCAAAGGTTTAACATGGAGCTAGTACTACATTTATGTACACGGAGCAAAAATACAAAGGCAACACTTGTTTTTGCTCCCATTTTTCATGAGCTGAACTCAAATATCTAGGACTTTTTCAATGTACACAAAAGGCCTTTTTCTCTCAAATATTGTTGGCATGTCAAGGTACTGATTAGACAGCATGATTATTGCACAGGTGTGCCTTAGGGCGGCTTTGCACGTTGCAACATCGCACATGCGATGTCGGTGGGGTCAAATCGAAAGTGACGCACATCCGGCGTCACTTTCAAGATTGCAGTGTGTAAATGCTAGATGATACGATTAACGAGCGCAAAAGCGTCGTTATCGTATAATCGTTGCAGGCTCCGACTTTTTCATAATTATGCTGCAGCGACAGGTACGATGTTATTCCTCGTTCCTGCGGCAGCACACATCGCTGTGTGTTAAGCTGCAGGAGCGAGGAACTTCTCCTTACCTGCCGCCGGCGGCTATGAGGAAGGAAGAAGGTGGGCGGGATGTTTACGTCCCGCTCATCTCCGCCCCTCCGCCGCTATTGGCCACCTGCCGTGTGACGTCGCTATGACGCCGCACGACCCGTCCCCTTAGGAAGGAGGCGGGTCGCCGGCCAGAGTGACGGTCGCAGGGCAGGTGAGTGCGTGTGAAGCTGGCGTAGCGATAATTTTCGCTACGCCAGCTATCACAAGATATCGTACCTGCGACGGGGGCGGGGACTATCGCGTGCGACATCGTAGCATCGGCTTGCGATGTCGCAACGTGCAAAGCCCGCCTTAGGCTGGTCAGCATTACTATTGCACATGTGTGCCTTGGCTGGCTGGCATGATTATTGCACAGGTGTGCCTTAGGTTGCATAGCATGATTATTGCACAGGTGTGCCTTAAGTTGGCTGGCATGATTATTGCATAGGTGTGCCTTAAGCTGGCTGGCATGAGTACTGCACAGGTGTGCAGGAGACTGGCCGGCATGATTACTGCACAGGTTTGCCTTAGGCTGACATGATTAATGCACGGGTGTGTCTTAGGTTGGCCGGCATGATTATTGCACAAGTGTGCTTTAGGCTGGCCGGCATGATTATTGCACAGGTGTGCCAGAGACTAGACGGGATGACTATTGCATAGGTGTGCCTTATACTGGCTGGCATGATTATTGCACAGGTGTGCCTTAAGCTGATCAGCATGACTATAGCACAGGTGTGCCTTAAGCTGGCTGGCATGATTATTGCACAGATGTGCCTTAGGTTGGCCACAATAAAAGGCTATTCTAAAGTGGTGTGCACACAGTGCGTTTTTATCACATTTTTTAGTGCATTTTTAAGAGCAGTTTTGTCAAAAAATTGAAAGCAAATCCTTATGCTTGCAAAGTCAATGTGCAACCTGAAGTGTAGTGCACATGTTGATGTTTTTCCTTGCAGATTTGGTGCAAAAAATAATCTGAAGCATGTCAACTCTTTCACTGTTTTTGCCCGCGTTTTTCACCATTGAAAGCAATAAAAATCGCATGCAAAAAACACTGACTGAAGTAATGTCCACCAGAACTGGTGCCCATGAATTGAAAATTCATTTCCATGCTATAAGCCGTCCAAAGGCGTTTTACAGCCAATTGCTGTCACAACCGCAGGTCACGTGTAACCACACCAGCCCAGGACCTCCACATCCAGCGTCTTCACCTTCAAGATAGTCTGAGACCGGCCACCAGAACAGCTGCTGCAACAATTCGTGAATAACCAAAGAATTTCTGCACAAACTGTCAGAAACTGTTGCGGGGAAGCTCATCTGCTGCTCGTTGTCCTCATCGGGGTCTCCACCCTCCCCCTGACTGCAGTTCATCATCGTAACCAACTTGAGAGGGCTAAAACTCTTAGATCTTTGAGCTCAGATCATGGGACCAAAAGCAAGAGAGTTGCATTTAGATTTTTTTTCAGTGTATATACATTTTTTATTTCTACAGGTCTCAGTGCTGATTTTTGCAATGTTATTACTGACTTTAAGGGTGCGTTTCCATCAGGATCAATTGAATGTTTGTCGCTGCAGAATTTCTAAACCAACTCCGCACCTTAGTGTACCTGCATTTTTTGACGCTGCATTTTTTTAACTCTCTTTGGCTAGTTTCACACTTGCGTTGGACGCTTCCATAGCATTGCGTTGTGTGACGGATGCAACGGATCGTACAAAACAACGGAAAGCTTTTTTTTTATTATTATTATTTTTTTTTTTTTTTTTCTTCTTTACAGTTTTACCGGCAGCAGACTATTGTGAACAATCAGCTGAGAGCTCTCACATGCCAGCGGCCGGGCGCTCAGCTGAGAGCTCTCACATGCCAGCGGCCGGGCGCTCAGCTGAGAGCTCTCACATGCCAGCGGCCGGGCGCTCAGCTGAGAGCTCTCACATGCCAGCGGCCGGGCGCTCAGCTGAGAGCTCTCACATGCCAGCGGCCGGGCGCTCAGCTGAGAGCTCTCACATGCCAGCGGCCGGGCGCTCAGCTGAGCGCTCTCACATGCCGGCGGCCGGGCGCTCAGCTGAGCGCTCTCACATGCCGGCGGCCGGGCGATCAGCTGAGCGCTCTCACATGCCGGCGACCGGGCGATCAGCTGAGCGCTCTCACATGCCGGCGACCGGGCGCTCAGCTGAGAGCTCTCACATGCCAGCGGCCGGGCGCTCAGCTGAGAGCTCTCACATGCCAGCGGCCGGGCGCTCAGCTGAGAGCTCTCACATGCCAGCGGCCGGGCGCTCAGCTGAGAGCTCTCACATGCCAGCGGCCGGGCGCTCAGCTGAGCGCTCTCACATGCCGGCGGCCGGGCGCTCAGCTGAGCGCTCTCACATGCCGGCGGCCGGGCGATCAGCTGAGCGCTCTCACATGCCGGCGACCGGGCGATCAGCTGAGCGCTCTCACATGCCGGCGACCGGGCGATCAGCTGAGCGCTCTCACATGCTGGCGGCCGGGTGCTCAGCTGAGCGCTCTCACATGCCAGCGGCCGGGCGATCAGCTGAGCGCTCTCACATGCTGGCGGCCGGGCGATCAGCTGAGAGCTCTCACATGCCGGCGGCCGGGCGATCAGCTGAGAGCTCTCACATGCCGGCGGCCGGGCGATCAGCTGAGAGCTCTCACATGCCGGCGGCCGGGCGCTCAGCTGAGAGCTCTCACATGCCTGCGGCCGGGCGATCAGCTGAGAGCTCTCACATGCCGGCGGCCGGGAGATCAGCTGAGAGCTCTCACATGCCGGCGGCCGGGCGATCAGCTGAGAGCTCTCACATGCCGGCGGCCGGGCGATCAGCTGAGAGCTCTCACATGCTGGCGGCCGGGAGATCAGCTGAGAGCTCTCACATGCCGGCGGCCGGGCGATCAGCTGAGAGCTCTCACATGCCGGCGGCGGGGAGATCAGCTGAGAGCTCTCACATGCCGGCGGCCACAGTTAAACAAAATGAAGTTTCTGTGATTTAAAAAAAAAAAAAAAGCATGCGCAGTGAAAAATAAAGGTTTCAGTCGCTAAACAAAACGCTACATGCACCGTTCCTTCCGCCCGGCGCAGCGTCAAAATAACGACGCTGCGTCGTCCAGCGGATGCAACGCTGACACTTGCATTACAGTGCATTGTCCATACAAGTCTATGGAGAATAGCGCAGTGTGTTAACGGACTGCGCTATTCTCCATAGTGACGGACTGCGCTGAACGCAAGTGTGAAAGTAGCCTTTGGTGTCATCCTTTATTTTGTTTTTCAAACTTCCTGGTATTGACATCATTTGGTGCAAATTACATGCGTTTTTTTGGAGCGTTTACACTGCATAAACTGCAGATTTTCTGCATCTAATGCAAGTCTATGGAGAAAATCCATACAGAAAACGGAGCGTTCCTACAAAATAAATTGACATGCTGCGACTTGGAAAAACACCTCACAGGACAGTAAAATAGACGCACAGTGGACAGGAGAGCTCTATTAATCCTATCCACTTCGCTTTGCCGTAAAATGCAGCGTTTTTGCCATAGTGAAAATACGCAGCGTCAAAAACGCAAGTAACACTGATCATGAGGACGTACCTTAGGACTATAAAAAGGCTTGTTTGTTAACCTGTCCATAAATAGCATGTCAGGAAAATGGTAGCACCTACTCACCCATGTGGATGAATTTTGGTGGATTATTTTCTTCTCTACTGATTGCTTTACAATCATCAGCTTCACTCATAGTGATACATTTTAAAAGGACAGACACAGATAATAGATAATAAAGTCTAACTGGTGCAATCCAAAAAACGTGAATGCCCCGTGAGCACTAATGTCAGATGGTTTCCATATCGCCTATGGATTGGTGACCAAACCAGGTACATACAGAGCAGACATTCCCAAACTCAGGATTGATGATGTCCCGATTGATCTGAATTCTATGGCCCCGCTCAATAGATGACAACTACTAGATCAGGATGGCTCCCACCATGGGGACCCTACGGACTTGGGGGGACTTGTGTCCTTCTTTCTACTTGGTCTTCCCCGACTGCAAGACTGTGGCCAGGAGAAATTAGACATATTGGAAAGTGTCACATGTACTCCATCTATCCTAGACTTGGATGGAGCAACAGGGCAACATGTTTTTCCTTTCTGTTTAACCTCTTCTGGCTGAAAACTTGTGGTTAGGGAGAACACCAGTCCCCCCATTCTGGCAATTACTGGGGAACCAATCTACTGTAGCAGTGATCACCTAACCAACAGATCAGTGATAATTAGCTTACAAAGGAAAACCCCTTTGAGGGTCATCCCTTCACAAACCATCGTTTTATTGATGGACAGAATTTTTGAACCTGTTAATTAAGGGTGGATTCAGATGACCTTAATTGAGAATTAAGAGTTGATTGTCATCATGTGCTCGTCCGCCTCATAGAAAGGTGTAGGAGCTGTTCTCTATTGCATGTGTCCGGGCGGCAGGGCGCTGCGCTCACCACGCTCGGGTCCGGCGCTGCTGCTGCTCGGTGGCTCGAGTGATGGGCCGGATCCGGGGACTCGAGCGGCGCTCCTCGCCCGTGAGTGAAAGGGGTGTTTTGTGGGTGTTTGGGATGTCAGTTTGTGACGCCACCCACGGTTTGTGGTGAGGTTGGGGCACCACCGCTGCTCTGTACGGGGATCCCGGGAGCGATGACGGGGAGCAGCTGGGATGTTTCTCTCCCCTCCGTGGGTAGGGGGATTTTGGTAGTCCCGGGGCCCGGAGTTGTCGTCTGTTTGGTGGATTGCGGGGCTTGGCCAGGTGCAGGGTCGCGGGGCAGCGCAGTGCCAGACGGCACGGTGGTACTTACTCAGCCAGTAACGCACACGGAGTCTCTGGTAAAACAAACGGCTGGATGGACGAGTCCCACAGACGGCTGCGACAGTCACTCCCGGTAGGTTGGTGGTAACTGTCTCTCCCTGCACCGGTGTTATGTTCTCGGCCCCGATGGCTTCTCACCGGTAACCCGCTCCCCAGCGGTATATTTGCCGGAGGAGCCCCTTTTGCCTGCAGGCGCTGGCCCTGGGAACTCTAGCTGTGGTGGTAGCTGTATTTCCCTTCACGGTTGAGCGGTTGCCTTCAATCGGGTCTTTATTGCTGGGAAACTCCAGAGGTTCCCGTCACTGACGGATTTGACCGGTTTAACGGCGACTCCTAACCTGGTCGGGGTCCGTAGGCCCTGCCGGATGGTGCTGGCTTCTCTTCGCTCCCCGATCCGGTACCGGCGGACCACCGCCCGTCCCCGGTCTTTACGGTTGTGCGTCAATTGGCCTCTCCTGCAGACGGTCACCACCGTCTGCCAACCTTGCTGTTTCTGTGCCCGGGCCACGTACCCGGACACGGCCAGTCAGTTCCTCCACTACCACTTCCCTAACTCACACTCTACACTCAACTGCCTTCCTTTTCCCGCCTCCAGGACTGTGAACTCCTTGGTGGGAGGAGCCAACCGCCTGGCTCCGCCCCACCTGGTGTGGACATCAGCCCCTGGAGGGAGGCAACAAGGATTTGTGTCTGACTTCGATGTTCCTAACCGGGGTGTGGGGTGTGTTGTTGCAGTACCTGTGACATCCTAGCTTGTCCAGGGCGCCACACATGCACATTCTCGTTGATCTATTTTGATCTGATTGATCCCAGTGGTGAACAACCAGATCAAAATAGATCTGGAAAGTTGACCATATGAACAAGCGTATTGGCTACAATTGGTCCATGTTTGGTCCATTGTGCACACAAATTACATTTACTGGTAAAAAATCTGATCTAGGAATGGACACTACAAAGCAAATAAAATGGAAATAATAGGCAACTGCATAGACATCATAACTGGTTCTTCACATCCCATGGGTTTATTGGAAACTCTGCTTCAACATCTACAAGTCAGCACATCCTAAGAGACGTGAGGCTGCTGTGATTAACACCAGAACCCTGGGAGAAATGAGATACGGGGTTTTAGTTACAAGGGGGATTTCAGTTTGTAGGATTTTATGATGGAATTGTAGCTATTTCCTGTTTGGTCCCATCTTTACAAGTCACAGATGTCAAATCATGTGGCCTTCGCTATTCATCAAATAATCTAGTCTTTGAATAGATAGGCACTATCAGCAATCTGGTATTGATCTCCCCCGGCTGCAGCCATTGTTCATCTGAGTACCAAGAATGGCAGCTAGAATTAATGAATGAAGTGGGATGGTGCATAACAGTCACCTCACAAACAACTTTCCTGAACTTCTCTCCAGTCTATGAAGGCCCAAAGTTTATTATCGGGGACAGAAATGTGTTGGGGACCTTAGTGATTTACTTAGTGCTTCTATTTTCTCACCCTTCTTCATACCTTGGACGATCGGACACGATTAGTAGAGTCAATGAAATTTTGAAAATGGTGAAACACAAAATATATGTTTCTTTATACGAAGCAATATCCCATTTTAAGGAGACAATGGAATCCAGTTATGTTATTTTGTTTATTCTGGGACAGGGGAGCAAAACCATAAGTGATCCAAACATATGAAGTTAGGTTTATCACTTAAGGCGGCGTTACACGCTACGATTTATCTGACGATATGTCGTCAGGGTCACGGATTCCATGACGCACTTCCGTCATCGTTAGTGACGTCGTTGCGCGTAACACCTACCTGTGACTCTGAACGATCGCAAATAGGGTGAAAATCCTTGATCGTTGACACGTCGTTCATTTTCAAAATATTGTTCGTCGTTGGATCGCAGCAGACATATTGGTACATTTGACACCCTGCCAACGACGAACATCATCCACACGACCGCCTTGGTCAAACAATATATCGCTGAACGATTTGGCGTCGCTTGTGAGATTGTTACGTGTGACCGCTAATAAACGTCGTATGAGCGATCTCGGCAAATCATAACTACAATCTGAGTGTGTCACATCGCTAATGAGATCGTCAGATCAATCGTAGCGTGTAAAGCGGCCTTTAGTCTCACGACAGCAGCACAGGTGTATAAAATCCATCCCCTAGTCAAGAATGGCCGGAGCACTGACCCCCCCCCTCCCCCCGGGCATGTGTGGAGGCCAGCATGACACTGATTGGAGTGGAGGTCATGATGTCACGGGTAGGGGAGGGGGAGTAAGTCAGGGTATAGTAAAAAGGTGAAGCTGGGGGAGGAGCGGCACTTTTCCCGCTCTGGGACACCAGTGAGAGTCCCCATCCCTGTACCTGCTATGGACGCCGGGGATCAGCTCCTGGAGCGGCTGAGAGCTGCTGCTGGGACCATCCCCCCAGGTGGCTGCAGAGCCTGATAGCAAGGATCTTCGGTGGGAGTCCGGGGGGGGGGCAGGGACGGCACCCCTGCGACAGCGGCGCCCCCGGAGGTCTGGACTGGCAGAGAGGCGGTCACCTGACCTGACTCCCAGGGCCCAGCGTCGCCACAGAAGCCCCCTCCGGGGACCCTCCAGGCCGGACGCCGCGAGCTGCGAGGTCCGGCAGGCCCCGGCCTGGGAGGAATTCAGACGGGCGGCTGGGCCCGGCGGCAGTCGGCAGGCCTACGCTGGAGTTGGGGGCGGGGCCTGCTGCTGCCTGGTCGGCGAGTGACGTCGGCGGTGCGGCGGGGCGCTCTGGTGATGTACCGGCCGAGCGCCCTGAGCCTCTCCTCCCTGCAGCGATAGTATCCCGGATGGATCCCTGTGAGGTGGGCGGAGCCAGGCGGCTGCGGTCGGAACTACATCGGGCCTGGCATTCAGGGCCTGCGGCTACAGAGGCCCTGTCTGGGAGAGGGGCCACATGGAGCGGAGCAGGGGGGGCCGTGCTTGGAGAGCCCTGAGGATAATATGCAGCTCCCCCTGTTGGTCGGCGCTACTGATCGTCATGTCCAGGATATGCGGCCGGCGGGGCCTCGGGCCGCGCGGCTAAAACAGCAATGGAGCAGAGTCGGATGGGAGGAGCCAAGTCATGCTAGATCGGCAGGAGGGACGTCAGGATACAGGTGGTCCGGCTGGCGAGGTTATACCTTTGTGCAGCCTGGTGAGTATGATTACATGTTTTGTTTGTCTTCACATGCTGTTTAGGTACACAGTAAAGGGGGGGTGACGGGTCAGCTGGGGTTCGGTTTGGGGGTGCCAGCGGGTGTTAGGGGGAATGCGTTGAGTGGGGAGTTGTCAGAATTGAAGTTGCGTTCGCCAGTTGCGGGCCCGGATTAGGGGCCAGGAAAACCCCGGCGCCAGTGGCGGCTTGGGTTAATTTGTCCGTCATTGCGGCTAGTGAGTCCAGTTGGGAGTGTCTCTTCCCCAGTATTAGTGGCAGTTCAGACTGAAAGGAGTAAGGAGGTGGCAAAAATTTATTTTGACAAAGGGGGAAAAGACGATAGCAAGAAGGAAGATGGGGAGAAGTGGCGATGGCACTTGATTCCTCAGACTTATGCTAATAGGTTTAAGGCGTTGCAGTTTGGACAAGAGTAATTGGCGACAGGCGCCAGAGAATAGTTTTCAGTGGTTTTGCTATATGGGCTCGATTGGTGAGGCCTATAGGATTTATGGGGGGTAGACCTGGATCCGTTATGAGGAGCAGTGTCATCAGAGGATGGCGACCGTCCATCCATAAGATGGGATCAGAAGGATATGGGCTTGTGGTTGCGGGTGATGGTGGCAGCCAGATATGGGCAGTCATTTCAGGGCGGGGCAGGGTTCCCCGGCCGGTCAGGAAGTTGGGGTGCCGGTGGTCAGTACGGACAGACAGGGTCCTAGAAGTCAAGTTCGTGTTGGTAAGTTAATGAGGGGGAAGGCAAGTCAGTGACACTTGTCGTTGTTTGGACATCTCCGCACGTATTGTAACGGAGCATCCCATGGGATGTCCAAGGGTCAGACACCGGTGAGCTTAGTTGCGATGCTGCCGTACTTAAATAGGGATCCTGTTAGGGCCAAAGCTGAGGTTTGAGGTTGGGTTTTGGGGAGGGTTTCAGGATTCCTTCCCCTGTTTTTGAAGTTCCAGGGACAACCAGGAATCTCCCTCGGTGTATCAGCATTTGGCGCTGGTAGGTGGAAAGTTAGGAAAGGAGGTGGCGTTGGGGAGAATGGGGGGCACAGTTAGTCACCCCCCTACCTTTTCTTATTTTGTGGTTTCGTCATTCGGGGGGGGGGCCCAAGGAGGAGCCAGGTAAAGTTCGGCTAATCCACCATTTGTCTCATCCCAGGGGTAGGTCAGCGAATGATGATATACTGGCTGAGCTTCGTTAGGTGTTGTATACGTCGTTTGATGAGGCTACAAAGTAGGTAAAGAGTTGTGGGAGGGGTATGTTGATGGCAATAGATGGATATTGAGGCAGCTGTCCGGCTCTTACCAGTTCATCCAAATTGTGTTCGTTATTAGTTTGTTTTTGGAAGGGAAATTGTTTTGGAGACCCCTGCTTGCCAATGGGTAGTGCAGTATCGTGCACATTTGTTGAAACCTTTTGTTCTTTTTTAGAATGGGGGGGGCATGATGTTTCTGGTTTGGCATCACTGGTACCTTACCGGGATGAATTGTCGGTGTGTGGGATTGGCTGTTTCGGCACAGGCACAAGAATTCTAGCAGCAATGGAATGGATAGCGAGAGGCTTTGGGGTGCCTTTGGCACCTGGGGAAGAACAGTTCGGCCAAATACCTGTATTTAGTTTATGGCCATTGTAATTGACTCAGTGATTTGGGAGGTTCGGCTTCCTGACGACAGGTTGCCACGCTTAAGGTTGAGGTAGCAAGGGCATGCCGGGTGAGGAAGTTACAATTAAAGGAGGTTTAATCGCTATTGGGGGAAACTTAATTTTGCGTGTCGGGTAAGGTCAATGGGCCGAGTTTTCACGTCGGCTAGCTTGCGCGACAGCTGGAGGGCTTGCTCTTCACCCCTACATAAGTTTGTCGGAGGAACATTGAGCGGCCTTGTTGGTTTGGGGAGAATTTTTTGGGGAGCAGGACAATGGTGGTTCGTTGCTTAAGGATGAGGTAGTGGTTAAATTCAAATTGGAATTGTTTACGGATGCTGCGGGTGACTCAGGTTTCGGGGCCTTTTTTCAGGGTCAGTGATGTGCGGATTGGTGACCAGAAAGTTGGATGGCGGAGGGGTTGACAAGGAATGTGTCGCTATTGGAAATTTTTTCCGATGATGGTCGCACTCCATTTGGGGAGTGACCAGTTGTGGAATAAGTAGATCCGGTTCAACTGGGACAATATGGGGGTGGTGCTAGTGATTAATAACGGCTCGGCATATTTTACCCAAGTTGTTCGGGTGTTGCGGCGGTTGGTTTTTATTTGTTGGGAAATTAATACGGGTCACAGCAGCTCAGGTACCAGGTATAGAGGACCTAATAGCGGATTTCCTTTCCTGTTTCAGTGAGATTGTTTCCGGGATTTTGCGGTAGTGGCGGACGGCAGCAGCTTGTAGTCCCCTGCGCAGCTTTGGAGCGTGGTCTTCAAGCAGCAAGACCACGGATTCAGGCAGTTTGACTGGTACCACGTGGGCGGCGTATTAGGCCACATGGGTTCCTGGGAGTGGTGGTTGGGTGGTGGCATGATGAATGAGGATTCCCAGTTAGGACTGTTCCTGGGAAATCGGGGGAGTGGCGATAACAGGTTGGTCTTCCACGAAGTTGAGTCATTTGATTACAGGGTTGGCATTTGGTTTCTGGTTGCGAGGTGTACAGGATTGGGAACAAATTTTTGGGTTGTTCAGGCGTTGAAGGGTGTGCATAGGGGCCATAGGTAGACGGCCTGTGTGATTTAGCTTATTGGAATGTTTGGGTAGGGAATTAAGGTATCATTGTTGCGGTTGGCTTTTCGTTGGCGGTTTTTCGGGGCTTGGTGTATTGGCGAATTGGTATTTCCCAGGGTGACGTGCCCCGGGGGCTTGGGTAATAGTGACGTCCTATTTTTGGAGCATGGGGATCGAATTTTGGATCCAGAAATCAAAAATGGATAAAGTGGGGGCAGGCGGGTTCGTTTAGGGAAGGTTATGGCATCAGGTATGTGCCATTGGCAGTGCGTTTTGAGCTTTGCAAAGGTCCACCCGAGTCAGGATGGCCCATTGTTATGTCTCGAGGACAGGTCTTTTTGTCCAGATATTAGTTCATTAGTGTTTTGTGGGCATGTTTGAAATCATTGGGTCTGGTTGGCGAGGTTTGCGTTGCATTCTTGTCGTCTTGGGACGGCAGTGGAAACCTCTGGGTGTGGTCTACCTGCTAAGACAGTTAAACAGATTGGTCGATGGAAGTCTCAGCGTTGTAAGTCGTGGGTTCGCAATGTTTCAGGGGCAATTGATCGGAAGACTGGTTCTGATGGAGGGGGGGGTGGGGGGGGGTGTCATTCTTTGGGGTGGTATTGGAGCTACTTGGTAATTTTGTTAGTGCTTTGTTTTTCAGACGCCCCCCCCCCCCCCCGTTTTTCCAGCCTGGTCTGGATCTTGGGCCATTCTAATGTGTGCTGGGGAACACAGAGAGCGGATACGAGAAGGAACAGGAGACAGCTAAATTTTGTCGGAGGGATAGGGCTCCTGTCGGATGGGTTGGAATCAGGGGTATGGGGTGGAATACGGTGTTGCAGGGGGTGCATAACTATGCTCATTTGGGCAGGCCCCCTGACATTTTGGTTTTACGCGTCGAGGGACCTATTTGGGTGAGCGGCTTTCTCGGACTTTGATAAAGATACTAAGCATGACTTGTTGCGGTTATGGGTGTCTTTTCCAGGCGTGATAATTGTGTGGTGGGACATTGTTCCAAGAAGGGTTTGGGCGGAAAGCATGGTCTGTGGAGAAGCTGAATAAGGTGCGGGTGAAAGTTAATAGGGTTATCTCAAAAAATTTGGGGGCTGCAACGTGGGAGTCGCAGCTCGGCTTTTTGAGCTGGAGCGAGAGGATGACGAATTTTGGTAGGCGGATGGGGTGCATTTGAATGCAGTACGGATTGATTGTGGGCACTTGGATTGCAGGGAGGTATTGAGCGAGCTTTGCTATTGAGGGGGGGTCTCAGGCACTTGAAGGTTATCAAGGTGCCCTCGTTGTGGCAGGTTTTTGGTGGGTCCTTGAAGTTGGTTCTAAATTGGTTCGGGGAACCCATCCGGGTATGGATCCCCTCATTGGCAGAATGGTTGGTCACCTGGTGATTTTTGGGGGATCCCGACGGGGTATGTCGGGGCCCCCGTGGGTGTTTTTGGTGGTTAATGAAGGAATAACCCTTACACTTTGGTGCTCCTGAGCCAGTGTGGGTAACGGCTGGGAGCAATTTGGTTATATGGCTTGGTTATGGGAATCACCAGGGTTTTAGCTTCAAGGACCTTACCACAATGCAAAATTTTACATGTTATGTATTTGTTTAATAAATGGCTGCTATGGCCAAAATTATCCAAAGATAAATTGGTGTCTGAGTGGTTATTAGCAGATAAGGGGGAATTGGAAAAGGGGTGTGTGTGCCTAATTTTGGCCGGAATCTACAATTCCAGGGTCAAAAATGGCCGGAGCACTGACCCCCCCCCTCCCCCGGGCATGTGTGGAGGCCAGCATGACACTGATTGGAGTGGAGGTCATGATGTCACGGGTAGGGGAGGGGGAGTAAGTCAGGGTATAGTAAAAAGGTGAAGCTGGGGGAGGAGCGGCACTTTTCCCGCTCTGGGACACCAGTGAGAGTCCCACCCGCCCTCCCTAAAGACTTTGAGTTCGCAATGAGCTGCAAGTTTTGTGGGAGGCGATATGGAAGTTTATCGGGTCGTAGTGGCCTGGTGGCAGGTTTTTGGTGGGTCCTTGAAGTTGGTTCTAAATTGGTTCGGGGAACCCATCCGGGTATGGATCCCCTCATTGGCAGAATGGTTGGTCACCTGGTGATTTTTGGGGGATCCCGACGGGGTATGTCGGGGCCCCCGTGGGTGTTTTTGGTGGTTAATGAAGGAATAACCCTTACACTTTGGTGCTCCTGAGCCAGTGTGGGTAACGGCTGGGAGCAATTTGGTTATATGGCTTGGTTATGGGAATCACCAGGGTTTTAGCTTCAAGGACCTTACCACAATGCAAAATTTTACATGTTATGTATTTGTTTAATAAATGGCTGCTATGGCCAAAATTATCCAAAGATAAATTGGTGTCTGAGTGGTTATTAGCAGATAAGGGGGAATTGGAAAAGGGGTGTGTGTGCCTAATTTTGGCCGGAATCTACAATTCCAGGGTCATGGTGTCTGGCTTTATAAACATCTGTGACAGAATAGCTCAATCATAAAAGTGTTAACTTGTAACAGGAGGCATCGTGTCTGACCACGTAAAGTTACAGAGAGGGGGTCACTGAGCGCTGAGGTGCATAGTGCATAAAAGTGGCCACCGCTTTGCTGACTACATAACTGCAGAGTCCACATCTCCTCCGGCATTAATATCAGCAGAAACACTGCGCTCGCCCTGAGTTTCAAAACAGTGCAAGTAGATACAAACCTTACACCAACAAGCACAATGTCGAGCCGTACATCACCAAGCACAATGCCGAGCCATACATCACCAAGCACAATGCCGAGCCACACATCACCAAGCACAATGCCGAGCCATACATCACCAAGCACAATGCTGAGCCGTACATCACCAAGCACAATGCCGAGCCATACATCACCAAGCACAATGCCGAGCCATACATCACCAAGCACAATGCCGAGCCATACATCACCAAGCACAATGCCGAGCCATACATCACCAAGCACAATGCTGAGCCGTACATCACCAAGCACAATGCCGAGCCATACATCACCAAGCACAATGCCGAGCCATACATCACCAAGCACAATGCCGAGCCATACATCACCAAGCACAATGCCGAGCCATACATCACCAAGCACAATGCCGAGCCGTACATCAGCAAGCACAATGCCGAGCCATACATCACCAAGCACAATGTCGAGCCATACATCACCAAGCACAATGCCGAGCCATATATCACCAAGCACAATGCCGAGCGTCGGATGTTGCGGTGTAAAGCCACCACCACCGGAGAAACGTGTTCTGTGCAGTGAATAATCGCACTTCTATCTGGTGTCTGAAAGACGACTCTAGGTTTGGTGAACGTCAGGAAAAACATTATCTGCATGAGTACACTGTACAGTTTGGTGGAGGAGAGATAATGCTATGGGCTTGTTTTCTTAGGGGTCGACCTCGGCCCCTTATTTTTGGTAAACGGAAATTTTAATGTGTGATGACTGATAGATGTGGACCCACTGCACCATGGGCTGGGTGTAACGCCTGCCTGGATCCACAGACTCACACGAGCTGTAATGGACAGGCTAGAGGGAAGCCACTCGCCAAGCAGGACCCCTAGAACTCAGAAACCCTTTAACCCCTATACAGGGATTTGGAATTACACTGAGCCCAAGGTGATCACTACCTGTGGAAGGCTGCAGTCCGAGAGAGTAGTCGTCAGGCAGGGTCAAACCAGGAATTGCAGAACAGGGACAGAATCGGCAGGCAAGGACGTAATCAGAAAACAAGCAGTGGTCAAATCCGGATCGGGCAGCGAGGTACATAAACAACAGGCAGAAGGGTAGTCAGAACACAAGCAAGGTCAGTGCACAGGAATCAAAATACCAACAGCACAGGAGCCAGGAATACAGACTATCTCTGGCAGTGGTCAGATGACAGGAGGGGGAATAAGAAGGGTGTGGTGTCTTCCCATTGGCTGCAGGTGAATGATGGCAACTTCAGCTGGAAGACACATGCCACCCACAGTCAGCTAGTGGTATTGCAGGTTCCAGGGAAACCCAGCCTAGTGAATGTGGCGCCCCTGACCTGGTCAGGCACCACTGAGTACTGCACCCATGCTGGGGACAGTACAAACAGGTAATCCAGAAGGCTGACCGAGGTGTGACTACACAGGCGCATAGTGATCAGGTCTCACACATGTACCTTTGGGAGGACCCCTGGGGATCCCAGGAGGGGGCAAAGCCTTCACCTCCACTGGAATAGTGGAGGGGGCCAAAAGCCTCCATCTCCACTCAAGGGGTGTGGTAAGAGAGCCTGGTTGCTAGGTGGCGTAGGCAAGAACAGGAGAGGAGGGAACAGTGAGCCGGCTTAGTGCAGAGTCCAGGGAGCTCAGAGAAGAGCAGACCCCTGGGGCTGTTGCAGTCTAACAGCGCCCGCGCAGTGGCTACCGACGGGGGAGAACGGTCACCTAGGAGTGCTACCCGAAATCCATCTTCAGCTAAAGAGAGAGCACGGAGTGGGAAGTAAGGAGACTGCTAGGGAGAACCAGGCCCAAACGGGCGGCAGATCCCGGAGCGGGGATAGATCCACCTTTCCCTGCTAAACCTGCCGGTGTGGGGCCCTCAAAGCCCACGCCACAACACCCAAAAGCCGCAGCCACGTAGCCACAGTTAGGGCCCATAGTTCACAGGAGGCAAGCAGCTGGAGTGATCTGGTCCAGGCGACAAGCAAACGGCAACCAAACGAGGGGAGCAGTTACTTCCCTGGGTGACCCCCATAGGGACTAAAAGTCGGGGTTACCCCAAACCACCAAGGGCTAAGGAAGGCGAGTCGGTAGTCACCCTCATCAGTCAGCCCAAAGGACACCTGGTTCCAGCCTGGTTCATCCCAGCTACGCCCGGGTTACTCACCCTGCCATCAACTGTGAGTAAAACCCCTGAAAGACATCCTGCTTGTGTGGAGTTATTCTGCGCCTTGTAGTTCTACACATCTACACAGGACCCTGGGGCATGCCTCACTCTCAGGAGGCTACTACACCTGACTGCACATACCATCAGCCCCAGGCACCCCTAACCTGCAGTGGCGGTCCCCACTGACCGCAATTCTGAGAGTGGCGTCACGACAAATAGAAGATTTCCTATCTGTGACAGGATCCAGCCGAGTGGAGTCCCTGAAGGTAATGCACCGACACAACACCGGTGGGGCTTCACATCTGGCGCTGTGAACAGGATCAGGACTAGACCTGTTCAGACAGGTGACCATGTGCCTGGGCGGTCCGCTTGAAAAATTGGAAGCGCCGCCATATTGCCACCATGAAAAGCGCGCTGAAAAACAACAGCAGCCCGCGCTGGGAGAAGTTACCGCCCACGAAGAGGTGTGGCTACCCAGAGATCCCCTGCAGAGTCCTGACCTCGCCAGTGAAGAGAGCGGAAGCGTTCAGAGACGTCGGGACAGAAAGGGAGCCAGAAGTCTGCTGCTAGAGGAAATGGCGTCTGAACACCGAGACCCAGAGCCAGGCTCCACTGCCTGGTGGTGTCGGGAGCTTGCCGAGTTCTGCGATCAACTGGAGGCCAGGGTCGGAAGGCAGATCAGAGAGGGACGTGCGGAGTTTCTGGAGATGGCTGCAGCGGTTCAGGCCTACGAGGGGAGAGCCACGCGACGAGTGCCAGACCGAGCGGCGACGACTCAGGCCCCGATGATGTTACCGATGGGTGAGTCCAGTGTTGCCCCTGCCAGCCCGGATGCCCCGACCCCTGCTGCCACGCCCGCGGTCCCTGAAGAGGCGCCCGGCGCGGCGACGCTGAATCAGGCCGCAGCCACGCCAGGTGCGGCCCGCCAAGCCCAGGCCGCCGCAGCGATGCCCTGCTCGGCCCGTAGAGAACCGGCTGCCACCGCGACCCTCATCCGCGCCGCAGGTGTGACGCTGACCCAGGCCGCCGCCATGCTAGGCCCGGCCCGCCGAGACCCCACCGCAGCAGCAACGCTCTTCCGCGCCGCAAGTGAGGTGCTGAACCAGGCCGCAGCCACGCCAGGTGCGGCCCGCCAAGCTCCGATCGCTGCAGCGACGCCCAGCCCAGCCTGCACAGACCCCATCGCAGCAGCGACGCCGATCCAGGCCGCCGCAGCGATGCCCTGCCCGGCCCGCCAAGAACCGGCCATAGTAGCGATGCCCGCTAAGCCGCCAGCTGCAACAGCGACGCTGATCCAGGCCGCCGCCATGCCAGGCGCGGCCCGCCAAGACCAGGCCGCCGCCATGCAGGGCGCGGCCCGCCAAGACCAGGCCGCCGCCATACAGGGCGCGGCCCGCCAAGAAAAGACAGACGTACCATTGTTTACCCCGGCCTGCAAGGCCAGAGCATACACCGCTCCCCAGTCCAAGGAAGTCCCTGCTAGGAAGTCCCTGATAGGTGCGGACCCCGAATACTGGAGACTGAAGGCTGACCTGGAGGCCAAGTTCCCACAGGAGATGGTGGACCGGTATCTGCTCCCTCCGCATACCCCCAAGGCGACTCCTGCAGCAACCACGCCAAAGAGTCCCCCGCCCGGGCCTGCTGATGAAAGTCCATCCCCAGCACTGCCACGACAGGAGTGTTCAGAAGAACTAAGGGGGAGGGGAGGCCAGAAGGCTGAGGAGTTGACTCCGGAGCCATCAGCAGTGGATTCATACCCCGAGCCAGAGATGTTGCCATACTCCCGCTGGGACGAAGAAGACCCGATACCCTCCGCTGAAGAAGATCTGCCCAAAAGCCTCACCTGGGAGCTTGTAAGCTGTACCCCGCAGAATCCAGTCCGCAAGACACGGCGCCGTAGCAGATCCAAGTTCACCCCTGCACCACAGTCTCCAGAGCAGAAAGATGAAATAACGGCCAGAGACTTGGAGGAGAAACGGTTCCTGAGAAGAGCCAAAGCCCAGGTCAGAGGACCCCTTTGTCGAGGAGTAGTAGAAGATTTCAGCCTAAAATCAGGATACGGCTTCATAGTAGCACCTGGTATGAAAGAAGGCATTTTTGTCAACAGAAGAGACGTTAGAGCTCATTTGCCCAGAGGACATCCTGGAAGGAACCTAAGGATGGGAGACACAGTGCAATTTACAATGCATCAAGGAGAAAGAGGCTGGTATGCACTAGATGTTACGCCATGTCCTAAAGAAAAAGAAACAGACACAGAGGAAGAAAGGAAAGACAGAGATAGAGAAAGAACAGACAAAGAACCCACTGATGAGACCACCACGGATGATGAAAAAGATCGAGAAACCAACAGGTGCCGCAGCCCTACAGGCCCAAGCCCTGGTGAGGAGGAATCCACGTAAAGCAAGAAAAGTAAAGTACAGAAGTTACCAGTTGACAAGTTTTGAAAAGTTTGCAACGTTACTGTTCAAGAAATGTGCCCACATGAACTAATGTGAGAAACCCATGAACCTTAAGGCTATGAACTGGCTATAGCCACAAACTCTCGCAGTGTAAATAGTTACCCCAGAGGTACCACCACCAGAGCCAGCCTGTTTAGGGGCCTGGCTCGCCTGCAACCAGGGAGCATGCCTGTTTATGGGGCCTGGCTCTCCACCACAAAGGGGGTACCTGGTCAGCACCAACTGTGGAGGCCGCCTCTACATCCTGCCAGAAGAGGCTGAAGGCGCGGCTCCACCAGGCCAGGTATACCCTGAAACCACCAGACCATGAAAGCCGCCTCTACATCCTGCCAGAAGTGGCTGAAGGCGCGGCCAACGGGAGAGGAAGACTGGAGGAAAGGTCTGGGGAAGTGGATGGCCCAGACCTGGTTACCAAAAGAAACCGGTGACCTTCCTCCTGAAAGGGTTTAGGGTGGGTTAACGGACTTGTGGGTGGAGGGTGGTGATGTATGGTACCTGGTGGTTTTAAAAGTTTTACCATGTTTTAATGTTTTATGCATTTTAAAATGTTGTCTTGCAGCCCGAGGACGTGCTGGTGATAACTAAGGGGGAATGTGGCGCCCCTGACCTGGTCAGGCACCACTGAGTACTGCACCCATGCTGGGGACAGTACAAACAGGTAATCCAGAAGGCTGACCGAGGTGTGACTACACAGGCGCATAGTGATCAGGTCTCACACATGTACCTTTGGGAGGACCCCTGGGGATCCCAGGAGGGGGCAAAGCCTTCACCTCCACTGGAATAGTGGAGGGGGCCAAAAGCCTCCATCTCCACTCAAGGGGTGTGGTAAGAGAGCCTGGTTGCTAGGTGGCGTAGGCAAGAACAGGAGAGGAGGGAACAGTGAGCCGGCTTAGTGCAGAGTCCAGGGAGCTCAGAGAAGAGCAGACCCCTGGGGCTGTTGCAGTCTAACAGCGCCCGCGCAGTGGCTACCGACGGGGGAGAACGGTCACCTAGGAGTGCTACCCGAAATCCATCTTCAGCTAAAGAGAGAGCACGGAGTGGGAAGTAAGGAGACTGCTAGGGAGAACCAGGCCCAAACGGGCGGCAGATCCCGGAGCGGGGATAGATCCACCTTTCCCTGCTAAACCTGCCGGTGTGGGGCCCTCAAAGCCCACGCCACAACACCCAAAAGCCGCAGCCACGTAGCCACAGTTAGGGCCCATAGTTCACAGGAGGCAAGCAGCTGGAGTGATCTGGTCCAGGCGACAAGCAAACGGCAACCAAACGAGGGGAGCAGTTACTTCCCTGGGTGACCCCCATAGGGACTAAAAGTCGGGGTTACCCCAAACCACCAAGGGCTAAGGAAGGCGAGTCGGTAGTCACCCTCATCAGTCAGCCCGAAGGACACCTGGTTCCAGCCTGGTTCATCCCAGCTACGCCCGGGTTACTCACCCTGCCATCAACTGTGAGTAAAACCCCTGAAAGACATCCTGCTTGTGTGGAGTTATTCTGCGCCTTGTAGTTCTACACATCTACACAGGACCCTGGGGCATGCCTCACTCTCAGGAGGCTACTACACCTGACTGCACATACCATCAGCCCCAGGCACCCCTAACCTGCAGTGGCGGTCCCCACTGACCGCAATTCTGAGAGTGGCGTCACGACAAATAGAAGATTTCCTATCTGTGACAGGATCCAGCCGAGTGGAGTCCCTGAAGGTAATGCACCGACACAACACCGGTGGGGCTTCACATCTGGCGCTGTGAACAGGATCAGGACTAGACCTGTTCAGACAGGTGACCATGTGCCTGGGCGGTCCGCTTGAAAAATTGGAAGCGCCGCCATATTGCCACCATGAAAAGCGCGCTGAAAAACAACAGCAGCCCGCGCTGGGAGAAGTTACCGCCCACGAAGAGGTGTGGCTACCCAGAGATCCCCTGCAGAGTCCTGACCTCGCCAGTGAAGAGAGCGGAAGCGTTCAGAGACGTCGGGACAGAAAGGGAGCCAGAAGTCTGCTGCTAGAGGAAATGGCGTCTGAACACCGAGACCCAGAGCCAGGCTCCACTGCCTGGTGGTGTCGGGAGCTTGCCGAGTTCTGCGATCAACTGGAGGCCAGGGTCGGAAGGCAGATCAGAGAGGGACGTGCGGAGTTTCTGGAGATGGCTGCAGCGGTTCAGGCCTACGAGGGGAGAGCCACGCGACGAGTGCCAGACCGAGTGGCGACGACTCAGGCCCCGATGATGTTACCGATGGGTGAGTCCAGTGTTGCCCCTGCCAGCCTGGATGCCCCGACCCCTGCTGCCACGCCCGCGGTCCCTGAAGAGGCGCCCGGCGCGGCGACGCTGAACCAGGCCGCAGCCACGCCAGGTGCGGCCCGCCAAGCCCAGGCCGCCGCAGCGATGCCCTGCTCGGCCCGTAGAGAACCGGCTGCCACCGCGACCCTCATCCGCGCCGCAGGTGTGACGCTGACCCAGGCCGCCGCCATGCTAGGCCCGGCCCGCCGAGACCCCACCGCAGCAGCAACGCTCGTCCGCGCCGCAAGTGAGGTGCTGAACCAGGCCGCAGCCACGCCAGGTGCGGCCCGCCAAGCTCCGATCGCTGCAGCGACGCCCAGCCCAGCCTGCACAGACCCCATCGCAGCAGCGACGCCGATCCAGGCCGCCGCAGCGATGCCCTGCCCGGCCCGCCAAGAACCGGCCATAGTAGCGATGCCCGCTAAGCCGCCAGCTGCAACAGCGACGCTGATCCAGGCCGCCGCCATGCCAGGCGCGGCCCGCCAAGACCAGGCCGCCGCCATGCAGGGCGCGGCCCGCCAAGACCAGGCCGCCGCCATACAGGGCGCGGCCCGCCAAGAAAAGACAGACGTACCATTGTTTACCCCGGCCTGCAAGGCCAGAGCATACACCGCTCCCCAGTCCAAGGAAGTCCCTGCTAGGAAGTCCCTGATAGGTGCGGACCCCGAATACTGGAGACTGAAGGCTGACCTGGAGGCCAAGTTCCCACAGGAGATGGTGGACCGGTATCTGCTCCCTCCGCATACCCCCAAGGCGACTCCTGCAGCAACCACGCCAAAGAGTCCCCCGCCCGGGCCTGCTGATGAAAGTCCATCCCCAGCACTGCCACGACAGGAGTGTTCAGAAGAACTAAGGGGGAGGGGAGGCCAGAAGGCTGAGGAGCTGACTCCGGAGCCATCAGCAGTGGATTCATACCCCGAGCCAGAGATGTTGCCATACTCCCGCTGGGACGAAGAAGACCCGATACCCTCCGCTGAAGAAGATCTGCCCAAAAGCCTCACCTGGGAGCTTGTAAGCTGTACCCCGCAGAATCCAGTCCGCAAGACACGGCGCCGTAGCAGATCCAAGTTCACCCCTGCACCACAGTCTCCAGAGCAGAAAGATGAAATAACGGCCAGAGACTTGGAGGAGAAACGGTTCCTGAGAAGAGCCAAAGCCCAGGTCAGAGGACCCCTTTGTCGAGGAGTAGTAGAAGATTTCAGCCTAAAATCAGGATACGGCTTCATAGTAGCACCTGGTATGAAAGAAGGCATTTTTGTCAACAGAAGAGACGTTAGAGCTCATTTGCCCAGAGGACATCCTGGAAGGAACCTAAGGATGGGAGACACAGTGCAATTTACAATGCATCAAGGAGAAAGAGGCTGGTATGCACTAGATGTTACGACATGTCCTAAAGAAAAAGAAACAGACACAGAGGAAGAAAGGAAAGACAGAGATAGAGAAAGAACAGACAAAGAACCCACTGATGAGACCACCACGGATGATGAAAAAGATCGAGAAACCAACAGGTGCCGCAGCCCTACAGGCCCAAGCCCTGGTGAGGAGGAATCCACATAAAGCAAGAAAAGTAAAGTACAGAAGTTACCAGTTGACAAGTTTTGAAAAGTTTGCAACGTTACTGTTCAAGAAATGTGCCCACATGAACTAATGTGAGAAACCCATGAACCTTAAGGCTATGAACTGGCTATAGCCACAAACTCTCGCAGTGTAAATAGTTACCCCAGAGGTACCACCACCAGAGCCAGCCTGTTTAGGGGCCTGGCTCGCCTGCAACCAGGGAGCATGCCTGTTTATGGGGCCTGGCTCTCCACCACAAAGGGGGTACCTGGTCAGCACCAACTGTGGAGGCCGCCTCTACATCCTGCCAGAAGAGGCTGAAGGCGCGGCTCCACCAGGCCAGGTATACCCTGAAACCACCAGACCATGAAAGCCGCCTCTACATCCTGCCAGAAGTGGCTGAAGGCGCGGCCAACGGGAGAGGAAGACTGGAGGAAAGGTCTGGGGAAGTGGATGGCCCAGACCTGGTTACCAAAAGAAACCGGTGACCTTCCTCCTGAAAGGGTTTAGGGTGGGTTAACGGACTTGTGGGTGGAGGGTGGTGATGTATGGTACCTGGTGGTTTTAAAAGTTTTACCATGTTTTAATGTTTTATGCATTTTAAAATGTTGTCTTGCAGCCCGAGGACGTGCTGGTGATAACTAAGGGGGAATGTGGCGCCCCTGACCTGGTCAGGCACCACTGAGTACTGCACCCATGCTGGGGACAGTACAAACAGGTAATCCAGAAGGCTGACCGAGGTGTGACTACACAGGCGCATAGTGATCAGGTCTCACACATGTACCTTTGGGAGGACCCCTGGGGATCCCAGGAGGGGGCAAAGCCTTCACCTCCACTGGAATAGTGGAGGGGGCCAAAAGCCTCCATCTCCACTCAAGGGGTGTGGTAAGAGAGCCTGGTTGCTAGGTGGCGTAGGCAAGAACAGGAGAGGAGGGAACAGTGAGCCGGCTTAGTGCAGAGTCCAGGGAGCTCAGAGAAGAGCAGACCCCTGGGGCTGTTGCAGTCTAACAGCGCCCGCGCAGTGGCTACCGACGGGGGAGAACGGTCACCTAGGAGTGCTACCCGAAATCCATCTTCAGCTAAAGAGAGAGCACGGAGTGGGAAGTAAGGAGACTGCTAGGGAGAACCAGGCCCAAACGGGCGGCAGATCCCGGAGCGGGGATAGATCCACCTTTCCCTGCTAAACCTGCCGGTGTGGGGCCCTCAAAGCCCACGCCACAACACCCAAAAGCCGCAGCCACGTAGCCACAGTTAGGGCCCATAGTTCACAGGAGGCAAGCAGCTGGAGTGATCTGGTCCAGGCGACAAGCAAACGGCAACCAAACGAGGGGAGCAGTTACTTCCCTGGGTGACCCCCATAGGGACTAAAAGTCAGGGTTACCCCAAACCACCAAGGGCTAAGGAAGGCGAGTCGGTAGTCACCCTCATCAGTCAGCCCGAAGGACACCTGGTTCCAGCCTGGTTCATCCCAGCTACGCCCGGGTTACTCACCCTGCCATCAACTGTGAGTAAAACCCCTGAAAGACATCCTGCTTGTGTGGAGTTATTCTGCGCCTTGTAGTTCTACACATCTACACAGGACCCTGGGGCATGCCTCACTCTCAGGAGGCTACTACACCTGACTGCACATACCATCAGCCCCAGGCACCCCTAACCTGCAGTGGCGGTCCCCACTGACCGCAATTCTGAGAGTGGCGTCACGACAAATAGAAGATTTCCTATCTGTGACAGGATCCAGCCGAGTGGAGTCCCTGAAGGTAATGCACCGACACAACACCGGTGGGGCTTCACAGATGAGCGGAGCCTGTGCTCCGCAGAGCCACGGCACCGACTCCTCTCCCATCACCAGCACTATCCATGGTGGGAACACGGCGTTGCCTGGGAGCAAAAGACGCAGGAGCAGACTCCGGTGGGGACATGACACTGGGCTTACCCTGGAGAGGAGTAATTAGCTGATTACCTGGCTTTTGTTAGAGCCTCTGATGGTGAGGATAGGCTTGGCGGTAATTAATCGCAAGGTGCTACTCTAGGGTAGTTCTTGGGTTTGCAGCAGCTGACAGAAAATTCAGAGACTTGGTTACGAGGTACAGGCACACAAAAGGCAAAATACATAGTCAAATGATCCGAAATCAAGGCAGGCAGCACAGTTTGAGGAAACTGAGCCGAAGTTAGGAGAGATTGGGATAAAGGAAGGTAAGCCAGGTCAATTTACAGGAGAGCCAATCAGAAGTGTTTTAGGTAGGGCTGAAGACAGGAACTGACAAGTACCTATACTCAGGCAAAGTGAGGACAGAAGGAGTTGTTTTATAAATTCATTACGGACAACGGATGGTCCAAAGCCGCAGCACTCACAGGAGGCAATTGATTACACTAATGCAGAGTCTAGCCAAACCTCACTACAGCCGGGTGGAGACTCTCAGGTGTAAGGGTCCCGTTACATGTAGTGACGTTCCAGCGATCCCGACAACAATACGACCTGGTCAGGATCGCTGGTACATTGCTACATGGTCGCTAGTGAGCTGGCAAACAGGCAGATCTACGACGATCCGTATAACGACCTTAGTGGTCGTTGGGACCCTGTCCCACAGCAGCTATTCTGACGACTCAGACCTCGATAGAGGCGTACTGTTTCCAACCAACGAGGTTGCTCGTCATTGTTATGGCGTCAAGCACAGCGATGCATGCTGCCCAGCGGGACATCAACGATTAAAAAATGAACCAGGATATTCAAGTACGATCGGCGATATCGCAGTGGGGGGGCCGGTCACTGCTATGTTTCACACGTAGCGAGGTCGCTGTTGCGTCACGAAACCTGTGACGTTTGAGCGATCTCGCTAACGACATCATTATATGTAACGGGGCCTTAAAACTAACACTAGGGGAGCAGAGTGGCATTTACCAGCTGTGTGAGTCACGGGTTTAACACTAAAGCGGGCTTTACACACTACGACATCGCTCAAGTGATCTCGTTGGGGTCACGGAATTTGTGACGCACATCCGGTCGCTTTAGCGATGCCGCTGCGTGTGACACCTATGAGTGATTTTGCATCGTCGCAAAAACGTGCAAAATCGCTTATCGGTGACATGGGGGTCCATTCTCAAATATCGTTTCTGCAGCAGTAACAAAGTTGTTCCTCGTTCCTGCGGCAGCACACATCGCTCCGTGTGACACTGCAGGAACGAGTGGGCGGGATGTTCGTCCCGCTTATCTCCACCCCTCCGCTTCTATTGGGCGGCGGTTCAGTGATGCTGCTGTGATGTCGCTGTGACGCTGAACGAACCGCCCCCTTAGAAAGGAGGCGGTTCGCCAGTCACAGCGACGTCGCAGGGAAGGTAAGTATGTGTGACGGGTCCGGATGATGTTGTGCAACACGGGCAGCGATTTGCCCGTGTCGCACAACCGATGGGGGCAGGTATGCACGCTGGTGATATCGGTACCGATATCGCAGTGTGTAAAGTAGCCTTAACACTAGGAGGAGCAGGGCGGCGTTTACCAGCTGAGACAGTCACGGGTGTAACACTGACACTAGAGGGAGCAGACGGTGTTTACCAGCTGCGCGAGTCACAGGTGTAACATATTCAGGATACCAACAAATTTTAGACAATTATATGTATCTAACTTTGTGTGAATAGTTTATGGAAGACCTTTTTATGTTCCCTATGACTGCTCAGTGCACAAGGTCCATGAGAGCATGGTTGGGCGAGTTTGGTGTGGAGAACACAACCGACTGCAGAGAACTCGGACCTCAATCTCATCGAAGACCTTTGGGATGAACTAGAATAGAGATTATGACCTGGACCCTCTCTTCCACCATCAGTGTCTGACCGCACAAATGCTCTTCAGGATGAAGGGTCAAAAATTCCCACAGACACATCCAAAATCTTGTAAAAAAAACCTTTACACAAGAGTGGAAGCTTTATAACTGCAAAGGGACAACCTTAAAATTATTGTCTATAAATGTAGAATGGGGGGGTCAGAAAAGATCCTGTAGCGAAAATGTGGAGGGGGCACAATGTTTTTGTTCCATTTTTGTAACGAGGTATTCTATGGTACAGCACAGTTCACATCCCTCATAAAATATGATGGAGATTGCCATATTAATGCACAACCATCTTTTCCTTTGGAGTACCGAATATTAAGAAGTCCCAAGTATGGCGGTGCCAGAGATAGCGGGGTGGTGCACACAATGCCATCGGCTGCGTACGGCTTCAGGGGTGAGAGTAGAAAAAGGCCAAAACTTTCCATCAAGTACCCAGGAGCTGCCCCAATTCAGTAAATATAGCCCTGGGGTAATATTTGATAAAGGGATGATCATAGTGTTCTACAGTTATCTCTGCTGGAATAGCCCCTCTAGACGTCTGTGGGTCCACCAGTTAAAAGGAGAATTATAGATTGCTGTAGGACAGTGCCACCCACTGGTCAAATTATCATGAGAACACCAGAAACTTATTTCCCAAATCCCAACTTCCAAATAATGAATAGGAAGTAGTAGAATTTCCTAGTACGAGCGGCAATGTTTATATTCGATCTTTAATCTTTTTTGTGGGACAGTTTCCCTTTAAGAGGTTCTAGTTCTCGTCATTAGTAATTAGGGATTATGTTTGTGCATTGATTATAAATCTTTAACAGTGTATAGAATAATGAAGGCAATATATACGTATAATATTTCTTCCGGAGTCCATTTATTGCCGGTGCTGGCAGTTTCGACTGCTCTACACAGCCCCAGTGGTCTCCAGCATTTCACCTCTGTATAATGCTGAGACGTCTGAAACGCACAATCACGCTGCTTGGTGTTGTTCTTAATCAAGAAGAAAGACGTCGTTAATCTCATTATCACCCTGTCAACACTTTGTGTCATGAAGTTAACAGGCAGCTTACTTGTGCCTAGTCAATCAGGAAAATACAGAGTAGGTACAAGGAATGCACTGTACCTATTCCCCAGAATGCTGATCTGATACCCAAATACCCCCCCACCCCGCTCCCGACAAACTTTAGATGTCAATGCTTTTGTAGTAGAGATGAAGGGTTATTCCAAAAATAACAAATTATCCCGTCTCCTCTGTAAGCATAACTTGTTGATCACTGTGGGCCTGACTGCTGGGAGTAGGGGTGCACATACTTGACTTAGGCGGGCTTTGCACGTTGCGACATCGCAAGCCGATGCTGCGATGTCGCACGCGATAGTCCCCGCCCCCGTCGCAGGTACGATATCGTGTGATAGCTAAATTATCGCTACGCCAGCTTCACATGCACTCACCTGCCCTGCAACCGTCGCTCTGGCCGGCGACCCGCCTCCTTCCTAAGGGGGCGGGTCGTGCGGCGTCATAGCGACGTCACACGGCAGGCGGCCAATAGCGGTGGAGGGGCGGAGATGAGCAGGATGTAAACATCCCGCCCACCTCCTTCCTTCCGCATAGCCGCCGGCGGCAGGTAAGGAGATGTTCCTCGCTCCTGCGGCTTCATACACAGCGATGTGTGCTGCCGCAGGAACGAGGAACAACATCGTACATGTCGCGGCACCGGCATTATGGAAATGTCGGTGAATGCAACGATGATACGATAACGACGTTTTTGCGCTCGTTCATCGTATCATCTAGCATTTACACAGTACGATGTCGAAAGTGACGCCGGATGTGCGTCACTTTCGATTTGACCCCACCGACATCGCACGTGCGATGTCGCAACGTGCAAAGCCGCCCTTACACTCCAAATCATCTATGGATTGACAGAAAACATAGTACAGATGTTGGCAAAATCCAATAGAAAATAATTGGAGTTAATCATGGGTACCTCTGCTCCATTCAAGACAGGAATTAGTGACCCAATGTCAGTGATCCAATGTAAAGAAGATAACCCAAAACGTAACGATCGCAGTCACGGAGATTGCAATAACGACTGGGCGCAGGTGTAAAGGTGGCGCACTGATACGAGCACCTGTTTCTGCTGCATGTGCGTCCGAGGGTGCACATCAAGCTGAAATGCATTCTAGTTCAGAGACCCCTTGACTCCATGTACTGCAATACAAGCTACTGGACAAACAGTGGCCAGCAGCTGATGTCGGCGATACCGTGACCGTACGTCATTCTTTACTCCATGATGACATCATGGAGCTGCTGGATGTTAGAGACCTTGCACTCCTTCACCTTCCATTTGAGATTTGAGGAGGCCCCACAGATGCTCCATAGGGTTTAGATCTGGAGACGCTTGGACATTCCAACACTTTCCCCTCAGTTTCTTTAGCAAGGCAGTGGTTGTCTTGGAGGAGTGTTTGGGGTTGTTATGTTAAAATACTGCCTTGCAAAGGGAGGGGATTTTGCTATTCTTCAGTGTGTCACAGTACATCGCATTCATGGTTCCGTCAATGAACTGTAGCTCCCCACAGCCGGCAGCACTCGTATAACCCCAAGCTACGACACTCCCACCACTATGCCTGATTGTAGGCAGATCAAAAAAGTCCGTGGAGCCTCTGTTAGGAGTCTCAACACAGAAACCAGCCAGATATCCCTCCGGGAAGGGCCTAGCCAAGGGGTGGCTCTTTGTAGGAGACCACCATAACCACCATATTAAGTGGCCCTTTTAGTCAATATCCAACTTTTTCCCAAGTTTAAAGATATGACAAGGGAAATACCAAGGCCAGGTATCCATCCACAGACAGCTGTTTCGGGGTATTGCCCCTCATCAGTGTGGAGTAGGATTCTGGCCAGGTGGGAGCAATGCCTAGTAGACCAACAAGACAAAACAATCACTGATCTCGGGGAGACCATCCAGAGAAAACACTGCCGGCAGCCAGCGAGGGCGCTCAAGACAGTGAAATCCTAGGTACATTGCCCCCTGGGAAATATGCAAATCAAAAAAGTCAGTGGAGCCTCTGATAGGAGTCTCAACACAGAAACCAGCCAGATATCCCGGACTTTTTTGATTTACCTCATTGACTTGTGATTGGATCCCTGGCCTTGGTATTTCCTTTGTCATATCTTTAAACTGGTCAAAAAGTTGGATATTGAATAAAAGGGCCACTTAATATGGTGGTTATGGTGGTCTCCTAAAAAGAGCCACCCCTTGGCTGGGCCCTTCCCGGAGGGATATCTGGCTGGTCATTGGGACTCCTAACAGAGGTTCCACGGACTTTTTTGATTTGCATATTTCCCAGGGGGCCATGTACCTAGGATTTCACTGTGTTGAGCGCCCTTGCTGGCTGCTGGCAGTGTTTTCTCTGGCTGGTCTCCCCGAGATTAGTGATTGTTTTGTCTGATTGTAGGCAGGACACACTTGTCTTTGGACTCCTCACCTGGTTGCCACAACACACGCTTGACATCATCTGAACAAAATAAGTTTATCTTTATCTCCTCAGACCACAGGACATTTCCAGGTATCCATGTCCTTAGTTTGCTTTACTTCTGCACTGAGTTTGAGCACTGACAGGCGGAACTCCCACCCCTGTAACCTCTGAAGTGCGGCTTATGGTTTGAACACTGACAGCCCCCAATTTTAATCTCCAAAGCAGGTGGAATTGTGCATTATGTTGGGCTATTAGGCTGCAAATGACCAATACACTGTTCTTGCACAGGGGCCTCTTCTTTCTGTGTCCGCCAGTGCATCCATGGTATTGACCACATCCTTCTCCAGCACCACATTTCGCAGGCCCTGATTCTTCTTCTGTCTTGTTTCTTTATCGTCCAGGTTTCGCATCTATATGTTATCATAGAGACGGCCAAACGATGTAGGAGCCATGTCTTCATCGCCAATGAAATGATCCTTGATTTGAAGACTTTGACTAGTGACTTCATTGCTGACTTACCCATAGCTATTCTCCTATTGATTTCCGGTGTAATCGTGCATCTGGAGTCATCATCGATCTGGATCCCTACTGATCTGATATTCATGACTAGTCCGGCGAATCAATCAACAGTCCTGGAAAACCACGTTGAAGGAATTTCGTGAAGCAATGTTAGAAAGAAAACCGATACGGGTCTGGGTGCTGAACTCCTGTGATGATCAGCTAATAATCAGTTCCATTAAGTAGAGCTAATTTGTATCCCTTTTCCATATGGACCATTGCCTAAGCTGTAAATCCTCAATTTCCTTGCTTTTATTTGGTAGCACTATGATTTCATGTGAGCCATTTTTTTAACTTGGCCTCAAGATGGGGGAAAGCAAAAGAACTACATTATATTTGTAACACTGGTGTGCAGTAACTGGCAGGGAAGCCGACTTTACTCACTGCTCCTCTCTGCCCAGCTGTCTCTCCACTCACCTTCTGTGCCATCAGCAGGTCCCAGGGTCTGTGCGTGTCTCCAGGGTGTGCGCTTAGTACATGCAAGCGCGCTCACCCCGTCTTAGGGGCAGCGCACGCACTCCTGATCTGTTCCAAGTATATTGCTGTGGAGTACCAAGTAATTCCTGATGTGTTTCCAGTCTATTGCAGGGGAGTACCAGGTATTCAGGGCACACTCCCCTATTGGGAGGTGCCAGTGTAAAGTTTATTTCTTCAGCAAGTGTGCCTGGTGGTTATGAGCTTGTTATCTCACCCATGGATGCGTTCCTGATTCAGTACTCGCCCTGAACCTGTACCCAAACCTGTCCGAATACCTGAACCTGTTCCAGTGTCCCAATCCCTACCTGTGTTCCTGAATCCTTTCCAGTATACTTTTCCCTGCCTGTGTTCCTGAATCCGTTCCGGTGTCCCGGTTCCAGCCTGCATTCTTTTTTTAAAACTGTTTATTTATTAAAGATTTTTTCATATCAATAGAATTTCAAGCCTCCATTCCTGTGACTTGGTACCCGCCTGAGTTCCTGTATCCATTCCTGTGTCCCGGTACCAACCTGTGTTCCTGAATTCGTTCCTGTGTCCTGGTACTAGCTTGTGTTCCTGAGTCCCAGTACCAGCCTTAGTTCCTGAATCCATTCCTGTGTCCCAGTTCCTACCTGCATTCTTGCATCCAATCCTGTGTCTCGGTACCCACCTGAGTTCTTGTATCCATTCCTGTGTCTTGGTATCCGCCTGAGTTCCTGTATCCATTCCTGTGTCCCAGTTCCTACCTGCATTCTTGCATCCAATCCTGTGTCTCGGTACCCACCTGAGTTCCTGTATCCATTCCTGTGTCTTGGTACCCGTGAAGTGACCAGACAGGGAGGCCTCTGGCTGTGTAGTCGTGGCAGCACTATGGTGCAGGCACATCCCTGGCTTCATCACTTCTCCAGAGTTAAAACAGTGTGTGTCAGTGTCTTCGTTCTCCATTACACAAAAAGACTTCAGGCAGGAGTTGAATGCAATAAAAGAGAACATTTATTCAGCACAGTCCTATAATCCGAACAGCAGACAGTAAAGAAACAGGCAGTTGTAGACTTTCAGTGGAGCTGGGGACACCCTGACCAAACGCCACCTCGGGTGGGGATATGCCCTCCGTACTCTACTTCCTTCGGGCGCCCACTATTCAGCCAAGCATACACCGGACCCACACCGGCAGAATAGGCTCTGAGGTTGCGTCCACCTCCTTATCTCCGGTGTCCCGTGCTGTTTCGCTCACACTCTGCCCAAGTGCACACACTGCTGTCCCGGATCTCTCAGCTCGACAGACACTCCGGTAAAAACCACTCCGGTCAGCGGATCACGGCAATATTAGTGGAGCTGGGGACACTCTGACCAAACGTCACCTCGGGTGGGGATATGCCCTCCGTACTCTACTTCCTTCGGGCACCCACTATTCAGCCAAGCATACACCGGACCCACACCGGCAGAATAGGCTCTGAGGTTACGTCCACCTCCTCCTCTCTGGTGTCCCTTGATGTTCCGCTCACACTATCGCACTTGCCGCTGCAGATGCTCGCACTCCGCTGACCCGGATCTCTCTCCCCCACACACATTCAGACCTCGCCTAGATATCCGGCCGACTCCTCCTCCCCGGTGGCAACAGCCGTCCCACCCGGCCACTAGGGGGTGCCCTAACACATCACATAAAAACATAAAATTCAACACTTTTAATAATCACAATGCCGGGTAGCTATGCTAAACAAGTAGGGGGTAGGCCCACCCACTACATGCCTCCCCTCTTAAAAATCCGAGCCTCCCGGCAAGGCTCTAAAACTTTAAACATATTAGCACATAAAAACCTTCTGGGTCAGTCCTCAACAGCGGCACCAGTTCAGCGGCGCTCCCGGTCTTTAGGGACGCTTTATGGCGCAACAGCGCTCCCGGTCTCTGGATAGCGCCCGGAGGCTCAACAGCGCTCCCGGTCTTAGATGTGCGCCCGGAGGCTTCAATAGCGCTCCCGGTCTTTGCTGGAGGTGCCCGGAGGCTTCAATAGCGCTCCCGGTCTTTGCTGAAGGTGCCCGGAGGCTTCAATAGCGCTCCCGGTCTTTGCTGAAGGTGCCCGGAGGCTTCAATAGCGCTCCCGGTCTTTGCTGAAGGGCAACAGGCCCGTAAAACTTTTCAACAAAAGCAACTTTCTGCCGGTTTACAACAATTCCGGTCTTCACAGGTGCTGGAGCGAACAGCTTACTCTGGGGGCCAGGCTCTCTTCCATTCTTCCGCTTGAGCCTGGATATAGGCCCCCAGAGATTGTCCTGGCTGGCGGCGGATCCGCCTGAAAGACACCGGAGCGTAGCACGGCTCCCCCGGCACAGCTGCTGCAGCACCTCTTGGCGGTGATGGCGTCTCTGCCCGGGACGGTGGTGGTGCGGCGGGCGACGCGTCCAGCATGAAAACTGGTTTGTTGTTGACATTTTGCGTCACCGCCACCACGGTTGGAAGCTTCTCCGGATCGAGGGCTGGCTCTGCCACTGTTTCCGGGGCAGCCGTCGGTACGCGCCGGGGTTGAGGAGGCGCGGCCGGTCTGGTACGGCTCTGTCGTCGCTCTTGCTGCTCCTCCCACGCAATCTCCTCCTGCCACTGCTCCGCTTCCCGGGTGGTGGGCATGCGGGAAACACACACCGCAAACAGACCGCGGCTACCTTTGTCCGGCAAGAAGCTGACTTTCTCGCCCGGCCACAGGGTATGGAGTCGCTTGGGGAGTCCTTCTACGTCCAGGTGAACTCGGTTGTAGAAGTAGTCATCCCCGGTCTCTACTTCACGGATGAATCCATACCCCTCCTGCTGGTTGAACTTAACAACCACCCCGGTCACAAACTGCTGGGCCAGATCCTCTCCACCGGGACCGGACAGCATTTCCCGGACTATGGTCTCAGCCAGGAGCCGTTCCCGGACGGGATCAGGCTTCGGGGGCGGAACACTGGGGCGCGCCTTCTCCGGCGGGGCGATGACTGGGTCCCAGAAGAAGCCCAGGTGGTCCTCCTCTAGACGCCCGGCTAACTCCTCGGCCGACTCCGGCGCCGGGACAAATGGTGTGGCGGCGGCGTTAAGCTGCAGGGTGTCCCATGGGAAAGCAGCAACCCCCGGACGGCTTGGCATGGGCGGGGTAGCATAGGTCGCCTTCACTTCTGTAATGGTGCTCCCGGTTTGAGCGTCCCATGAGGTCTTCCAAGAGACCTTGTCCGGTCTTGTAGAGCCTCCCGGCCCAATGGGGAGATCCGCTATCGCGGCCTCGTTAGCAGGGGCGAACCGGGGTCGGCCTCGGCCAAGGCTGATGAGGGCCATAGTCGTCGCCAACTCCGCAGGTTGCCCAAAGTTCTCCATCTCGGTTCTCAACGGAATCGCTGGTAATGGCGGTGGTGTCGACGCTGAGACTGGAGGAAGTGGAGGCGGGTCTTCGTTTCCCGCTCTTGAACAAACTCCACCCCCAGCCTTGCGCATCATCTCGACTCCTCCGCTGAGGTACTTTTTTTTCCTTTTCTTCGTCTTTAATGCCCTGGAGCTGGCGCCTCCCCTCTTTGGGCGGAGTACTCTGTCCTTTTTCTTCGGCGCCGGCCAGCCCCAGGCTCTTCTTTTGGCGCCAATTTTCCGCGCCTTCTCTTCCTCACAGATAACGGCCTCCTTGCCGCCATCTTGTACCCGGTCCAACGCTACGGGTACTAGGTTCTCTTCCCACCACGGGACTGGAAATCTTGTATCATGGTCCGGATCTTGTGCTTCAGGCACGACCTGATCTCCAGTCTCTTGGGTCCCTAGCAGGGGACTCGTATCCTGCCGGCTACGCCACATGAAGTGACCAGACAGGGAGGCCTCTGGCTGTGTAGTCGTGGCAGCACTATGGTGCAGGCACATCCCTGGCTTCATCACTTCTCCAGAGTTAAAACAGTGTGTGTCAGTGTCTTCGTTCTCCATTACACAAAAAGACTTCAGGCAGGAGTTGAATGCAATAAAAGAGAACATTTATTCAGCACAGTCCTATAATCCGAACAGCAGACAGTAAAGAAACAGGCAGTTGTAGACTTTCAGTGGAGCTGGGGACACCCTGACCAAACGCCACCTCGGGTGGGGATATGCCCTCCGTACTCTACTTCCTTCGGGCGCCCACTATTCAGCCAAGCATACACCGGACCCACACCGGCAGAATAGGCTCTGAGGTTGCGTCCACCTCCTTATCTCCGGTGTCCCGTGCTGTTTCGCTCACACTCTGCCCAAGTGCACACACTGCTGTCCCGGATCTCTCAGCTCGACAGACACTCCGGTAAAAACCACTCCGGTCAGCGGATCACGGCAATATTAGTGGAGCTGGGGACACTCTGACCAAACGTCACCTCGGGTGGGGATATGCCCTCCGTACTCTACTTCCTTCGGGCACCCACTATTCAGCCAAGCATACACCGGACCCACACCGGCAGAATAGGCTCTGAGGTTACGTCCACCTCCTCCTCTCTGGTGTCCCTTGATGTTCCGCTCACACTATCGCACTTGCCGCTGCAGATGCTCGCACTCCGCTGACCCGGATCTCTCTCCCCCACACACATTCAGACCTCGCCTAGATATCCGGCCGACTCCTCCTCCCCGGTGGCAACAGCCGTCCCACCCGGCCACTAGGGGGTGCCCTAACACATCACATAAAAACATAAAATTCAACACTTTTAATAATCACAATGCCGGGTAGCTATGCTAAACAAGTAGGGGGTAGGCCCACCCACTACACCCGCCTGAGTTCCTGTATCCATTCCTGTGTCCCGATACCAACCTGTGTTCCTGAATTCGTTCCTGTGTCCTGGTACTAGCCTGTGTTCCTGAGTCCCAGTACCAGCCTTAGTTCCTGAATCCATTCCTGTGTCCCAGTTCCTATCTGCATTCTTGCATGCAATCCTGTGTCTCGGTACCTGCCTGAGTTCCTGTATCCATTCCTGTGTCTTGGTACCCGCCTGAGTTCCTGTATCCATTCCTGTGTCCTTACCAGCCTGCATTCTTGTATCGATTAATGTGTCTTGGTACCTGCCCGTGTTCCAGTATACGTGTTTCTGTCTGAATCTGTCTCTACAAGTACCAGCTTCCACCCTGCCGGTTATCCAGATCCTATCCAGGCAGTGGCTTTGGCTCCGTCTCGCCTGTTTGTCTAAGCTGTTGCGGATCCCGGAACTGCCTTGGCGTGGTACCTAGTGGCTACCTGCAGCACACATCTAACCTCCCCAGCAGAGAAGACCAAGTAGCCACATAGTCATTCCCCAACCAGGGTAAGCCTGTGATCCTTGGTCCAGTGGATCCACATCCCCGTCGCGGCCGGAACGGTCATTGTCTTTCCGTCAGTAACAATATTGGACTGACTCCAATTGCCACGAGACAGGACTGTAGTAATTGTTGGCTCTCAGAATCCCCCAATATAAGGATGGTGCACGAATAGACCAGTATCGTCTTCACACTTTTAATATGACCTCCTCCTGCTGAGCATAAATGAGAGAACACTTTGTTAGGTATCTGACAGCTCAGGCTGGAGGTATCAGGGAGGTCTATAAATAACCTCTGATCACCTCCATTTTATAAAACTCATTTCCCAGGCAGCCGAAGACCACAAGAATCTCCTGCAAAATTTCCTTTCACGCTCTCTCCGCCGTAGCTGCTAGTGTCAGGCGCGACAGATTTATGTCCCATTCATTCACAGGAACAAAAACGCTGCCATGGTTGGTCATGGTGCAGGCAGTAGCAGTTAGTTCGGATGATAACAGAGGCAATACCTCTCCGATCCTTTCTGTTCTACGCTATAATTGTAATAAATGCCCAATGCTTGTGTGCTGAGAACAATGGCGCGCATTACGCAGTCTTGTAGCACCGATATATACACAAAATTGCAGCCGCCATCCGTTCAGCATAACTCAAACTTCGCCTGCCGATAAATCAGGTCTTATTGTTTGACCAGTCGGGGAGCAATAAGTACACAGGCGGTTTTCCTCTGTACGCTGGAGACATATGGTGGGGAAACAGTTGTAATTATGTCCATATCCAGAAAAGAAACATTAGCCACCTGAGTGCTAAAGGGAAGCAGGATGCACATTTGTTATGGGGGCAGCAGGGAAAGAGCTGTTTTTTGTGCCTGAACTATGGTATTAGGCTGCCGCAATCCCTAATCCCTTCCAGCAGAGGGCACTACTGCAAATGTACAGAGAATAAGGAGCTGCTACAATGTAATGTGCAATGCAGCCAATAAAAGAACTAAAACTTAGGATTCTACACTTGTGATCTTCTTCTTCCAGCAGAATAGAGGTTAATGCTACAAGAGCGGATGTGAAATAACTAAGAAATGAGAACAAATCGCACACAACACGATATATTTCACTGTACTACAGACGTATAATGTCAGTCCAGAAGCTCCTAGGATCAGTCCTTAATTCTCATTTAATTCACTGCCCCGGATTTTGTATTTTTACTGCTTTATCTGTCGCTTTATAGAGAGAACGGATGATTTATTAAGACGTACAATTGTCACTCAGCAATAATCCGGACATACCATGTAGCATAACACAGGACCCACAGAGTGAGAAAACCTGCAGCTTTTAGGTGTGAAGGGTGCAGAAGACATGGGGGCTGATTCAGCATATACAATGCCTACAAGTAGTATTCAACCCCCTGCAGATTTAGCAGGTTTACACATTCGGAATAACTTGGCATTGTGACATTTGGACTGTAGATCAGCCTGGAAGTGTGAAATGCAGCAAAAAAGAATGTTATTTATTTTTTTTTTTTTTTGAAATTGTGAAAAGTTTATTCAGAGGGTCATTTATTATTCAACCCCTCAAACCACCAGAATTCTGTTTGGTTCCCCTAAAGTATTAAGAAGTATTTCAGGCACAAAGAACAATGAGCTTCACATGTTTGGATTAATTTTCTATTTTTCCAGCCTTTTCTGACTAATTAAGACCCTCCCCAAACTTGTGAACAGCACTCATACTTGGTCAACATGGGAAAGACAAAGGAGCATTCCAAGGCCATCAGAGACAAGATCGTGGAGGGTCACAAGGCTGGCAAGGGGTACAAAACCCTTTCCAAGGAGTTGGGCCTACCTGTCTCCACTGTTGGGAGCATCATCCAGAAGTGGAAGGCTTATGGAACTACTGTTAGCCTTCCATGGCCTGGACGGCCTTTGAAAGTTTCCACCCGTGTCGAGGCCAGGCTTGTCCGAAGAGTCAAGGCTAACCCAAGGACAACAAGGAAGGAGCTCCGGGAAGATCTCAGGGCAATGGGGACATTGATTTCAGTCAATACCATAAGTAACGTACTCCACCACAATGGTCTCTGTTCCAGACGAGCCCGTAAGGTACCTTTACTTTCAAAGTGTCATGTCAAGGCTCGTCTACAGTTTGCTCATGATCACTTGGAGGACTCTGAGACAGACTGGTTCAAGGTTCTCTGGTCTGATGAGACCAAGATCGAGATCTCTGGTGCCAACCACACACGTGACGTTTGGAGACTGGATGGCATTGCATACGACCCCAAGAATACCATCCCTACAGTCAAGCATGGGGGTGGCAGCATCATGCTGTGGGGCTGTTTCTCAGCCAAGGGGCCTGGCCATCTGGTCCGCATCCATGGGAAGATGGATAGCACGGCCTACCTGGAGATGTTGGCCAAGAACCTCCGCTCCTCCATCAAGGATCTTAAGATGGGTCGTCATTTCATCTTCCAACAAGACAACGACCCAAAGCACACAGCCAAGAAAACCAAGGCCTGGTTCAAGAGGGAAAAAATCAAGGTGTTGCAGTGGCCTAGTCAGTCTCCTGACCTTAACCCAATTGAAAACTTGTGGAAGGAGCTCAAGATTAAAGTCCACATGAGACACCCAAAGAACCTAGATAACTTGGAGAAGATCTGCATGGAGGAGTGGGCCAAGATAACTCCAGAGACCTGTGCCGGCCTGATCAGGTCTTATAAAAGACGATTATTAGCTGTAATTGCAAACAAGGGTTATTCCACAAAATATTAAACCTAGGGGTTGAATAATAATTGACCCACACTTTTATGTTGAAAATTTATTAAAATTTAACTGAGCAACATAACTTGTTGGTTTGTAAGATTTATGCATCTGTTAATAAATCCTGCTCTTGTTTGAAGTTTGCAGGCTCTAACTTATTTGCATCTTATCAAACCTGCTAAATCTGCAGGGGGTTGAATACTACTTGTAGGCACTGTAGGTGACCTGTGACTATCACTAATGGTGGATCCTGTGTTATTTGCTGTATATAGAGGTGTTATTAATCATTGTACAGGAGGGGGTGAGCTGTGCCATCACCTATTGTGAATGGTGGATCCAGTGTTATCAGCTGTATATAGAGTTATTATCAGTCTTTGTGCAGAACAGGAGGAAAACTGTGACATCACCTGTGAATGGTGGATCCTGTGTTATCTACTGTATATACTGTATGTGTTATCAGGAGGAGGAGGAGGTGAGCTGTGATATCGCCTATTGTGACTGGTGGATCCGGTGTTATCTACTGTATATACTGTATGTGTTATCAGGAGGAGGAGGAGGTGAGCTGTGATATTGCCTATTGTGAATGGTGGATCCGGTGTTATCTACTGTATATACTGTATGTGTTAGGAGGAGAAGGAGGTGAGCTGTGATATCGCCTATTGTGAATGGTGGATCCGGTGTTAACACATACAGTATATACAGTAGATATCAGGAGGAGGTGAGCTGTAATATCGCCTATTGTGAATGGTGGATCCGGTGTTATCTACTGTATATACTGTATGTGTAATCAGGAGGAGGAGGAGGTGAGCTGTGATATCGCCTATTGTGACTGGTGGATCCGGTGTTATCTACTGTATATACTGTATGTGTTATCAGGAGGAGGAGGAGGTGAGCTGTGATATTGCCTATTGTGAATGGTGGATCCGGTGTTATCTACTGTATATACTGTATGTGTTATCAGGAGGAGGTGAGCTGTGATATCGCCTATTGTGACTGGTGGATCCGGTGTTATCTACTGTATATACTGTATGTGTTAGGAGGAGAAGGAGGTGAGCTGTGATATCGCCTATTGTGAATGGTGAATCCGGTGTTAACACATACAGTATATACAGTAGATATCAGGAGGAGGTCAGCTGTAATATCGCCTATTGTGAATGGTGGATCCGGTGTTATCTACTGTATGTGTTATCAGGAGGAGGAGGAGAAAAAACAAAACAAAAAAAAACAAAAAACAAACGAGTCCTGTGAAGCAGAACTATCACTATGGCAAGGGGGAAAACTGTTGTGGCTATAAATATTGTTGTGGTTCATAGATACGCAGTGTGAACTACTACTGAGGACGCTCAGTTCTTTTAACCCCTTTACGACCGCCGATACGCCTTTTAACGGCGGTAAATAAGGGTACTTTTTCCGATCCGCCGCTTTTTAACGGCGGTCGGAAAAAAGGGTCTAGCGCCCCCCAGAGTCAGAAAATTTCCGGGGTCTCAGCTGCCGGGGGTAGCTGAGACCCTGGAGATCATGATTCGGGCCGGTTTTTCCGGTCCCCAGTCACGTGATGACCGGTATACACCGTATACCGATCATCAAGTTATAGTAAATGACCGCGCCGGTAAAAAATGATTTATCTCCCATCTGGCATGATCAAACATGCCAGATGGGAGATAAATCTTTTTCCCGGTTCCCTCCGGTCCCCCGGTGTCCCCAAAGTGCCCCCCCCGACCCCCAACCCCCTCCCGAAAATCCAAGATGGCCGCGCGCACCGGCGATCACAGCAGCGCGCCGGCCGCATTTCCACTGTTCCTATGGTTTCTGTCGTATGTGCCATAACACATACGACAGAAACCTGCTCCCCAGGCCCTGCCGGGATCCCCCCTACCCCCCCCTGGTGTTCCCCGGTGTCCCCCCGGTGTCATACATACCTGTCGCAGCTCTGATCCCCCGCGACCCCCTCCTCCGGCTCCTTCACAGCAGTTGCCGGTCACATGTGCCGAGCGCGGCTGACAGCTTCCTGTGTTCAGAGAGCTGTGCTGGCTGCTCGCACTCTGCAGCTGTGACCCAGGGAGGGTGGGTGCAGATTCTTTGCACCCACTCTCCTCAAATGGAGGGTCTGCCCTCCTAGAAAATGGGGGATACGTTCCCTGAACGTGTCCCCCATATTCTAGAAGGTCCAGAGGCGACGTGGGACATCCAAATGGATTATTGTGGATTTTTTTTTTTTCTTTTCAATAAATTGGTCAATCAGGGAATGTTTGGGGGAGTGTTTTTTCAAATAAATTTTTTTTTGTTGTCAATTTTTTTTTTATTACTGTCAATTAGTTATGTCGGGTATCTGATAGACGCCGTGACATAACTAATTGCTGGGCTTGATGCCAGGTGACATTACACACCTGGTATCAACCCCATTCATTACCCCGTTAGCCAACGCACCAGGGCGCGGGATGAGCTGGGGCGAAGCGCCAGAATTGGCGCATCTAATGGATGCGCCACTTCTGGGGCGGCTGCGGCCTGCTATTTTTAGGCTGGGAAGAGTCCAATAACCATGGCTCTTCCCATCCTGAGAATACCAGACCCCAGCTGTCAGCTTCACCTTGGCTGGTGATCTAATTTGGGGGGACCCCACGTTTGTTTTTTTTTTTTAATTATTTATTTATAAATAATTAAAAAAAAAAAACAGCTTGGGGAGCCCTCCAAATTGATCACCAGACAAGATGAAGCTGTCAGCTGTGGTTTGCAGGCTACAGCTGTCTGCTTTACCCTAGCTGGCTATCAAAAATAGGGGGGACCCCACGTCATTTATTTTAATTCTTTTTTTTTTTTTGGGCTAAATACAAGGCTAGGCATCCTTTAGTGTCACATGAAAGGCACTAAAGGGCGCCAGCTTAGAATATGCAGGGGGGTGGGACGTTATATATGTTTGACATCTATCCATTCATCCATTGTAGCATTTTACGCTGTGTGCCCACAATCAGGGTTTGCAACGTTTTGGGCGCAGAGTGTTTTCCCTGCGTCCATAACGCTGCGTTGTGCAGTAGAAGCACAGTGGCAGGATTTTTAGAAATCCCGTGCCCACTGTGTTTCTTTTCTCCGCAGCATAAATCGACCTGTGGCGCAGCTTCCCGAGCCTCAGGATGTCAATTTATGCTGCGGAGATGAGTGTTCTTTGCAGGTAGAATAGAACTAAAGTCCACAGCAGCCTGAACCCAAATCGTGGGCATGGGCAGCTGCGTTCTCCCGTGGACAACACTCACATTTCTGCAGGAGGCTGACACTGGGTACTAGACGCCGTGTCGCTGGATCATGGCCACATAGCCTAAAGGCTACTTTACACGCTGCGATATCGGTCCCGATATCGCTAGCGTGGGTACCCGCCCCCATCTGTTGTGCGACACGGGCAATCGCTGCCCGTGCCGCACAACATCGCGCAGATGCGTCACACATACTTACCTGCCCGGCGACGTCGCTGTGACCGGCAAACCGCCTCCTTTCTAAGGGGGCGGTCCGTGTGGCGTCACAGTGACGTCACTGAGCGGCCGCCCAATAGAAGCGGAGGGGCGGAGATGAGTGGCCGGAACATCCCGCCCACCTCCTTCCTTCCTCATAGCGGCCGGGAGGCAGGTAAGGGGAGCTTCCTCGTTCCTGCGGCGTCATACATAGCGATGTGTGCTGCCGCAGGAGCGACGAACTACATCGTTACTGCTGCAGTAACGATAATCGAGAATGGACCCCCATGTCACCGATGAGCGATTTTGCACGTTTTTGCAACGATGCAAAATCGCTCATCGGTGTCACACGCAGCAACATCGCTAATGCGGCCGGATGTGCGTCACCAATTCCGTGACCCTAACGACTCCGCATTAGCGATGTCGCAGCGTGTAAAGCCCCCTTAACAGTGAGAAATTTTTTGCTACAGCAACAGTTTTGTGAAGTACCTGTGGATTCAAAATGTTTACTATACTCCTGAATAAAATCCTTGAGGGGTCCAGTTTCCAAAATGAGGTCACTTGTGGGGGGTTTCTGATGTATAGGTGCCCAAGGGGCCCTGCTAATGTGACATGGTGCGCGCAATTTACTTCAACTTTTCCAAAATTCAAATGGTGCTCCTTCCATTCCAAGCCCTCCCATTTATCCAAACAAAGGTTTTTGGCCACATGTGTGGTATCCCTGCGCTCACAAGAAATTAGATAACAACCTGTGGGGTACACGTTTTGTTGTTGTCTCTTGAAAAAGTGAAAAATGTGTCGCTAAATCAACATTTTTGTGAAAAAAATGAAAATTTCAATATGGCAACCTAAGCTTATCAAATTCTATGAAGTATTCGTGGATTCAAAATGCTCAATATACACCTAGATTAAAGCCTTGAGGGGTCTTATTTCCAGAATGGGGTCACTTGTGGGGGACCTCCACTGCTTAGGCACCTCAGGGGTTCTCCTAATGCGACATGGCGTTCGCTATTGATTCCAGACAATTTTGCAGTCAAATGGCACTCCTTCCCTTCCGAGCCCCGCCGTGTGCCCAAACAGTTGATTTCCACCACATACAAGATATCAACAAACTCAGGAGAAATTGCGCAATAAATTTCATGGTGATTTTTTTCCTGTTACCCTTGTGAAAAAAAAAGCTACCTGGTTGAAGTAACAATTTTGTGGTAAAATTTTATTTTTTTATTTTCATGGCTCAACGTTATAAACTTCTGTAAAGCACCTGGGGGTTCAGGGTACTCACCAAACATCAAGATAAATTCCTTGAGGGGCCTAGTTTCCAATATGGGGTCACTTGTGGTGTTTTTTTGCTGTTTACGTACCTTAGGGGTCCTCCAAATGCGGCATGGTGCCCGCAATCTTTTTCAGCCAAATTTCCTTTCCAAAATTCAAATATTGCTCCTTCCGTTCCAAGCCCTCCCATTTCTCCAAACAAAGGTTTCAGACCACAAGTGAGGTATCACCGCGCTCATAAAAAAGTGGGTAACAAACATTGGGGTCACATTTTTGGAATTACCTCTTGAAAAAGTGAAAAAATTGATGCTAAAGCAACATTTTTGAGAAAAAAATGAAAATTTTCAATGTGACAACGTAACGTTATCAAAATCTGTGAAGTACCTGTGGATCCAAAATGCTCACTATACCCCTAGATAGAAGCCTTAAGGGGTCTAGTTTCCAAAATGGTGTCACTTGTAAGGGGTTTCTGCTGTTTAGGTACCTTGGCGGACATGTAAATGCAACATGGTGCCCGCAATCTATTTCAGCCAAATTTGCTTTCCAAAATTCAAATATTGCTCCTTCTGTTCCAGGCCCTCCCATTTGTCCAAACAAAGGTTTCTGACCACATGTGGGGTATTGGCGCGTTCATAAGAAAGTGGGTAACAAGTTTTGGGGTTCATTTTGTTGTGTTATTTCTTCTAAAAGTGAATAAATTTGGGGTAGAGCAACATTTTAGGTAAAATTTTATTTTTTGCTTTTTTTCATTCCACTTTGCTTTAGTTCCTGTGAAGCACCTGAAGGGTTAATAAACTTCTTGGATGTGGTTTTGAGTACTTTGAGGCGTGCTGTTTTGAGAATGGTGTCACTTTTAGGTATTTTCTGTCACTTAGGCCTCTCAAAGTCACTTCAAATGTGATGTGGTCCCTAAAAAAATGGTTTTGTGAATTTTGTTGAAAAAATGGGAAATTGCTGATGAACTTTGACCCCTTCTAACTTCCTAACCCCAAAACATTTTGTTTCAGAAATTGCGCTAATGTAAAGTAGACATGTGGGAAATGTTATTTATTAACTGTTTTGTGTGACATAACTCTCTGGGTTAAGGGCATAAAAATTAAAAGTTTGAAAATTGCAAAATTTTCAAAATTTTCATCAAATTTCCGATTTTTTCACAAATAAAAGCAAAAAATATCGTTCTAAATTTATAACTATCATGAAGTACAATATGTCACGAAAAAACAATGTCAGAATCACCGGGATCCGTTGAAGCGTTCCAGAGTTATGACCTCATAAAGTGACACTGGTCAGAATTGCAAAAAATGGCCTGGTCATTAAGTACAAAACTGGCTTCGTCCTTAAGGGGTTAAACAAACTTTTTTTTATCTCTACTTTCACACTTATCTATCTAAACCACAACAATATTTATGCCCCCTGCCATAGTGATAGTTCTGCTTCACAGGACTCGTTTGTTGTTGTTTTTTTTCTTCACTGCACTATTCTATGTCCTGTTGTGTATAAATATGTGACTCTTCAGATTTTGTGTTATACCATGCCTGATGAAGAGACCTGAGTAGTCTGGAGCTGCTATTTATTACCATCTTTTCAGTTAGCCATTAAAAGGTATCAACTACTGAGGACTCTCAGTTCTTTTAAACAATTTTTTTTTATCTCTACTGGCTAACACGGTACACAGATATATTTTACCTGTATCAATATAGAGTTATTATCAGTCATTGTACAGGAGGGGGTGAGCTCTGCGGCTCAATCCGGCTGTGCAAGCTATGCAACGGATGCCGTGAAAACACCGCATCCTTTGCATAAGTTTTTCCCATGCGGCCCGTCCGGTTTTTGCCGCTTGCGGCATACTACTGAGCATGCACAGTGGCAAAAACCGCATGCGGCGGCCGGATGCGGTTTTTGCCGCATCGCGCCGCATCCGGCCGCCATAGGCATGCATTGAAAAATGCGCCGCATCGGCTGAATGCGGCGCAATGTAGTTTTTTTTGCCGCACGAAAAAACGTGTCAGGCAACGTTCCATCCGGCCGCCGCATCGGCTAAATCTGCCGCATGCGGCAAAAACCGGACCGAACGCGCGCCCATGCGGCACAATGCGGCACTAATTAAAGTCTATGCAGAAAAAATGCAACCGGCAGCAAAAAAAAAACGGTTGCGATTTTCCTGCAAAGTGCCGTATTGTGCCGCATTGCAGAAACTGGAGGTGTGAAAGCAGCCTAAGTGTTGTATCTGCTTCTAATTTTCCCTGCACAACATTACTCCTGGCCAACCACTTCTGCATTACCCCATTCACATTAAAATGTCCACAATACTGTTCCCCGCACACCCTGGCCCCATTGTGCAGGAAGAAACAGTGAGGAGAACTCGGAAATACACCAGCACTGTGGTCCCATCGTTCTCAGGATTGTCGGGGGTCCTAGAGTTTAGACTCATTTATTCTATATATTAGTGATAGGCCATCAATTCATGACATGAGAAAACCCTTTTGCACTTTTACACGTTGTGGCCACAGTATTTTTTAGGGTAATGAATGTAATTTTTGTGCAAAAGTACAGTGGAGCCATGGATTACGAGCATTATTGGTTCCGGGAGTGCGCTCTTAAACCAAGTTACTCTTATATCAAAGCAAATTTTCCTATAAGAATGAATTGAAACACAGAGAATTTGTTCCACAACCCAAGAATATTTACTGTATTTATACAAACGTATTACAGTAATACATAATAATGGCCTGTATTCATATAAAATTACAGTACACTAATACAACATACTGTACAGTGCAATAAAAAACATATACAGCAAATTACACTGCACTTTAGCTCACAATAAACGTAATGGTGTGCGAGAGGTACAGTATAAAGCAATGTGCTGCACTGGATAGCTGAAAGAAAGTACAATACTGTATCCACTAATGCAAATTAATAGATATTCTGTATAGTATATACTGTACTGTACAATGATAAAAATATATATATATATATCTTTATTGAAATTCTATTAAAATAGCCATCAATATGTCATGGCGCCAACCATACAGAAGACGCGTTTCGGACGTAGCACCGTCCTTGATTGTCTCCGCTGCTGGAATTTCCTCTGTTTATGGACTGTACTGTACAATGGGGTATACTGTGTACAGTACATATATACCGAAAGCTACCTCCAGTGCGGATCAGAGCGCGGTGAAAGGACAGACCCGGAAGTGAGCACGGTGAATATTTGCTCTTCTTGCAAAGCATTGCTCTTAAACCAAGTTGCAAATTTGTAAAAAGCTTTGCTTGTCTTGCAAAACGCTCTCAAACCAAGTTACTCTTAAACCACCAAGGTTCCACTGTACACAAAATATGTATAAGACAATAAAACAGAAAGAAAAGCTAGGCACTGCAAGCCCAGGTGTGTACTCACAAATCTGTGGTTTTCACGTGGATCACGGATCTCCAGCCGATCCCCGTGGTGCTCTGCCGGAATATGAGGGTCCAATATGAGCTTCAGATGAGAAGGAATGGCGGTAACTCACTGGTGGATATTAAAGGTATATTTTTATTGACAGTCTGCAGCATAGTTACAGCATGAGCTGGGGGGGTGGAGTGCAGGAGTGCCGGACGACGCCCGTTTCACACCGTAACAGGTGCTCCCACAGGTCCGGACCTTTGTAAGCACCTGTTACGGTGCGAAACGGCCGTCGTTCAGCGCTCCTGCACTCCCCCCTCCCCGCTCACACTGTAACTATGCTGCAGACTGTCAATAAAAATATACCGTTAATATCCACCAGTGAGTTGCCGCCATTCCTTCTCATCTGAAGCTCAAAATATGTATAAGTATCCAAAAATGATGTAAAAGTATACAGGAGATCCCTTTCTAGGGCTTGTAAACATGATTACATTATCCTATGTCCTGTACTATTAAGAAAAAAACAGTACACACTTTCTGCTTTTATCGGTAAGTAACAAATTTACAATTTCCATTTGCAAATTTGACTGTGGAAACAACCCTATAACCCTGGCCATTAAGCTGCTAATCGGATCTGATAAGCAACTGGAGGCATCAAGAGCTGTCATTTTGCTGAATCCAGATCATCCGTCAAGCTACAGAACGTCCATCATCTTATTTTGCTTCTGCTCCAGGTCTACTAGGCCCTTTAGCCGAAACCTTGGAGAGCCAGGCTGATAGACATCAGGTTCCTGGGTGTAAATGTTCCATCTGGCTGCCTTTTAGCACAGAGATCGAGTTAGTGTATGTAAAACCATTCATCTGCCTTTTAGCAATGAGACGATGATGGTAAAATAAAAAAAATAAAAAAGTAGTCTAGGAGACTGAGTGCAAATCAGTGGGACGGTGAGGATCAGGGCGAGCTGACAGGGCGGTATTAATTGAATATAAACACAGACACAATGTTAGCTGAATGACAGATCCAGCGTAGCCCATTCATTCACTCATCTCCGCATTCAGCAGTCTGCACATAATGGACACTTGCTTTAAACATTCATAGCTAATGAGAAATAATACTTTTCCTGGCAGACGATAACCAGCCAAGGAAGCGCAAGTCCTGAGGAAGGGTTTGTCCTACTCAATAGTGGTCTCGCCTGGTGATGGGCGACCATTATACTGGACGGAGCACTATCCCTGACACGGAGCTTTCACCTTCTTCCAGGAATGACTAACAGCTTTATGTTAAATTGCAATGTGTATCAATAACCTGTACATCATCTGTATACAATTATATATCGTCTATATGGACAGAAGTATTAGGCCTCCAATACATTTCACCTTCCAAGGCTAGGTTCACATTTCCGTTGCTTTGCATCAGTTACATGCGTTGCTTGACACTTGTGACTGATGCGTTGTACAACGGATGACAAGAATTGGAATTCATTGTCATGAGAAAGCTGATTCCGTTGTAAAACGAGAGAAAGAGAAATAGAACGATCAGCTGATCGCTCACAGCAGCCGGCCGCCGGGTGATCAGCTGATCGCTCACAGCAGCCGGCCGCCGGGAGATCAGCTCATCGCTCTCAAAAGCTGGCCGCCGGGTGATCAGCTGATCGCTCACAGCAGCCGGCCGCCGGGTGATCAGCTGATCGCTCACAGGAGCCGGCCGCCGGGTGATCAGCTGATCGCTCACAGCAGCCGGCCGCCGGGTGATCAGCTCATCGCTCTCAAAAGCTGGCCGCCGGGTGATCAGCTGATCGCTCACAGCAGCCGGCCGCCGGGTGATCAGCTGATCGCTCACAGGAGCCGGCCGCTGGGTGATCAGCTGATCGCTCACAGCAGCCGGCCGCCGGGTGATCAGCTCATCGCTCTCAAAAGCCGTCCGCCGGGTGATCAGCTGATCACTCAGAGCAGCCGGCCGCCGGGAGATCAGCTCATCGCTCTCAAAAGCCGGCCGCCGGGTGATCAGCTGATCGCTCACAGGAGCCGGCCGCCGGGTGATCAGTTGATCGCTCACAGCAGCCAGCCGCCGGGTAATCAGCTGATCGCTCACAGCAGCCGGCCGCCGGGAGATCAGCTCATCGCTCTCAAAAGCCGGCCGCCGGGTGATCAGCTGATCGCTCACAGCAGCCGGCCGCTGGGAGATCAGCTGATCGCTCACAGCAGCCGGCCGCCGGGTGATCAGCTGATCGCTCACAGGAGCCGGCCGCCGGGTGATCAGTTGATCGCTCACAGCAGCCAGCCGCCGGGTAATCAGCTGATCGCTCACAGCAGCCGGCCGCCGGGAGATCAGCTCATCGCTCTCAAAAGCCGGCCGCCGGGTGATCAGCTGATCGCTCACAGCAGCCGGCCGCTGGGAGATCAGCTGATCGCTCACAGGAGCCGGCCGCCGGGAGATCAGCTGATCGCCCACAGCAGCCGGCCGCCGGGTGATCAGCTGATTGCTCACAGCAGCCGGCCGCCGGGAGATCAGCTGATCGCTCACAGCAGCCGGTCGCCGGGTGATCAGCTGATCACTCACAGCAGCCGGCCGCTGGGAGATCAGCTGATCGCTCACAGCAGCCGGCCGCCGGGAGATCAGCTGATCGCTCTCAAAAGCCGGCCGCCGGGTGATCAGCTGATCGCTCACAGCAGCCGGCCACCGGGTGATCAGCTGATCGCTCACAGCAGCCGGTCGCCGGGTGATCAGCTGATCGCTCACAGGAGCCGGCCACCGGGTGATCAGCTGATCGCTCACAGCAGCTGGCCGCCGGGTGATCAGCTGATCGCTCACAGCAGCCGGCCGCCGGGAGATCAGCTGATCGCTCACAGGAGCCGGCCGCCGGGTGATCAGTTGATCGCTCACAGCAGCCAGCCGCCGGGTAATCAGCTGACCGCTCACAGCAGCCGTCGCCGGGTGATCAGCTGATCGCTCACAGCAGCCGGCCACCGGGTGATCAGCTGATCACTCACAGCAGCCGGTCGCCGGGTGATCAGCTGATCGCTCACAGCAGCCGGCCGCCGGGAGATTAGCTGATCGCTCACAACAGCCGGCCGCCGGGAGATCAGCTCATCGCTCACAGCAACCTGGCGCCGGGAGATCAGCTGATCCCTCACAGCAGCCGGCCGCCGGGAGATCAGCTCATCGCTCACAGCAGCCGGCCACCGGGAGATCAGCTCATCGCTCACATCAGCCGGCCGCTGGGAGAACAGCTGATAGCTCACATGAGCCGGCCGTGGGGTGATCAGCTGATCGTTCACAGGAGCCGGCCGCCGGGAGATCAGCTGATCGCTCACAGCAGCCGGCCACAGGGAGATCAGCTGATCGCTCTCAAAAGCCGGCCGCCTGGTGATCAGCTGATTGCTCACAGGAGCCGGCCGCCGGGTGATCAGCTGATCGTTCGGCCACCGAGAGAGAGCATGCGCAGCAAAATCAAAAGGATTTCGCTGCTCAAAAAACGTTACACTCTGCGTTACTGCCTCCCGACGGTCAGTCGTTCCACGACTGATCAGTCGGGCGGAGGATGCAACGCAAGGGCATCAGTCACAATCTGCCACTCATATAAGTCTATGGGAAACAACGGAATCCGCCAAACGGATTGTGTTGTTTATCAGAGCGACGGATTGTGACTGATGCAAAACAACGGAAATGTGAACCTAGCCTAAAGTTCTTCTGGCTCCATTCTACATCCATAGTCAATAATTTAGAATCGGCCCCTCTGCAGATATAACAGCTCCCGATCTTTAGGGAAACATTTTATTTTTGTAAGTGTTTTGTGGAATACCCCTTCTTACAGAAGAACATTTGTGAGGCCAGACACAGATGTTGGAGAGCGACTGGGTTTACAGCTCTGGCCTAGTTCATCTTAAAGATGTTGGAAGGGGCTGAGGTCTGGGCTTTGTGTGGCCCATCATGTTCTTCTCCCCCAACCATGTCACTGGGCACAGTCATGGGGAACAGAAAAGGACCTTCTCAAAACTGTTCCCACAAAAATACAATTATCTAAAATGTCATATGCTGAAGGTTTCCCTTCACTAGAACTAAGGGGAGAGGACGTTCCTGAGAAACAAGCCCATAGCATTATTCCTACTCCAACTTTACAAATGGCACAATGTAGTCAGACAGATAGAGAGGTGGTGGTGGTTTTATATGACACCATCCAACGCTCAACATTGTGCTTGGAAACGCACTGCTCAGCATTGTGCTTGGTGATGTATGGCTCAGCATTGTGCTTGGTGATGTATGGCTCAGCATTGTGCTTGGTGATATACGGCTCGGCATTGTGCTTGGTGGTGTACGGCTCGGCATTGTGCTCGGTAATGTACGGCTCGGCATTGTGCTTGGTGATGTATGGCTCGGCATTGTGCTTGGTGATGTATGGCTCGGCATTGTGCTTGGTGATGTACGGCTCGGCATTGTGCTCGGTGATGTATGGCTCAGCATTGTGCTTGGTGATGTATGGCTCAGCATTGTGCTTGGTGATGTATGGCTCAGCATTGTGCTTGGTGATGTATGGCTCGGCATTATGCTTGGTGATGTACGGCTCGGCATTGTGCTTGGTGATGTACGGCTCAGCATTGTGCTTGGTGATGTATGGCTCAGCATTGTGCTTGGTGATGTATGGCTCGGCATTGTGCTTGGTGATATATGGCTCGGCATTGTGCTTGGTGGTGTATAGCTCGGTATTGTGCTTGGTGGTGTATGGCTCGGCATTGTGCTCGGTGATGTATGGCTCGGCATTGTGCTTGGTGATATATGGTTCAGCGTTGTGCTTGGTGATGTATGGCTCAGCATTGTGCTTGGTGATGTACGGCTCGGCATTGTGCTTGGTGATGTACAGCTCGGCATTGTGCTTGGTGATGTATGGCTCAGCATTGTGCTTGGTGATGTACTGCTCAGCATTGTGCTTAGTGATGTACGGCTCAGAATTGTGCTCGGTGATATACGGCTCGGCATTGTGGTCGGTGATATACGGCTCGGCATTGTGCTTGGTGATGTATGGCTTGGCATTGTGCTTGGTGATGTACGTCTCGGCTTGGTGATGTACGGTTCAGCATTGTGCTTGGTGATGTATGGCTCAGCATTGTGCTTGGTGATGTACTGCTCAGCATTGTGCTTGGTGATGTACGGCTCAGCATTGTGCTCGGTGATATACGGCTCGGCATTGTGGTCGGTGATATACGGCTCGGCATTGTGCTTGGTGATGTATGGCTCGGCATTATGCTTGGTGATGTGTGGCTCGGCATTGTGCTTGGTCATGTATGACTCTTCATTGTGCTTAGTGATGTACTGTATGCCTACAGCTGCTCAGCCATGAAGCTCCCAGTAGGCTGGTTACAACGGTGACGTCTCGTAGGACCACACTGCAATTCAGTAAGCTCTTTACCACAAATATTTGCAAAGGCTGACTGCATGGCGAAGGACTCGATGTTATACACCAGGGGCAATGGAACTGAATGATAAACCTGAATTCAATTACTAAGGCTTGAGGCTCAATATTGTCTATATAGCGGTATAAGCTATACGTCTTGTATATAGCGACATGGACCATAGTGGTATAACTTTGCATTTTCTTGTATATAATTATAGAGTTATATGTACAGCAGGTATTAAATAGCCATGAAGCGGTTAGACATCCGTATAAATCAGGCGGGGAATGCGATATCATACACATTACCAATCTCTTCTGTATATGAAGCACTTTCAGTGTTAATGATTCCACTCACCTCCACTCATCAATGACCCTTCTCCCTTTAAAATGTTATCAACTCCGTGTCCTCTGATATCGCACAAATACAGCAAAGTGAGGATTAACAGAGAGGCAAACTGCCCATAAATTGGACATTTTCATATTATCAAAAGAAAGCGAGTACGGATTGCTAATTTATAGCTTAAAAATCAATTACATTACAAGAGCAGGATATTTCCCGAGCATAATGGATTAGAAATTAGGCTGAAAATAAAAAAAAAAAAAAAAAAAAAGCGGACCTGTCCTCACCGGCGGGGAGCTTGAAGGGCAAAAAAAAAAAGAAGAGATTGTCAGGAAGAGACGGAGACGCGGCAACTTCTAAACTTTCCCCGTGCCAGGATTTGTCTGGTTTAGTAATTTTTTTTTTTTTTTTTTAGCGGAGAAGTAAAATGACAGCGTTTTGATACAGCTGTGAGAGAATGAACTTTAATACATTCAAAATAGCAAAAGGAATTTATAATGGAGATAAAACCCAGAATTATGCTTATCATTCTTCTCCGCAGAAGGGTACACCAGAGACACGTGTGACTGCATATCTATCAGAATCTTGTGTACAATTTTTTAAGTTTTCATTAAAACATTATAGCACGGTAGTATCTCAAAGCAACATAAGATTTTATATAGCGAACGGGGCGGCAGACCTTGAATTACCCGATTCCCTACTTATGGGATGTGGACGAGAATTTGTAAAGAGGCTTTTGGTATGCAGAAATTTGCTGAGTGATTTTTTTTTTTTCTTTTTTCCCCTTTGCATTCAGAATGTAACACAAATAGCCCGTACCATCAGTGCAAGGTTCAGCAACCCATTATAATGCTCCATAAACCACTTGTGAATCCATCCCAGTAATAAAATCAGAATACATTCCCATGGTTGATGTCGCAAGTGCCGGTGTTTATGGTAATCGCTCGTATTAGGATATGAGAATTTTTTTGTGTATTTTTTTGTGTTTGCATCTCACTAACCTAGAAAACTTTGAGATGGCTGTGGTCGTTTGTAACTTACACCCAGGAAATCTTATTCCGCCATCCGATTTTTTTTTAACTCGTAAAGTGCAGCTCTACTTTGTACTAAAATCAACTTCAGGCTCCGTTTTCTTGTGAACGTTAAGGGAACCCGGTCACCAGATTTGGCGATTATAAGCTGCGGCCACCACCACTGGGCGTTTATATACAGCATTCTAACATGCTGTATATATAAGAGCCCAGGCCGCTGTGTAGAACGTAAAAATCACTTTATAATACTGACCTAAGGGGCGGTGCAGTGCAGATTGGTTGGATGGTTGTCTCCATTCTCTAGGTCCTGTGCTTCCTCTTTTGGCCATCTTTGTCCTCCTTCTTCTGAAGCCTGGACGCATGTGTCACGCTCCCCGGGTCCCGACGTCGTTCCTCACTCACCGGTCCCCAGGTCCCCTGCCTCCAGCCACACGTCCTCCTCAGCACCGCTTCCTGCTCTGGCCTCCGGCACCCGGGCGTCGCGCATGTGCATTAGGGCACGCACGCGGTCACTGACCTCCTCTTAAAGGCCCTGCACTCCCTAACAGGATATTGCATCAGTCAGGGTCAGGTATATTAGGAGCTTCCTGCCTGGAGGGCGTCGCCTGTTCTACGAGTTCTGCAAGCTAGAAGTCCAGGTCCCCATGTGCCTTGCTCGTACTAAACTTTGTCTCTTCCGTAGAGCCTGCTCTGCCTCCGTAACCGGTCCCGGAATCCATTATTGCCAAGAGGTCCTCCGGTGTCCGTCGGCGGGGAATCCAACTACCGTTTTGGCAGCCTGTGCCTGTCTGGTATCTCCGACTTCACCCGGCTGCCTTCCCGTCACAGCCAGCTAACCCGGATCCCGCCTGAGCTTCCTAACCGGCACCCGTACTGGACTCCCGTAATTATCTCCGAGGACTCTGTGGCTCCAAAGACTCCATTTTACCTGTTCCCTGCGGGACGCTACCCCGGTTCCGCTAGTACTCCGGCTACCGTGTACCTAGGCCCTCTGGTGGGGTGACTGGACAGTCCCTGTATAGGGGTTAGCTCCAGGTTGCCTCACTGGGGGAGTCCGGTACACGGCCCAGAGGATCCACCATCACCCGGACCTAACAGCATGATGCATCCTACATCATCCACACTAGCCGGCATTGAGGTTCTGCGCAGGCGCACTTTGATCTGCCCTGAGGAGGGCAGATCAAAGCATTGTAGTGCGCCTGCAAGCATGTTGATTCTTTACTGTGGAGTTGGGACATAGGACGTAGGGAGAACACAAGCGAGAGACCGCCCTCAACTCTGATCGTAGGCATGAGCCGCTGAGGTCTCCTGCATTCTCCTGTGGAAGAGACTCGCAACCCATTAGACACTAGAAATTCACATCATGTCAAAATTTCGCATTTTCACGTCTCCTCTGACTGGCTGAATTAAATTGTAAAAAATAAAAAAATAAATAGATAAGGTAGGTGGCCTGCTATCATATGCCAGACACGGATCCACTGCTGGCCACTCCATTTGGAAATGCAGCCCCAATATTATAGGATCCTCCACCGATCTCCACTGTTCCTGCAGACCCTTATCATTGTGCCGCTCTTCAGCAACAAACTGCTTCTGTTACTGTCACGAGGTATGTACAAATAGGACAGGGGCTCCTAGGCTGACTAAGACTGGGACCCTGTGCTGTCCCTTATCTCGAATGTAGACTTGATGATAGCCAGGTTCGAGCGCCCAGCATGGCCCTGTCTCCTGTCCAAGCCCTGATGTTACACGCCCCCAACCAGGGAGTGGGCCAGAAACCCAGTAACCAGAACCCCACAAATAGGAGCAGACAAGGGACAAGGGTAATCGAAAACTCGTGCACACTGCACTAAACCACAGAGGAGGGGCAGCATGTGAACTGGGAGTAACGCAAAAGGGGTAGCAAATAAATGCCCAACTGGAGAACTCATACACCACGCAGAACCGCAACTTGTAGCTCACCATAGAACAGGATAACCACAGGAACCAAGGAAGCAGACGCTATATCTGGCACTCAGCCCCAGAATCCAGAACCATATAAAGGGTGCAGGCAGATGATAGTAATCAGCAGCCTGAGCTCCCAGCAGATGACCACAAGCCAGCAGGAATTAACTGGAGAGCAGCACAGCCAGACCCAGCCGACGCCCATGACAGGCTGTGCAACTAAAGGATCCCAGATTGCTTGTTGGACTCTGCAGTGTGAACAGAGTCCGACGCTACCATTGTCGCGGGCGGGGAGGAGGGTGTCAGCACACTACGCTCACCCCCTTCTGCTCGGGTCTGGCGGCTGCTGCTCAGTGGTGGCTCGAGCGGTGGGCCGGATCCCGGGGGTTTCTCGAGCGGTGCTCCTCGCCCGTGAGTGAAAGGGGATTGTTGGGTGTGGGGATGATTATTGTCCGTGACGCCACCCACGGTTGTGGTGATTTCACCACCGCTGCTCTATACGGGGCTCCCGGGGATGGTGATGCGGAGCAGCCAGGTGTTGTGTTGCCCCTCCGTGGGTAGGGGTTGGTGATCCCGGGGCCCGGTGATGGTTTGGGAGGTGCAGGGCCTGGTGGGCGCAGGGACGCGGGGGCAGCGCTGTGCCTTGCGGCACTGTGGTACTCACTCAGCCTGAGACGTGACACAGTTTTTACGGTAAACCAAACGGCTGGATAGACGGTCCCATGGACGGCTGCACTTGCTCTCCCGGTAGGTGACGGTGATGTCCCTTTTCCTTGCACCTTGATGAACTGGTTGGTTGCGATGGGTCCCCACCGGTAACCCGCTCCCCGGCTTCAAGCTGGACTGGGGGAGCTCTACTCTTTGCCCGCAGGCGCTGGCCCTAAGAAACGGGTGCCTTGGCGGTGGCGGTGTCTCTTCTATACTGGCTGGGCTGTTGCCTTCAATCGGGACTTTGTTGTTGGGGGATCTACGTCCCCTTCACTGACGGATTTGGCAAATTTGGCGACTCCTAGCCTTGCCGGGGTCCGAGAGGCCCCTGCCCTGGTGCTGACTGTCCTTCGGAACACTGCTCCAGACCGCCGGGCACACAGCCAACGGGGTACTTCCAGGAACTTCCAAAAGGTCCCCCTCCAGACAGTCACCACCGTTGCTGACCTTGCTGACCTGGCCCTACACAAAGCTGGACCCTTCAGGCTTTCCTTCCTTCTTGTCACCTCACTTGCTTTCCTCCTTTTCCACTTTTCTACTTTCACTTTGTTGTTTACTCAAGCTCGTCCCTGAGCTGACTCCTTCCACTTCTCCCTCCTAAACTGAACTGCCTGGTTTCTCCCGCCTCCAGAGCTGTGACCTCCTCGGTGGGCGGAGCCAACCGCCTGGCCCACCCCCTGGTGTGAATCATCAGCCTCTGGAGGAAGGCAACAAGGATTTTTGGTTAGCTGTGGTGTTCCTACCTGGGATGTAAGGTGTGGTGATGTGTGACCTGTGTCCCCTGGCTTGCCCAGGGCGACACACCATGACAGCCAGCAAGTGCAATGCTGAACACCACACGACAGTTCCAGCCAAATATTTCATTTAACTCATCAGTCCAGAGATCCTGCTGCCATTTTTTCGCACCCCACATCCTCTGTTTTTATGTATAGTTGAGTCGCTTGGCCTTGTTTTCATGTGGAAGGTTTAGTTTTTGTCTGCAATTCTTCCATGAAGACCATTTCTGGCCAGACGTCTCTGAACAGTAGATGGTTGTAGCTCAGGCCCACTGGTTGCCATTCATTCTGAGCTGATGGCACTGCTGGGCATCTTCCGATGATGTGTCTTTCATCTACTGCACTAAGGTTACTTGGCCGACCATTGTGATTATGGTCCTCAATGTTCCCCATTTCTTGGTGACCTCAATGCTGAGAAATAAAGGCATATACAGTACTTATCCATTATGCAACACCACCAGGGAGGTGTCCATTTATATTCTACAGCCGGACAATGACCCCAAAGCTTTGACAAAAGATGCCAAGTCTGAAACACATAGCTGTATTCATCGCTGCCCACGTTCAATAGCAATGTGACCTCCTCATTGGATCATTTATCCATGTGTCACACTGTACAAAGAGCTGGTGAGAAATAGTACAGCATATACCCCACTAGGTGGCAGCAGAGTAGTGAAGGAGAGTCAAAGTAACACTGTAACAGAAGGGAGGCTGAAGTACAGCAGAGTACCTTCAACAGGAAGTTTACAGACGAACCACCAGGGGGCAATAGAGTACTCAAGCAGTCAGGGTCTAGTCGGGTAGTCAAGTAAGTGCAGACAGAGGATCAATAACAGGTCAGAAAACAGAACCGAGGTCAGATGCCGGGAGATCAGGTATGCAGAAGGGAACAAAAAGGGCACACAGAACAGAAGACCAGAGGATGAAACAGGATGGGTAAACAAATGACACGAGCTGGAAGTCAGGGACTGGGACAGACGAATGAATGGGGGGAGGATACAGGTCAGGGCATGGTAACTAGGAGTCAGATACAACAGGAAATCTCACCAGAGCCAGTCACAGGCTGCAGAGCAAAACTATAACCAGCGCGGGAATGCTGGTGCAGCGCTCAGATATAGTGTCTCCTGAAACTGGAACAAGGCCGACGGGAGTTAGCCCCTGACATGACCAGGCCGGGTCGGGGAAACTCTGGAGTGGGGAATACCGTTCCTAGATCATGACACCATGTCTATGATTTTTCTATTTCATGTTTTTTCAATTTCCATGGATTTTACCTAAATAAAGCTCAGCATTTTACTCATGGAACTGGATTTCCTTTAAGACCAATCATATAGCCAATGTCATTAAGAACTATTTTCAGCATAAAGAGGAATGAGAGAAGTCCTGGAGGTGATGATCCGGCCCCACAGAGCCCTGATCTCACATCACCCTGTCCGTCTGTGGTCAAGAGACACAGAAGGATTCACACAAGCTTCCTACACAGAAGATCTGGGGTCGGTTCTCCAAGATGTTTGGAACAACCTCCTGCCGAGTAACATGTCTAAGTGACCTAAAATTGATGAAGGCAATGGGCGGTCACCATATATTGATGGGATGCAGATTTCTCTCTCATTTGTTCATTCACCTGGAATTTTGTCAACTGATAAAAATAAATACTTCTATTTATGAAAGTATTGTATATACAGCGGGTGAAATAAGTATTGAATGTCACCAATTTTCTTATAAGCAACAAAGGCTTTTGTACGAAGTATTAAATACATTTCAGTAACGTGTTCAATACTTTTTCCCCTGTGTCTTTTCTCATTATTACACATCACTAAATTTATGGATATCTATGGTTTGATTTCTTTGCTTGGGTGGATTGGATGGGTTGTGAAAGACATCTGGTGAGAAATTCATGCCAATAGCAGCTTTAAGGCCGCTTTACACGCAACAACATCGCTAACGAGATGTCGTTGGGGTCATGGAATTCGTAACGCACATCCGGCCTCGTTAGCAATGTTGTTGCGTATTAAATGTACGAACGACCGCTAACGATCAAAAATACTCACCTTATCGTTGATTGTTGACATGTCGTTCTAATCCCAAATATCGTTGCTGGTGCAGGACGCAGGTTGTTTGTCGTTCCTGAGGCAGCACACATCGCTAGGTATGACACCCCAGGAACGACGAACAACACCGTACCTGCGTCCTCCGGCAACAATGTGGGCGTGTCTTTCCTTCGGCTGCTCTCCGCCCCTCCGCTTCTATTGGCCATCTGCTGTGTGACGTCGCTGTGACGCCGCACGAACCGCCCCTTTAGAAAGGAGGCGGTTTCCCGGCCACAGCGACTTCGCTAGGCAGGTAAGTCCGTGTGACGAGGACTAACGATATTGTGCACCACGGGCTGCGATTTGCCACTGACGTACAAACGACGGGGGCAGGTGCTTTCACAAACGACGTCGCTGCGTGTAAAGCCCCCTTTACAAATATATTTATTAGAAAATTGGTGAGGTGTTCAATACTTATTTTATGCACTGTATTTACACGGATATGTAGCTTAGGAATATTGATGTGTTTCGAAAATATACTCCTGTTTTGAAAAATATTGTCACCCGACATAAACTAGGCTTCTATTCTTGGGCTTGTATACCCATCATATTTCATGTACATTTTTGCTGTTCTTAGATCTCGCTCATTATACGAATATTAAACCAAAGGGTTAAAACGAAGCCGTGTGCGGTGTTAGACAACGTATGTGGCAGGATGGATGTTGTTCCCTGGGCTGTCACGGATAATCAGTATGTAACCTTTATGCCTTCATATTTTATCAAGAGAAATTCCCAGGCCTGCTCTCAAGATGCTGGATCCCTGCTGAGCTTGTCTTACGGATATGTGTCTTTGTATGGATCTATTTTACATGGAAAATAACAGAGAACTGCTACTATATTCATAATCTCTGGGGTTGTGACTGTCGGCTCTCCATCTTATCACAATCCCCTGCAGCTCTGATGGTGAGCTCTGGGGGGCAGTATTTCCAAATAGTGGTAGGTTCACTGCATTTATTTTATTTTATATTGCTCTGGTGCCGTACAGAAAATGTCTTCATTCACATTTATTAATGCCCCACTGGAGCCTACAATCTAATTTGTGCACCACAAAGACTAATGCACAATATGGTAAATGGGATAGCAACATGACTTAACCATGTTTTTTTGGGAGGGAGGGGGGAGAACTCCATAAACAATGGGGTTTGGAGTTCAGACAAATGAAATTTAGATCCATCACCATAATAAAGTAGCAGTAATAAGAGACATGGAGATTGCTTCCTGTGGTTCCTTTTATAACAAGGGGGTGATAGAAGATATTTAAGGACTTTTATGTAAATACCTATAAAATATTGATGCAGGTCGTTAACATCAAGTCTTTGTGGCACATCTCCACCAGAGTTTGCTCCTGCAACTTCTGCTCCGGTCACCAGGAGCCGCCGTATTCCCACTGCAGGCGGTGCTGGTGACAGGGGAGGAGTCCGTACCAATAGCTCTGGTGGGCGCAGGCGCCGCCCATCAACCAAGCTTGGTCTGGCTGGGACTTGCAGTACCACTGGTTGAGTGTAGGGGTGTGTGCCTTCCAGCTGAAGTTATCAACTCCCACTCCAGCAAATTGGAGGGCACTACACCCTTTTTATATCTTCTGTGGTCTGCTGTTCTTTGTCAGATATAGCCCTGTGTTTAACTAGACCTACACACTTTACTGGTACTGTGTACACCTTGCTGTTTTGTCCCCGTTTGACCTCGGCCTGTTTTCCTAACAATCCCCTTGCCTGCTGATTCTGTACCTTACCTGACATCTTGGCTTTGACCTTGGTCTGTTTTCCTGACGTTCCTCCTGCCTGCTGATTCTGTACCTTACCTGACATCTTGGCTTTGACCTTGGTCTGTTTTCCTGATGTTCCTCCTGCCTGCTGATTCTGTACCTTACCTGACATCTTGGCTTTGACCTTGGTCTGTTTTCTTGACGTTCCTCCTGCCTGCTGATTCTGTACCTTACCTGACATCTTGGCTTTGACCTTGGTCTGTTTTCCTGATGTTCCTCCTGCCTGCTGATTCTGTACCTCACCTGACATCTTGGCTTTGACCTTGGTCTGTTTTCCTGACGTTCCTCCTGCCTGCTGATTCTGTACCTTACCTGACATCTTGGCTTTGACCTTGGTCTGTTTTCCTGACGTTCCTCCTGCCTGCTGATTCTGTACCTTACCTGACATCTTGGCTTTGACCTTGGTCTGTTTTCCTGATGTTCCTCCTGCCTGCTGATTCTGTACCTCACCTGACATCTTGGCTTTGACCTTGGTCTGTTTTCCTGACGTTCCTCCTGCCTGCTGATTCTGTACCTCACCTGACATCTTGGCTTTGACCTTGGTCTGTTTTCCTGACGTTCCTCCTGCCTCCTGATTCTGTACCTCGCCAGGCATCTTGCTTTTGACCTCAGCCTGTTTTCCTGACATTCCTCCTGTCTGCCCATTCTGTACCTCGCCTGACATCTTGGTTTTGAGCTCGGCCTGTTTTCTGGACATTCCTCCTGCCTTTCAATTTTGTACCTTGCTGATTCCTGGTTTTGACCCTGTCTGGCGACTATTCCTGTTTGTGGACTGCAACTTTTCCATAGGCAGCGAACCCCATGACGTTGCAGTAAATCCAGATCCCTGTATAGGAGTTAAAGGGTTTCAGGGTACCTTGGGATCCTGCTTAGTGGGTAGCTTGCCCTAGTCGGGTTTGGGTTAACCATTTTGTGGCTGTGGTCCCGGACTGCCGTTACACTCTATTATATTAATGTCATATCATTATGATTGCTCACCTGGGATGATTGGAATTGAATGTGGGTTTGGAGCAGTCTATAGTGGGGTGCAGAATCCAAGGTTTCTCTGTTGCCCTTTACCCCTTAAAGGAGGGTTGACTTGGAAAGTTCCTAAGTTGTGTTCCCAGAATAGTCACTGATGGGCACCAGAAGAAAAAGAGTGGAACAGTTTAGACCCAGAGTAGTACTATTAATACCAGATGTAGAAACCAAAAGTATAGTGAACAGGAAGAGGCACAACATCTTACAGGAGTGGTATCCCAACATCTAAGCAGGAGTAAGGTCGGGAACAGACCCAAGGTCATTGGCAGCAATGCAAGTAAGGATATAAGGTTTACAAAGAAGAGAATGAGGTCTGAAGAGTGGCCAGTAAAAGAGGTGGGATCAAACCTAGATGTAATTGAGTCCAGGAAACCATCTAATAAACAAGGTCAAAGTCCAGAGACCAATGAAGGTACAAACTCAAAGTCAGTCAAGATAAAGAAGCCATCAGGGTAATGATGGAAGAACCTTCTTTCGGCAGGACTATCAAACCACCCAACCATCTAATGTGCATAGGGGCTGCTCAATCAGATTTTTGTGCTCTACCTTTTGGAAAAAAAACCCCAAAACATACAAATCTGGTTGTGCAGGCACCTTTATAACAGATGATTTATAGAGTGACCAGAGTTCTAATAGGTCCAGGAATAGAGCTGTTCACACTGGTTGACTAAGGCTGGGTTCACAAGACCGTATTTTCTCCATTCGAGAAAAAAGGTCCAAACATACTAATCAGATTCTGATCTAACTTTGATCTGTTTTTCTCGTAGGTGGAGATAAAAAAAAAAGTTTCTCCATCTTCTCCAATCTGTCAGTCCTTGGAAATCGGTTCACACTCTCTCTTGGATGTCATCCTTATTTTTTATGGACCCGGTCATGAAACAGGGGGTAGGAAGCGGAAGTTACACCCCTCCTTTCTACCACCCGACACACAGAGCACGTGACGCACTCTCTAGCGCCCCTCTTATAGCCAGGCCAATTATGGAATTGCCCAACAATAAGCAAGGAGGCCGCTATTCTACTATGCTGATGATTGAAGGGTTCCCGGTGAGAGTAAGGTATACATTCCCCCGACCTCAGTGGACGGAATATATCCAAACCTCCCTCAGATGTCACTGGTTGCCCCACAATGATCCTTAGCATAAACTCGCTGGCACCAATCGATTACGATAAACATTAAGCCGAGCACACAGACGTGGAGTTCAGGATCGAGATAACAGAACAGCCCAAGAATAATTATATATTTTAATCGGCCTAAGGCACACTAGAGACTACAATATATACAATATGGAATTTACAGTATACATAGGTCAGAGTACATCTACAAATAAGGCATGATTACAAACAGAGGCAGATCAGGCAGTTACCTTATGCATCTGGCCACAGAGGGGCGCTGTTCGACTAGGGTTCCAGGGATTTTCTCACAGGTGTATAGTACACTTGACCACCGAGCAAAGACAAGCTAAAAATGTCTGAACTGGGTTTATCAAACTGGCTCAATCCATGTCCCCTCCCTTTTGGTGACCTCACACTGCCCCACCCCTGTCTTGACTCTAAAATAATATCCCAAAGCGATTATTGGCCATAACTTTGCCTGGGAACGTCGTAGGCGGACGCCAATGCTCTCATTTTTACAGTTATAACTTTACCTTCACAATTATAGGACACATGGGTAGTTTGCTGGTACCCCACTGGCCCATATCAAATCTGGGATACCTACAAAGGTCCCACACCTATATAAAATATGTGCTGGAATCGTCAGCATGCCGGGATGCCATATTTCTGCTTGACATATTTATAGGAAGCACGGCTCACGAGATATTACACATTTATTCCTGGTGCCTGTCTGTCTCAGGTGTTCAGGATGCCTGTTAACTAGTTAGGAACTTCTTCTACAGGGTCACCGAGGGGGGTCTTCCTCCCGCTTTGCTCTCAAGGCCTGAACAGGACACCTAATTTCCATATCACAGGAGATTGCCTTTTTGTTCACTCCACTGCTAATAGAAAATTTCCTCAAGTTAATTAGCATACTGATTGAAGCCTCTTTAGACCTGAAGGCCAAGTCACACACAACCCTGACAAGATGGTGGCTATAGGAATATGGCTTATAGCTCAGAACATGTCCTATGTCCTCACAGACCCATTGACTTGAAAAACTGCGTTCCATCTGATTCTCATAGGCGAATCATGCATGTGCACTGCCTCGTTGATTAACATTGGTCTGAGGGCGATCTGATGTTTTGACGGATCGTACTCGCACTGTCACTTGCACGAGCCCTAAGTGATCGGCACACCTGCTTCCTGATGTCTCCTCTAACACCAACTTAAATCTCAAAGCAGAGGCAGCTGAGAAATGGAAACAGCTTTTGAGCATAGCAAGGTATGTTACACAAAATATAACATACGTCTAGAAAGCTATTGCCTCACCTCTCTATGTAAATGACTGCACTCCAGAGACATAATAAATGTCTTACACGCCTATTCTGAGCTGGATAACCGGACATAGAGAAACATTTTGTGGCATAAGAAACCAGTGAAATTCCATTTTGGAAACTTACCCATAAAAGTGGTTAATGGAAGTAAAAAAGTAAACAGGTTTTAAGAGCAAGAACCAACCTAGAGACATGAAGCAGCACAGTGACACAATGTGACATGAAGAACCCACGTCCACATATCATTGCAAAGACACTTCTTCTATAAGGTCCCGTTGCATTGCAGTAATATAATTAAGAGACCTCCCAACCATTTCTATCTGCCAGGAACTTGCACAACTATGTGCCTGGATGATATATTGTAAAACTTGGGGGTGTCAGTGGGAGAGGACCCACTGGGGTGCAACACCGGTTCACCTGAAGGGCGTGACTAGGAGCCAACTGGGTATTCACAAGATCCTCTGATGGTGACGTTGGGTTTGGCTCCCGGAAGCCACCAGGTGCTACTCAGGGAGACACAGCACTGTGACAGCTGATCCCAAGGGTGGGGGTATGGATATGGACAGTCTCTGAAGATTCTGGATGAAAGGTATAGCAGATACAGCTGGTATGTCTATATGCAGCAGCGGGTACGGCAGGTACAGTTGATATGGATATATGCAGCAGTGGATATGGCAGGTACAGTTGATATGGATAGGTACAGCAGCGGGTGCAGCAGGTACAGCTGGTATGGATAGTTGCAGCAGCGGATACGGCAGGTACTGCTTGTATGGATAGGTGCAGAAACATGTACAGGAGGCACAGCTGGTATGAATAGATGCAGCAGCAGACAAGATAGGTACTAGGATACAGACTGGTGTTAGCAATACAGCAGCAGCACAAAGGTAAGGGATATGACAAACAACCCATCTCTAAAGGATAAACCATGTTGCCCAGGCACCTCCCATAGGAGGAGAGTGCCATGTCTAGTGCTTCTCAGCCATAGGCTGAGAGACATTTCCAGGTTAGGGCTTGCTGGCTCTTTACGTATAGGTGAGTGCGTGCCCCCTAAGTGCACTCCCAGGAGATATGCGTGGCATGCGGAGTCGGCAGCAAGGACCGGGGCACAAGAGTTTCGCAGAGTGGCCGGGAAGGCGAGTGTGTCGGCATCCTCACCGAGAGAAGGGGGCAGGACAAGGCGGGGATGCTATAAACGGCATGACATATATATTCTTCCTGGGTTGTTCTTTTTTTTATACAAATTGTCTCTCCAGTAAAGGAGACAAACTCTAGCACAGCGCCACCTATTGGAAGTAGCGATCCTAAAAGTCACAAGTGGATTTTTCACAATCCTTTGCAATATGACTCAGGATATATAAGCCAGATCAGAATCCCGATTTGCAGACACGGTGTTTCGGGGTGCTTGCCCCTCGTCAGTGCAAAGTATGGGGGTGTCTGATCTGGCTCATGAGAAAGCTATGTGGGGACCACGGGGAACACTATTCTCCTTAAGGAGACTTTGCAAGCCAGTCTGGCTGCCAAGTAAGGGGACTCATAGCTGCCACGCCCCTCTAAGAAATATTCAAATTGTCTCTCCAGTAAAGGAGACAAACTCTAGCACAGCGCCACCTATTGGAAGTAGCGATCCTAAAAGTCACAAGTGGATTTTTCACAATCCTTTGCAATATGACTCAGGATATATAAGCCAGATCAGAATCCCAATTTGCAGACACGGTGTTTCGGGGTGCTTGCCCCTCGTCAGTGCAAAGTATGGGGGTCTGTTTTTATAGTTACTCTCAAAAAGACCTTAACGTCTTTCAATGTACATCGCAATGTTTCATCACTTGAGTTCTGGTACCCAATGTATTTAATGATGTGCCCCTGTGCCAAGAAGCATATTTGATTGCTGTGGACCCTTTATTCTATGGACAGTGGGGATCCATATCCTGGGACCATCAATATGTATTCCACAAACATCCTTTAATTTTCTCTTTTAGGTTTTATTTTTTATTGATGATTTTTTTTTAACACAGATTTGTATTATCTTTTAAAAATATATATATATTTCATGAATAATGTACAAAATATACACAAACTGCAAAAAACCACACACCTTGATTTAACGTTGAGTGTTTTTTTCTTTCTTCCCTACAGACGAGCAAAAGAATATTGCAAACGCAGTGGTCTATCCAGTTTCTTTCATATTAGGACGCAAGATTTATATAAACACATACTAGAAAATTCTCACAAATATAATAGCCCTTAATCATGTAGCATAAACCACCTCTGGTGACCTTATAAAACCAAGATCTGATGCAATACCCTGTTTTATGGCCAAAATCGCCTACAAATTTCTAATGGTGATAAAAAAAAACGCCAACATGGTGACAATTATATTGACCTCGTATCAAAAAAGCTAAAACAAGTTGTATTACTCGGAATCATGTTGTTATACATTTAATCAGATCTATTCCCAGAGGGGTGTAACAAATGGACCCGGCTGTGCCTATAGATCACAGTAAATAAGTGTGCAGGGCCATGTGAGGGAGTAAGGGATATTTTTTTTCCCCCCCGTGGGAGACGTGGCTGACCGGTAATAGACATGGGGGCCACCGGCGAGTCATTCATAGCTACACAACATGTAATATTAAATGAAAGAGAGCAGATGGGCTTATTCCAACTGTAATCTTGCAGCAAGTAATGTGTTATATTATCCATTAATCCAAAGCCTATTTTGATGCCGTTCACAGGGTGACATATCAGCTGACATGAAGTGACCCCTATGGTCTTTAAGTAAGGAGCAGTAAAAGGATCTTGATAGCGGCTGCTACGTTGCGAGTAGATAAAGCAGTCCTCTAAAGCCAGTGCCATGTAATTCCACTTAAATGCAGTCAAGTCCTATTGAAGCGGGAGCAGATCTATAAGCCATCCTCAGGCTGATTTCCTCTCCGGTGCTGAGCTGACAGCCGCCTGTGCTATTTTCCTGGGAAACGAGCAGGATTTCTCAAGGCTGCAACGGATATCTGTCAAAGCCGAACCTGATTAATCCCAGCGATCTGCACCCCCCTAAACCCAAGTCTTTACAGGTCCCCAATGGTGTAACATGTAACACGTCTTATGTTTTTTTAAATTTTAGATTCACATTCACAGTGGGGATGTTAGTTAACTAATCTGGGAGCCAAAATGAGAAAACCCATATTTATAATTAATAAAAGCTGACATATGACTAAAGAGAAAACATTAAAGGGTTAATCCCCTCCAAATACTAAGTTAGTACCTAACCGTAAGACAGTGGATAACTTGGGACCCCCCCCCCCCAGTGATCCAGAGATTGAGGCTCTTAGGCCGGAGTCACACTTGCGAGTGATTCGCATTGGCATCACCCGGCACGGCCGCACACTCTCCTGACAGGAGCAGGTCAGCTGCATGTATTTCTATGCAGCTGAGATGCTTGTGTCCGGAGAATGTGCGGCCGTGGCGGATGATGAAATACGAATCACTCGCAAGTGTGACTTCGGCCTTAAACTCTAAGAATGGAGCTTTGTAGCCATGTCCTAAGTCGAGTTGAGGAGAGCAATGCCTGGTCTTTGCTACATTCATTGTCTTTGGGACTGCCAGAAATGGCCTAGCCCTGAGACAATGAATGGTGTGGAGGTTAAGCATGCATACTTCTACTTTACTCAGGGCTGACCTGTCAAGGCTGCTGAGCCCCTTTCTTGTAGAAGCCAAGGAGGAGATCAGATAATGCCGCGCGGACGTGTAGAAATAATCCAACCCCAGTAGTAAAAGTGATTTTTTTTTTTTAATTGTCAACGCGTTTCAGAGAACACTTGCCTTCTTCAGGACAAAAATTAAGTGTGATTTGTCCTGAAGAAGGCGAAAGTGCTTCCCAAAATGCGTTGACGATAAAAAAAATCACTATTTTACTAGTTGAGTCGGATTATTTATACACGGCAGCACGGCGTTGTCCCGTCTCCTTCTTCAGTTTCTACTTCCACTCTTGGGGTGCTGTACTGTAGCAGCTGTGTCTATGCTCGGATAGTAGTTGTGGCTTATACAACTACCGCAGGTGAGCATCTTATCACCCTCCAAGACCTTTCATCCCCCCAGATAATAAGCTATTTGCAGTCTTATTGTCTTTCATTCCCCAAGAAAGCCTTTCTTGGGGATCCGTGACTTCTGATGTCCGGTGAGGTCACGTCAATTTCCTGTTGACTTGACATCACTGCAGCCGGCCCCAGTCTCCGTAAGTCACTGGGCTGTGGGCGGAGTTTCACTGCTCGTCACAGCCCAGCTTTGCTCCTGCTTGCAGAACTCTGCAGTGAAGGAGGGAGCAGAGAGATGCTGGGCTGTGCTGAGTAGTGAAGCGCCACCCACAGCCCAGTCACTCGGGAAGACTGGGTCCGGCCTCGGTGGTGTCAGGTCAACTAGAAATTGACGTGACATCACTGGATCCCAGAGGTCACGGAGCCCGAAGGGTCATGCAAAGAAGATGGGAGGACCGCGATAGCGCCGGTCACAGGTACCACTGGCAACACAACGTATTTGAGAGAAACCTTACCTTCTGTTGCGTCTATGTTGCGCTGTCTATTGCTCGTTGCTGGATGAGTTATCTGAAACTCAGTGAGCGCGTTCTGCTGGTCTGGTGGGAGGATTATTAACTTTTTACTCTTTGTCTGACCACAGACCACATTAAAGTTGATTGTGCAGAGAAATAAAGAGCTAGTAAAAGCCAAACTATTTTTTTTAGCCCCCAAATAGATTAATTTACATTTTTTTAAAAAAATGGACAACCCCTTAAAGGAACATCATAATAGTCTGTCATCCAGTACCTTAAATTAGGTTCATGGACATGCATTCTTTAAATTATATTGTTAAAAAAAAGAAATATTAACCCTGATTTTAGCAGGATCCATATTGTAGGTCATTTATAAAAAAATGGAAAGGTGGGGTCAAAGAAGGGCGGGATATAAAAAAAATTCTATAATTCTAATCCATGATATAAAATAGATCTCCCTATCTGTCTATTCAAATTATCGAGCAATAAAATAAAGCCATTAATGAGGCAGAATTTCAGTTTTTCGTGGCCTGTAAAAAGCTCAGCGCAAAAAAATTGACTACTCAAACTGCTTGTGAAATCTACACTGACCTTGGGAGAAAAAAAAAAAGTCACTTTTCTCCCTGGTGCCTCAGTTTATCCAACTGTAAATTAAGTCATATTAGCAGTTGGTAGATGTCAGCCCGGCAACATATTGTGTAATTTTCTCTGCAGATCATTGCCAGCCAGTCCTCCAGATAAAGGCTCTCTTATTACAGGCATATTAGCGGGTTAGGAGAACTTGAGGTGGACCACAGCACAATTTCAACAGATGTGTCCATATAAAAGGGCCATATTTCCACGAAGCAAAGCTGTTGTATCACCGGACATATATAAGTCAATTTACTGTGAATTATGGACTTGGGTTCAATTTGCTTTATGTGCAAAAATGACAGCGAAGAACACCAGGGATCAAAGGAGGGAAAAAGAAAAAAAGACTTCTTTCTCCGCAAAGCTTACATTTAAAGGGAACCAAACATCAGGCTTTTCATGTATAAAAGCGCTTATCTCCGGCGTGATGTTTCTGAAGCTCGCAGTACTTAGTATTTTGCAGGAGAGGGCGGCGCATGCGCCCTCGCATCTTCAGATCCCGTTGTGACCGCGGGAGTGCACGTGGTCAGAACAGGGCTGCAGAATAGCTGATGAGAGGACGTGATTACCTGCAGCTACGACACCGTGCCAGCACAGCAGCCGCCTAGGACACCGGGACGCCACAGGAAAAAGCGGAGGAGGAGGATAATGATGATGGAGGAGGAGGTAATCGCGTCCTCCCATCAGCTGTTCTGCAGTCCTGTTGTGACCACGCGCTCTCCCGCGGTCACAACGGGATCTGAAGAAGCGAGGGCGCATGTGCCGCCCTCTCCTGCAAAATACTAAGTACTGCGGGCTTCAGAAACATGGCGCCGGAGATAAGCGCTTTGCGCAGGTGCCAACTCCGGCGCCATGTTTCTGAAGAGAGAAATTTGCAAACAACCAGAGAGAGGGAGGAACAGGCGGCGGGGGGGCAGGGATACAAGTGCATAACACGCCCGGACATTAGGAGAGAGGTGCACACGTCAATCAAAAAGTGCACGAATTTTCAAACCTTATAAAGTTGGATTTCGCTGCCTAAAAACCCGGGCTGCCCACTAATGGTATGTAAACACTGTGCATGATAGTGCCAGTACTGCACTGGCTGCACCTTAAACATGAAAAGCCTGATGTTTGGTTCCCTTTAAGGAGGCGCAAAAGTTGCCAATCACAGAATGAAAAGATTCAAAGATGTTTACTCATATCTAACGAACCCTTATCTAATAAACTGATTGGAGAATCTGCAAATAAGATAAAACAATCTTCTTAGGACAACTATGTTTGCCAAAAGAGATCATAAACATTGCAAATATTAATGCCCATATAGGCAGGCAAATCCCAAGAAATGATATTCTCTTGTGCCAGTATTACGGACAACCTCTATTGTGACTCAAGATTGTGCACAGACCAATTGTCACTTCCCTCCCCAAACTCCTCTTGGCAGTAAATACAAAGTACATCACAAGTGAAAGGAGTTTATTGGACTTTTTCCAACACGGAGAGCTGGTTATGTCGATCACATTGTTGTATTTTTTTATTAGAGATGTGCTTGCTTGCTTAAGGTCACTTGTCTGTACACAATTGGAAGGGGGAAGGGGTTGTAACAGTGTGACATATTAGTTGGCCTCCTTGGACGCCAATGTAATCAGGCCTACAGTAGGATTCATTGTCCTGCATCTGGTGGGAGGTTGTGGGTCTATCATTCCAGTCTGCAGGGGGCCTCCCTGATACATAAGCCTGTAGATTGGCCAGAAACCATCCTAGTTCATACTTGGAGTTACATGAAATAAATGTTTAAGGGGGTAGAAGGTGTTCACTTCTTCTCATCCAGGGGGCTAATCCCAAAAGAGGTAGAAAAGCGAGGAGACACATGTTTGGAAGAGTTGGTGCTATGATGTGGCGGGGAGACTGTTGTTGCAGTCAGGTCCTTGTGCCCTTGGATTATAGAGTTAGGAGCTGGATACATGGGCTATAGTCAGGATATCAATTGTCTGGATTGAGGAACTATCCTAAGGACTATTGTTGCCGGCTGGAGCTTAATATGCTGCAGTCATGATATCATTCATCTGGAGAAGCATAAGGACTAGTTTTGCCAGCTAAATCTGGTTACACACGCTATGGTTGTGATATCCATCGTCTAGAGGCACATAGGGACTATTGCTGCCGGCTGCAGCTGAATACACGTGCTCCAGTTGTAATATCCATTGTCTGGAGGAGTGTAAGAACTATTTTTGCCTGCTGTAGCTAGGTACACGTGCTACGGTTGTGATACCCATAATCTGAAGGAGCATAAGGATCACTGTGGCTGGCTGCAGCTGGATACATGCGCTTCGGTCGTGATCTCCATTGGCTGGAGGAGCATAAGGATAACTGTTGGCGGCTGAAGCTGGATACATGTGCTTCGGTCGTGATCTCCGTCGGCTGGAGGAGCATAAGGATGGGTATTGTTGCCGGCTGGAGCTGCATAATGTGTTACCATCGTGATATCCATCATCTGGTGGAGCATAAGGACTATCATTGCTGTGAGATAGTGTAAGGAAAAAATAAAAATTGTTGCATCGTTAACCTGTCTAGGTGTCATGATGTGACTGAGATAGCAAAGGACAAGGGGCTCCTATGCGGTCTCTTATACTATGGGACCCTATATTATCCCTGTCCTCTGGATTACCCCTAATGGTGGAGATGCCAGATTCCCGTGCCTTACTATACTTCTGAGTAAAGGTAACCTGTTTCTCCCCCACCTTCCAGACAAGGAAGGGGCAGGATTGTGATGGAAACACAGATGAAACATACAGGAATAAAACAAACTCAGTCCCACGGCACACTCACAGGAATCAACAGTAAGAAACTAAAGAGAAAAACAAGTGAAGTTAGGCAGCAAAAAAAAGGACAATGAGGGTTAACATCAGAACTGCACACAACAATAATATATCAACCCAGCAAACCTGTATAAATTCATCTCTCCAGGGCAGTATAGTCACGCTATAGCTGGCACTAATGCAAGTGTCCAGCCAGCATATATATATATATATATATATATATATATATATATATATATATATATATATATATATATATATTATAGTGAGTAAATATGACTGGCTCTTCCATAGCATATGCCTAAATAGATTAACAAGCAGCTCTGCAGAGATTAACTCTTGCTAGCCTGCCTATGAACTACAGGTCTGTGAGTTGATGCCAGAGTCTGTGTTATGTCGCCACCGGAGTCTGCTCCAGCGACTTCTGCCCCGATCGCCAGGCGACGCCGTGTTCCTGCCGTTGATGGTGCTGGTGATGGGAGAGGAGTCGATGCCAGTGGCACTAGTGGGCGCAGGCTCCGATCATCCACTGGGCTGGGTTATCTTGGGATCTGCAGTACCACTGGCTCACTGTGGGTGGCGTGTGTCTTCCAGCTGAAGTTGCCAGCGTTCAGCTACAGCCAATGGGAAGACACCACACCCTTCTTAGTTCCCCTCCTGTCTGCTGACCTCTGCCAGAGATAGTTCTGATTTCCTGACTCCTGGTCCGCCCTATTCTTTTTTGTGATTCCTGTGTGCTGACTTCTGCGTGTTTTCTGACTACCCTTCTGCCTGCTCTTTTTTCCCGATCCGGATTTGACCTCTGCTACGTTTTCTGATTACGTCCTTGTCTGCCGATTTTGTCCCTGTTCTGCTATTCCTGGTTTGACCCTGCCTGACGACTACTCTCATCGGACTGCAGCCTTCCACAGGTAGTGATCTCCAGGGCCCTGTGTAATTCCAAATCCCTGTATAGGGGTTAAAGGGTTTCAGGGTTCTGGGGGTCCTGCTTGGTGAGTGGCTTCCCTCTAGTCTGTCCATTACATCCCATCTGAGTCTGTTGATACAGGCAGGCGTTACATTCTGCCTGCGCTGATCACAGACATCAGAGAAGTTAGCAGGCAGAGTGCAAAAATCTGAAGTTTCACCAGATCCTGACGCCACCATGACAGTCGGCAAGGCATGCAAAAACCTTTTTGTGACACTAGGGGATTATTACAAGCCACAACCTCAGATCTTCACAGGAGTGAACTGTGATTTTGAGATTATATATACATACACACACACATATATATTATACATACACACACATTATATATATATGTATATATATATATATATATATATATATATATATATATATATATATATATATATATATATATATATACACACACAGTGCTTTGAAAAAGTATTCATACCCTGCAAACTTTTCCCCATTTTTTTTCACATTACATCCATAATCGTAAATGTATTTTATTGGGTTTTTAAGTGCTACACCAACACTAAATACATGTATTTGTGAAGTGTAAAGGAAATAAATATATGGTTTTCTAAATATTTTAAAAATATAAAGAAAGGTTGAACTTTATGGACCCAAGTCTTTATTCAACCTATGTAAAATTGTGGCCTGCATTTGTATTCAGCCACCTGTAGTCTGATCTCCCTAAATAAAATCCTGAGTGACCAATTGTCACCTAATTATTACGGTGGCACACTGCTTCCATCTATGTGTAATTTATTCTCAGTACAACTACAGCCGTGTGTGTGAAGGACCCAGGCCAGACCGAAATCCCACTGAGAATCCATGGCAAGACTTGAAAATTGCTGTTCACAGATGCCTCCATCCCATTACACTGAACGAGAGCTTGTGTCCAAAGAAGAAAGGGCAAAAATTTCAGCCTTTAGCAAAAAAACTGTCCTACAAAATATTGACTCAGAGGGGCTGAATACAAATGCACATCACAATTTTCAGATTTATATTTTTTAAAATATTTGGAAAACCAGGTATCATTTCCTTTAAACTTCATAAAAACTTGATACTTAAAGTTAACGTCACATATTAAAATGCCAATAAAATACATTTAAGTCTAAGGTGTGGAAAGTGAAAAAGTATGTGAAATTTCCACAGGCTATGAATACGATATCAAGGCATACATATAATATAAATGTATATACTGTATTTTCTGGATTGTAAGACGCCCTTTTTTTCCCAAAACTGGGGGTAAAATGGGGGTGGGTCTTACAAAATGGATATGGCTTACCGGGGGCGGTGGTGGAGCAGGGTCACAGGAGGCAGGGTCACAGGACAGGCTCGGAGGTGTCACGGCAGGTGCCATTGATCTGTGGGCAGGCTGCAGGGGTGTCGCGGCAGACATCATTGATCTGCCGGCGGGCTGCAGGGGTGTCACTGCAGTGGAGAGAATCAGGAGGGTCACAGGACGGGGTGTCTTGGTGGCGGGTGCATTGAGCTCACTGCAGGCTCCATTGAATTGCACGCAGTTGACGCGATGGACTTTAAGAAAATGGCCACAGAGGTGGTGCGTGCACAGATTGACGCAATGGACTTCATGAAAATGGCTGAGGAGTCCTATCTACGCACGCGCCGCCTCCGCGGCCATTTTCTTGAAGTCCATCTCGTCAACTGCGGGCAATTCAATGTAACCCGCAATTAGATGAATGGCATTCACGACCGAGACACCCCATCCTCTGACCCTCCTAAGTCGCCCAACTGCAGTCACCCCCGCAGCCCACCGGCAGATCAATGGCATCCACCGCCATCGCAACACCCCAGAGCCTGCAGTATCGCCAATCCTCCTGTGCCATAACACCCCCTCCTCTGAGCCCGCAGCATCGCCCTGCCTCCTGTGACCTTCTTGAGCCGCTTCACCACCACCACTCCCCCCTGGTGAGCATTAGGATTAAGACCCACTAAGATTATAAAATGGACCCTCATTTTAACAATAAAAATTATTTTTTCCTATTTTCCTCCTTTAAATTTGGGGTGTGTCTTAAAAAACGAAAAATACAGTAGATAGATAGCTACAAAACACATGGACCACTTTTTTTTTACCATAAAACTCAAAAATATTAGCTTCTACATTCATTTAATATCAGATATGAGTGGAGTGGATTGCGATTTATCTTAACATTGAAACAATGTTCGTTAAATATTAACTTTCAGACATTAAAAAATAAATAAAACAAGGACAGATTAACCCACTCTCCTCAGCCCCTTTGGTGAGCACATATTTAATTGCCTACCAACCTAAGAGAAGACAGCTGAAGATGAAGTGACCACCGCTCTCGGCACATACCCCATTGGAGGGTTCCATGATTATTAAAATGTTCATTGTTCATATTAGGAATGGAGCAGGTCACGCATCCATAATTATCCCTGACAATATTTAACATCAAGAAAAAAAAAACAAACAACCACAAGTGAGGCAATATTACGTCTCTCAATCTCATTTATCTTTATCGCTTATGGCCCCTCTGTGGTCAACATACTGTGAGCTTGGTGGACATTTAATTATGAACACATCAAAAATGCGGCTGACAAGGCAGAAGCTGGGAGCCGGGGCTCCTGGGATGAGGGCTGGAGTACGGAAAATGGTCAGAAACACTTTCCAGATACATCGGTGGAATGTGCTGCGCTCGCTGATAAAGAACCTAGTAAGATAATAACCCCAAATATGTTATTTTATAACGAGAGATATTACCAGACTCATGCCGAGAACCACATGAGTGAGTACTCTCCACTCTAGCCAACGACGTCCACGCCACGCACATCAATGACCTAGAGGAACAAGTTCTCAAGTAGGAGCAAAGTTTTGGAAAATTAATTTCACGTTTTGGTACAAATTTCTTACAGTTGACATCCCTCCCATTTTTTTTCTTTTTTGGGGGGGAAATATATCAGAACTTTACTGAAGTACAATTTCATATTTTTGCTCATTGGATGTTTATTTTTTTTAAAAGAAGCGCGTACGGTTATTTATTGATTTACCTATTAAAGGTTATTTGCTCATTTTGTTTTTATTTTAGGTTCTATATAAATATCTTGTAGAAAACTGATGCCGAAATCAGGTGTAAAAAAATTGTCATGCCCTCGGCCATGGGGTTGGTGTCACCTGGGCAGGGAGATTGTCGTTCTCCCCGAACCTACATTCCTTCCTCTGACTTGGCTCCTGTTGCTGGCTCCACCATTACTACAAGGTGTGTTACTCACTCTGTTCGCAATGCTGTGCATTCACCCGCCTCCTTCTCCTGCCGGAACCTGCGTTCTGTCAGCAGAACCTCTGGGAGCGCGCTTAGGCTGCGCGTTCTGCACTCGACTGTAATTTATAGGAACAGCACACTTGTCCCTTGTTGTTCTGATTCTGATTGCAGGATTGCGCTGTATATAAGGCACCTTTTCTCTATGGGTGGTGCCTGGGCAACGTGTTCATTCCTTAGGAACGTTGCTATGGATCCGTCTCTCTGCTGCAGTGCTCTGTGTTCTCTAACTGTGCTCCGCAGTGCAAGATACTTACTTCTCTCTCTCTCCTTAGTATCTCCTGATGCCGGTCCGTCATTCCTGGCTTCACTGCATGCCTCGGATTACACTTCTGCTGTTTAACCTTTGTGGTCATTGTGAACCTTCCGGACTTCTCCAATGTCTGGATCCGCTTCATCAGATCGGTGCAGAGCATTGCGGATTCCTTCTACGGCTGGATCTGCTTCGCCAGATCGGTGCAGAACATTCCAGATCCCTTCTACGGGTGGATCCGCTTCACTATGATGGTGCAGAGCATTCCGGATCCCCTCCTAATTGAGCCGGCTTTCCATAGTCATGTTTGAACTGCTACGGACTGTTTAAGTCATCCCTTTGGCAAGCAGCTGCCTGACCTTCCTAGGCTTTGCCGGTATAATCTCTGTTCCCTCGCCGGTTGCTCCTCCGGCAGTGTTCAGCTTCGTGACCCATAGGACCCTCTCTCCCTCAGCTTCTGTTCACCATCCCTTTAAATAAAAACCTTCTGTTTTCTTCAAGTCTTCACCAGTCTTTTGCTGTATCAGGAATCTGTTGCCACTGCCCACCCGGTGGTCCAGTAAGTCCACAGAAACATCCCCACGCCTCAGTAAACTTTGTATATTAATTCCTTTCCAATCTTAGAGTCTCTGTGGACAACTTTTTATTCAATGGGTCCATAGTGGTTTTAAAATTAAAAATAAAACAAAAACTTACATTAGAGAGAGATCAGACACGGTTTCTTCCAAGTCAGATGAGACATGAGCGCTCTTGACCAGTGTTTACCCGCAGACGTTTGTGACATCCTCAGAGGGACCAGTAGGGGAGTATATATGTATTTTTAATGTTAAGACACGCCAAGGGCCCATCTTTAAAATAATAAAAAGTACAAGTTTTTAAGATCTGTTTGTTGCCAGTGAATAGGGACATCTCAAATCAGACGATAAAACTCCCATTATTATTTATGCTCCCCATAAAACATGTATGGTGGAAGAAACCGTAAGTCATTATTCAGATGTTTTATTTAATGGGATTCTCGGACAACATGTATGGATGTAATTAATCAGCGGGACGAATGGCTATGGGACCTTTCTTTATTTCATGTGTTTTTTCATTGTGGGGTTCATGACTGCACATCCAAACATACGGAGCATGTGTTAACAAGTGCCAGCATTAGTGGAGATATCAGTGGCGTGTCAGCTTGTATTGTGGCATGTAAACATATGCTGCAAGCGGTAAAAGTAATAAAAATGAAGGGAAGGTTGCTCTTTAGAGAATTTATAAAAAAGCAAAAGATGACTACAGTTCACGCACTTGTACTATTTATATAGTATATATTAGGGGCACTTCACCGCTGTCACTAATAAAGTATTAAGAATCCAATAGAATATGTGAAGGACCATCTTCACGTAGCTTTAATGTATACATTATATGTGTGTTTGTGTATTTAGATTGTAAGTTTTGGTAAGTTTGTAGTGATTATTTCGTTATATTTGTGCATCAATATTATTTCCACAGTCTCTAACGATATTTCACTATTTATCTGCAGAAAACTCCTATACCATTAATGTGCATTTGCACATTACATGTACACTGAGGGCACTATACAGACTATAATATATATATATATATATATATATATATATATACAGTTAGGTCCAGAAATATTTGGACAGTGACACAATTTTGGCGAGTTGGGCTCTGCATGCCACCACATTGGATTTGAAATGAAACCTCTACAACAGAATTCAAGTGCAGATTGTAACGTTTAATTTGAAGGTTTGAACAAAAATATCTGATAGAAATTGTAGGAATTGTCACATTTCTTTACAAACACTCCACATTTTAGGAGGTCAAAAGTAATTGGACAAATAAACCAAACCCAAACAAAATATTTTTATTTTCAATATTTTGTTGCGAATCCTTTGGAGGCAATCACTGCCTTAAGTCTGGAACCCATGAACATCACCAAACGCTGGGTTTCCTCCTTCTAATGATTTGCCAGGCCTTTACAGCCGCAGCCTTCAGGTCTTGCTTGTTTGTGGGTCTTTCCATCTTAAGTCTGGATTTGAGCAAGTGAAATGCATGCTCAATTGGGTTAAGATCTGGTGATTGACTTGGCCATTGCAGAATGTTCCACTTTTTTGCACTCATGAACTCCTGGGTAGCTTTGGCTGTATGCTTGGGGTCATTGTCCATCTGTACTATGAAGCGCCGTCCGATCAACTTTGCGTCATTTGGCTGAATCTGGGCTGAAAGTATATCCCGGTACACTTCAGAATTCATCCGGCTACTCTTGTCTGCTGTTATGTCATCAGTAAACACAAGTGACCCAGTGCCATTGAAAGCCATGCATGCCCATGCCATCACGTTGCCTCCACCATGTTTTACAGAGGATGTGGTGTGCCTTGGATCATGTGCCGTTCCCTTTCTTCTCCAAACTTTTTTCTTCCCATCATTCTGGTACAGGTTGATCTTTGTCTCATCTGTCCATAGAATACTTTTCCAGAACTGAGCTGGCTTCATGAGGTGTTTTTCAGCAAATGTAACTCTGGCCTGTCTATTTTTGGAATTGATGAATGGTTTGCATCTAGATGTGAACCCTTTGTATTTACTTTCATGGAGTCTTCTCTTTACTGTTAACTTAGAGACAGATACACCTACTTCACTGAGAGTGTTCTGGACTTCAGTTGATGTTGTGAACGGGTTCTTCTTCACCAAAGAAAGTATGCGGCGATCATCCACCACTGTTGTCATCCGTGGACGCCCAGGCCTTTTTGAGTTCCCAAGCTCACCAGTCAATTCCTTTTTTCTCAGAATGTACCCGACTGTTGGTTTTGCTACTCCAAGCATGTCTGCTATCTCTCTGATGGATTTTTTCTTTTTTTTCAGCCTCAGGATGTTCTGCTTCACCTCAATTGAGAGTTCCTTAGACCGCATGTTGTCTGGTCACAGCAACAGCTTCCAAATGCAAAACCACACACCTGTAGTAAACCCCAGACCTTTTAACTACTTCATTGATTACAGGTTAACGAGGGAGACGCCTTCAGAGTTAATTGCAGCCCTTAGAGTCCCTTGTCCAATTACTTTTGGTCCCTTTAAAAAGAGGAGGCTATGCATTACAGAGCTATGATTCCTAAACCCTTTCTCCGATTTGGATGTGAAAACTCTCATATTGCAGCTGGGAGTGTGCACTTTCAGCCCATATTATATATATAATTGTATTTCTGAACATGTTTTTGTAAACAGCTAAAATAACAAAACTTGTGTCACTGTCCAAATATTTCTGGACCTAACTGTATATATATATATATATATATTTGAATATTTGGGATAAAATAAAAATTTCCATGTGCCTATGTGTATTCACCCCTTATACTATGAAGCCCCAAACATTTCTGGTGCAAGCAATTCCCTTCATAAGTCACATGCTTAGTGAAATGGTCTCTTCAGGGAGGAAGGAGACGAACTTTAGTGCCACCTACTGGAAGTAGCAATCCTAAACATCAAGAGTGACCCTTTAACAAGCCTTTTCATATGACCTAGGATTTATGCCAGATCAGAACCTCAATTTGCAGCCACGGTGTTTCGGGATGATTGTCCCTTGTCAGTTCAAAGTATGAGATATGATCTGGCTGAATGAGAAGCTCTACTGGGGTCTAATGGGAAAACTTTTCTCTTTGCACAGACTAACAAACCAACCTGTCAGTGGTGAGGAGTCTTATAGCTGCAATGCTCCTCTGGGAAAGATTCAAAATTGTCTCTTCAGGGAGGAAGGAGACGAACTCTAGTGCCACCTATTTGAAGTAGTAATTCTAAAAGTCAAAAGTGCCCCTTTAACGAGCCTTTTCATATGACCTAGAATTTACGTCATATCAGAACCTCAATTTGCAGACACAATGTTTCGGGATGATTGTCCCTCGTCAGGCAAAGTATGAGATCTGATCTGGTTGTATGAGAAGCTATAGTGGGGTCTAAGGGGAAAACTTTTCTCCTTGCAGAGACTGACAAACCAATCTGGCTGTCAGTGGTGAGGAGTCTTATAGCTGCAATGCTTCTCTGGGTAATATTGAAATTGTCTCTTCAGGGCTTAGTGAAAGGAAGGCCACCTGTTTGCAAACTAAGTGTCCCGGTGTCTGTCAGTATAGTCACACCTTTTCTGAAAGACCACAGAGGCTGCAACACCATTAAGCAAGAGGCACCGCTAAGCAAACAACACCATGAAAATCAAGCAGATCTCCAAACAACACCATGAAGACCAAGGCTTGGGTTGGGTTTTAAAAAAAAAAATATCTTGATCTCTGATGATCCCCAGAGCACCATGAAGTCCATTATCATCAAATGGAAAGAACATGGTACCACAACAGAATAGCCAAGAAAGAGCCGACCACCAAAACGGTCAGCCCGGGCAAGGAGGGCATTAATCAGATAGGCATCACAAAGACCAAAAGGTAAGGGATATGCAGAGTTCCCAAGCAAAGACTGGAGGATCTGTCCATACGACCACCATAAGCCGTACACTGCATAGAGCTGGCCTATATGGAAGAGTGGCCAGAAAAGAAGCCTTTACTTACTGCCAAAAATTGTAAAGCTCATTTTTGAGTTTGCCAAAGACATATGGGCGATTCCCCAAATGTATAGAGGAAGGTGCTGTGGTCAGATGAGATCAAAATTTATATTTTTGGCTACCTATGTCTGGTGCCAAACCAACACAGCTCATCACACCAAGAACACCACCCCCACAGTGAACCATGATGGCAGCTGTGGTAATGTTTTTTGGCATTGATTTGAGACTGGGACAGAGGTTCACCTTCCTACAAGGCAATGATCCAACGCAAACTGCTAAAGCAAAACACTCAGGTGGTTTAATGAGAAAAGTGCAAATGTATTGGAGCGGCTGAGTCACAGCCCAGACATTACTCCAATTTAGAATCCGTGGTCAGACCTGAAGATCGCCAGAGGAAACCATCCAAGTTGAAAGAGCTGGAGCAGTTTTGCCTTCATGAATGAGCAAAAATCCCAGTGGCAAGATGTGGAACGCTCAGACTTCTCCAAAGCAATTTACAGCTGTAATTGCCGAAAAAGATGACTCTTACTATTTGTTGTTTGCTTCACATTAAAGAGAAAACCAAATGATCACCATTGTAGGCATGGCGCCGGATGGTGCTGGATTGCCTCGCGTTGCATGCGGCGTCCGCCGGATGCAGTGAAATTTTTGCGTCCGGCTGCTGGAAAGGACGCAGCATGCAGCATTTTTTGTCTCTGGCAAAAAACCGGACCATACTGGATCCGGCGCCGTCCGGCATGTTGTATAATGGAAGCCTATGGGCGCCGGATCCGTCGTCATCCAGCATATGATGGAATCCAAAGTTGGATCTGGTTTTTTGAACTGCGCATGCTCAGTATCACAACGGATCTGTCAAAAAATGGAATGACCACATGGAAAAAACTGATGCAACAGATTCGTTTTTTCGCCGGATCCGTCGCATCAGTTTTTTGCCGGATTGTGCCTGACGGCAAAAACCGGATGTGTGAAACCAGCCTTCACCTGGATTCTGTACAAAGATTTAAAGGGGATGTCCACTGCTGAACATCTGCTTCTTAAATCGCAACATGGCCCATCATTAAATAAAAAAAAAGCTAAATACCCACTTGCTCGAGTGGAGCCGTTGTAGCGATGTTGGGGCGCCACGTTACATTGTCAAGTCATATCACCGCTGCAGCTGATCATTGGCTGATTATCATGTCATGCAACCTCTGCAGCCAAAGGCAAGTGACTACTACGAATGGCAACGACGTCAACGCTAGAACGGCACCGCACAAGGAGGCAAGTATGAAGCGATTTTATTTTACAATGCGGACTGGAGTGGCTTATTATAAATTGGTGACCAATGGGTGAAAATAAATTTGAATACAGCTGTAATGCCCATGCCAGCGTCCTCGCACTCTTCTGCTCCCCTCTCCCAGCGAGGTTGCCGATTCCCGCAACTGTCCAGGCGTCCTGCAGCAGTGGTCTTGTCCCCGTCCCATGCCGCAGCCTCATGGAGCGTCTGTACTCCTAACAGGCTCCAGGCCTCTGCCCATAGGGCACACCTGCAGCCACACCCTCTTTGTTAAAGGGCCAGCGTTCTCCTAACCCGGAAGTGCCTCTCAGGTCATCTGGGAGGTTGCAGGTATTTAAGGCAACTCTACCCTTTTGAGAGTTTCCTGGGCAATAAGTTAAAGTTAGACTCATTGCTGTAGTCAGGTTCCCTAGCACTGTGCGGCTGCCGCTGTCTCATTGTGCTAGTCCTGTTGCTTACACATGTTTGCATTACAGAATGCTGCAGCTGTTACCTCTACTTGTCACTGCTGTTGTGAGCCACACCAGCCTCGAAGTATCCTCACCAGTTTCTGCCGTCCATCCATCCATCCATCCTTCCTCCATCCATCCATCCCGGACGGATTCTCTACACCTGCTGCAACCAAATACCAGAGACTGTCGCTCCCGTACCCATGGGGGGAGCTGACACAACACCAGTCTTCCTGAGTGGCACCCGGACCAATACCTGCAGCGTAACACCTCCACAATTAGGGGCTCTGGAGAAGACCAGGCGCAGGCCCGTAGTCAAGGTTTTGTGTGTGTTACAGCCCGGTGAGTTGACTTAAGGGGGCTTTACATGCTACGACATCGCTAATGCGAACTCGTTGGGGTCACGGAATTGGTGACGCACATCCGGCCGCATTAGCGATGCCGTTGCGTGTGACACCAATGAGCGATTTTGCATCGTTGCAAAATGTGCAAAATCGCTCATCGGTGACATGGGGGTCCATTCTCAAAAATCGTTACTGCTGCAGTAACGAGGTTGTTCCTCGTTCCTGCGGCAGCACACATCGCTCCGTGTGACACCGCAGGAATGAGGAAGCTCTCCTTACCTGCCTCCCGGCCACAATGCGGAAGAAAGGAGGTGGGCGGGATGTTACGTCCCGCTCAGCTCCGCCCCTCCGCTGCTATTGGGCGGCCGCTCAGTGACGTCGCTGTGATGCCGCACGGACCGCCCCCATAGAAAGGGGGCGGTTCGCCGGTCACAGCGACGTCGCCGGGCAGGTAAGTATGTGTGACGGGTCTGGGCGATGTTGTGCGGCATGGGCAGCGATTTGCCTGTGTCGCGCAACAGATGGGGGTGGGTACCCACACTAGCGATATTGGGACCGATATCGCAGTGTGTAAAGCCCGCTTAACATCATTGCCCACCCGGCGAGCATAACAGCCCTGAACCAGACCATATATTGGTTTTGCCATTAATAAAAAAAATACATTTATATATTTTTTTTCCAAAATGGCCTCCATTAATGACGGTCAATCATTAAAAACAGAGGTAACGTTAATAAACCCGCTATCTTGTACAATGTAATTCCTGGCAGACTGACTCCTGTATTTCTTATCTCATTTCATAATAAATGTAAGGGGAAAGCATCGCTGCAGATTATAGGCATACGAGCGAGCTGCAGTGCACTAATTAAGGGACAAGAAGCTAATAATCACTTTCCTTCAGCGAGAAGTCGCAGGAAGGTAAATGTATTGATCACATACCGCAAGCAGTTCGGAGCACACATTTAACCCCTTCCTTCCTGACAGAGACCGCAGATACATCCACCGACAGCAATGACTGCTGTCGAATTAACATGTGGTTCATTTTAATCAGTAGGTCAGGCGCATTTTAATTACCCAAGTAATTTTGATAATAGTATTGAATTAAAAATGGAGCAAAATTCCCATAATCTGGCATCAATACAAATTAATGGATACTAGTTTATCAAATATTTCAGATTACTGGATAGATTGACAGATTGACGAGCACTGTTGTTCTATTTGATTAAAGGGATGGTCTGATATGATAAGGTCCGATGGACGTCGCTGCGTTCCGGTCTGGTGACTCCTCTATACTTGCAATCGCCGTCTTCCTTGCTTTGCACCCTACGTCTGTAACAGCGTGTCCCTCCCCCGCCTGTGCTCATGGTGTAATAGTCTGTCTCTCCTTGACTGTCCTGTATGTACTACTGGTGGGGGATTGTTTGTTCTTCTCAGCATGGGACTTCTCCAGTCAGCAACTTGGTAAACAAGACAGAGCCAGGAGTCTAAAGTCCATTCATGTATCAAATGCCATCAAATGTCCGGGCGGAGTTGGGCCTACCTTAAGGTCCAGTCACACTAAGCAACTTACCAGCGATCCCAACAACGATAGGGATCGCTGGTAAGTTGCTAGGAGGTTGCTGGTGAGATGTCACACTGCAACGCTCCAGCGATCCCACCAGCAACCTGACCTGGCAGGGATCGCTGGAGCGTGGCTACACAAGTTGCTGGTGAGCTCACCAGCAACCAGTGACAAGCCCCCAGCGCAGCGTGGAAGATGCTGCGCTTGGTAACTAAGGTAAATATCGGGTAACCAACCCGATATTTACCTTGGTTACCACTGCACGGAGCTACACGTGCAGAGAGCAGGGAGCAGCGAACACTGAGCGCTGGCTCCCTGCTCTCCTAGTTACAGCACACATCAGGTTAATTACAGGATGTGTGCTGCAGCTACATGTGCACAGAGCAGGGAGCAGCGCACACTGCTTAGCGCTGGCTCCCTGCTCTCCTAGTTACAGCACACACGGGGTTAATTAACCCGATGTGTGCTGCAGCTAAATGTGCACAGAGCAGGGAGCAGCGCACACTGAGCGCTGGCTCCTTGCTCTCCTAGTTACAGCACACATCGGGTTAATTTCCCGATGTGTGCTGTAGCTACATGTGCACAGAGCAGGAGCCGGCGCTGACAGTGAGAGCAGCTGAGGCTGGTATCAAAGGTAAATATCGGGTAACCAAGGACAGGGCTTCTTGGTTACCCGATGTTTACATTGGTTACCAGCCTCTGCAGAAGCCGGCTCCTGCTGCCTGCACATTTAGTTGTTGCTGTCTCGCTGTCACACACAGCGATCTGTGCTTCACAGCAGGACAGCAACAACTAAAAAATGACCCAGGACATTCAGCAACAACCAACGACCTCACAGCAGGGGCCAGGTTGTTGCTGGATGTCACACACAGCAACATCGCTAGCAACATCACAAAAGTTGTTCGTTACCAGCGATGTTGCTAGCGATGTTGCTTAGTGTGACGGGGCCTTTAGGGGCTGATCCCAGGAGAGAACAATGGGACCCATGTTAGGTTAGTTGGATCTCGGCTGAAGAAAGACGAGGATCTGTGCTGAGGGCAGGTCCTTGTGCCTGTGTATGGACTATGGGACATTGAAGATCAGCTGCTATGTGGGATTGTGTTGTCTCTGCCACGCTATCGGATTTAAGGAACACATCTAAGGTCTGTTGTTGCATTTTCCTTGGCATTGGATTGCTGTGTGGCGCCCCGGATCGGTTTTCCTTGTGTGGACTCATTGTGGACTCTAAAGAACCATTTCGATATTGGATGTTTTATGCTCCCTGCCTCATTAAATCTTCTTGGATTGTTCATCGGTCTGGTGTCCCTTACTGCTCTGTCACATACCCCGTCACAACGTCATCCACACAGTGCCCTCCATTGTTCACTTTGCCTTGCCCTGCTGAGGGTAGAGCAAAGTACTGTAATGCGCAGGTGCGGGGAATTTATGTAATTTATGTTGCATTGTTAATGGTAATTTAATGTAAGTCCTGTGCAGCTTGAGTCTTGTAGGCGATGGGTCTACGATTTGCCATTTTTTTTTTCGAAAGCCTAATTGCAACTTTGAAACGGTCATGCAACAGCAAGTTTGGGATAAATATTTTTGGTCCTGATAGCCCCAGCCTAAAGGTTAATTTGCGCTTAATATGCCAGTCTAAACAGGCTGCCAATCACTAGAAAATTTTTTTTTTACAATTGCTCAAAAATCAAGGTTTTTGGCAGTGCATTATCCTGTGTAGACAGGACATGCTCTGCTGTGAAGGCTAGCCTCACACAACTGTACTTTCTCCATCCGAGAAAAACGGTCTGACTGTGCTAATCAGACTCAGATCAGAGCGTGCCAAAAGTTCTCAGATGTGTAGAAGAATTTTTTGGAAAATGCTTCTTCATTCTGCCAGTTACTGAAAATCGGACCGCACTCAGATGTCATCTGAGTGCAAACCAATTTTTGTCATGGACCCATAGACTTGTCTCGCTGAGTGCCATCCAGTTCTCGGAGGCAAGTCTGTGCATAGAGTATCATTGTGTGAAGCCTGAACACTATGAACACAGTCCAATCGCATTAACTATCGTTCTGTGTGCATGGATGTGCGGTCGACTGCTCTAAACAGACTATGAAATGACCACCGATAAGCTATGTAGTCTTTTTGCTATATTTTAATATTTTGACTAATTGTAATAAAAAAAAATCGTCATTTGTTCATAAACTTTTATACTTCTGTTTTTTTTTGGGGGGGGGGGGTTTCTATTACATTTTGGAAGTATTATGTTTATATAGTGGCCTATCAGTATTTTATGTAGCTGATCACTGGTTGTATAACATCCGCGTGTCATCTGGTCTAAATGCACCCTGAAGGTGCTTTTAGGGTGGGTGAACGCGATCTCAACATGCAGGGCCACGGGTGTTCTCCGCAGGAGACCGCAGCTGCCTGTGCCAACGATCAGGGTTCGGGGAGCTGCTGACTTTATCTCTATTCTCCCTGCAGAGAAAACTCGGGTCTCCGCAACATAAATTGACATACTGTGGCTCATAAAGCCATGCCGCATGTCACTTTATGCTGCGGAGAAAAGAAGCACAGTGTGCATGGGATTTCTTTAAATCCCATCCACTGTGCTTCTACTGTACAACACAGCATTTGAGACGCAGCAAAAACATGCAACATCCAAGACGCTATTATTGATTGTGGGCACAAACTCTTAAGGGTACATGTGGCGCCCTGGACTAGCCAGGTCGTCACAGGTACTGCAACAACACACCCCACACCCCGAGATAGGCACACCAGTCACACACAAATCCTTGTTGCCTCCCTCCAGGGGCTGATGTCCACACCAGGTGGGGTGGAGCCAGGCGGTTGGCCCCACCCACTGAGGAGTTCACAGTCCTGGAGGCGAGAAAGGAAGACAGTTCAGTTAGGGAGAGTGAAAGAGAAGGAGTGGAGTAGTAGTAGAGGAGCAAACTGACAGTGTCCAGGTATGTGGCCCGGGCACCGAGAGCAAGGTTGGCGGACGGTGGTGGCCGTCTGCAGGAGAGGCTGATTGACGCGGAACCGTAGGACCGGGGACGGGCGGTGGCCCGCCGGTACCGAACCGGGGAGCGAAGAGAAGCCAGCACCAACCGGCAGGGCCTGCGGACCCCGACCAGGCTTGGAGTCGCCGTTAAAATGGTCAAATCCATTAGCGACCGGAACCTCCGGGGTTTCCTAGCAGCAAAGACCCGACTGAAGGCAACCGTCCAAACTGAGAAAGGGAAATACAACTACCGCCAGAGTTAGAATTCCCAGGGCCAGAGCCTGCGGGCAAAAGGGGCTCCTCCAGCCCATATCCAAGCTGGGGAGCGGGTTACCGGTGGGAAGCCATCGGGACCGAAGATACACAACAGGTGCAGGGAAAGGCAGCCACCACCAACCTACCGGGAGTAACTACTGCAGCCGGCTGCGGGACCCGTCCATCCAGCCGTTTGTTTTACCGGAGACTCTGTGTCCATCATTGGCTGAGTGAGTACCACCGTGCCGTCTGGCACCACGCTACCCCCGCGACCCTGCACCTCACCAACCCTGCCTCCCCGTCCCACCTCACCGGGCCCCGGGACCACCAACCCCCCTACCCACGGAGGGGAGAGAAACATCTCGGCTGCTCCCTGTCATCGCTCCCGGGATCCCCGTCCACAGCAGCGGTGGTGTCCCAACCTCACCACAAGCCGTGGGTGGTGTCACGGACCAACTCCCCAAACCCCGACATCACCCCTTTCACTGCACGGGCGAGGAGCGCCACTCGAGGCCCCGGTTCTGGCCCACCGCTCGAGCCACCAAGCAGTAGCAGTGCTGGACCCGAGCGCCAGCGAGGGCGCAGCGGCGGCGGCATCCTCCCCGCCCGCGACATATATGCGCATGATCAGGACTCACTGCGTCCTGGACACGGCAGGTCCTGACCTGCTGGTCCGCGAGTCTCCTCCACGGGAGAATGCAGAAGACTGCAGCTGCTCATACCCACAATCAGGGTTCAATGCATTGCGGTCTCTCGCTTGTGTTGTCCCTACGGAGAACGCATGCGAATCTGCAGCAAACAACTGACATGCTGCAGCTTGGAAAGCCGCACCGTTGGTCAGTGTTTGCTGCGGATAATAAAGCACAATGGGCACGGGATTTCTAGAGATGCCGTCCACTATGCTTGTACTATACAACACAGCATTTTAGACGCAATGAAAATACGTTACATCCAAAACGCTGGAAATACTGATCGTGGGCACGTAACCCTTAGGGGTACTTTGCACGTTGCGACATCGCTACTGCGATATCGTCGGGGTCAAATCGAAAGTGACGCACATCCAGCGCCGGTAACGACGTTGCAACGTGTAAAGCCTAGGAGAGAAGATGAACGTGCGTGAAACAGTCAAAAAATGGTGATCTGTGTCACGTCGTTCATTTTCATAATGTCGGTGCATCTACAGGTACGATGTTGTTTGTCGTTCCTGCAGCTCCGCACATCGCTGTGTGTGAAGCCGCAGGAGCGACAAAGATCTCCTTACCTGCGCCCGCCGTCCACCGGCAATGCGGAAGGGAGAAGGTGGGCGGTATGTTTACATCCCGCTCATCTCCGCCCCTCTGCTTCTATTGGCCCACCGATTAGTGACGTCGCTGTGACGCCGAACGCACCTCCCCCTTGAAGGAGGGATTCTTCGGCAGTCACAGCGACGTCGCTGAGCAGGTAAGTGCGTGTGAAGCTGCCGTAGCGATAATGTTCGGTACGGCAGCTATCACAAGATATCGCATGTGCGACGGGGGCGGGTACTATCGCGCTCGGCATCGCTATCATTGACTAGCGATGTCGCAACGTGCAAAGTACCCCTTATACTTCCATGTTACCATTCAAAAGAAACAGACTGTCTTTTTACCCAGGTATCATCCTACTTGCTTCTGGATTTTTTTTCTCACTGAAGAGACATGCTTAAGCGGGCTTTACACAGTGCGATATCGGTACCGATATCGCTAGTGTGGGTACCCGCCCCCATCTGTTGCGCGACACGGGCAAATCGCTGCCCGTGCCGCACAACATCGCCCAGACCCGTCACACATACTTACCTGCCCGGCGACGTCGCTGTGACCGGCGAACCGCCTCCTTTCTAAGGGGGCGGTCCGTGCGGCGTCACAGCGACGTCACTGAGCGGCCGCCCAATAGAAGCGGAGGGGCGGAGATGAGCGGGACGTAAAATCCCGCCCACCTCCTTCCTTCCGCATTGTGGCCGGGAGGCAGGTAAGGAGAGCTTCCTCGTTCCTGCGGTGTCACACGGAGCGATGTGTGCTGCTGCAGTAACGATATTTGAGAATGGACCCCCATGTCGCCGATGAGCGATTTTGCACGTTTTTTGCAACGATGCAAAATCGCTCATCGGTGTCACACGCAACAGCATCGCTAATGCAGCCGGATGTGCGTCACAAATTCTGTGACCCCAACGAGTTCGCATTAGCGATGTCGTAGCGTGTAAAGCCCCCTTTACTTCTAAACCAATATCAAGACCCCTGTAAGGTCCCGTTTTTATTCATATTGATCACTAAGCAGCAGATCCATGAGATACAGACGTAAAACGGAAGCAAATCAAAGGCTTCCAATTTACATCTATGGAGCTTATCTTTTGGTTTATACTCAAGAATTCCCGGATATAAGCCAATAATGTAGATAAACAGGGTCAGGATGTACTACTGCAGCTTCTGAGGCCTATATCCAACAGAATCAGTGTTAAATATCAGATTATATGAATCGTACACTGCAGGTAGGTGTATAAAATTATATTCAGCTTCACAACTATTCTGTATACAGTTAAAAAGAAATCACACTATTGGCTTTTATAGTTTTACAGATTGATAATTTTCCATATAATTCCACAACACAATCTAGGATTCTTTTGTTGTTCTTTGTGTGAAAAATGGGTTGGGAGGAACGATCATATTCCCATACCGGGAAGAAACAAAAGTGTATGCAAAAAAAAATGATAAGCAATGTCATGTCTCACAGCAAATGTCCTCGGAGCTGCTGAGACCTGGAATTGTCGAGCTCCCCAGCAGATCAGCAACACGGAGAGACAATGAGTGTAATCATGCTCCTCAGTGCAATGAAAACGCTTTGGAGAGAAAGCTGAGGAGTACCCATCACGTTGGCAGATAAATCCTACCCACAATTATTCATTCCTAGCCTCTTGACATGTAGATTAATGAGTTTGATAACCAAGGCTTCCAACACGTAGATTCAACCCTGTTTCACCAGCTTTCCTTGCTTTTCCCTAACTGCTTATTACACCTTGGCCATGTTTTAAAGAAAGAAAAGGAAAATGAATGAATGAGTTTGCAGTGGTCATCAACATTTTAGCAACTAAAGATCAGGATTCAAAACATTTGTGAACAGGTGCGAGGTTGGAGGGAAGCTTGTCAGGATTACTGGGAATTGTCCAGAAGAAAATGAATGTGTCGCGGGCGGAGGAGGGGACGCCTCGCTCACCCACTGCTCGGGTCCGGCTGCTGCTGCTGCTCGCTCGGTCGGTGGCTCGAGCGGTGGGCCGGATCCCGGGGACTCGAGCAGCGCTCCTCGCCCGTGAGTGAAAGGGGGGCGGTTTGGTTTAGGGATATTGTCCGTGACGCCACCCACGGTTGTGGTGATAATGGTGACACCACCGCTGCTTTGGACGGGGATCCCGGGAGCGATGACAGGGAGCATTTTGGATGTTGTTTCTCCCCTCCGTGGGTAGGGGGGTTGGTTGTCCCGGGGCCCGGTGAGGGGTAGGGATGGCAGGCGGGTTACGGGGCCTGGTGAGGTGCAGGGTCGCAGGGGCAGCGCGGTGCCGCACGGCACAGTGGTACTCACTCAGCCAGTAATTTACACGGAGTCTCTGGTCAAACAAAAGGCTGGATGGACGGGTGCCACAGACGGCTGCGGTAGTTCTCCCGGTAGGTTGATGGTGACTGCCTTTCCCTGCACCTATGTTGTGTTTACGGTTCCAATGGCTTCCCATCGGTAACCCGCTCCCCAGCTTGGATGGATGCTGAAGGAGCCCCTTTTACCCGCAGGCTCTGGCCCTGGGAACTGTAGCCTTGGCGGTGACTGTGTTTCCCTTTACGGTTTGAGCTGTTGCCTTCAATCGGGTCTTGACTGCTGGGAAACCCCGGAGGTTCCCTTCGTTAACGGATTGGACCAGTTTTACGGCGACTCCTAGCCTGGTCGGGGTCCGTAAGCCCTGCCGAATGGTGCTGGCCTCTCTTTGCTCCCCGATCCGGTACCGTCGGGCCACCGCCGGTCCCCGGAACTTACGGCTCGCTCCAATCAGCCTCTCCTGCAGACGGTCACCACCGTCTGCCAACCTTGCTGTTCCATCCGTGCCACACACCCGGACGCCTTCAGTCACCTCTACTGCCACTTCACCTCTCTCCTCAACTCCTCTCAACACTCAACTCCACTACTCACTGACTCCTTTTCCCGCCTCCAGGACTGTGTACTCCTTGGTGGGTGGGGCCAACCACCTGGCCCACCCCCTGGTGTGGACATCAGCCCCTGGAGGGAGGCAACAAGGATTTTTGTTTGACTTCGGTGTGCCTAGCCGGGGTGTGGGGTGTGTTGTTGTAGTACCTGTGATGTCCTGGCTTGTCCAGGGCGCCACAAATGCATAGAGGAGAGGCCGTACAATGTAAAGGAAGTCCCCAGTCGCTGAGATTTACAGAACTGTAAAATACAAAAAGTTATTGTCAAACCATTTTACATAATGTATCATGTACCCGTCCTATTAATTCAGGCAAGTATACTCGCAGATTAGCGCCTCCCTATACAGAGACGAGGTGGTGCGAGAGGGGAGGCATGTATCACTGAGATTGTTAGCCTCAGTTATGTGAACCCAGATGTATGCTCCAGTGTATTAGGTACTGAGAGAGTTAAGGTATGTGCGCACGTTGCGTTCTGGCGTGACAAATAAAACACAGCATTTTGTCACTGCATGTGTGTTTCAAAACACGGCCAACACGTTGCGTTTTGGATGCATTTTGGATGCATTTTGAATGCAGAATTGATGCGTTCTGGATGCTTGCTCTCCCATACACAGAGAGGGAAAAGCATCCAAAACACACAAAAGAAGTGACATGTTGCTTTTTAGAACGCATCGATTTTGTCAAAAATTTGGCATCCAAAACGCTGCATTTCAAAATGCAACGTGCACATGGAATTTGCTTAATTCTCATAGACTTTGCTGGGGACGCAGGACGCATGCGTTTACGCTGCAGTTCAAAACGCTGCGTAAACGCATGTAAATGCACAACATGCGCACAGACGCTTAAATGGCTTTTACACAGCTGGGTTCTTGTAAACAGCTAAAGAGATAGGTGGGACGGGTGTTCAAAATATCTCTACCTTAGGCCTCTTTCACACGTCCGTGTCTCCGGTACGTGTATGGTCAGTTTTCTCACGTACCGGAGACACGGCCACACGTAGACCCTTTAACGTTCACGTGCGTATTCTGCCATGGACCGTGTGTACGTGTGGAGCATATGTGTGCCCGTGTGCTCCACACGTAGACATATCCCCGTTTTCTCCGGCATCACGAGTGTCACACGGAACGCAAACGGGTCAAACGGAATGCAAACTGACCACACAGATGTGTTCCGTGTGACACACATCGAAGAAAACACATGTATCTGCGAGAAAAAAAAAAAACTTTACTCACCTTCTCCAGCCCTCCAGTCTCTGCCGCTGCTGTCACTTGCTTCCGACCCCCGCTCATTATGCTCACTGCATATTCACTTCACTGCGGGCGGAAGCAGCAGCAGTGGGGAGTCGGCAGGATCGGAGACCGAAGATCAGCACCACGGACAGCAGCGCCAGGGACAGGTGAGCAGAAAGTTCCCGTTCTCCGTGTGTTATCACGGATAATACACTGAGAACACACGTGTGCCATAAACACGGCTCACAGAGGGTAAAACGCACCTTTTACACATCCGTGAAAAACGTGCGTGGTTTTTCACGGATGTGTGAAAGAGGCCTTAGGGGGTGTGGTCCTGGAGGTAAAAGTAAGGCCTCTGAAATGACTTAAAAAGTTCTGTATATGGAGGTAGCAGACCTCCAGGGCTGTGTGATTATTGTGAAGAGTGGAACCCTGAAACTTATCGGGTGGAATCTGTAGTTATATGGACAGTGTTTATCTTTTAGTTTCTTTGTGCCAGAAAGGCTGTTTTTGTTTTGTTTTATTTTGGTAGACTCATTTATGAAATTCAATAAACTAGTTGAAAATTTCAACAAGAAGCGTTCCTGTGACTAACTCGAACGACCGCTGAGTGAGTTGATCTACTACATCATCAAGACGTAACCATCAAGCTTGCTGCTTCCTAGGAGACTGTAACCATCAAGCATGTTGCCTATTGAGGAGCAAAGTACTGCATTCTTCCACCATCCCTGAGAGGAAAAAGACACGCCCCTGCCCTAATCATATTTAAGCGGGGCACATCATCCTCTACCCACAACCACCCATTTATCAGGGAAAAATTTGGTCACTGTACAGTTTCCTGGTTTATGATGAAGGCTGCAGAAGGGATGGAGGCCCGCTTTGTGCCAGACTAACCAAGAGGGCTCACTACCGTACTTTTCGTTTTGTAAGACACACTGGATTATAAGACGCACCCCAAATTTAGAGAGAAAAAAAGGGGAAAAAAATATGGAGTCCATTTTATAATCCAGTGGTGTCTTACCAGAGGGAACGGCAGCAGTGGTGGAGCAGGGTCACAGGAGGCAGGGGCGGTGCTGGAGTAGGGCAATGCTGCGGGCGGTGCAGCGGGTGTCCCAGATGCTCGCTGTGGGCATTGTGAGGTATGAGGAGCATCCAAAAACTGTCGGCGGTGCGGGTTTCAAAGAAGTGATGCCCGGAGTCGGTACGTGCGCAGATGGAGCTCTAAGCTCAATGACAAGCTGAGATGTCATCTGCGCACACGCAACCTCCGGGCGCCATTTTCCTTAAGTCAGCTGCAGGAAGATCAATGGGCTGGAGGCGTCACGTGTGGAGATGAGATCTCGAGCCGAGAACTCCATCTGCACACGCTCTGACTCGGGGCGCCATTATTAGATGCCCGCACTGCCGACATTTTCAGAATAGTAGCAAGGGAAATACGGCACTCCTTTTTATTTATTAGGTGGTGCTCAGGTAGGGTCCCAATCATTTTAGACAGATAAAAAAAAGACCCGGCACTCAAATCATGATGCTGCGGTGAACAAATCTATTTAATGGTGGCTCAACAGATGAGTGTAAAACGTAACGTTTCGGTCCAGAGGACCTTTTACAACCATACACTTAATGCTGGAGCCCGGGAGCAAAGAGGACGGACGCTGGTGGTATGGCAATGTATTGCAGTGAGGCGGCACACTTCCTCACTGCAATACATTGCCATACCACCAGCGTCCGTCCTCTTTGCTCCCAGGCTCCAGCATTAATCGGTACTTTGCACACTGCGACATCGCTACTGCGATGTCGTCGGGGTCAAGTCGAAAGTGACGCACATCCGGCGCCAGTAACGACGTCGCAACATGTAAAGCCTAGGTGCGCCGATAAACGATCGCAAAAGCGTTGAAAATTGGTGATCTGTGTAGTGTCGGTCATTTTCATAATGTCGCACCAATAGGAGATACGATGTTGTTCCTCGTTCCTGCGGTAGCACACATCGCTGTGTGTGAAGCCGCAGGAGCGAGGAACATCTCCTTACCTGCCTCCACCGGCTTTGCGGAAGGAAGGAGGTGGGCGGGATGTTTACGTCCCACTTATCTCTGCCCCTCTGCTTCTATTGGCCGCCTGCCGTGTGACGTCGCTGTGACGCCGCACGACCCGCCCCCTTAGGAAGGATGCGGGTTGTCGGCCAGAGCGACGTCACAGGGCAGGTAAGTGCGTGTGAAGCTGCCGTAGCAATAATGTTCGCTACGGCAGCTATCACAAGATATCGCATGTGCGACGGGGGCGGGTACTATCGCGCTCGGCATCGCTAGTTGATGCTAGCGATGTTGCAGCGTGCAAAGTACCCCTAAGTGTATGGTTGAAAAAGGTCCTGTGGACCGAAAGATTGCGTTTTACACTCATCTGTTGAGCCACCATTAAATAGATTTGTTCACCGCAACATCATGATTTGAGTGTCTTTTTTTATCTTTATCGACATTTTCAGAATGGCGGACCCTGCCTCATAGCCCGCAGCACAGCGCTTCTTCCGCAGCCTGCAACATCTCCTGTGCCTCCTCGCCACTTCCACTTCCAAGCAACATTCGGATTATAAGACTCACCCCTCATTTTCCTCCCAAGATTTTGGGTGGAAAAGTGCGTCTTATATTCCGAAAAATACGATATTTACTTATGTTACAACTGCTTTTGCTAGAGACCAATATAAATTCTAAAACAGGCAGCAAAAATGGCAATTTAAAGATCCCTTTAAAAGGGATAAAATTACATTTTTAATTAACAACAGGTAAACTGTAGAGCAAAATGTCACAGCTCAGACGGTCCAAAACAAATAACTAAGAAAAATAACACAATAAGCAGATGACAAGGAAAGGCTTTACAAGTCATATGTAATACAGTTACAAAAATAATAGTTTTGAAGCAAAATAAATGAGGAAAAAGCAATAGTTTATTACTGCTCCAGCTAGCCTAGCACAGCAGAAAATGTTTGTTCTTGATTAGTAAGCAGCTTTAAGTTCTTACAGGCGGCGGGCGCTTTATTGTACACCTGGACAGGAGCCGTCCTGGGCAGCTGTTGTGATGCTCTGCTTTTTATTTCTTGTGTTGCAAAGCGATGTGTAGACTTTGGCAGATTATACATTAGAGAGATAGGATGGATCTTAAAATGAGCTCTTTACATGCAGCACTGAATGTCAGCCATTATTTTGTATTTGCTGATGACACCATATTATGAGCGAGAGCAGAATTATTGATACGATAAAAATCTCAGTTTTGACTGTTTAGCTAAGGGCGTCTAAAATAGAGGAGAGTTGTCCTGTAACCTGGCAAATGTGACCTTGAATCTGCATGGTTGAGAAGAAAGACCCTCGGAGAAACTGCCGAGAAATGTTCTAAAGCTGGATATCCGTGTATCGTGGTCTAAGTGCACGGACCGACCTCAGGTCTCCGACAGAACCAGACGGCTTCATAGACATTTCTGAGGATGTTGAGTTTGGGTCACGAGACCCATGTCCGATCGATGCACAAAGATCTGTACTTTAACCGCAAAACATGGATTTGTGAATCAACGAGGATCATAAACAGAGACATCTTGGAAAAAGGCAAATCAAATCTGTTGCTCAAAGCTAAGATACCTGAACAAAAATTAGCTTAGTTTAGCTGCAATATGTGGAGTTTGTTGTTGGAAAAAGACATCAAGCTTGGATCGGTCAGTGGCAGAAAAAAAAAAGAGGATGACCAAGACCCCTTGTATCGACATCATCAAGAACAGTGTTTCTCAACTCCAGTCCTCAAGACCCACCAACAGATCATGTTTTCAGGTTTTCCTCAATCAGGTTTTCAGGATTTCCTTAATGTTGTACAGGTTGTGGAATTATTCCCTGTCTAATATTGAGGGGAAACCTGAACACATGATCTTTTGGTGGGTCTTGAGGACTGGAGTTGAGAATCCCTGATTAAGAACAACATGGGAATGACCAAGGGCAAATTGAAAGAAGCAACGCAGGATAAAATTGCCTTGTGAGTGATGATCCATAGAATAACAGAGAGTCGTTATGGAACCGTAAAAACACATTTGCGCGAAACGGTCGTCGTCCCCCAAGAGCCAGCACTTGGCCTCGGACCCACTTTTTATGCACCTTCTTCAATAAAGTCAGAACTTTCATGCAACAGCGAGTGCCACTCTATTCATCGACTGCCTGGACTCAACCGAGAGTCGTACTCAACTGAGCAGATAAGGGATACTCCTGAACAAAATGTATTACCTTTCTAAAACATAAATGATAAGGTCTGCATTGTCGGAGGCCATCTGCTTGGACCACCACAATCGCAAGGAGACGGCTCAAAAATGCCCCAATGGTCATTGTTTATGGGGCTGCAGGAGATCTTTGAGCACAGTATTCAGCAGCACAATAGAGAATGAATAAAGCAGTGATGAGCATGCATGGATGTAGCGACCAAACTGAAGTTCCCGCACTATCCTGCTACCCTCCCCCAATGGGGACGTCAGCCTTGCTCCATTCCCGTCCCATACTGCCATCTCCCGGAGGCTGCATTCTCATGCCAGAACTTCCTGCTCTGCTTTAGGAAATTGTGTGCAGCAACACCACCACACCACTTTCTTAAAGGGCCAGCGTACCCTTTACCCGGAAATACCTCTCAGGCCAGCTGGTAGGCTGCAAGCATATAAGGTGCTTCCTCCCTCTAGGACGTGCCCGAGCAACGTGTCTAATACGTTGCTAGTTGTCAGATACCCTAGCATTGTGCTGTTGCTTCTCTTGTATTGTGCTAGTACTGCTACTGACAGTTGTCTGTATTCATGTGCTGCTGCCGTAATACCTACCGCTGCTGCTACAAGCTGCCACACCAGCCACTATACCTGCTACCAAAAAAGTATCCTCACCAGCTGCTGCATACGTCTGTCCATCAATCCATCCCAGACGGAACCTCTACACCTTCTGCCACTGTTACTTACCATCTGTGCCATTCACTCCTGTACCACTGGGGCCAGTCATAGGAGCACCAGTCTTCCTGAGTGGCACCCGGACTCACACCTGAAGCATAACACCCTCACCATCAGGGGCTCTGGAGAAGACGAGGTGTGGTTCGTAGTCAAGCCCCTCTTGGTTCTCTGTGTGCTGTGGCCCAGCACAGGTTTACAAAAATCTCTGCTCGCCCGGTGAGCATAACAGTGGTCATCACCCCATTGTGACCTGTTCTCAGGATCGGTGGAAGTTTCAGTGGTGGGATCCACATGTTAATGTTGGCAATACCCTATAAAGGGATTGTTCTATTTAGAAATAAATAGAAATTAGAAATTGGGTCTTTTGCTCAAAACTCTTTGGGTCATAGGGAAATATGAGGTCCAAGTTTTGCAATCCGTACACAGACAAAATCCTTTTCAATTCTGGACATGTGAATTTCTTGTGAGCACAAGGACTGCACAAACTATTATGTTTCTCCGGAAAAGTTATAGGAACATCTACAAACAGAATCTGATCCAAGCAACTAAAATGTGGCAGCCATCTTGAATGCGAGATTAAACAAATCCATTATGGACGATAAGAATTAAGAAGACGAAACAAAGGAAACAAAAGGATAATATATCCATAGGTGGAGATGGCCTTCAGGGAAATGTATTGAATAAATGTCTTTTAAACCGCTTGTAAATATCCTATTGCCCGACTGCCATTACGACCATGAAACGATAATGAGGCATGAAAGAAATATATTTCCATTTTCCGATGACAACATTAGTCCTTCATAAGCAAAGTGAAATATTTATTAGTCAAATGTGCTTTATCTTTGCTGGAGATAGAAAAAAAATGAACAAAAACTGTTTATAATAAAAACAGATTGAATGCAGAGGTAAAATCTGGTTGGCTGATTTTATTGCTTATTATTAAATCCTGGCAAAACAATTATTTTTTTCTTTTCATTAGGAAGACACCCAAATTAAAACTATGCCCTGGAGCCGTAATGTTTACAGTAGTGATTAAAACCGGGATACTGAGATGCATTGGAAGATTTGACATCGGTATAATCCAATTAATTCACATTGTTCAATCTTTCACTGACAAATATTTTTACAATGATATTTTCGCAACAAAGACTTGTGTGTGAGAGGTATCGGCAAAAATACATCTTAGCCGGGATGAACCCGCCACAACAGGCACCGTGCTACATTGTTTTTGAAGACATGTGATACAAACATTAAGATACGGTTAATTATAGTAATTATTGCAGGAAATATTCTTAATTGCATTACTCTGAATGAGGTGTGTGTAGTTTACATTTCATTAAAAAGCTTACCGTCTCTACCAAAGCCTGGCCTTAAAATATCTCCTTACACTAAGGCCGGCGTCACACGGTACGATCTATCGTGGGATCGCACGAGCGATCGTACCGGCCCCCGTCATTTGTGCGTCACGGGCTATTAGTTGCCCGTGGCGCACAAAGTCGTTAACCCCCCCCCCGTCACACGCACTTACCTCCCGGACAACCTCGCTGTGGGCGGCGAACATCCACTTCCTGAAGGGGGATGAACGTTCGACGTCACACAGCGGCCGCCCAATAGAAGCGGAGGGGCGGAGATGAGTGGGACGCAACATACCGCCCACCTACTTCCTTCTGCATTGCCGGCGAGACGCAGGTAAGCTGTGTTCGTCGCTCCCGGGGTGTCACACAGAGCGATGTGTGCCGCCACGGGAGCGACGAACAACCGGCGTGCAGAAGGAGGAACGAGATTATGAAAATGAACGAGCAACGATAAGGTGAGTATTTTTGCTCGTTCACAGTCGTTCGAAGGTGTCACACGGTACGACATCTCTAACGATGCCGGATGTGCGTTACGGAATCCGTGACCCCGACGACATATCGCCCGATATATCACACCGTGTGACGCCGGCATAAGCCTTCATTTAGAAACTAGATTTCCTATTAGATCCCTGAAGCATCATTTTGCTGAAAGACAGTAGTCAATGAAGGGAAATCTGGTGAAAACAGGACTTTTTTTTTGGTAATTCACAGCCCTTCAGACCAAATCATGAATGTTCTTGAGACTTGGCTAGGTACCGGTAAGCAGGGCCTAAAGGTTTGTAAACGCATGAATAGATCGAAGGTAAATTTTCAAGCACTGCTTACTTTTGGGTGTTGGCTGTTGCAATAATTTATAAGACTGGTTGGATATACTTGTGTAGTGAATATGGAGACACAAGGGTCAGTGGGTGCTCTCCACCGCAGACCTGGCTCATCCCACTAAACACTCGCACTCCTTCCCCGTGGGCAAAACACTACTCAAACAACACATGGTGAGGGAAGCACACATTGGTAAGACTTTATTGGTCACCAACAGGCAAAAACATATCAAACAATCCCAGCAAGTAAACAAGATGGTACAAGCAACAAAGTCTCACCCTACCTTTGGCCCGCCAGAGTTTACAGTCTTAATGACTTTGGGGCTTCCAAGGCCAACTATCAAAGCCAGCAGCACCCCGCTTTTGTCGGGCACCCACTGAGAGAAGATGGCAGCAAGCTTAGATAGCCGACTGAGCACTGCAAGGTATGTAGCCAGTTGAATGAATTGTTCCAACCTGGATTCTCCAAGCAAATTTGTCGGCTCAATGTTGAGCAGTGAAGCAGTTCTATGATCCTCCAGCTGGAAGCATGGATCCTAGACAAACACTGTAGCATAAAACTTGAAGCAGTTCTGTGATTATCCACCTGGACAAAAGATCCTAGGCTGAGGTTATATAGAATATTCCACTGGTGACAGAAGCAAGGCCCTTTTATGCCACTCCGTTCTCAATTAAGGGAATTGGGTCTTACAGGATTGGTTGCAGATTGGTCGCTAGTTCCATTTGACTGTATAATATTTCTCTGAATTATGTAATCAAAGGGGCTCAAGCAATACACATTTGACAAACTGCATTTAACTGACAATAGGGCTTCGATCAGTCTGACATGAGACAATGGCTAACTTCTCTTGATTTAGCAAGCAAAGGAACCAGGAGTCTGGCCTAATTAAGAACAGTTCACTCCCAGCACAAATGGCCAGACGCTGAGTCATCATAGTGAAAATTTAAGAAAATCATAAAAAGGCATTTTTAATTTTTTTTTGTGAGTCAACTCTTGCTCCATTGTGCTCATCTTCATTACTCCTCAGCTCCTACTGAAGAATAACATGGCGGCTGGTATATATTGCTGGAAAGTGGAGTTTAAAAGGCAATGTGTAGTTTTTAGCAAGCCACATTTAAATGTAACATTCTGTGCTGATTCCAATTTTCTTTTTTTACTTTAATGACCCTCAAGGCATAGCAAAGTTTTACATTTTTGTAATATACTTAAGTATTGACATATTTTGTTTCCTTCTCTCTCAAACACTATGTTGTAGTGCTGTTTTAATGCAGAGTTCATGCTCCATTAGAAGCTGTTTTTAACCACTGTCCGTCAAAGTCTTGTACACTATCCTCAGTCTGTGTATTGCATTTTTCCTGTCTCAGCTTCTGTGCTCCCCTATTCCTCTATTCAGGCAGGGGAATTCTCACATAGTATAAATATCTTTGCTAAGCAACTACTAAGAGGAGCATGAACCAAGAATTAAAACATCATGGTGTGTTTTGGAAAAAAAGGAAACAACATAAGGCTATGTGCGCACGTTGCGTACTAGCCTGCAGAAATTTCTGCAGCGATCTGAAGAGCACATGTGCGCTTTAGATCGCTGCAGAAATGTCCGTAGTGAGCGCCGATTCCATGCGCTCTGCCTGCAGCTCCTGCCATAGACAGAGCAGGAGCTGCCGGCAAAGCGCAGGAAAGAAGTGACATGTCACTTCTTTTTGCGCAGCGCTTCGGCAGTAGCCGAAGCGCTGCGCACTGAGACGCCACGTGCGCACGGCCCCTGCACAATCTCCATAGACTGTGCAGGGGACGCAGGACGCATGCAGTTACGCTGCGCTGCAAAGCGCAGCGTAACTGCATGAATTTACGCAACGTGCGCACATAGCCTAAAGGTAATGACTAATGATGAGTGAGCACTACCATGCTCAGTACTCGTAACAAGTAGTTGGATGCTCAGACGGGCTTGACTCGTGTGCTGAGAGTATAATGGACGTAAAGGGGAAACTTGAGCATTTATTAGGAAAATTTTCATGAAAAATGCTTTAGTTTCCCATTGACTTCTATTATACTTGGTACAAAAGTCAAGCCCATCTGAGCGTTCAACTGCTGTTTAGAAGTATCGAGCACCCAAGCATGGTAGTGCTCACTCTTTACTAGTTACGAGTATCGAGCTACCAAGCATGATAGTGCCCGCTCAGGTACTGAGCACCTGAGCATGGTAGTGCTCACTCTTTACTAGTTACAAGTATAGAGCTCCCACGCATGATAGTGCCTGCTCAGATACTGATCACCGTAGTGCTCGCTCATCACTAGTTACGAGTACCGAGCACCCGAGCATGGTAGTGCTCATTCATTACTAATTACAAGTACTGTGCACCCGAGCATGGTAGTGCCCGCTCATCACTAGTTACGAGTACAGAGCACCCGAGCATGGTAGTGCTCACTCATCATTAGTTACGAGTACTGAGCACCCGAGCATGGTAGTGCTCACTCATCATTAGTTACGAGTACTGAGCACCCGAGCATGGTAGTGCCCGCTCATCACTAGTTACGAGTACAGAGCACCCGAGCATGGTAGTGCTCACTCATCATTAGTTACGAGTACTGAGCACCCGAGCATGGTAGTGCTCACTCATCATTAGTTACGAGTACTGAGCACCCGAGCATGGTAGTGCCCGCTCATCACTAGTTACGAGTACAGAGCGCCCGAGCATGGTAGTGCTCACTCATCACTAGTTACCAGTACAGAGCACCTGAGAATGGTAGTGCTCGCTCATCACTAGTTACCAGTACTGAGCACCCGAGCATGGTAGTGCCCGCTCATCACTAGTTACCAGTACTGAGCACCCGAGCATGGTAGTGCCCGCTCATCACTAGTTACGAGTACAGAGCACCCGAGCATGGTAGTGCTTACTCATCACTAGTTACCAGTACTGAGCACCTGAGCATGGTAGTGCCCGCTCATAACTAGTTACCAGTACTGAGCACCCGAGCATGGTTATGCTCACTCATCACTAGTTACAAGTACAGAGCACCCGAGCATGGTAGTGCTCACTCATCACTAGTTACCAGTACTGAACACCTGAGCATGTTAGTGCTCACTCCTCACTAGTTACGAGTACCGGGCACCCGAGCATGGTAGTGCTCGCTCATTACTAGTTACGAGTACAGAGCACCCAAGCATGGTAGTGCCCGCTCATCACTAGTTACCAGTACTGAGCACCTGAGCATGGTAGTGCCCGCTCATCACTAGTTACGAGTACAGAGCACCTGAGCATGGTAGTGCTCGCTCATCACTAGTTACGAGTACCGGGCACCTGAGCATGGTAGTGCCCGCTCATCACTAGTTACAAGTACTGAGCACCCGAGCATGGTAGTGCTCGCTCATTACTAGTTACGAGTACAGAGCACCCGAGCATGGTAGTGCCTGCTCATCACTAGTTACCAGTACAGAGCACCTGAGCATGGTAGTGCCCGCTCATCACTAGTTACGAGTACAGAGCACCCAAGCATGGTAGTGCCCGCTCATCACTAGTTACCAGTACTGAGCACCTGAGCATGGTAGTGCCCGCTCATCACTAGTTACGAGTACAGAGCACCTGAGCATGGTAGTGCTCGCTCATCACTAGTTACGAGTACCGGGCACCCGAGCATGGTAGTGCCCGCTCATCACTAGTTACCAGTACTGAGCACCTGAGCATGGTAGTGCTCGCTCATTACTAGTTACGAGTACAGAGCACCCGAGCATGGTAGTGCCTGCTCATCACTAGTTATGAGTACTGAGCACTTGAGCATGGTAGTGCCCGCTCATCACTAGTTACGAGTACAGAGCACCCAAGCATGGTAGTGCCCGCTCATCACTAGTTACCAGTACTGAGCACCCGAGCATGGTAGTGCTCACTCATCACTAGTTACGAGTACTGAGCACCCGAGCATGGTAGTGCCCACTCATCACTAGTTACGAGTACAGAGCATCCGAGCATGGTAGTGCTCGCTCATCACTAGTTACGAGTACTGAACACCCGAGCATGATAGTGCCCGCTCATCACTAGTTACCAGTACTGAGCACCCGAGCATGGTAGTGCTCACTCATCACTAGTTACGAGTACAGAGCACCCGAGCATGGTAGTGCTCACTCATTACTAGTAATTATTTGCCAAAAATTCATAACGTTGCAATGCCTGGAGCACATAGGCTGGAGCAGTGGTGGAGAGGCAGGACGAGATCCTGGGAGGAACAGTACCACCTGATTTTATTATTTCTACACCAGTACTTGCCAATAGAGGGGAGAAAAGTGAAAATGGAAAACCCTTTTTAAAGGAATGGCCTAACTTTGACATTCGGTTTAAGAACAGTACTTTAAAGGGAACCTGTCACCTAGAATATGCATTCTGACCTATCAGTAGACGCATGTGTGCCCTAATTACACCTCCCTACCCATCCTTGTGTTGTAAAATTGTGTAATATGAATGTAATAAAAAACGTTTTATTACCTTCCTATTTCCTATGTAAATTAGAGAGCCGCTGGCCACACGGGCGGAGCCTTGCCCTATGGACGTCTGTATACTTTCCGTGGTATCACGCCCCTGTGGTTAATTTTTTTATATGAGGTGGCACCAAAGACAAAAAGGCATAAAGTACAACATCCGAACATTTTTATATATAAAAAAAAATGAAATGTATAATATTCATAACGAAAATAGAAAAATGTGCGTATCTGGTAGAGAAGACCTGTATTATCTCTGCTAATAAACACAGCAAAAGCGGCTTTTGTTACAGGAGAGCAATATTTTTTGATGAATAGACTAATATCTGCTGTACGTCGGGTTTGACAGCATTATATGTAAATATCCGTATAATTAATAAGGTGGTTTCTGGGAGTCTCCACACCCTCCGACGATGTTCTGGGACGCTGATTGTGTTTCTCAGACGTTTGATGAGCGAGGAAAAAAAAAAATGGAGACCTGCGTTGAGTTTGTGACCTTTCTTTCACCTTATCGAAGACGATGCATAAAGGGCTCATTTACAATACAAGACCCAGATAGCATTCACTTATCCCAAAAGCATTCTTCTACACGGGAAAAGACAAAAAAAAAAAAAGGACTTTGAAGTGCATGAAAAATTAGATATTCAACTGACCACAATCAATTCTGAAACACTGCACAAAATTAATTACAGTTTTGCATCAGAGGCAAGAATGGTGATTCCAGACAGCCAGTGTCATTTTTCTTTAGTGCTACAAAACACGAGCCGTTTAAAAGGCTCGATCCGTTCCCACCCTCGAGTCTAAGGCCTATCGCACTCTGAACTGCAAATGATTAACTCCGAATTATTCAAGAGATTACAGACATTTCAACCGGAATAAAATTTGCAGCCAGTCATGGCGACTACTGAAGGACGGATCGGGGGCTGTTTATCAAAATCTAGTCCCCGTGTAACTGACAGAGCCCAGATAAATGGCTTTGTAATCTTACTGTGCTATGAAAACCCCAGCCTGCATATTCCACTCCTCTAATTTCTATCTGTTTTTAATTGCTTGCTTTGAATTTGCATTTTTCTACAATTGACATTGAGGATTTATGGTGCTCTCATGACTTGTCCTATAGATACGGGCCCATTTGACAGAAGGCTATAGCATTTATGGGGGGTTTAGAGTGAAATGTTTGCATAGATCGGAGGAAAATGGCTGTGAAGTGATCTTTGTTGTTACTGGATGGTGCTGGCAAGATATGCACTTTCTTTTTTATTTCTTAGGCGGGCTTTGCACGTTGCGACATCGCAAGCCGATGCTGCGATGTCGCACGCGATAGTCCCCGCCCCCGTCGCAGGTACGATATCGTGTGATAGCTGGCGTAGCGAAAATTATCGCTACGCCAGCTTCACATGCACTCACCTGCCCTGCGACCGTCGCTCTGGCCGGCGACCCGCCTCCTTCCTAAGGGGGCGGGTCATGCAGCGTCATAGCGACGTCACACGGCAGGCGGCCAATAGCGGTGGAGGGGCGGAGATGAGCAGGACGTAAACATCCCGCCCACTTCCTTCCTTCCATATAGCCGCCGGCGGCAGGTAGGAGATGTTCCTCGCTCCTGCGGCTTCATACACAGCGATGTGCGCTACCGCAGGAGCGAGGAACAACATCGTACCTGTCGCTGCACCGGCATTATGGAAATGTCGGTGAATGCAACGATGACACGATAACGACGTTTTTGCACTCGTTCATCGTATCATCTAGGATTTACACACTAAAATGTCGAAAGTGATGCCGGATGTGCGTCACTTTCGATTTGACCCCATCGACATGTCGATGTCGCAACGTGCAAAGCCGCCCTTAGGCTGCTTTCACACCTCTGGTTTTAGCAGATCCAGCCAATCCGGCTCTAAAACCTATGCAATGGATGCGGCGTCAAAACCGCATCCTTTGCATACGTTTTTGACATGCGGCCCGTCCGGTTTTTGCCGTTTGCGGCACGCTACTGAGCATGCACAGTGGAAAAAGCCGCATGCGGCATCCATAGGCGTGCATTGCAAATCGCTCCGCATCGGCTGGATGCGGCGCGATGCGGCTTTTTTTTGCCGGAAAAAAAAAAAAACGTGCCAGGCAACGCTCCATCTGGCCGCCGCATCGGCTAAATCTGCTGCATGCGGCAAAAACCGGACCGAACGCAAGCCCATGCGGCACAATCCGGCACTAATGAAAGTCTATACAAACAAAACACAACCGGCGGCAAAAAAAAAAAAAACAATTGCGTTTTTTCTGCAAAGCGCCGGATTGTGCCTCACAGGAAAAACCGGATGTGTGAAAGCAGCCTTAGGGGTAATTCTCACATAGCGAGATTGCTATCGAGATTGCTGCTGACTCGCGGTTTTTGTGACCTCATTAGCGATCTCGCTGTGTGTGACACTGAGCAGCGATCTGGCCCCTGTTGTAAAATCGCTGCTCGTTACACACTGCTCTGGTTCATTTTTTGGATGTTGCTCTCCCGCTGTGAAGCACACATCGCTGTGTGGACAGCGAGAGAGCAACGATCTGAATGTGCAGGGAGCAGGGAGCCGGTTTCTGACAGCCTGCGGTAAGCTGTAACTAAGGTAAATATCGGGTAACCAAGCGAAGCCCTTTGCTTGGTTACCCGATATTTACCTTGGTTACTAGCGTCCGCCGCTATCAGGCTGTCAGTGCCGGCTCCTTGCACACGTAGCCGGAGTATACATCAGGTAAATAAGCAAAGCGGTTTGCTTTATTAACCCGATGTGTACTCTGGCTAGGAGTGCAGGGAGTCAGCGCTAAGCGGTGTGCGCTGGTAACCAAGGTAAATATCGGGTAACCAAGCACTTGGTTACTCGATATTTACCTTAGTTACCAAGTGCAGCATCGCTTCCTTGCGTCGCTGGTGGCTGGAGGCTGGTCACTGGTCGCTGGTGAGATCTGCCTGATTGACAGCTCACCAGCACCCATGTAGCAACGCACCAGCGATCCTGACCAGGTCAGATCGCTGATGGGATCGCTGGAGCGTCGCTAAAGTGTGATGGTACCCTTAGGCCAGAGCTTAGAATGATATCCGTACATGCATTTCTAGATGGGACAAGATGGCACCAGTATTCTGGATTAGCACATAACAATAGTAACCAATTGTAGGCACCGCTGTGGTAGTGTGATGAATGTCACTAGGTGGCGCAAGACTACTAGTATGCAGTAAATGGAGAGATAGACAGGCCAAGATCATAAACCAGGAAGGCTCGACAGTACATGGGAGCAGACAGAGACGAGGTCGAGAAACAAGCCAAAGGTTAGGGTTCCAGGAGAGTACATACAAGATACAGGGAGCAGGCGGGGACGTGGTCAGGAGGAAGTCCGAGGTCAGAAGTCGAGAAGTCACAACAGAAACAAGGGAGGACAGGCAGAGATGGGTAAACAGCAGTCCAGAGTCGATAGACCATGACCTGAACACCACGGGAGCCAACAGCACAACTGTAGGAAGTACGACTGGCGGCATCCTGAGCTAACACGCTCCCTAAGGCCTCTCTCACACTCACGTGAAAATCCCGCACGTGCCGTGAGACATGTATTTTCCTTGCGTGTTGCGTTTGGTAAGTACGTGTCTCCGATATGTGCGGACCACGTGTGTTCTACGTGTGCTATCCACCGGTAATTTTAATACTCACGTGGTCCTTGCTGCTGTCCAGGGTACTGATCTTTGGCTCCAGCCCCGCCCACTCCCCCGCTGATGCTGCTTCCGGCCAAGTGGAGGGGCGGAGATTAGCGCCCGTGACATCACGCCCACCTCCTTAACACGCTCATAATGAGCGGCGGTCGACAGCAACTGTTTGCAGGGGAAGATTGTGCACGGCTGGTGGAGGTGAGTATGTGTTTTCTTATTTTAAAATGTCACGTGTTTCTCCGGCGCGTGTCACACGGGACCGCATCCATACTACATCCGTGTGGTACGGGTGCGGGCCGTGTGACACCCGTTATGCTGGAGGAAACGTGGACATGTCGGACGTTTTTGAACACGCACAAACGTACAATCCACACGGACACACGTTCTGTGTGGATTTACATTAATGTGCCTGTTACCATAGGGTAACATTGGTGTACATGTGTACGTGTCTCCGGTATGTGAGAAAACTGACAAACACGTACCGGAGGCATGTACGTGGGAAAGAGGCCTAAAGAAGTAGAGCAATCACCGAGAACAAGAAGCACCTACGAGGCACCACCCAAGACCAGCATGAAACCCAGTGCTTTGAAACAACAAGCAGAGCCATCATCCTTCAAAACGCTCTGCACCATAGGCAACATACACCTCTGTAGGAGATCATAGCAGAACAATGCAGAATGTTCTGCCCAACGGAATCGTGACAGGTAAGATGCGCACGCCACTTAATGATTTCGGCACATCCTACAAATCACATGTGACCCCTAGAAAATTTACAACTACATTTCTGGCGTATTTTATACCACTTCACTGGTGTAATTGTTTCTGAACTTGCCAGATGGACCTCACCACACCTTGCCCAGCTTCAATGCCACCAGGCTGCCATAAAAAAAACATCAACAATTTTGAGCATCTTTGAGTTGCAAAAAATATTTTAAGAAATTTTAAATGTATAATGGAGGAGAAAGGTTGAACTTGATGGACTTTGGTCTTTTTTCAACCTATGTAAAAAGTGTTTTTCTTTAGATTTCTGGTGTAAACACTATGAGGAATCGGGATCTTTATGGGACTTAATGTATTGAATGCAGTGAAATTTGTTTAGGACAAATTAAAATTGCACGTCAGTATCCTATCTCTTCCTGGTAGCTGTGAATCCAACCGCTCTAATTATCAGTCCCTTAGATAACTGTATGATTGTACTCACTCTACCGGCATCCACAGATAGTTTAACTCAGCCCAACAATGACTTGTAGGAAGACAAGGAGAAACGCTGTAGTTTTCTTCTAGAATCTGGTATTAAGTACAAAGTAAAGGCAGGTGAAAAGGAATAATCTGTATAGGGTTGTAGATGTGTTCAGCAATGGTTCCTCTCTAGACTAAACTGAAGGAGAAGGGAGGAGCATTCTATACAGAAGACAACTAAGGGAGGAACATAGGGACAAACTTCACACAGTCTAAATCTACCTAGTAACAATAAGGAATTTCCTGATAGGAGGAAAAATATGCAATGCAAGAAATATAAACAACAGGTTGTTCCCATTCATGGGACATAACAGTCAGGATACATAGAAAATAAGCATATTGAAGAATCTTTCACAGAAAAGACCAAGGTGGTCTTTTGGAAAGATGTTACTGTAGTTGGGTGTCCTCGGGATGCTGCTTACTGATCTACATAAGGAAATATTCACAAGAGCCTCTAAAAACATCGAATTTTATTACTAATTATTAAATCTGTCAATGTGAAGACCATGTAGACCATACAGGACATGGTCGTACTAAAACAAACAACGACAGTGTTAGTGCAAAGTTAGCACACTGATACCGGTGGAGAGCAGGGGTACAGAGTGTTCAGTCTGGGTATATAAGTATAAGAACCCAAAGGGGGAGTCTAGATTAAATGCTGTAATGCCCGGGTGGTGGATCCTCTGGGCCATGCACCGGACTCCCCCAGTGAGGCAACACAGAGCTAACCCCATACCTCCCAACTTTTAAAGAGGGAAAAGAGGGACAAAGTTTGCGGCGCGCATAGCGCGGCGCGGCAAATTTTTAGGCCACGCCCCCTAACCACACCCATTTCACAGTCAAGCCCATATCCACTCCCCATCCACACCCATTCAGCACGGACACGCAGGCAGCCGGCGGGCCTCCAGCACGGACACGCAGGCAGCCGGCGGGCCTCCAGCACGGACACGCAGGCAGCCGGCGGGCCTCCAGCACGGACACGCAGGCAGCCGGCGGGCCTCCAGCACGGACACGCAGGCAGCCGGCGGGCCTCCAGCACGGACACGCAGGCAGCCGGCGGGCCTCCAGCACGGACACGCAGGCAGCCGGCGGGCCTCCAGCACGGACACGCAGGCAGCCGGCGGGCCTCCAGCACGGACACGCAGGCAGCCGGCGGGCCTCCAGCACGGACACGCAGGCAGCCACAGTGAGGCGGCCGGTCGCCCGCACAGTGAGGCGGCCGGTCGCCTTCACAGACAGGCGGCGGGCCGCCCGCACAGAGAGGCGGCCGGCCGCCCGCACAGAGAGGCAGCGGGCCGCCCGCACAGACAGGCAGCGGGGGGCACCCGCACAGACAGGTGGCGGGCCGCCGCACAGAGAGGCGCGGGCCGACCGCACAAAGAGGCGGCCCGAACAGAGAGGCAGCCGGTCGCCTTCACAGACAGGCGGCCGGCCGCCCGCACACACAGGCGGCGGGGGGCGCCCGCACAGACAGGCGGCGGGGGACGCCCGCACAGACAGGCGGCGGGGGGCGCCCGCACAGACAGGCGGCAGGGGGGCGCCCGCACAGACAGGCGGCAGGGGGGCGCCCGCACAGACAGGCGGCAGGGGGGCACCCGCACAGACAGGCGGCAGGGGGGCGCCCGCACAGACAGGCGGCAGGGGGGCGCCCGCACAGACAGGCGGCAGGGGGGCGCCCGCACAGACAGGCGGCAGGGGGGCGCCCGCACAGACAGGCGGCAGGGGGGCGCCCGCACAGACAGGCGGCAGGGGGGCGCCCGCACAGACAGGCGGCAGGGGGGCGCCCGCACAGACAGGCGGCAGGGGGGCGCCCGCACAGACAGGCGGCAGGGGGGCGCCCGCACAGACAGGCGGCAGGGGGGCGCCCGCACAGACAGGTGGCGGGCCGACCGCACAGACAGGCGGCCGGCCGACAGCACAGACAGGCTCCGGCCGTGGGTGAGGGGGGAGGGAGGGAAATCAGCGCTGGGGAGATTAGTTTACTGTACCAGCAGCAGCACAGGCAGCGCTCCTCTCTATGCCACGTCTACTAGGATGGTAGGAGGGAAAAGCAGGGAGGCGGAGAGAGAGTGGGTGGGCGGAGCCCGGGAGCCGGTCGTCCCGCCCGTGGCAACGGGACAAACAACGTAAAGTGTGAAAGTCCCGCTGTATCCGGGACGGTTGGGAGGTATGCAGCATGTTAGAATGTGTATATAAGATCCCGCTGGTGGTGGCCGCAGCTTATAGGCCCCAAATCTGGTGACAGGTTCCCTTTAAAGTGAACCTGTCAGGTGCAATATGCACTCAGAGCCAGGAGCAGTTCTGGGTACATATTGCTAATCCCTGCCTAACCGTCCCTGTATACACTAGCATAGATAAAGAGATCAAGAACAAATATTTTTAAAGATCTTATATCTTATGCTAATGAGCACGGGGACTAGTCACAAGGGCGTTACTTCACTTGGCTAGTCGGCTCGCATAGCATGTTAGCATGTTATTACGCCCCTGTGTGAGTACTAACACGCTATGTGAGCCGACTAGCCAAGTGAAGTAACGCCCTTGGGACTAGTCCCCGCGCTAATTAGCATAAGATATAAGCTCTTTAAAAATACTTTTTCTATAGATGCCTTTATCTATGCTGGTGTATACAGGGACAGTTAGGGAGGGATTACCAATATACACCCAGAACTGCTCCTGGCTCTGAGTGCAGATTGCACCTGATAGGTTCCCTTTAAAGGGAACCTGTCACCAGAAATTTAGCAAAAAAAATAAAATATTCCCCTTCTGCAGCTCCTGGGCTGCATTCTGGAAAGGTTCCTGTTGTTATTGTGCCCCCTTTGAGACCTAAAAAAATACTTTATGAAGTCTTACCTTTTTGTATGCAAATCTGTTTTTATGGTCACGGGGGCGGGCTGTCTGGCGTCCGTTATTCCCCCTCCTGCTGCTGTACGCCGTCCCCCATTGCTCATTTCCATACATGAGGACGCCTTCCTCATGTAACTGTCCTCCTGAAGTTTTGTGCATGCCCAGTGCCACTCTCGCGGGAGTGAGCACTGTGCAAAGTGTGAACGCTTTTGAGGTGATTGCGCAGGCGCGAGATTATGGGCGGCGCTGTGATTGTCATCAGCAAAGTCATCCAAGTACCCGCCCATAATCTCGTGCAAGCAGTAATAGGTAACATGGTTCATATGGCCAGCACTTGCGCATAACAGTGGAGTCAGAGGGAAAAGTGCGGGCACGAGATTATGGGCGGGTACTTGGTTAACGCTGCTGATGACAATCACAGCGCCGCCCATAATCTCATGCCTGCGCAATCACCTGAAAAAGCGTTCACATGCGCAAAACTTCGGGAGGACAGTTACATGAGGAAGGCGTCCTTGTGTATGTAAATGAGCAATGGGGGACTGCGTAAAGCGGCAGGAGGGGGAATAACGGACGCCAGACAGCCCGCCCCCGTGACCATAAAAACACATTTGCATACAAAAAGGTAAGACTTCATAAAGTATTTTTGTAGGTCTCAAAGGGGGCACAATAACAACAGGAACCTTTCTAGAAGCAGCCCAGGAGCTGCAGAGGGGGAATCTATTACTTTCATTGTGAAATTTCTGCTGACATGTTCCCTTTAACTGGTAGGGGAGCCAGGATAAAGCAGAGCTGAAGCTGTTGGGAAGCTAGGACCCAGCAGCTCCACAGGCAGGAGACCACTGATCGGTAAGCTAATAGAAGCCTGCAGATGTCACTCTGCATAGGTTATTACTGGCCAGTGCTATCTGCAGGAGAGAGAAGTGCTGATTGCACGTCTCCTCAGCTTCCTGATTCCCCTGTGTCTGCAGCAGTGAGAAGCCGCACACGGGGAGTCAGAGAACAGCTGCAGAGAAACGCAGGCTTCGGGACTGGGGATGTCCGCTCTGGGGGAGGGGGGGGGTCGGCTCTGCTGCAGGGGGGGACGGCTCTGGTGCAGGGGGGGTCGCTCTGCTGCAGGGGGTGATTCATACCTCAGCAGCAGTCACAGGAGTTTCAAGGTGCGCGCTCGGCTCTGTAATGAATAGAAGGGAGAAACAGCGAGGCGGGGCTACAGTGGGTGGGTGGAGCCCGGGACAAACAGCCTCACGGGCGGGACTCGGGATCAAAGGCTCAGAAGAGGGACTGTCCCGCTGTATCCGGGACGGTTGGGAGGTATGTAACCCCTATACAGGGACTGTCCGGTCACCCCACCAGAGGGCCTAGGTGCACGGTTGCCGGAGCACTAAGCGAGATAAGGTCAGAGTGCTTTCCAGAAGCTGGAATGAGGAAGTCCCTGGGGACAAAGAGTTCCTGGTGCCAGGTGTGATGACGGTGCCCGGGTACTGATGGCAGGTAGAGACGTCAGACGTGAACAGAGTCCAACCGGTAGAGGAGGCAAAGGTCACCGGGTGAAGCCGAGGGTAGGAGGCAGGTTCAGACTGAAGAAGATGGTGGCATCTCAGCTGATAGTCCCCGTAGGACCACTCGGACAGGCTGTGGCCCAGGCCAGGATAGCTTGGCAGGACAGTCCCCGCAGGACCTCTCGGACAGGTTGTGGACAGGACCAGGTTAACTTGGTAGAAGTGGTTCTGTGGAAGACACAGTGTTAATGCAAGACACAGCAAGCGGGGCCTGGACTCCTAGCTATAGAACTCGTAGAACAGGTGACGCCCTCCCGGCAGGAAGCTCCTAATATGACTGACTGATGCAATATCCTGTTTAGGGAGTGCTGGGCCTTTAAGAGGAGGTCAGTGACCGCACGCGCGCCCTAATGCGCATGCGCGACGCCCGGTTGCCGGAGGCCAGAGCAGGGAGCGGTGCCGAGGAGGACGTGTGACTGTAGGCATGAGACCCGGGGACCGCAGCGGTGAGTGAGGAACGACGTCGGGACCCGGGGAGCGTGACAGTACCCCCCCCAGACCCCACTCCCCGCAACCGGGACAGAAAGGCACGAATCAGAGGAGTACCCACATTCTCCCGGGGTTCCCAGGACCTATCCTCGGGACCATAACCTGCCCAGTTGACCAGGAAGTACTGCCGTCCCCTGACGGTCTTCATGGCCACGATATCTCTTACCGCATAGATGTCATCATCGGCTATGGGAGGAGGAGGACTGGCTTCAGAAGAGAAGGGACCAAGGACAACAGGTTTCAGCAAGGACACATGGAAGGAGTTGGGTATCCGCAGGGAGGGCGGAAGCTGCAATTTGTAGGATACCTCATTGATCTTCCTGAGGACCTTGAAGGGACCGATGTACTGCGGACCCAGCTTGTACGAAGGAATCTTGAGTCGGACGTACTTGGAGGCAAGCCAGACCAAGTCCCCAGGAGAGAAGCGAGGAGGATCAAGACGTCTCTTGTCCGCATGTTTCTTCATTCGTGCAGCAGCATGTCCCAGGGAGGTCTTGACTGAGGCCCATATAGCGGAGAAGTCTCTGGCCAGGGCATGTGCTGCAGGTACATTGGAAGCTGGAGAGACTGGTAAGGGCACAGAAGGCTGGAGACCATAGACAACATGGAAGGGAGAACTGGGAGTCGATTCGCTGACCTGGTGGTTATGAGAGAATTCAGCCCAAGGAAGGAGCGTGGACCAGTTGTCCTGGTGGACATTGACGTAGTGGCGAAGGAAGGTGGTCATTATCTGGTTGACTCGTTCCACTTGTCCGTTTGACTGAGGGTGGTAGGCAGAGGAAAAGTCCAGAGACACCCCCAGGTGTTCACAGAGAGCCCTCCAGAAGCGTGAGGTGAATTGGGTTCCTCTGTCGGACACAATATGGGCAGGAAAGCCGTGCAGCCGGAAGATGTGCTGTATGAAGGCATCCGCAAGCTCTTGAGCAGAGGGCAATCCAGCCATAGGAACAAAATGAGCCATTTTCGAGAACCGGTCCACCACGACCCAGATGACCGTATGACCGGAGGACAAGGGCAAGTCCGTGACAAAGTCCATGGCTATGTGTTGCCAGGGAATGGAAGGAATCGGCAGAGGAAGAAGAGGACCAAAGGGCAGATGCTTACTTAGGCGTCTTGTTCCGGGCACAGGAGGAACATGCAGAGACGAAGGCGGTGACATCCGTACGAAGAGACAGCCACCAATAATGACGGGCGATTGCGCCCCAGGTTTTCTTCTGGCCGGCGTGTCCGGCCACTTTTGAGGAGTGTCCCCATTGGAAGACCTTGAGTCAGTCGGTCTCCGTGACGTATGTCTTCCCAGGAGGGATCTGTGCCAGAGAGACGGGAGCCACCGGGATGACCTTGCTAGGACAGATGATGGGCTGGTTTGGCTCCTACTCTTGGTCCACTGGAACGAAGGACCGAGACAGGGCATCCGCCCTTACGTTCTTGTCCGCGGGCCGGTAGTGTAGCTGAAAGTCAAACCTGGCGAAGAAGAGAGACCAACGTGCTTGGCACGGATTCAGCCTTTGAGCGGAGCGTATATACTCCAGGTTTTTGTGGTCAGTATAGATGATCACCGGGTAAACCGCTCCCTCCAAGAGATATCGCCATTCCTCCAACGCCATCTTAACAGCCAGGAGCTCTCGATCGCCAATGGTATAATTGCGTTCTGGGGCTGAGAAGATCTTGGAGAAGAAGCCGCAGGTGACCATCTTCCCGGTGGCGGACTTCTGCATAAGTACGGCCCCTGCCCCTGCAGAGGAGGCGTCAACCTCCAGGGAGAATTGGCGGTTCAACTCAGGTCGGTGAAGGACTGGAGAAGAAGCAAAGGAACGCTTCAGAGAGCAGAAGGCGGCTTCGGCCTCGGGTGTCCAAGCCTTCGGATTGGCCCCCTTCTTGGTCAGGGCGGAGAGCGGAGCAGTTAGGGTCGAGAAGTGAGGGACGAACTGGCGATAGTAGTTAGCAAAGCCGAGGAAACGTTGGATGGCTTTTAGTCCCATAGGAGGAGGCCAGTCGAGGATAGCAGAGACCTTCCCGGGATCCATCTGCAGACCGGTGTCCGATATCACATAGCCCAAAAAGGGAAGGGATGATTGCTCGAACACACACTTCTCGTGTTTGGCGTATAAGCGATTCTTCCTCAGCCTCTGTAGCACGATCTGCACGTGCTCTCTGTGAGTCTGTAAGTCTGGGGAGTAGATTAAGATGTCGTCCATGTATACGACTACACAGACGTAGAGGAGGTTCCCTGAATACGTCGTTCACCAGCTCCTGGAAGAATGCCGGGGCATTGCAAAGACCGAAGGGCATCACGCAATATTCATAGTGCCCGTCCCTGGTGTTGAAGGCGGTCTTCCACTCGTCTCCGGAGCGTATGCGAACCAGGTTGTAGGTCCCACGGAGATCCAATTTGGTGAATATACGGGTCCCCCGGAGCCGATCGAAGAGTTCAGGGATGAGAGGCAGGGGGTATTTGTTTTTTACTGTGATTTGGTTCAGTCCCCGGTAATCGATACAGGGCCGTAAGTCGCCTTCTTTTTTCTTGACGAAGAAGAAGCCCGCACCAGCCGGGGACGAGGACCGTCGAATAAACCCCCGTGCCAGGTTCTCGGTGATGTAGTCAGACATGGCCCGGGTCTCAGCAGGGGACAAAGGGTATATCCGTCCCCGAGGGGGTGTGGTTCCCGACAGAAGGTCAATGGCACAGTCGTAGGGTCGATGTGGAGGCAATACCTCTGACTCCTTTTTATCAAAGACATCTGCGAAGGACCAATAGGCTGGAGGAAGGCCAGGTAAGGAGTCCGAGGCCGGAGAACGATGGACGGGCTGGACTGACTGGAGGCAGTTCTCATGACAAGACGGACCCCAACGGATGATTTCTCCAGTACGCCAGCTGACCGTAGGTTCATGTACCCGTAACCAGGGTAAACCCAGTAGAAGCGGATGAGACATGCGTGGCAGCACATGGAAGGCGATTTCTTCGGTGTGTAGCGCACCGATACGCAGTTTCACAGGTTTGGTGACGAACAGGACGGTGTCAGAGAGAGGTTCCCCATCCACAGAGGCTATCACAAGGGGTGTCTGCAGCGGGGTCACAGGTACCTGGTACTTGTCCACTGTGGCCTGGTGGATGAAGTTACCCGCTGCCCCGGAGTCGAGATACGCCTCTGCCGTGAAGCGGGTTTCTCCTGTTGTCACCTGTACAGTCCAGGTCACTGGGTCAGAGAGCTTCCCAGTACCTAGGGTGGCCTCTCCTACCAACCCTAGGCTTTGGAGTTTCCCGGTTTCTCTGGGCAGGCACGCACCTGGTGTGCGCCGTCTCCACAATAGAATCATAGGCCCTTGGCGGCTTGTTCCGCTCGACGCTGCTCGGAGGACCGTAGCCGGTCCACTTGCATGGGCTCATGGATGGAGGAGCCAGGGAGCATGGATGAGGAGAGGATGGGCTTCTGTGGAGAAGCGGAGTGCCTTACAGGATGCCGCTCACGGGACATTTCTTTAGACCTTTCTTGAAAGCGGAGGTCTATCCGGGTTGCAAGGGCGATCAAGGCATCCAAGGTGGAGGGGACGTCTCCGGCGGCCAGCTCGTCCTTGATACGACCGGTAAGTCCCTCCCAGAAGGCGGCAGTCAAGGCTTCATTGTTCCACCCTAGCTCAGAGGCCAAGGTACGGAACCGGATAGCATACTGTCCCACTGTCAAAGTCCCTTGTCGTAGTCTGAGTAGCGAGGAAGCCGACGCGGAGGCGCGTCCGGGTTCATCAAAGGTGGCCCGGAAGGCATGCAAGAAGTCTCGGATGTTGTTGGTTACGAGATCTTCCTTCTCCCACAAGGGATTCATCCATGCCAGTGCCTCGCCCTCCAGGTGGGACATTATGAAGGCTACCTTGGCCTGGTCAGAAGCGAAGAGGCGCGGCAGCAGTTTGAAGTGGAGCGAGCACTGGTTCAAGAACCCCCTGCAGGTCTTGGGATCCCCGGCGTACCGGGGTGGAAAAGCCAGTCGGAGTCTTGAGGTCTCGGTGGCGGCTCCTACAGAGGTCGTGGACGTGGCTGGTGTTGATAGGGACGTGGCAGTTGCTTGCAGCGTGTTCAGGCGGGTGTCTACTGACGTCATGAAGGCCAGCATACGGGATTGGGTTTCGCGTTGACGGACCAGCTCCTGCTGCAATCCGGCCAACTGAGCCGCTTCTATCTGTAATGCCCGGGTGGTGGATCCTCTGGGCCGTGCACCGGACTCCCCCAATGAGGCAACACAGAGCTAACCCCTATACAGGGACTGTCCGGTAACCCCACCAGAGGGCCTAGGTGCACGGTTGCCGGAGCACTAAGCGGGATAAGGTCAGAGTCCTTTCCAGAAGCTGGAATGAGGAAGTCCCTGGGAACAAAGAGTTCCTGGTGCCAGGTGTGATGACGGTGCCCGGGTACTGATGGCAGGTAGAGACGTCAGACGTAAACAGAGTCCAACCGGTAGAGGAGGCAAAGGTCACCGGGTGAAGCTGAGGGTAGGAGGCAGGTTCAGACTGAAGAAGATGGTGGCATCTCAGCTGATAGTCCCCGTAGGACCACACGGACAGGCTGTGGCCCAGGCCGGGATAGCTTGGCAGGACAGTCCCCGCAGGACCTCTCGGACAGGTTGTGGACAGGACCAGGTTAACTTGGTAGAAATGGTTCTGTGGAAGACACAGTGTTAATGCAAGACACAGCAAGCGGGGCCTGGACTCCTAGCTGTAGAACTCGTAGAACAGGCGACACCCTCCAGGCAGGAAGCTCCTAATATACCTGACCCTGACTGATGCAATATCCTGTTTAGGGAGTGCTGGGCCTTTAAGAGGAGGTCAGTGACCGTGCGCGCGCCCTAATGCGCATGCGCGACGCCCGGGTGCCGGAGGCCAGAGCAGGGAGCGGTACCGAGGAGGACGTGTGACTGGAGGCAGGAGACCCGGGGACCGGAGCGGTGAGTAAGGAACGACGTCGGGACCCGGGAAGCGTGACAAATGCACTCTACAACACCCTACCTGACAGAGAGTACCTTAATTTTTTGTGTACCCCACGCTCCACGGTGGCTGACCCGAGATAGCCCTATCTTCTACTCATAGAGGTACTGCAATGACAATCCAGGAAAGGACAAACAGGACCGTGCACTGGACTCCCCCGAGGAAGCAGCCACGAGCTAACCCCTATACGGGGACTGTCAGGCGCAATCCCAGATGGCCTAAATGCACGGCAGCCGGGGTAAGCAGAGTGCACTGGGTAGCGTCCTATTCGGGTCTACGGTTGTAGCAGTAACTGACCCAAGATAGGTGCAGACTGGTGGGATCAGGACAAAACCAGAGCTGAAGACAGGTGCAGGCCGGTGGGATCAGATGGAGTCAGCAGCTGGCGGTCAAGGGAGATGACTAGAGAAGACGGAAGGACGGCCATACTCAGACTGGCACTCAGAATCTGCAGGCAGAGACAGGGTTAATCAGAGCACGAGGCACAGAGGGACCTGAACAAGTAGTACAAGAGACAAGGCCTCAGGGAGATGTTGAACAAGCACCACCCAAAGGAAAAGGAAGTCTTAAGTACCCAGTACCTGTCAGCAGCAATATCCGGTTATATGATGCTGGCCCTTTAAGAAAAGATGACAGCAACCACCTGCGCGAACTCCGAGACCCTGATGCCAGAGCAGGAGACACAGGAGAGGAGGCACATGCAGAATCCCGAGTGGGGAGCGCGACGCTGGGACTGGCGGGCAGGAGGCATAGGCGGCGCAAACGGACAACGGGAGGAGAACAGGCGCAGCGGCTGTGAGCAGAGCGCATGGGTGACAGGCAGTGCAGCCACCCAGGGGGTGTGACAGGTACCCACCACCAACTGCAGTATGTCCATATCTTGTATGGTCTACGCGGTCTTGACATTGACGGATTTTAATTTTTAGTAGGAAAAAAAAATTATTGTTTTTAGATGCTTTTGTGAATATATTCTTAAATCATATACCTCTTAATCTTTACTAGTGTTGGTTTGACTTTGTGATCTACACAAAGCTTAAAGCGGTTACCTGGCACCATACACTTTATGACCCCAAACACTTGTTAAGACATTCACAATCGTCACATATACACAAGTTTTAGTCTAACGAATAGGATATGTGCATGATCGCTTCTAACTATGCAGGTGTGTGGGGTGTATCATCATCAATACTGCTAACTTCCCATACGGTTAACCCATTTAAGACAACTAATCTGGGATTTGTATTTAGGGAATTTGATCTGGAGACTGTAATTATTGAGAAGGATTTTGTATTTATTAAAGAAGCTTTGTCATCAAACTTTTTATTCATTGCAATTATCATAATATATATATATATATATATATATATATATATATATATATTATGATGATAGCGCTGTCTACTTATAATTCTAAATTTTGTCTTTCTAGCCAGTTAATTTTTCTGTTTTCTATTACGTCTATGACATCTCGAGATTATAAATGGACTATGTGAATCCTTCTAAGTTCTATGTAAAACAAGAAGTCTTTTTTTTCTTTACATGAGTCATCACTGCAAAAGTCCCTGGCAAGGGGAGGAGGGGAGTATCTGGGTCAGGAGTTGAAAAGGAGAATGATTACTGGAGGGTTAAGTGACTTCCTGTTTCTACATAGAGTGGAGAAAAGAGTAGAATTTACTGGGTAGAAAGGCCAAATGAGCAATTGTAAGTACACAGTGCTACATATGATGATTGCAATATATATACACATTAAGAGGATAAAAACGTTTAAGGGAGTGCTTCTTTAAGGGGGACTGGTCTGTGCATCACATCTCTGAATCTCCCCAATTTAACCAGATGAAACTAAAGGCCCTGTTACACATACAGATCAATCTTTGGCAGATCTGTGGTTGCAGTGAAATCATGGACATATTGTTCCATTTGTACACAGCCCCAAACCTGGCACTGATTGTCCACAATTTCACTGCAACCACAGATCTGCTGCAGATTTATATGTGTGTGACAGGGCCTTAAGTAGTTATGGAGTGTTTGGGTCTGTGTGTGTAACATCCATATAACAGTTTGGCAAAGTAGGGATTACCATGATGTCTTGGTTGTGCTAATGGAAAGGAAGGTCTTTGATTCTCTGGATCTCCTCCTTTCTTGAGAAAAGCCCACAAATCGCGATAATCTCCGCTATGTGCTATACATGACCCAGGGAATACAAACAGCCGAGCAATGGACAAAAGCCTATGGCTCTGCAAGGAACAGAGCCAAAAGGTGAATTGTGACAACATGTAAGCCTGTTCCTGACTATCCATGTTAGTGCTAATGAGTGCACAGTGGCTCCTTCACCTGTAGGATCAGATGCATGCAGCTCCGCTACTGACAGCCTAGTTGTGAATCTTTGACTCAGGCACACACAGCCCCGAAGCCTGAAGAAGTGAGGAAACCATTGGACAGAAGGTACTTGACATAGAACTATTCCCTCTAAAGCGGGCTTTACATGCTACAACAAATCTAAAGATGTGTCGGCGGAGTCACGTCGTAAGTGACGCATATCCGGCATCGTTAGTGTTATTGTAGCGTGTGACAGCTACATGCGATTGAACGTAAAACTGTTCATCGCATACACGTCGTTCATTTCATTAAAATTGCACGTCGGGTTGTTCAATGTTCCCCAGGTACCACAAATCGCAGTGTGTGACACCCCGGGAACGATGAACAGATCTTACCTGCGTCCCGCAGCTCCCACCAGAAATGCGGAAGGAAGGAGGTGGGCGGGATGTTTACGTCCTGCTCATCTCCGCCCCTCCACTTCTATTGACCGGCTGCCGCGTGACATCGCTGTGACGCCGAACGTCCCTCCCACTCCAGGAAGTGGATGTTCGCCGCCCACATCGAGGTCGTATGGAAGGGTAAGTACGTGTGACGGGAAATAATCGTTTGTGCGACACGGTCAACGAATTGAACGGGGGCGGGTTCGATCGCATACGATATCGTATGTGATATCGTAAGGTGTAAAACTTCCAATGACCAGATCTCCATGACTATGCATTAATTTAGATAGCAGGAGGGCAATTTATATTATCTGCCTAGGGCACCAATATGCCTTGTTCTAGCTCTGAATCCCATCCATACCCCTTGACCACAAAGCATCTGCTACCGATAATATTATCAAGCCTTAATTCTTTTGAATCGTATTGAACCAATGTGTACAGGTTCTAAGAGCATTGGCAGACCACAAATGTATCTTTTCCAAAGACTGCTGATTGCAAACTGTCAACGTCTGTAACAGGACAGATCTATAGAGAGCCGTCTACTGTGGCGCTCTGCATCTTCCACTCTTTGTGCCATGTCGGCAATTTAAACCCTCTGAACGGTTTCCTCCCAGAAGTGTCAGGATTTCTAGAAAATCAGCGATTATGTCTTTGAGCTTTCATCTGCTTTTAAAGTGTCAGAGGACCACAGCAGGAGTTAGGATACCCCCGACTCACCCTTCCAGGACGAGGACACTGTAATTGCACTTTTATTCCATCTTAAGATCACTTGTTTATTTGCCAGTAACTCAACTTATGGTTTCCTCCAAAGTAACATTTCTGCATGATTATTGCAGTTACTGTAAAATACGGAAAAAAAAAATATTAATTTAATTTCCATTTACCATAATGGTAATCTTTATGTTGCAATTGAAATGTAACCCCTTATGTGCAGGTTGTAAATGAATGCTTAGAAATTAAAGACTACATATGACATATTTGTGAAAGTTTGCAAAATAAAATTTGATGTGCCTATAACCATCCTGCAGTTATGGAATATTAAACAAAAATCCAACAGAAAGGCATTGCTTCCAGCCGAAATAAAAAAATAAATAAATAATCCTGGGACAGGTAACCATGTTCTTCTGCAAAGTGAAACATCTATCAATCATTGCAGGCATAAAAGAGGGGAGGGGCGTAAAAAAATTGGTACAAAGTAAAAAATAGATGTTGGATTAAGCGGCAGCTTTTGATTTTTATTTTTTTTCACATTGCCCACAAAAAAATTGGAGAGGGAATCTGACACAATTAATTCACCAGATTCAGCTATATTAGAAAAGGTTTGCCCTCCGTGCCTCAATTAGATTAACACTAAGTAAACTGAGTTGCAGAGTTTAGGAAATTTGCTAACTATAGACAAAATAACACGAGATATGAAGTCAACAGGTGAAAGGCATTGAAGAAAAATGTAGTTGGAGAAAAGACAATCAAAGTAAAAAAAAAACAACAAAGGATTGAGACTATTTGAGAACTAGAGTCGAAGCCAGAAGAAGAAGAAAAGTTTAAACTAGAGGTCCTGATGACCTCCCCAGACAAGGGCGTAGTTTAAAGGGGGTGTCCAGCAGCTAGATATGGATGGTCTATGCTTTGGATAAGTCATCAATGTCCGATCGATAGGGATCTGACACCTGGCACCTCTACTAATAGTTTAAAAAGGGTGTCCAGCACCTATATATTGATGGCCTATGTTGTGGATAAGTCATCAATGTAAGATCGATGGGGATCCAACACCTGGCATCTCTACTAATACTTTAAAGGGGGTGTCAAGCACCTAGATATTGATGGCCTATGTTTTGGTTAAGTGATCAATGTAAGATCAATGGGGATCCGACACCTGGCACCACTATTAATAGTTTAAAGGGGGTGTCCAGCAAATATATATTGATGGCTTATGTTGTGGATAAGTCATCAATGTAAGATCGATGGGGATCCAAGACCTGGCACCTCTACTAATCCTTTAAAGGGGCTGTCCAGCACCTAAATATTGATGGCCTATGTTTTGGCTAATTCATCAATGTAAGATCAATGGGGATCCGACACCTGGCACCACTATTAATAGTTTAAAGGGGGTGTGCAGCTTCTAGATATTGATGGCTTATGCTTTGGATAAGTCATCAATGTAAGATCGATGGGGATTCGACACCTGGCACCTCTATTAATAGTTTAAAGGGAGTGTCCAGCACTTAGATATGGATGGCCTATGCTTCGGATAAGTCATCAATTTAAGATCGATGGGGATTCGACACTTGGCACCTCTATTAATAGTATAAAGGGGCTGTCCAGCACCTAGATATTGATGGTTTATGCTTTGGATAAGTCATCACTAAGATCAGTGGAGATCCGACACCTGGCACCTCTACTAATACTTTAAAAGGGGTGTCCAGCACCTAGATATTGATGGCCTAGGTTTTGGATAGGTCATCAATGTAAGATCAATGGGGATCCGACACCTGGCACCTCTATTAATAGTTTAAAGGAGCTGTCCAGCACCTAGATATTGATGGTTTATGCTTTGGATAAGTCATCACTTTAAGATAAGTGGAGATCCGACACCTGGCCCCTTCATTAATAGTTTAAAGGGGGTGTCCAGCACCTAGATATTGATGGCTTATGTTTTGTCTAGGCCATCAAAGTTAAATCGATGTGGATCCGACGCCTGGTAATGCTACCAATCAGCTGATGTCTTGAGCTATGGCAGTCAGATGTACACATTGTACAGAGTCAGAAAAGCTCAGCTCCTTGGAAGTTCTCGGATACTGAAGTGACTAGAAGCTTAGCTGCAGTACTACAAAGTGGCCAAGGCAAATCGTATGGCGTTGTGTTGTTGTGGCTCCATGCACTGTGGACATCGGAGCTGTGGGACTTGATCAATGAAGGGGTCTGGTATTAGACCCCCATCGATCTGATGATCTATCCTGGTGATGCCATTAATATCAAGGTACTGGACAAACATTTCAGCACTGCTGCAGCAAAGATAATACAGTAGTAGGAAAAAAATATGTAGGTCAGTAGCCAACAGAGAAGTCAGCAATAAATACAGAATAGGTGAAAGGGTTCTTTTTTTTAATAACTACTATAAAGAAATGTTGAACTACTGCGGATATCATTGGATAATTGCAGGAGCGACATCAGAAATGTTATTTGCAGTTTGGATTGGGTTCAGTTTCTCCTAACATTGTGCGTGTATTGTGCCACCATTAGGTGATGGTACAGTCTTCAGTCGCTGCAGATACAGGTGGATACAGCCTTTCCTCTAAACTGTGTGTTCTATTATTCAGCTAATGTTTCCTGATGTGCAGTCACCCTGGATTTTCCTATTACCTGCTGCCAATGGGAGTTTATATTGACAATATGCTTGCCCGAACCTGTGCCAGCTTCCGAACCGTATTCTGCAATGTGCTGTGCCAGGCCTGGACAAGCTGCCAAGAGGCCTGTACGGAGAGTGTAATAAAGGATTGTCATTGCATTTCAGGACCTTCTGTCTGAGATATACAGTAAATAATATACTCTGGGTCTGCATGCAAAATCATTAAGTATGTAAATGGCTGCAATGTAATAAAGTAAAGTATGTTCTGTAAACAGCATTAAGTTAAATGGAGTTCACCCACAGGCCAGGACTCTTCCCCAAACTCTCTCCATCTCCTTCAGAACAAATCTATACAGAAATAAAATACAACTTCCCTTCATCTTCACTTACTGCAGTCTTCAAAAAAAATTATTTTTTTGTTTCATAAAATCTAATGACGTGGAGAAGGTCACAGCTTCGGTAATGTCCTGTGATCAGCGAAGTCCTATGCAACTGGTTTGACCTGGGCTGGGTTCACACCATGTTTTATAGCCTCAATTTAACGTACTGTATATACCAGACAAAGCTCCATCATAGAGTATTGTGCAAAATTTTAGGCAATTGTTAAAAAAAAATGCAGCAAAGTAATAATCAATTTTAAAATAGAAGTTGAAGATTTTTATCAATTAATGAAATGCAAAATGAAAGAACTAAATAGAAAAAGAAATCAAGTCGATATTTGGTGTCACTGCCCTCTGCCTTCAAAACAGCATCACTTCTTCTAGGTCACTCATATAAAGTTTTTGAAGGACCTAACCATAGGTCTTCTGTAGCTGTAGGATGAGCAAACCTTTCGGACTCGGTTATGTTCTCCATTATTATCCATTATGCGATACCATCAGGAGGTGTCAGATTGGCCCCAACTTTATTCTGCAGCTGTACAATGACCACAAACATCTAGCCAATGTTATCAAGAATGAGGAGTTCTGGGGGGGTGATGATCCGGCCCCACAGAGCCCTGAGGTCACATCATCCCATCTGTGTCGGATCAAGAGACAGAAGGATCCGCACAAGCCTCATACACAAAATCGGGGTTCTGTTCTCCAAGATGTTTGGAACAATCTCTTGTCGAGTTCCTCCATAACCTGTGTACAAGTGACCAAAAGACATGATGTAGGCGATGGGTGGTCACCAAATACTGAGGACGAAAGTGACGGTGGTCACCAAGTACCAAAGTGATGAGCAATCACCAATTACTGAGGACACACATGTGACGAGCAGTCACCAAAATTGAGGATGGAGGCGACGAGCGGTCACCTAATTGAGGACAGAGGTGACGGGCGGTCAGCGAATACAGAGGACAGAGGCGACGGGCGGTCATCGAAAACAGAGGACGGAGGCGACGGACAGTCACCAAATGCAGAGGATGGAGGCGACGGAAGTGACGGGTGGTTACCAAATACAGAGGATGGAGAGACGGGTGGTAATCGAAGACTGAGTACAGAGGAGACGGGTGGTCACCGAATACTGAGGACAGAGGTGACTGGTGTTCACTGAATACTGAGGACGAAGGCAACTAATGTTTACCGAATAGTGGAGTTTAGAGTGTGACTGTTTGAGGTTGTGGACAGGTGTCTTTTATACTGATAACAAGTTCAAACAGGTGCCATTACTACAGGTAATGAGTGGAGGACAGAGGAGCCGCATAAAGAAGAAGTTACAGGTCTATGAGAGCCAGAAATCTTGCATGTTTTTAGGTGACTAAATTCTTACTTTCCACCATAATTTGCAAATAAAATCTTGCAAAATCAGATGATTTTATGGATTTGTTTTCTCATTTTGTCTAGCATAGTTGTGGTCATATGATGTACATTACAGGCTTCTCTCATCTTTTTAAGTGCGAGAACTTGCACAATTGGTGGCTGACTAAATACACTTTTCCCCACTGTATCTATCATGTCAGGTGTTTCAACTTCTTAAATGGGTAAAATAGTGAAGTGTATTAACTTTGCAATTTACTCTTTATTAAGAATCCTCTCTGCTCTCAAGAACCATCTAGACATAGACACCCTCATTTATGGAGACGAGGGTCACCTGAGAATGAATGAGATGCTGAATAAATTTCTGCTTGCAGAAGACTTGCCACACAAAGACTTTAACAGACAATTTTATCTGTTTGTTATGACAATATTCTCCTGCGTTCCCCACAATGCCTCTCGCCAGAAGGAAGCAGGAACTGAATGATTACCCCAAAGTGTGCTAGATGAACTGGAAAAAGCCTATTCAAACAAAGCTCATTAGTCTCGATACCTCCAGGGCTATGAAAAATTAAGCGGCTGGTGAATATACTTTGCAGAGAGGAGAAGTGAGTGAAGATTGTAGACGTAATTTCAGTGCATTTGCTAGAGTGTGTAAAATTTGCAATTTAAATAAAGGGGATGTCTTAATTAGAAAAATGAAGTTCTCCATGAGAAGGTGCTACAGCTAACTTCTATCTTTACATACGTCCATAAAAGTCAGAATCTGTGAAGTTTGCGCCGAATTAGATCATATTTAGAATGGTTTGTTTGGGATGATAGCGGGAATCTCACATCATGCTGAATGAACCACGGACAGCATGAATCAGATACTGGATATGTGATTGCTTTTTTAGTCTAAGGGGTACTTTGCACGCTGCGACATCGCTAGCCGACGCTAGCGATGTCGAGCGCGATAGTCCCCGTCCCCGTCGCACATGCGATATCTTTTGATAGCTGCCGTAGCGAACATTATCGCTACGGCAGCTTCACACGCACTTACCTGCCCTGCGACGTCGCTATGGCCGGCGACCCGCCTCCTTTCTAAGGCGTCACAGCAACGTCACACGGCAGGCGGCCAATAGAAGCGGAGGGGCGGAGATGAGCGGGACGTAAAACATCCCACCCACCTTTTTCCTTCCGCATAGCCGGAAGAGACGGTAAGGAGATGTTCCTCGCTCCTGCGGCTTCACACACAGCGATGTGTGCTACCGCAGGAACCAGGAACAACATCGTATCTCCTAGTGGTGCGACATTATGAAAATGTCCGACCCTACACAGATCACCGATTTATGTTGCTTTTGCGATCGTTTATTTTTTTTAAAATTCTTTATTTTAAAGACCGACTCGAGAACATACAAAATAACAACTGCGCCACAAAGAGCAGAATAACAGATTTCAAATATTTAACATTGACATGTAGCCCACTCTTCCTCTCCCCTGTACATATCCAGTTACTGCAACTGCTCGAGTCAGGCCCAGTTTAATCCTTTTATGAACCAACCCAACAAGGGTAGAATACAGAACATACATAGAAAGAGAAAGCAAAGCCCAAAAGAATTTAGAACAGGATAAGAGAAAGAGGAAGAAAGGGGAATGCAGGGGAGGGGAGAATAGGAGAAGATAGGGGACAAAGAAATGAGAGGAAGGGAAAGCGAGAGAAGAGAGGAGAAAGAGAAGAGAAGAAGAAAAAAAAATAAAAAAAATAAAAAAAAATAAAAAAAAAATTGCGATCGTTTATTGGTGCATCTAGGCTTTACACGTTGTGACGTCGTGACCGGCGCTGGATGTGCGTCACTTTTGATTTGACCCCGACGATATCGCAGTAGCGATGTCGCATCGTGCAAAGTACCTCTAAATGTTGTGGCGACTAAGAAAACATTTTGAAAACCCGTCTGGGAACTAGGTATTTCGGGTGACTAATTGGAGGTAGATCCCCGGCCTGCTTCTCCCATCACTGGTCCACTTAGCTTATAAGTCTCTCCCTGTGTTGTGTACCTGTCAACAGGAGCTGGATGGGAGGAATCTGAGTAGGGACCGTAGGGAAGTTTGGAAGGACAGAGTTAAATCCTAGCTCTGGAGGGTTTGATTAGATGCACCTGCCTAGCTTTTTTCTAGAACCAGGGAATGGGTTGGAATGGAATGGGTGCTGGAACCCCCTTTTTTTCTTTTTACATGGTTCCCATCCCTCATTTTATCATGGTTTACCCACAATCTATGGTGGAGAACTCATAATTATTCACTACTGACGACCAAAGCAACTTACAGAGCAATGTACCCCAATATTGTAGGCTTTGTAAAGAAGCCTTAAGGTGGCGTTACACACTACGATTTATCTGACGAGATGTTGTCGGGGTCACGGATTCTGCGACGCACATCCGGCATCGTTAGCGACGTCGTTGCGTGACATCTACGTGCGACTCCGAACGACCGCAAATAGGTTGAAAATCCTTGATCGCTGACACGTCGTTCAGTTTCAAAATATTGTTCATTGTTTGGGACGCAGCAGACATATTGCTACGTTTGACACCCTGCCAACGACGAACAACATCCACACGACCGCCTTGGTCAAACAATATATCGCTGTTGCGTCGTTGGCGAGATGTGTACGTGTGACCGCTAATAAACAACCTATGAGCGATCTCGGCAAATCGTAACAACGATCTGGCCATGTCACATCGCTACGGAGATCGTCAGATAAATCGTAGCGTGTAAAGCGGCCTTTAGTTTTCAGCACAGATGAAATCCTTAAAATAGTATTTAAAATGTAAATAGAAAAATAAAAAGGGTATTCCACCTGTTGAATTAGTGTGGGTCTTACCACTAAGATGCCCACAATTTCCAGATACTCAATTCTCCTTGACACCATTAAAGAAGCAGCTCGTTGAGCATGCAATCATCTCCTACATTCGCAGTCCATAACCCTGATGGGTGCAGCACTTTACTATCCTGGCCAATGCCATAAACCTTGAATGCAGGGTCATGGCACATGCAAAAAAGATGCTTCATCAGTACAACACTGTGGGGCAAGTGACACGGGTCCCCTGTTTTAGAGAATGGATAGGTAATAATTAGGGATGAGGGTGCACTACAGTGCTTGGTACTCATAATCATGAGTGAACACTATGATGCTCATGTGCTCTTTACTGGAGTCGAGCAAGACAGACGCTTGGACAGGCTCATCTCAAGTACCGAGTATAATGTAAGGGTGGCTTTACACACTACGATATCGCTAAAGCGATCTCGTTGGGGTCACGGAATTTGTGACGCACATCCGGCCGCACACCCGGTGGTTTCCGTTTGGAACCGCTAGTTCATCATTGAGTGTTTTTTTTCTGGGTCATTGTACCCCACTATTGTCTCCAATCTAATTATATTGGCTATAGTATATTTCCATTACATATTTGAGATTCAAATGTTGGTTGATTGTTTGAAATTAATTCCTTGTAGTACTATCACCTCATATTGTTAGGGTCACTCTAGGGCCCGGAGGGATAGTCTTCGTTGAGCGTTGGCGCCAAATGCGCAGGCTTATAGGGTGCCAACCTCCGCGGCAAGGAAGGAGTGAGGCTAGGGCAAAATAAGGGTCAGGCCCCTCCCCTGTACTTATGGATATCTATTTTATTGTAAATCTGATGTTGGGATCTTCCCCTTTTTAAGACTGAATAATAATAAAAAATTGTACTTTTAGGAGTTTTTGTTTAATTTTCACTTTAGCGATGTCTTTGTGTGTGACACCTATGAGCGATTTTGAATCGTCGCAAAAACGTTCAAAATCGCTCATCGGTGACATCACCCCCCTCTTCCCAATTATCGTTGCTACTGCAGGTACGATGTAGTTCGTCGTTCCTGCGGCAGCACACATCGCTACGTGTGACACCGCAGGAACGAGGAACCTCACCTTACCTGCGGCTGCCCGCAATGAGGAAGGAAGGGGGTGGGCGGGATGTTACGTCTTGCTCATCTCCTCCCCTCCACTTTGATTGGGCGGCTGCTTAGTGACGTCGCTGTGACGCCGCACAAAGCGCCCCCTTAGAAAGGAGGCGGTTCGCCGATCACAGCGACGTCGCTAGGCAGGTAAGTACGTGTGACGGGTCCGCACGATTTTGTGCGCCACGGGCAGCGATTTGCCTTTGTCGCACAAACGATGTCGGCGGGTACGCTTGCTAGCAATATCGGTAACGATATCGCAGCGTGTAAAGCGGGCCTAAGTCAATGATTGGGCAGATCGTCTCTCCGCTCACATACAGACAACAGCCATAAACAGAGCATTTCTAGGGAAGGAAGAGCGAGTTTTTTGTTTTTTCTTGGACAAACTACATCCGAAAACGTTGTTTATACCCCCAATCAGAGCCATTCAGGGACTAAATGGGTCTCATTGGGGTGCCAGCTCGCTTCATTTACTGAGGCGGACCGGCGCTTTGTGTTTGATGTTTCATAAACTACACATCCGAGCACTCGCAACACTCGCCCGAGCACAGTGTGTACCCCAGCACCCCCGACGCTCTATCGAGTACCGAGCACATGACTGGTGATCTGACCAAGAAGCACTGACTTTTTAATTCCAGTCGCCTTCTTTCTTATATTTGTATGAACCGCCCAAGCATTACAACATAAAACCAATTCATCAACTGTAATCATATACAAAATATAGGTAAAGGCTCGATATTATTTCAAGAGTCATTAAACATATATGATATCGTGCGCGTTTTATCCGTTCTTAGCGCCGCAAGAATGAAACCAGCAGAACCAATTACTCTACCTTTTACTGTTATTCAGGCCACAAGCGTACAAAGATTATTAAACAAATATTAACGTCTGGCATCAGATCTGATGAATATAGACATATAGGAGGGTGGGTACCATGTACATTGTTCACTGTTGGATAAAACTGGGTCACACAGGTAATTATAGTGATAGAAAGTGAGGGTAATTCTGTAACTGGATGTAAATATAATCCATGCGTCTGTGCTTCTTCACCCCACTACAATTCCCATATATAACTTTGTTGCTATATTCACGTTAAAGTGATGAAAAATTAATGACTTTGAAGCTTGGCAAGAATTAAATATTTTTAGAGTTACTATTTTGGTGGGGAATGCATATGATAATAGTTATTTACAAGACAGAGTTCAGTTTCATAGAATTTTAAAAGAAATTCTTTAATAAAACATTTATTGTTCTCCTTTGTGCCGTGGATTTAGTATGGTTTCATAAAACAGCATTTTTTTCCAGGCAAAAACACTGAAAATAGATGTTAGCCTGAGTCAAAAGAAAATTACCGTATTTTCCAGATTATAAAATGCACTTTTTCCCCCCAAAAAAACTGGGGGGAAAATGAGGGTGTATCTTATCTGGATATACCGTAGCGGGGCAGCGGTGGTGGCGCAGAGTCGGCGATACTGAGGGCATGGAGGAAGGGGGAATGTCACTGCAGTGGAGCGGCTCAAATCACAGGACAGGACCGCCTGATAACTGAGGGCCCAGGCGAACCGCGGTGGTGGGCCCCATTAATTTGCTGGCACTCTGCGAGCTACATTGCACTGCTGGCGCTTGACACGATGGACTGCAAGAAAATGGCTGCGGAGGCCAATCTACGCACGCACCGCCTCTGGGGCCATTTTCTTGAAGTCCATTGCGCCAACCACTGGCAGATCAATGGAGCCCGCAGTGTGGCAGCAGAACAATGTCGCCCGCTGCTGCGATACCCCCAAGCCCGCAGTATCACTGACCCTCCTCATCTGTGACACTCCCGCCTCCGAGCCTGCTGCAGCGCCGATCCACCGTTCACTGACCCTCCTGATCCGCGATACCCCTTTCTTCTAACCTGCAGCATCGCTGACCGTACGTCCTGTGACCATCTTGAGCCGCTCCACCACTGCTGTTCCCTGCCGGTGAGCTATTATAACACATACTAGGATTAGAAGACAGACCCCCATTTTAACTTTAAATTTTTGTTTTTCCTATTTTCCTCCTCTAAATTTGGGGTGCGTTTTATAAGCCAGTGTATGTTATAAAATGAAAAATATTGTACTAACTGCACATGGAGCGCTACATTCACAGTTCATAGACAGCAATATGTATACTGCGCTATTTTGGTATAAAAACGACAGATGTCATGAAGAAAACTAGTAGGATACCATTATATGCAATCGATTGGTTTCTATCATATGAGCAATCAGGTACCTTTGCAACTTTTCGTTCCTCTGGTCCTATGATAGTGACTTGACTACCCCAGAAATTAAAGGGGCTGTCTATTGAACTCCATCAGAGTGCACGGCTTCTCAGCCTGCGGCTTCCTCCTTGCCGGACATTTCAGACCAGCGGCACCAGTAGTTTGTGCCTATCCTGAACTGTGTGTTCTTTAAGGTAGGTTTGCATCGGAGAAGCATAAGAGCACTGAAGGTGGGAAGATCGAGAGCAAACCGTGTGCTCCAGTGACCCCGGACAGCTTCAGTTCAGTACCACTGCTGTTAGACTACAGAGGTAACCGATAAACGGGCAACAAATCAAAACATAAAAAAAAATAATCACTCAATTCTTAGGAACGGAGGGAATTTTTGATGACAAGTACATTGAAAACTTGCTTGCTTTTATAGGAACATGTAATTAAACCTTTACACATCACAAAAAGTTTTTTGCACCAGCAACAGAATGTCAATCAGACATGTAGAGAGGAAAACCTTACTGTCCTGTAAATCCAACAACTCTGAAATGCATCAAGGCAGAAATCCTGGCAACAGTTCACTGACCCTCTGGGATTATGGAACCATGACCAAATGACTTTTGGGGTGTCTGGAACAATGACCCACTTAGTATTAGTCCTTACTTGCACAGGGACCATTAACAATAATGAAAGAGTACATGAACCTTTACTATTCCAATATAATGGTATGCAGAAGGGCGGCGGAGGGTGCTGGTGCGCCTCGGTAGTAGTAGTCTGCGGGTGAGGGGCTTCTCCTTCTGCTCAGCAGTCCTCTCTCTTTTGCCTGCGCACCAGACCTCTCCACAGAGGAAGGGGAAGGGGCCGGTGGTATGGTGTTCCTGGTGGGGTGTGTGGACTTTGTATGTGCAGGACATACCTGTACTTAGGCCCCCGTGCAGACTAGGATTCTTCCGCTGGGGATTAACAAACACAAAATCTTGTTTCTTTTTCAACAGTCTTTAACCGTATCTCAATAACATCATTACTGTGCGCACAACACTTGAATATTGTAGGTACGGCACATTCTACGTCAAAGCACAGTTCTACTGCAGACTGCCGAATAGTCCCTGGTACTACTGCTGCTGTGTGAACGTCCTCTTCCTCACGATCAGACACCACAGTTCCACTCAAAGTCAAAGGCCATGGTCGCATCCCACCCACAGAGACCCAATACTGTTAATGGTTTTATACACTGTTGGACAAAGATTGTCTACTGGGGGATTGTGTGTCGACCTATTAACCCAAGTCTATGCCAGACCTCTGCTCTAGGACTAGTACTGGTGGAGTCAGTCACTACCTGGGATACTCGTGTTCAGGCCTGTTGTCCCGTCTTACTCTGGAGTCCTTCCTGCGTGTGTTGGCCACAGACACCAACTTTCTTTGGCCTCAGGTATCTTGCAGACTCCTAGCTTGCGCTACTTCTTCACTTGTATTCTTCACTTCACACTTAACTGACTAAAGCTTGTATCGGGTCCGGCTGTACCCTACAGCTGGCTTCTCCCACTGTGGGTTTCCCACAGCACTCAACTGTTTGCTCTTTCACTGTTACTGAACACTTACCAGGGAGCAGTAACTAAAACCTTGACACTATTTGGCCACATTCACATAGTAAACATAACAGCTTTATATGTATAAACACAATTCACATTATTATTCTGTAACAATGTCTTCAGGGCGGGGCACACAGGCCTAGCAACCACTAAGAAAGGAGATTAAATGCTCTCCCTGTGTTGCGTGGGTTTAATATGGACACTCCGGTTTCCGAAAACTCACATACCACATAGTGAGAGGGGATTCAAATTGTGGGCTCCAACGGGAACAGTGATGATGCAGTTTGTAAAAACTCTAGTACATGCCCTTATTATCTCCTGCCTGGATTATTGCAACCTCCTGCTCTGTGGCCTCCTTTCTAACAGTCTCGCACCCCTACATTCTAAACTATGCTGCCCGGCTAATCCATCTGACCCCCCCACGCTACTCCCCGACCTCTCCTGTCTGCCAATCCCTTCACTGGCTTCCCATTGCCCAACGACTGCAGTTCAAAACACTAACCATGACATACAAGGCCATCCACAACCTGTCTCCTCCCTACATCTGTGACCCAGTCTCCCGGAACTTACCTGCACGTAACCTTCGATCCTCACATGATCTTCTTCTCTTCTCCCCTCTCCTCTTCTCACCATCGCATACAAGATTTCTCCCATGCCTTCCTATACTCTGGAATGCTCTGCCACAACACATCAGACTCTTGCCTTCCTTGACAAACTTCAAAAGGAACCTAAAGACCCACCTCTTCCGACAAGCCTACAACCTGCCGTAACCCTCAGTCTGATATAGCGCCGCACGACCAGCTCTACCTTCACCTACTGTATCCTCACCTATCCCTTGTAGACTGAGCCCTCGCAGGCAGGGACCTCTATCCTCCTGTACCAGTCTGTGCCTTGTATTGTTTATGATTATTGTACTTGTCCCTATTATGTATACCCATTTCACATATAAAGCACCATGGAATAGATGGCGCTATAATAATAATAAATAATAATATTATAAAAATAAGGATGCAATCACACACGTCTGATTTCACATAGAAAGATGTGCAACTAAATTCATTTGCATGGGTTGTTCTGCAGCAAGAGCGTCAATTTCTACAGTCCATTTTCAGATGAATGGAGTCACAGACATGTCTCCAAAAAAAACGCTCCATGTGAATATGGCCAAATGGCAAAGCTACTTTGCATTAAAAAAAAGGAGAAAGCGGCATGGAATAAATGGCGCTATAATAATAAATAATAATAATAATAATATTTGCCATGCAGTTCTGGAAAAAAAAATATTTTACCAGAAATGAATGAGGCAAGCATTTTGGGCAAGTAAGACCTAGACACTTTATAGGCTGAGGATAAAATAACACGCAATGCAATTTTTTAGCTAAAATCAAAAGTCGTCTTTCCTCTCTATTTCCCATTACTTTTACATTTATTTCTCACTTTGGCTAAAAGGGAAAAAAAATAAAAAAAAACTGTACCAAAATCTGCATGAGTGATTTCAGCTATGGATCTGCTCAGAATGTGAAGACGTAAAAAAAATAAATAAATAAACATGATTTATATTTCAACTTTACACACATTTAATATTAAATATTATTCATGATATCAGGTTTTTAATCACTGCAACTAAAGAAAGAAAAAAGCCAGAAACAAATGTCGCTTGCCATCCTCTCTCACTGTAACTCTTTGTTTTATTGCGGAGATTTTTCATTGTTCTGTTTACTTTCTGATTTATCATTTCGGCAAATGTCCCACATCAGCATTATTCTAAGGTTTATTATTAAATACCAGAACATCATTTGGTTTTTTTTCCCCCTGTATAATTATTTAATATGTATTTCCTTTTATTATTAAGATTAATTATGAGCATTGGAATAAAATCTAAAATACCTTGAAGTGTGCATTGTTAATGAAGTGGAAATGGAACCTGCTATTTCAAAGATTAATTAGCCGCTCCTGGTTACTATGCAAATGGACAGCGGTTGCGCCAAATACGTTATTTACAAGATGTGTTTACTTGGGGTTTCTTGCCCCTTCACAACACTATACTGATCAAAGGGCAGATTTAGGACGTATGGAGAAATATTCTGTCAAAACAGTCAGACCGCTCATGGAATATACTACAGGGTAGATCACTATCAAAGGACCTAAGGTTATGGCAAATCCCAGTAGTTTTACATATTAGCATTACTGCACTTTTATGTTTGCGCTACATTAGGTTTAGGTTTTTACTTGAAAGATCGCTTTCAATTTTTAGCAATTTTTTATGAACCTGCCCCCACCTTATACTTTGTATTAGATTTAATGCTATATAGCTGGCAGGGTCTGGTAGGTTTCTGGATTTTTCTAAGCCATAATTGGTTTGCAGTTGGCCAAATTAGAGAATGGAGTGTAAGGAGCCTTTGTATTCATCACCCTAAACCTCATAAAGGAGTATTAACTTTCCTGATTAGGCTTTTCAGGTCGTGGGCACCGGAACGGTCACAGGTTTGTAGTAGTATAATGGGTTAAGTCTGGCTCAACCCCTATCTACCAGGTGCTAGAAATGAGCAAAACCCAAGCACTCAAATGACAAAGAGAGGAATAATTGATGCAAGTGTTGTTTATTGACAAACTGTAAAAAAAGTGTGAACCTAACAGAAGCAACACCGACGTTTCGGTTGTGACACCTTTATCAAGGTTGTTGCTTAGTAAAAAGATGGGACCTGTGCCAGGCGTCCTCTTCCCTTTATCTTCGCTCTGTCACAGCCTCACACCACCACTTTGACAAAGTATACTGCAAAAGGTGATACTCTCAGTCTAACTTCAATGACGGTAGTCCAGGTGACCCGTGTTTCATAGCATCTTTTCACTAAGCAACAACCTTGATAAAAGGTGTCACAACCGAAACGTCGGTGTTGCTTCTGTTAGGGTTCACATGTTTTTTTGCAGTTTGTCAATAAAAACACTTGCATCAGTTATTCCTCTCTTTGTCATTTGAGTGCTTAGGTTTGTAGAAGTAGTGCTGAAAAGTCAGTAAAAGACAGTAATGGCGCCAAAGGGTCTTTACTAGGAGAGCATTTGGGATGCCATTGGCTCGAGGGCTTTAGGGGAGCACAGTTAGGAGGCTACTAGGATTCAGAGCTAGGAGCAGAACTAGTGCAGTAGTGTAACTAGAGTCCGATGGCCCTGGTGCAAAATTTGGACCTGGACTCTCTGCTGCATATTGTTGAGATGTATGGAGCCTTGTAGCATTCTAAATCCTACAAAGCTGGGTTTACACACTGCAACATCGCAAAGGACATCGCTGTAACGTCACCGGTTTTGTGACGTAACAGCGACCTCCCTCAGTCTCTGCTAAGTCGCTGGTGAGCAGTCAAACAGGCAAACCTGGCCAACAACGCAACAGCGATCCGGACCTGCAGAGCCACCTAGCTGGTTGTTGGGGACGTTGATAAGCAGCCTTTTGAAAGGGAAGTTGCTAACAAAGTCGCTGCAAAGTCTTTCACACACTGAAACTTTCCAGCGATGCATGCTGCACAGCGGGAAACAAAGGACCTAGGAATGGTCCTGAACGATTTGTAACGATTACAACTTCACAGCAGGGGCCGGGTCGCTGATAGGTTTCACACACTGCAACATCGCAAACAACATCGCTATTGCGTCACAAAACCGGTGACGTTACAGCGATGTCGTTTGAGATGTTGCAGTGTGTAAACCCAGCTTAAGTGTTGCACCCTCCTTCGTTATGAAGTAAAGTCCTCCATTTGCACTAATAGCCCCAATTCTTCACCCCTTTCAAGCTTTACGACTGAGCCCTTTCACTCACACGGGTATGAACAAACCAAAGGAGATGTTAACCAGAAGGTCCCTATACAGACTAGAAGTACAATAAACCTGACTGTGCTTTGTCCCTGCCTGACCCTAAAGTTACGCAGTGGCACCCCCACTCAATGTCAGCTAGCCCCGAGTGTCCTTAACTGCGCCCTAAACTATAAACCAAGTGTAACACAAAACACCAAAAAAGTGTACACAGGCAGAGGGGGAGACACAGGGTAAAGATGTGTTCACACAGTCTTATAAGGAAGATGGAGGAAATAAAGAAACCAAAAAAGACTTATGGAATAAGTGAAACCCCTCCAAATCCTAAGAATAGAATAAGAGAATGCTGGAAAGGAAAACACAAACAAACTGCAGGGAAAAGTAAAGCCGATAACTCAGCAAGATTATCCTAAACTGAGGAGCTGGGACTGAAAACAGCCATCAACCTTGGAATATAGCCAGCAAAGAAGACAAGTGCATCACGAGTATAAATAGCCCCTCCCAAGATGTGACAGGGCAAACAAAGCGAGGAAGTGACAACACCTGAATAGAAATAAAACATAAAGGCAAAGGAAAGACAAGAAAACTAACAGCAGTTGGACCAAGACAAAAAAGGTTGTGGTCCAACAGAGAGGGAAAACAACCAGACAACCAAAGGTCACCGGAGCGAGCCCCAGAGTAGAGCCATTATATCAGGTATATAAATCCCCCATTCTAGGCCCCCTCTTGATATATATGTCCTCCATCCTGGAGCTCTATCCGATAGAGATGTCCCCCATCCGCCTTATCTAGAATATGACAAAATCCTGCTTGCTTTCTAAGCCACTAATAGACATTGTATGCTGTTAAATGTAGAAACCTGGCACTCAAGATCAATGTGAATAGTGTTTTTTATTGGGAAGAACTTGTAGGACCAGCACAAGCACAGACGTTTCGGTCACAAGACCTCCATCAGTGTGCGTGCAGAGAGTTCTCAGAACGTATAGTAACGTGGCAAGCGGCGTAGCTGGGTAGGACATGGTGTCCACTGCTGTCTATGTGGCAGACCATGCATTCTGAGGACCCTCTGCATGCACACTGGTGAAGGTCTTTTGATCAAAACATCTGTGCTTGTGGTGGTCCTAGAAGTTCTTCACAATCAAAACCACTATTCACATTTATCTTGAGTGCCAAGTTTCTACATCTACTTGAGACTGTTTTGGACCCTACTTGTGCACCACCCCGGAAGTGCAGTGTGTATTATGGTAACTCACATTGTATGCTGTTAGTCTGTGATTTATAAGTACACTAAGATCCTTCTCTCTAAATGACTCTCCTAGTTTTACTCTCCCTAGAACATATGATGCCTGCATATTATCAGTGCCTATGTGCATAAAACGTTACATTTCTCTACATCAGCCAAGTGGATGCTTAAACATTCAGATTGTCCAAGTTAATATGTAAATTATGAACATCTTACATAGACTGCACTATACTACATAGCTTGGTGTCATTTACAAAAATAGAAACTAATAAGTCAAGAAGCTGTGGAGAAAAAGCGCCAATAGGGTCTTACCCCAATATGTGCGGGGTGCAGGGGGGGGGGAGCAATACTACTCACCAGATGGAGTTGTGAAAGTCACAACTACTGTAATCGCATGTAGAGATAGACCACGGTAGCAGCAACCCAAACGGCAGATAACAGAGAAAGGTAGAGACGGGTTTCATATGCAACATCATTGATGTGGTCTTGTGCCTCACGGTCCTGAGGAAGGGAGCTGAGCTCCTGAAACGCATAGACCTGTGCAAAAATAAAAGATACATTAATCTGATTTTCTGGATGGTGATCATTGGCGCGGCATATGAAACCCGTCTCTACCTTTCTCTGTTACAAAAATAGAAACAACAGTATTCATCCAGTCTTTGATATCATTAATATATAAGTTAAATAACTGTGGACCCAGCACTGAGCCTTGGGGTCACCACTTATAACCAGAGACCATTCAGAGTAACAATCATTCACCGCAACTTTCTAGCGCGGCCTTTGAGCCAGTTTTCGATTGAATTACAAACCTTAATTTCTACGCCATTAGTCGGCTACATGAGAAATTGTCAATTGACTTTGTAGAGTCCAAAAACACTATATCCACAGCTACCCATCTGTCCAGGCTTCTACTCACTTTCATAAAAGCAAAACATGTTGGTTTGATAACTTCTGTCCTTAGTAAAACCGTGCTGGTTATCCCTTAATGTTGAAGCCTAACTTTACATGGGTGTAATAGCAGCAGGGAATATCATTGTGATGTGTAAATTACCACTAAATAAGAAGATTTGTAGGCCAGAGATCATTATTTTCCTCAGTTGCACACAGCCCTTAGTATACATTAATGGCCAATTGAGTTTACATTCTCTTTCATTTTTGTACAAATCCCAATGATATAAAATGTCTAAACTAAAAACATATTTCCTAATTTAAAAGTTGCATAAAAAAAAAAAAAGTATAAAAAAAGATATATCAATCTACTTGTCTAACACCAAGTTAACGAATAATGACTTTGGCTTTTCAGATGTTTATTCTTTGTAAATATTCAGTCAACTTTCTGATCCTCACAGAAGAGAACTGTGCAGACCCATCCAGGCTCTGGGATAGTTTGTGCCTTTTGATACAGCAATCAGAAAACATGTCCCCTTGTGTATACAACATGCATAAAACATAAAAAGGAAAAAAACGTAAGACAGAAAGAAAGATAAAATCTAGAAATATGTGTCTTAGGGATAAAAAAAAATAAAAGATTTGGTATTTTAACAGATATTTAGAGCCTTGTTGTAATTTACTCTTTAGGCTTCTTCTAAAACTTTTAAATGTAATTAATTAATTATGAAACCTTTATAACAATTAGGGCTTTATCGGTCCTAGATCTAACTTGCTACAATCCCATAGTTGCGTACTCATCTCAAGTAGAGATGAATGTTTCGTTATGTGGAGGATCGGCTGAGTCAAATTTCCAGGTCCACACGAATTCAAACACTGTGTTTTGATTTGCGAAGATTGACCAAAAAAAAAAAAAAAAGAGTCCACCCAAAAAAAAGAGGCCAGGCGCAATTTCACACACTGCTGAAGACCTCCAACACACATCCGTGGAACACGTGCGTGTTTGGTCCGTTTCAGTATATACCGGAGACACGGACAAACGTGCACCAATGTTATGCTATGTTTGAGGTCACACGTGCGTTATTCCATATGGTCCGTGTGTCCAAGTCCGTGATACATATGTGTTTCCGTTTTGCACGGAAGCATCTCCGTTTTCTGCACGGAACACACACACACGGACCCAATGGAAGTCTATGGGTCCGTGAGCACACGTACGTGACACGGATGCATCTCCGTATGATTCGTGTACGTTTTGTGCTTTTTTCTAGTGATGTCGGTCATTCTTTCTTTTTCTGTGTATGTCGGTCAATCTCCCTCAGTCCGTCGGTCGGACTCTCTGTCTTGTCTGTCCCTCTCTCTCTCTCTGTCCATGTCGGTCAGTCTCCCCCCTCTCTCATACTCACTATTCCCCAATCACCGGCGCGGCGCTGCACAGCTGTTAAAAAAAACTCTGGCGGCTTTTACTATTTTGAAAAAGCCGGCCGCTCATTAATTAATCTCGTATTCCTTGCTTTCCCCGCCCACCGGCGCCTATGATTGGTTGCAGTGAGACACGCCCTAACGCTGAGTGACATCAGTCTCACTGCAACCAATCACAGCCGCCGTTGGGCGTGTCAATATCGAGCAGGAAAATAAATAAATAATTTATTTTAAAAAAACGACGTACGGTTCCCCTCATTTTGATACCAGCCAGGGTAAAGTCAAATGGCTGAAGGCTGGTATTCTCAGGATGGGGAGGCCCACATTATGGGGAGCCGCCCAGCCTAACAATATCAGCCAGCAGCCGCCCAGAATAGCCGCATCCATTAGATGCGACAGTTCTGGGACTGTACCCGGCTCTTCCCGATTAGCCCTGGTGCGTTGGCAATCGGGGTAATCAGGAGATAATGGCAGCAGCCCATAGCTGCCACTAAGTCCAAGATTAATCATGTCAGGCGTCTCCCCGAGATACCTTCCATGATTAATCTGTAAATTACAGTAAATAAACACATACACCCGAAGAAATCCTTTATTTGGAATAATAGACACTAACAAATACCCTCGTTCACCACTTTATTTAGCCCGAAAAAGCCATCCATGTCCGGCGTAACCCACAGAGGTCCCGTGTCGCTTCCAGCTCTGCTACATGAAGGTGACAGGAGCAGCAGAAGAACCCCGCCACTCCTGCCAGATCCACACAGCAACTGAGTTGAGCAGCGCGATCAGCTGTGCTGTCACTCAGGTTACTCGCGGCCACCGCTGGATCCTCCAACTGTGACTGCAAGTCGCCCGAGTGACAGCGATGAAGTCACAGGTGAGTTGCTTTCATGGGTGGAGGATCCAGCTAGCCGCAGGTAACCTGAGTGACAGCAGCGCTAATCGCGCTGCTCACTTCAGTGACTCAGGGGATTAGCGGTCACCGGTGAGTCCTGCACGGGTGACCACTAATCAGTACGCGACACAGACAGAGCTGCGGTATGACAATGAAGTCGGGTACAGTTCACCCGAGTTCATTCTCATCATGCGTCGCTGTCTGCTGTCAGCGGGTATGTATCAATGACATTGTGCATCACACACGGAACATTTCACACGGACATGTCCCTTACGTATATCTCACTCACACACGGACATTCATCACGCACACACGGCTAGCATATGCAATACACACGGGTGCCACACGTACCATAAAAACGGACTGGAAAACGAACCTGAAAAACGGACTATATGACACGTGCGTGCTTTTCACGGATGTGTGTTGGAGGCCGAAGGCTCAGATAGCAGGCTAATGGTGATATAGCTTTCCTATAATGGCTTCGCAGACATCACATTACATGGTATAGCTTAGCAAATGAGGGTGGACTATAACAAATTGTGTAAAAAAAAAATGGGGGCAGCAAAGCAGCGACATTTTAGTTTTTTCCAGCATAGGAATAGAAGATCACAGCGCACAGATCATTCCACATAGTGATAGAAAATGGTCCAATCTGATTGTGTTGTCAACTTAAGTGTTGAATTACATTGAAAATAAGAGTTGTAGTCTGACTCTAAATACTAATCCAATGATCAAAGTGATTATTAAAGACTGTGACTGCAAAGATACTGCAGTAATAGCAACTTAATAACAGCATTTATTTATTCAATACACACTGAAAACAAGGAGGACCATAATAAACCCTTTTGTGCTAATTTTGCTTTTAAACCAAAATACTGAAACCAAGGCTTGTGTGTCACAGAATAATAATAATAATAATAATAATCTTTATTTCTATAGCGCCAACATATTCTGCAGCGATTTACAATTCAGGAGGATCATATACAAACAAGTAACAGTTATAGAAAATACAATATTTAGAGGAGGGAAAAAAGAAAAGAGAAACAACCCTGCTCGTGAGAGCTTACAATCTACAATGAGATGGGGGGGGGACAAGGTACAAGTGCTTATTTACAATGACAATCCAGCCATCTCACGGAAATGGGGGATGGGGGATGGATAATGGTTTCCTGGACCAGTTGGCTAGAGCCTTGAGATGCATTTGGGTGGCATGGAGTTTGACATAGGGTTATGTTGTGAGAAGTTGTAGAGGGACTATGTGAAACGAATCTGATTAGGGAGTGTGATAGGCCGCCCTAAAAAGATGCGTCTTTAGGGTGCGCCTGAAGCTGAGTAAGTTATGATTTGTCCTAACTTCTTGGGGTAGAGCGTTCCAGAGGGTTGGTGCAGCTCAGAAGAAGTCTTGGATCCGGGAGTGGGAGGTTCAAATTAGTATGGATGTTAGTCGAAAGTCATTTGCAGAGCGTAGAGAATGGGTGGGGTGATAGACAGAGAGGAGGGTGGAGATGTAGGGGGGTGCCGCACTGTGGAGAGCTTTGTGGGTGAGAACAAGCAGTTTAAATTGGATCCTATGATATATGGGCAGCCAGTGCAATGACTGGCACAGAGCAGAGGCATCCGAGTAGCGGTTAACCAGATAGGTGACCCTTGCTGCTGCATTAAGGATGGACTGTAGAGGAGAGAGTCTAGTTAGGGGGAGCCCAATTAATAGAGAGTTACAGTAGTCAAGGCGAGAGTGGATCAGGGCCACAGTGAGGGTTTTTGTCGTTTCCATTGTGAGAAAGGGGCGGACTCTAGAGATGTTCTTGAGGTGCAAGCGGCAGGAGCGGGCAAGAGATTGTATGTGGGGGGTGAAGGAGAGATCAGTGTCAAGTATAACACCCAGACAGCGGGCTTGCTGCCTAGGAGTTATTGTGGTGTCACACACAGAGAGGGAGATGTCAGGTTTAGGAAGGTTGTAGGACGGAGGAAAGAGAAGAAGTTCAGTTTTTGAAAGGTTGAGTTTCAGATAGAGCAGACATGATATTGCAAACTGCAGTTAGGCAGTTGCTTGTGTTCTGTAGTACAGCGGGGATGAGCTCAGGGGATGAGGTGTATAGCTGTGTGTCGTCAGCATAAAGATGGTACTGAAAGCCAAATCTGCTAATAGCCATTCCAATTGGGGCAGTGTAGAGGGAGAAAAGAAGAGGGCCGAGGACTGAACCTTGAGGGACCCCAACAGTGAGAGGAAGGGGAGAAGATTTGGAGCCAGCAAATGATACACTGAATGAACGGCCAGAAAGATAGGAAGAGAACCAGGAAAGAACAGTGTCCTTTAGGCCGATAGAATGGAGCATAGAGAGAAGGAGATGGTGGTCAACAGTGTCGAAGGTGGCAGAGAGGTCAAGAAGGATAAGCAGAGAGTGGTCACCGTTACGTTTTGCTATGAAAAGGTCATTGGTCACTTTGACAAGGGCAGTTTCTGTTGAGTGTAAAGGGCGGAAGGCAGACTGTAAAGGATCTAGAAGAGAGTGAGTGGAGAGGTAGCGGGTGAGACGAGAGTAGACCAGGCGCTCCAAGAGTTTGGAGATGAAGGAGAGATTGGAGACTGGTCTGTAGTTGCTTGTGCAGGACGGATCAAGAGAAGGTTTTTTTAATAATGGAGTAATGATAGAGTGTTTGAGGGAGGAAGGGAAGATACCAGAAGAGAGAGAAAGATTGAAGATTTTAGTTAGGTGAGTGGTGACAACCGGAGAGAGGGACTGGAGGAGAGGTGAGGAGAAGGGATCAGTAGGGCAAGTGGTAGGACGAGAAGAAGAGAGGAGCCTGGAGACTTCCTCCTCTGTGACTGGGTCAAATGTGGAAAGTGAGCTGGATGGGATAAGGGGATGGATGGGATTCACAACGCTTGGTGGCTGGGAGCTGATCTCTCTGCGGATGTTTTCTATTTTCTCTGTGAAATACAAGGCCAGGCCATCAGCATGAAGGTCTGTGATTTGGGTCTGTACTTTGGGACTAAGGAGGGAGTGAAAGGTGTCGAAGAGCTTTTTTGGATTGTTGGCTAGTGAGGAGATAAGGGTGGTGAAGTAGGTCTGTTTGGCGAGGTGAAGGGAAGAGTTGTAGGTCCTTAACATGAACTTGTAGTGGATGAAGTTTTCTGGTGTGGGTGTTGTCCACCATAGGCGTTCAGCACTCCTGGAGCATCGCCTGGAGAATTTGTGCTTCATGCATTGAGATGGGAAATACATTTTTTTCTTTAAAGCCAAAAGAAAAATCCCTAAAATCTAGAAATTTAACACAACAATCTAAAGCCTGCTTTACACGTTGCAATTTCGCATACGATATCGTATGCGATTTGCAACGCCCCCATCGAATGTGCAGCACGTTCAATTTGTTGAACATGCCACACAAATGATTAACCCCCGTTACACGTACTTACCTTCCATACGACCTCGATGTGGGCGGCGAACGTCCACTTACTGGAGTGGGAGGGACGTTCGGCGTCACAGCGACGTCACGCTGCAGCCGGCCAATAGAAGCGGAGGGGCGGAGCTGAGCGGGACGTAAACATCCCGCCCACCTCCTTCCTTCCGCATTGTGGGCCGGGAGCCACAGGACGCAGGTAAGAACTGTTCATCGTTCCCGGGGTGTCACACACTGCGATGTGCGCTACCCCGGGAACGTTGAACAATCTGACGTGCAATTGTAGAGAAAGGTATGATGTGTATGCGATGAACATTTTAACGTTCAATCGCAATCGCACGTACCTGTCACACACTGCAATGTAACTTACAATGCCGGATGTGCGTCACTTACGACGTGACCCCGCCTACACATCGTAAGATATATTGCAGCGTGTAAAGCAGGCTTTACTCACAAACTGTGCATATTATGAAAAAATTACTTTAGTTTTTTTGTACACTTCCTTGTTGTAATAGTCCATTAGTAGATGCCTTTCAGAATTGTGATTCACAGCAAATTTGTTCGCCATGAATTTAATTTTGGGAGAAAATTGTGAAAGTTAGTAAATTTGAAGTAATCTGCCCAACTCAACTCCCATATGTCAGTACTAGTGATGGGACGCAGATAACCGAGACCGGCGGACCTAACCAGATTATAAATAAAAATCTGATTCCAGCCTGGAATTGATTCCAGATACCTAACCATTCACCGGTCTCAATATAAGTGTAACGCCTGCCTGGATCCACAGACTCAGACGGGCTGTAATGGACAGGCTAGAGGGAAGCCACTCACCAAGCAGGACCCCCAGAACCCTGAAACCCTTTAACAAGCAAAGGTCAAAACCGGATCCGGCAGCGAGGTACAAAAACAGCAGGCAGGAGGGTAGTCAGGAAACAAGCGGTAATGAGCACACAAAATCACAGAAGAGGACGAAACAGGAGCCAGAATTTTCAGAACTATCTCTGGCAGAGGTCAGCAGACAGGAGGGCCATTAAGAAGGGTGTGGTGTCTTCCCATAGGCTGTAGCTGAATGATGGTACTTCAGCTGGGAGACACCCGCCACCTACAGTCATCCAGTGGCACTGCAGATCCTCAGGAAACCAGACCAGTGGATGAGCGGAGCCTGCGCCCACCGGCGCCGCTGGCACCGACTCCTCTCCCATCATCAGCACTATCCACAGCAGGAACACGGCGTCGCCTGGCGATCGGAGTAGAAGTCGATGGAGCGGACCCCGGTGGTGACATAACAATAAGTTTATGGGAACCAGAATACAGAGATTAAAAATGGTGGTAGAAGGGATAGGGGATAGGAGCAAGCGGGCTGTACTTACCGAGGCTCCGGCGCGGCTGTAACTGCTTCCTGGCTGCTCATTCACTTCCGGGGCCGCTCATTACCTTCATTGCATATGCACTGCTTTCACCACGCACTGTTGTCTGTGATTGGTTGCAGTCAGACGCGCCCCCACACTCCGTGACAGTTTCTGACTGCTGTGCTTTCTTTTTTTAATTATTTAAATAAATAATTTTAAAAAACGGTGTGCAGTCCCCCCAATTTTGATACCTAGCCATGATAAAGCCTGACAGCTGGGGGAGGGCATTCTCAGGCAGATGAAACATATGTTTTTTGGGCCCCCCATTCTAAAAATAGCAGCCTGCAGGTGCCCAGGATTGTTGCATGCATTAGACTAAGCCCTAGATTAGTAATGGGAGGCATCTAGGAGACCCCCATTACTAATCTGTAAGTGAAAGTAAATAAACACAAACAACAACAAATAATTATTTGAAATAAAAATAAAAAAAAACACCCTCTTTCACCACTTTATTAACCCTAAAAACACCCCTGCAGGCCCACAACAATTCCAGCTCTGCTACATCTGAAGTCAGAGCGCGCGATCGTGGAACATGACCGCCCGTTGTGAGTTTTAGGCAGAGACTGAGCCTTGCGATGAGCGGTAACGTCACTCAAGTAAGCTGCGGGCACAGCTGGAGGTTCCCATGGCCTTCCACCTGTGACTGCAGGTAATGTGGGACCTCGTATGGATTACGTCGGACCTGCAGGGATATTTTTAGGGTTAATAAAAAGATGAAAGAGGGTGCTTTTTGTATTTTATTTCAAATAAAGGATTTTTTTGGTGTTTGTGTTTATTTACTTTCACTTTCAGAGTAATGAGAGGTCTCCTAGATGACTCCCATTACTAATCTATAGCTTAGTGCCAGCTGTGAGCTGTGATTAACCTCTTATTTCCCCGATTGCCACCACACTAGGGCAATCGGGAAGAGCTGGTTAAAGTGCTGGGATTGCCGCATCTAATGGTGCGACAATTTTGGGTGGCTACTGACTGCTAGTGTTAGGCTTGGTGGGCCCAAAAACTATGGGTCTCCTCAGCCTGAGAATATCAGCCCCCAGTTGTCAGACTTTATCATGGCTGGGTATCAAAATTGTGGGTGGGGGGGGAATGGCATACCATTTTTTTCATTATTTACTCAATTTACAAAAAATAAAAAATAAAAGCTGCATGTTGTTCCTCATATTTGATACACAGCTAAGATAAGCGCATGGCTGGGGTCTGTAGCCTGTAGCCATATGCTTTATCTGTGCTAGGTATCGTAATATGAGGGGGCCCTACGCCAGTTTATTTTTATACCATGATATAGACTAGCAGACAAGGTCTGTGATTGGAAGCATCAAACACTGTAGCTCAGCGTGGGGGGCGTGTCTGACTGCAACCAATCACAGATGCCTATGGGCGGGGAAAGCAGTGCATATGAAATGAACGTAATGAGTGGCCCCGCAAGTGAATGAGTGGCCAGGAAGCAGTTACAGCTGTGACGGATCCTCAGTAAGTATGAAGTGCTTGCTTTATTATTTTTTTCTTTATTTTCCTTTATGTTTTTGTATTTTCAGAGTTCCGGATCCGGATTATTAGCCCAAATTACCAGGAATAGATAGCAAGACCCGACCCACATATTCCCTTCCTGTTGTATATGTCAATCAAATGGCAGTGCATTGCTGGGACTTTACTTGCACATATTTCTGAAATAAAATATCCAATATCAGAACAAAAGGTATGCTTAGCCTCAGCATCCCAGCGCCAGTTTAGCACTACCTTTACTTTATATATGAAAATCCTGCTGGTTGGTTCCCTTTAATAGCAGTTTATATTCTGTATTTAATTTTGTCAAGGAACATCAGCTACTTGTCATGGGTTAAAGCAGCCAGGCCTAAAGGCCCCGTTACACGCACTGACATCGCTAACTAGATGTCTTTGGGGTCACGGAATTCGTGACGCACATCCGGCCTCCTTAGCGACGTCATTGCGTGTGTGTGACACGTACAAACAACTGCTAACGATGCAAAATACTTACCAAATTGTTGATTGTTGACACGTCGTCCATTTCCCAAATGTCGTTGCTGCTTTTGGACGCAGGTTGTTCGTCGTTCCTGAGGCAGCACACATCGCTATGTGTGTGACACCCCAGGAACGACGAACAACACCGTACCTGCGTCCTCTGGCAACGAGGTGGGCGTGTCTTTCATGCGGCTTTTCTCCGCCCCTCCACTTCTATTGGACGACTGTCGTGTGATGTCGCTGTGACGCCACACGAACCGCCCCCTTAGAAAAGAGGCGGTTCGCCGGCCACAGCGACGTCGCTTGGAAAGTAAGTACGTGTGACGGGTATTAGCGATATTGTGCGCCACGGGCAGCGATTTGCTCGTGACGCACAAACGACGGGGGACGGTGCTTTCACGAGTGACATCGCTAGCGATGTTGCTGCGTGTAAAGCAGCCTTAATATAATGAGATGATTGCTGGGCTGGCTTTTATTATAAAAAGGGTGTTTTTTTGTAGGTTAAAATTGTTTCAATGATGAAGTTTCTCTTTAAGTTAGTGCAGGATATGGATTTTTTTGTTAGTTTTTTGCCTAATAAAAATTACTAATAAAAGAACGCCATACGTTCATATTCTTACCAGAGCTGCATATTAGGGTTCTCCCAAAAATTAGTCTCTTTCATTTTACAGGGTGACAGACACCAAAGTACTGCAGATATGTGAAGTCACCTCTGTAATCACTAGCCATATATTTCCCTCTGCTCACCCAGATCTTAGTCCTCTACTCAAACTGACATTTACATACACGGCCACAATTCTTCCTTGTCTTGCCTTCTCCATTATCACTGTCCTCTGCTAAACATTAAAAACTAGTTTTATAATCTTCTTTTTTTCTTTATATTGCGCCAGCACGAATGATTCATGTTTTATGCAAATGACGCTCATATAAATTGATGATCGTTTTACATCTTTGATAAAAAATTATAACCACTTGATTACCATCTCGTATAAAATACAATGCACTGCAGAATTATGCAACACCCCCCCCTTTTTTTTTTTTTCCTCCCCAGAATTTTATGCTAATAATATTGTGAGGTTTCTAAGACAGGATGGTCAGGCTCTGGGGAAAAAAAAAAAGGGATAGCGGCTTTTGGGCCTGGTGTAAACGTTGCCCCTTTTCTCCGCATGCGGTCCTAAACAAAATAATCTGATCTGCAGACACTTTTATAGATTGTGTCTAAACTTAAATAGCAACAGAAGACTTTACTTCAAAAACGATACAATTTATATGTGTGACGCTCTGGCAAAACCAGGTAGTCACACATTAGGCCCCCGCATAACACCTTCCCTCACAGGGTTACATACAGCCGACCTGAAACCCTAGTCACCCCCCTCAGGGAAAGACAGGCACACCAGTGGGCGGGAGCAGGCGGTTAGGGAACGCCCACCTAGGAGTCTAGACAGCCCGGGGCAGGAAAACAAACAGTTGAGTAGTTCAAGTTTAGAGTTCAAGTGGAGAGGAGTGAGGCTGGGGCTAGGTGTAGCTCCAGGAGAGGGGAAGCTGAAGTTGAACGGTGCCAGGGTTGGAGCCCTGGTACCTTGGCTAGGTGGCAGATGGTGGTCTCCGTCGGCAGGCGACGGGAAGACGGAGCTTGGAGATCCGAGGTGGACCGAGACAGGGTTGGAGCCCGCCGGTACCGACACCAGAGACCCGACTCGGAAACCGTGCACAGAGGGGGTACTCGGACCCTGAAGCCAGGACCGGAACCAACGGCCTAGCTAATCGACTGATTGAGGGCAGGATTTTAGGTCCTGTCCCAACCAAAGTCCCAAAAGCAGACAACCACCCACAGAGTGGGATAGGGCAACCGCCAGGGCCCATAGATCCCACGGGTCAGCGTCAGCGGGCACGGCTCCTTAGGTACACAAAAAGCCGGGAGTGGACTCCCGTGTTCCATACCGGGAAGTCTAAAACAACAGAACTAGTGCAGAGGAAAAGACGGTGACCACCAGCCCAGGTGGGAGACCAGAGTACGACCGGCCGCGGCGGCTGGCCACCAGCACCTTGGTTTACCAAAAGACTCGTGTGATTCATTTAATTGTGAGTAACCAAACACCCCTTGGTACGTCCAGGCGCGCAGGCCCTTGCCATCGCCATACCCTGCACAGAGACACTGGGTCCCGGGGCAGCCATCTCTACCCACGGAGGGGTTAACATCCAGCTGCCACTACATCTCCCCCGGGTGTCCCACAACAGCAGCGGTGGTGTCCCACTTCACCACACACCGCGGGTGGCGTCACGAACTGAATACGGCCAAGCCCATACAACTACGTCCCCCTTTTTATTTGGCGTGTCCGCGTGACCCCCGGGTCCGGAGGATCCCTCGAGCCACACAGCGGGTCCGGATCCGAGCAGCCCGGCTGCTACAGGCATGGGGGCGACACATATGTCTAATACTCTGTGATTATTCACCTAACCTAACTTCTAATCATTATATGGATGTGTGCACCATAATTCTGATGCAGAGCTCCAAAACCCCTCATCACATAGAAGACAAATACGTCAAATTCTCCCATCAGCCACCAATATAATGAGCCTCACGAGGAGCTACAAACTGCTTTTGTACAGCATATTGGTTTAACTTTCCTGGGCAGGAGTGTACAATCAACGATATTATCATATTTTGCAAAAAGGAATCACCACAAATAATGGAAGGAGGTCAATATTGTAAATTAATTGCAATTAATTTGCTTTTTTTTGCAGTTTAATATTCATGTTTGTTTAGGTCAAAGGCCAAAATGCCCAAAATCGAATCGACACTGTCCAAGTAGGATAAGCTATACCCATCTGTCTTTGGGAGAATGGTCATCTTAATGGAGGCCATCATTCCACAGTTTCTATATTTACTGGAGATGCTCCCCATAGCAATTTCCGAGGCCAGTGATCCAGCAGTTCCAGATGAGGCTGATCAATTTTGTTTGGGCTCAGCGCCATCGAATTGCTCACTTAGTGCTATTGAATCCAAAGAGAATGAGTGGCCTAGCTTTCCCGGACATGTGGAAATACTACATTGCCACACATCTAAGGTGTATCCCCGCATAGACCATTTTAACCACAACAAGTACATGGATGGAAGTGGAACGTGTTGGCTGGCCCCTGCCCACCCTAATGCTCTTTTGTGGACGATTTTTACAGATCCCCCAGATATAACCCTTTGAGGACCTATGACATTCACTAGACGTATTTGATAGATGGCCATAAAAAATTTCCCACTCACTTTGGTCAAACCTTCACTGGCACCATTTTTATATACTCCAGCCTTGCAGGGCAGTTCCACCAACTGAATGACTGATCCATGGATCAGAGAGCACCTTTTCCGCTTTGTAGACATAATTTCACCCTTTCACTAACCCAATTCTACCCTTCTCTACTTTACGGGAGAGGTTTAGAATCCCTGCAGAAGCTTATTACATGTACACGCAGATACGTCACCTGGCCATATCCTCGGTGAAATCCACTTCATTCTCTAAGCTTACCCCGTTTGAAGGCCTCTACAGGCAGGTCACTTTGACAAAGGGACTGATCTCACGTATATACGACATACTCACCTCACATGCTGAGGTACAACACTCATCCATGACAAAATGGGAGACGTATTTGTGTAGAGATATACCGAAACCTGAGTGGTAGACTATCTGGGAAACAGCAGCGAAAACGTCTATCTGTACCACGCAGAACAAGAATCAAAATAAAATTCTGATGCACTAGTACCATACCCCAAAGGTCCTTGGTAAGCTCTTTCCTAATTCATCGGACCGATGCTGGAGGTGTATGAAGGAGAGAGGGTTCCTCCCCCATATTTTTTGGGATTGCGAGGTTCTTTCCCCTTTTTGGATAGATCTTCTTAGTGTCCCACCCCCGGGAGTCACAAAAGATTCAGCCAGGCTGTTCCTCTATATATGGACTTCAGTGAAATGCTAGGTGGCCTCGCACTGGAAAAAGACTCTTCTTCCCACCCTCCAGGAACTGGAGTTAAGGATCCGGGAAACAAGGCGGATGGAGTATCTTACAGCCTGCATTACAACCATCTGGACAAATTTCAGCGTATATGGTCACCCTGGGACCTCTATGTTGGTGACTGACAAGTGGACGCCGGCAATGAGTGTTCACGTACTTTGGTGCCCTGTGTGGATGTGATGCGCATAACTTGTGTCTGTTAAACCTCCCCCTTTTCCCCAACCTATCTTTCCTTATGTCTCTCCCTCCCTGATGTCTATTTCTGCTGAAGTTACTTGGTTTGTATATAAAAAAATTCTTCAATAAATAAATAGTTTAAAAAAAGGCCAAAATGCCCAATGCTCTTTGCCCATTGGTATAAAACTAAAGTTGCTAATTTTTTATTGCACTAATGACTCGAACAGCTGCACATGACGTGATTGGCTGAGCGCTCAGGTATTTTCAATGGGCAGAAGTGAGAAATCTGCTGTCAGTCACCTTAAAAAGTGGTGGTCAGAAGTCGAAAGTAATTCTCATCCTTATTATCTATCTAAGTGCTATAATCTAAACTATTTTCTAATATACTTGAATTAAAAATTCCCCACTGTGTCCTAACCACACTACCCAATTGTTTTTCTTTTTTTTCCCCACTTCCTTTTTGATGACACTTCATTTCAGATTTCCAGTGCATGATGGGATACTCAAACCAAGTGTCATCAGGAGCAGAGGCTACGGTCACTGCCCTCTCCCTGTAATGAAGAGTCATCAGTGCATTGTGCACAATGACAGCGCACTCTGTTCCCGACTCAGATCAGCAGGAAAGCGCGCTCTAAAAATATCGGATGTGCAGCCATCGGTGACGTCATTTGCAGGGGCAGCTCTTGTCTCTGCATGCTGGATATTCTGACAACACGCTCATTACTGCTAATCTGAGCCGGCAACATAGAGTGAACCGTCCTTCTGCACATTGTGCTGGGGCTAGAGCAGCCCCTGAAATGAACGTTACTGATGACGCTTCATTTTAAGGAGGGGGCAGAGGCTGCAACAGTGACCACAGCTTCTGATCACGTTTTGAGTATCCATCATGCACTGGGATTCTGAAATGAAGCGGCATCAAGAAGAAAGGGGGAAAAAAAGCAGTTAGTTAGTGAAGTTAGGGAATAATAGGGATTTTTAATTCAAGTATATTGGAAAATAGTTCGGATTCTGCCACTAAATGGATATGGATTTAGGAGGAAAATTAGTTTAGACTTCGGACCACATTTTTAAAACATTGGGCGGTTTAGAGATAAATCTGCGGCAGATCTGTGGTTGCAGTGAAATTGTGGACAATCAGTGCCAGGTTTGTGGCTGTGTACAAATGGAACAATGTGTCCATGATTTCACTGCAACCACAGATCTGCCAAAGATTTATCTCTGTGTGTGACGGGGCCTTAAGGCTATGTTCACACAAGGGCGTTTTTGCAGATTTTTTTTTTTGCATGGTTTTTTTTTCATTGGAGTTATGCAATACATGGTAACCAAACGCTGCTTTTTACAGTACCACCAAAGCCTATGAGATTCTAGAAATCTCATGCACGATGCACACACAAACACCTGCTTTTTTTTCTAACAGATGGCAATCTGCTTGTTTTTTTGCTGCGTTTTTGAAAGCAGCAGCAGGTCAATTCTTTTAGCTTTTTTCACGAATACAAAGCAATGAGAAAGTACAAAAACACTGTAAAAAATGGAGCAAAAAACGCAAGAAAAACCACAGGTTATTTCCTGCCAAGAGATGAGGTTTTGCTACAGTTTTAGAGCAGAAAAAAAAGCTGCAAAAAAAAATCCCTGTGTGAACATAGCCCAATATCTATGGTTTTGGGTTTTTTTTTTTTTTTTTTAAAACAGCTCTATCTACACTTAAAAACAAAACAACACTGATAGATATGTTCTTTGTTACATTGGACTTGGAGCCAAAAAATAATAAATAACAGTAATATAAAAAATGAAGCATGAAAGGTAGCCAAGCAATGGAAATCTAAAATAATAGGGTCTGTTGGATTTGCCTATTGCCAATCTGTCATGCAAGTACTACACGATCTGAGGTAGAAAGTATGGGATTAAAGGGGTGGTCCACCCATTTTCATTACTAGCCACATCAATATTATGCTAGGAAACAAGATTTCTCTCAACTAGCTTGTGTTGTCAATTCTGCCTGTGAGTGGCGCTATTGCGGTCCGCTCACCCCATTTGTAAGACTCCCGAGCTCCGTGACCTCTGATGTCCGGTGATGTCACGTCAACTTCTTGTTCACCTGACATCACCGCGGCCGGCCCCAGTCTCCGTAACTCACTCGGCTGTGCGCGGCGTTTCACCGCTCGTCACAGCTCAGCACTGCTCCTGCATGCACGCTCTGCAGTGAAGGAGGTGGGAGCAGGGAGAGGATGGGCTGTGACGCTGGCCGGTGATAAGCGGTGAAACGCTGCCCACAGCCCAGTCACTCAGGAAGACTGCAGCCCGCCTCAGTTGACGTGACATCAGCGGACATCAGAGGTCATGAAGCCCGGGGATCTAACAAAGGGGGTGAGCGGACCGCAATAGCGCCGCTCACAGGTAGAATTTGCTACACAAGATATTTGAGAGAAACCTTGTTTCTCAAAATAATATCGATGTGGCCAGTAATAAAAATGGGTGAACCACCCCTTTAACCTCTTATTTCGGCAATGGATGTGCAGTTTGAAGTGTCATGGATGTGCACAAAGATCAGCTTGATACAACTTGTGGCTAATCCGCTAGCTTTTCCGCGTCTATAGGAATAAGTAGTAAGCTATTCAATATTGAAGAGGACATTTTTGTATTGCTTATGAGAAGGGTTAAAAGAACTCATGAGAAATACAGATTATCAATATATTCGATGAGGATTTTAGAGCAGAACAGAGCAAAAAAAACCAAAACCTGTGTCATGGGTACTGTATGAGCAATTGAAAAGTGTCATTAAGTTATTGACATCTCGAAATTATATTTTTAGAGGCTTGAACCCCTTTGAGAGCCTCTGAATAGTTGGGAACCCTCCATATTACACCATCTTGTTACTACATGTAATCTTTCAGGAAGACCACATTACTAATAGTAACCCACCTTCTTTCTTCTCAAAATGGGAGGCAGACTAGGAAAGATCACTATCCGCAGCAGAACGATCTAAAATACTTTTGTATATTCACCAATCCTCGAGTGTATGAACACAGGAAAGGAGTTACAAACTGCTTTTTAGGTGGTATCGGTGTCCTACGATTCTACGCTCTATGTTTCCTTCCGTTTCGGACACCTACTGGAGATGCTTAACAGACAGAAGCCCTTACTTACATACCTGGTGGTCGTGTCCGCTAATTAAGCGGTTTTGGATAGATGTTTTCGATCTTTATAATAAGCGGTCTACAAAAATTCAGCCCACTCCGGAGTTGACCCTCCTGTCTTTGAGTGAATTCTCCATTGCTAGGTACAGGAGGAACTTACTTGTACTTTCTGGCGGTTGCACGGAGGCTGAGCCCTAGATATTGAAAGCAAACGAGAGTCCCCTCTAGAGCCGAAATTTTCGCTGAGCTCAGTGATATATTTAGAATGGAGGAGTTCATAGGACAGGCCATGGATAGCTCCGAAAAAGTCCTCAATATTTGGCCCCCCTTGATTGTGCTGAGGGACTCCCTGCAACTTCTTCCGTGGCTAAACAAATAGCTTTTTGGAACTCATTATTACTTATTTTACCATTACCATAGGCGTTGCTTGGCTGGAACCACGTGCGTGGAAAACTCTCTCCACCCTTTCTTTTTATTCTTCTTTCCTGGTCTAACTTGCTCCCCTAATTCTTCTTATTTTTCTATCCTTTCTAGGTGCCTCGGGTGTCTAGTCTTCAATTATTCCTTTTCTCAGACTTATAGCCCCTCCTAAATGGGATACTTGATTGATAGTTGGAATGTTGAGGACAAGAATTGAGTATACAAAAATACTTAATTCAGCCATTTCATAGACTCAGGTATATAGTTCAGTAGATGTGAACTAACACACATATTTGTGAATGCTTTTGTTTGTTACTAACATGTATATATGTATATTGCATATTCAGTGATTTTTCCTTAGACACAGTATATACTAGTATATATATATATATATATATATATATATATATATATACAGCTTGAAGATGGCTGCCGCTTCCTGTTTTGCACATGGGACGATAGACAAAGAAATTCCTGAAGCCTGGACTGACCAATCCAAGGAGGATGTGTAGATCTCTCTACGTCATGAAGCTCTGCCCTGCGATACTTGATTGGACTAAAACTTTTGTTTACACCTCCTTACTGCTCGGTCTAGAGTTTTTTCAAATAATAAAGATCACTTGGTCAGAGCCAGTCATGGAGATAGATGTAACTGACTTGCTGTCCAGTTATTCTTCATTCTCGTGTGCACACATGGCATTTTAATTTGAAACAGCAGCCAGATCCCGAGAGACCTTTTCAGTCTCACCATCATCATCGTCATTTTGAACCTTGACAGGAATATGCTTATAGGCCTGAGACAGATACAATAAGTGAAACGTCTGTGATTGGCTATATTCATTCTCAGATGAAACAAAACATTCCAATGATTTACATGTATACTTTTTGTTTTAATGATATGTTGTGTGATTATGTATTACTCAATAAACTTTGTATAAAGAAAAAAAACCCTGTCAATTCCTGTGTAAACAGAGGCATATACTCCAAAGAAGAGAAATATTTGCCACAAAAACAGGGGACTACTGCAATGACTACTGGGCAATTGAAAAGCCTTTGCCTAAAGGCCCCGTTACACGCAACGATGTATCTAACGATATATCACCAGGGTCACGGATTCCGTGACGCACATCCGGCATCGTTGGCGACGTCGTTGCATGTGCCACCAACGAGCGGCCGTTAACGATGGAAAATAATCATCAAATCGTCCATCGTTGACACGTTGTTAATTTTCAAAAAATCATTGATTGTTGAGGACGCAGGTTGCTCGTCGTTCCCGTGGCAGCACACATCGCTATGTGTGACACCCCAGGAATGAAGAACTACAGCTTACCTGCGGCCGCCGGCAATGAGGAAGGAAGGAGGTGGGCGGGATGTTACAGACGCTCATCTCCGCCCCTATTGGGTGGCCGCTTAGTGACGCCGCTGTGCCGCCGCACGAACCGGCCCCTTAGAAAAGAGGCGGTTTGCCGGCCACAGCGACGTCACTAGGCAGGTAAGTCCGTGTGACGGCTCCTAACGATATTATGCGCCACGGGTAGCGATTTGCCCGTGACGCACAAACGACGGGGGCGGGTATGCTTGCAAGCGATATCGCTGCGTGTAAAGCCCCCTTAAAAGTTTTTAACTTCTTGAAAGTGTGGAAAAACCACCATCGCTATACGGTTTTCACTCCTGGCACTGTATCAGTTTGGTTGTTTTTGTGCATTCAGTCAAGATCAGACTTTTATCGATGCGACATTATATAATTTCTTTCAAAATTTAAATTTAAAATTTCCTCAAAGTGCATATCTGAAAACAAAATGAGATTAAATGAATTAATTGGCGACTTAAATCCTGAACACATCACTATTGTTCAACGCACGTGTTTTCAAAATCCCGGCATATACAAGACTTATGAAACAAATAACTCACAACCTTAATGTAATTACTCTCAGCAGAGGATACTTCTTGCTCTTAAAGTGATGGAATGACAGAAAGAAAAAAAATAAAAACTGACCTCACGCATCATAAATTTCTGTAACGTTTTATGACTAATAGCATGCACAGGACAATACGGTTTTATTTTTTTTTCCTAAAACACATCCTATATTTATTGGGAAATTAAATTAGATCAGCGCTGGGACGATATTTATGGAACTGCAAAGGTGAATCATCGACTCTGCTCTTTACCACAATATTGGAAAAAACGGCATTTCCTTCCAAGACACTTTTATTTAGCCTGTGATAACTATTTGCACCATGACTGCAAATCACAACCACTGGAAGCAGAGTACATGACAAGACTGTTCACATGTAGCTGTATCAGAGGAGTAACTTAAAGCTTCTGAGCCGCACTGCAAAATCTATAATGAGTCCCCCTACCATGTGTCATTTATAATAATACTAGTATGTTTATTTGAGAGATGGCATTGAGGCATGAAGTGCCCCAAAATGCCTCTACGTCTCCATCCATGAGCAGCAAAAATGGAAGTAAATATTCCAATTAACCCCCTCTATTTTGTCCACGTGTTGTATTAGGCAACAAGGACAGGAGTCATCTTTCTGAAAAAGACTTTTAAACCTTTGCCCACCAGTCTGTTTTCACCGTCCTAACAGGGCCAAAATTTTACAATTCTGACCAGTGTCCCTTTATGATGTCATAGCTCTGGAACGCTTCAACAGATCTGTCACACTGTGTTTGGCTCTATGATGCACTAGTGATGCGTTTTGTTTTGTTGTTTTTTTTTGCCAGGAGGTGTAGATTGGGTGCAGTTATATGGTGTAAAAATATCAGCAGCAAATCTACATCTTCTGGCAAAAAAAAAAGCGCGTTTTTTTCCAGGAGATGCAGGTTTCACCTGAGGTCAGGTTACCTGCGATCACAGGTGGAGAACCTTGGGAACTTCCAGCTGTGACCGCAACTAACCTGAGTGACGTCCCTGCTCATCGCGCTGCTCATTCTCTGCCTGAAGTTACAGCAAGTCGTCATGTTCTATGGCCGCTCGCTGTGGCTTCAGATGTAGCAGAGCTGGAATCGTTGTGGACCTCGTGTGGATTATATCGGACCCGGGTGTTTTGGGGGTTGATAAAGGGGTTAAAGAGGGTGGAGTTTTTGTATGTTCTTTCAAATAAAGTATTTTGGGTGTTTGTGTTTATTTCTTTCAACTTACAGATTAGTCATGGGGGGGTCTCAGACTCTCACCATTGCTAATCTAGGGCTTAGTAGCAACTGTGGTTGTTACTAACTCATTATTACCCCGATTGCCACTGCATCAGGGCAACCAGAAAGAGCCGAGACTGTCGCATCTAATGGATGCGGCAATTCTGGGCGGCTCCAGGCTGCTATTTTTAGGCTGGCGGGGGCCAATAAGCACGGGTCTCCACAGCCTGAGAATACCAGCCCCCAGCTGTCAGGCTTTATCATGGCTGGGTATCAAAATTGAGGAGGGACCGCACGCCATTTTAAAAATTATTTAAATAATTTAAAAAAAACAAAACACATGTGGTTATCTTATTTTGATACACAGTCAAGATAAGTGTACGGCTGGGGGCTGAAGGCCTGTAGCTGTATGCGTTATCTGTGCTGGGTATCAAAATATGGGGGGGAACGTCAACCATTTTTATTAATTTATTTACTTTTACTCCAATCTACAGTGATACGCAGACAGGATCTGTGATTGCAAGCAGCTAGACACGCTGCCACATCATAGTCTAGTGGCGCATCTGACTGCAACCAATCACAGATGCCAGGACTGCCGGTGGACAGGCAAGCAGTGAATATGGATGTGTAATAATGAGCAGCAGCGGGTGCAGTTACAGCTGCGTCGGAGACTCTGTAAGAATGGCGTGCTTGCTCAAATCCTACTATCCCTTCTACTACCATTTGAAAAAGAAAAAAAAAATTAAGATGTTAGAACGGTTAAAAGTTTAAGCAGCAATTTCTCATTTTTCCAACAAAATTTACAATTTGTTTTTAAGGGACCGCATTACACTAAAGGGCCTATGACAGAAAATACCCAAAAGTTACACCAGTCTAAAAAACTTCACCCCTCAAAGTGCTCACAACCATATTATTCAAGAAGTTTATAACCCTTCAGGTGTTTCACAGGAATTAAAGCATTATGGAAAGAAAAAAATGAAAATATTACTTTTCCCCCACAAAAAAAGTTGTTTTAGCCCAAATTTTGCATTTTCACAAGGATAACCATAGAAAATGGACAGTACAATTTGTTTTGCAATTTCTCCTAAGTACACCGATACCCCACATGTGGTGGATAACTACTGTTTGGGTGCATGGCAGGGCTTAGAAATCTGTGGACTGTGGCGTCGATCCAGCAGCTCTACTTCATTGTCATTAAACCATTTCTTCACCAATCTTGATGTATGCTCCTGGTCATTGTCTTGCTGGAACACTATGTCGTCCTTTTCATACCCATAATACTCAAGTGTAACTCATCTTGTGGGATACTCACATATAGCTCAGCATCGAGACCACCATTGAGCCTGGTCAAGTATCTAACGCCTTTGCTGTGAAGCATCCCCATATCATCAGGCTTCTTCCACCGAGCTTGACAGTTCCTTCAATTTTTCGATCAGTTAGCCCCTATTTCCCTTGTTTCTTACAGACTCATTTGAAGTGGAGGAGTCTTATTTTTAGCCACAATACGAGACTTGTGACAGGGATTGCGCAGTGCTTGCATGGACGTCTGTGATCTCACTATTACGAAGCAAACTGCCGGGTGTCTCCAGAACTGATAGATCTTGTGATGAGCCGACGACTTCTAGACTCCATTATTTTGCCTGGACATCACCTCTTGGCTTTTGAAAGGATGGACGGACTTCATTTTGTAGTCTTCCAACTGTCATGACACTGACATGATGCAATTTGGCAATTTTCTTGGCCAGAATACCGCTATCGATGAGCTGGATGATGTTCTTTTCTTAGGAATTATTTTTCATGGCTACTCCTCGAATGCAAACACAGTGACCTTTTGCTTGGGACTCAACGTAATAAGACACTGAGCTATTAGGGAATGTGAAAAGAGGTTGCAATTTGTAGTATACAGGAAGAAAAAGATTTTTCCACTACCGGGAGCAAAACAGTCACATGACAAGAATCTGCATAACTAATCATATGCTAAATAGTTGCAAGTCAAATTAATGTATGAGATCGCCAAGATGATTTTCTATAAAATGAAGGTCAAAGTGGATGGAGAGATATGGAGCCTTAAAGTCAAAAGTTCTAAACATTGTTACCATTTTGTCAGTCAGTGTATAGATGTGTTATCAGTAGAAATGAGCGGACCTGTTGAAATTTGGTTCGGTGGGCTCAGACGGACTTTAGATAAAGCTCGGTTTTGGACCTGGACTTGACCTGAACCCCAATGGAAGTCACTAATCGGGCAGTTTACCTCTCCGCCCACATGCAGCCAGCCATAAACCGATCACTTTCTGGGGAGCGTGGGTACGGTTATCTATTTTTTGTGTGCACATTACATCCAATGACGCTGTTGTTACCCCCAGCGTATAGCCAAACACTGCAAGCAGCTAGCACTGGGCTGAGCACAGACTGTACCCGAGCACAGCGACGCTTGCTCAAGTGGTCAGCATAAGTAAAGCACCCAAACGCCAAACTCGATCACTGATTTTTTAGTAAAGTCAGTGTTCGGTCTGAACAGCGAACTTTATGTCATGATTCCTCTGTGCAGAGCATCTTGTACAATAGAAGATGTTCTGCTGCGCTTTCCTGGACTACTGAGCTGGCAGTGAGTGACACGATTCCTCTGTGCAGAGCATCTTGCACATTAGGAGATGCTCTGCTGTGTTTTCCTGAGCTACTGATCTGGCAGGTTGATTGACAGAGCAGGATTCCATACTGGTTCTGGGAGGTGTTGATTGCTCAGGTGTTCCATCTTCCTGGTAATTGCTGTGCTTCTTTACTGAGCATTCTCTCCTTGCCAGTCGTACATTCAGGTTTTGTAGTTGTACTGTTGGCCTGTGTTCCTGCATGTGTTCTGATCTTTGTTTCTTGACCCGAGACCATTGTTTGACACCGCTCTGCCCACTCCTTGTTCCTGTCGTGACCTCCTGGCTTTTGACCTCGGACCATTACCTGACCACGTCTCACTTTTCTCCCTGACTCTATTACGTGCCCTCCCGGAATTCTGACCCTCGGATTGCGACCCGACTACACTTCTGTGTACTCCCTGTATCCATGCGTGTCCTCCTGTTACCAGACCCCGGCTTGCCTGACTACTCTTCCATCGCTACTATCCGTAAGTAGTGACTTGCATTACACTTTACTTTTCAGGTTTACTCATCACTAGTTATCAGTCATTGTACAGCAAGACAAGGAGAAGGTAACCTGTGATATCACCTATCATGAATGATGGATCCTATGTTATCTACTGTATATACAGTAGAGGTGCTATGAGCCATTGTAATTTTGCATGTAATGAAACTGCTTAAGGCTATGTGCGCACGCTGCGTTTTTTTGACACTGCGTTTTTGTGCGGTTTTGGCCGATAAAAACGCACCCACGTCGAAAAAAAGTGTCAAAAAACGCATGCGTTTTTACCGCGATTTGGTGCGTTTTTGGCTGCGTTTTGCTGCGTTTTTGATCTCTGCGTTTTGCTGCGTTTTTCCAATGCATTGCATGGGCGGAAAACGCAGAAAAACGCAGGAAAGAATTGACATGTCCATTTTTTTTTCCAAGCTCAAAAACGCAGCTTAAAAAAAAAGTTGTGTGCGGACAGCAAAAATGAGAACTCATAGACTTTGCTGGGGAAGCAAAGTCATGCAGTTTTGAGGCCAAAAACGCACCCGAAAAACACGCAAAAACGCCGCAAAAAACGCACTGTGCGCACATAGCCTAACAGAACATGAAGTTTGAGTTTAGTATTAGGTTTAGTAGTCAGTGTTATTAGTGCAAGATTGTTTTTTTTTTTTTATTTAAAAACGGATACGGGAAATAGTGTTTATAAAATAAAAAAATAAATTTAAAAAAAAGTAAAATATATTATATATTCAACCATGAAAACTGAGTGCAACACTAAGGTATTTTCTGATTACACATTCCCTGTAAGATGAAACATAGCGTCAGGTGGAGAGTTGTAGCATAGGTCATACTTTGATTTACATCCTGATTAAGTTACATATAGAGACCAGTATATAAAATAATTAAAACATAATATACATAGTATATAACCAGTACACAGTGCAGATGCTGTAATGTAAGGGAATAATCAATGGTTAAGCTGCATCTCTCCCTTCCTCTTTCATAGTACCTGTGCCAGCTGCATGGGGACGGACGTGATTGAACGATGCAGTAATACAGAAAACTGCAAATTCTAACATTTGGATAATTGGCTAAATCCAAACAGAGGAACTAACAATACAATTGATTTTTTTTTTCAGTTAGGTAATTCTAGCTTAATAGACTTTCCTCGGAGGTTATAATCATATATATAGATATATGTATGACTGAATTTAGTTTGTGTATTACAGAAACACAAACACTAGTAAATTTGGTGCTACCTACAAGCTGCAGTACTATAGTGTTCATTTAAGGATTCTATTTGCTAAATACCAGAATTAAACGCCGCGCAGGATCCTGTTCAATGTACGCCACTAAGTGTAATGCCTGCAAAGTTACTTTTATGTACAATCTGTAATAAGACAATTAAATACAAGACGACTGAGACTATCAGGACTTTAGAAATAGCAAGTTCTGTTTCATTACTAGTAGTGATGAGCGAGCATGCTTGTAACTACTCGGTACTCGCATGAGTATCGCTGTACTCGGGCTGCTCGGCGGGGACCGAGTAATCTCGCGATACTCGTGCTGTACTCGTGGTCTTCATTTCTGCATGTTGGCGCTCTTTTGAGAGCCAGCCCTCATGCAGGGATTGGCTGGCAGACCACTGCAATGCCACAGCCCTGTTAGTTGTGGAATTGCAGTGATTGGCCGGCCTGCACAGCGTGACCGAGCCTTTATATCGGCCGGCGCGCTGTGCTCTGCTCACAGCCATCCAGACAGTCAGTGCAGGGAGAGTGTCGCTGATTCAGGGAAAGCTTTGCGGCCCTTTATAGTTAGTTCCGGAGCAGGGCTGCAAACAGTGTGACTAGAAGTCCTTCTCAGGACTATTCTAGTTGTATACAGGCAGGCAGGGTATAGCCAGGTCGGAGTACAGTAGCAGAGTCCTTCTCAGGACTATTGTTGCTATATACAGGCAGGGTATAGCCAGGTCGGAATACAGGCTAGTGACCAGAAGAGTCCTTGTCAGGACTATTGTAGCAGTATACAGGCAGGCAGGCAGGCAGGGTATATAGCCATTCCTAGTGGTGACCGTATACCAGCCTTCATCATATCTGGGGCTGGTGTACACAGTCTAAAACAGTCCAGATAGTGTCAGACTTCTCAGTAATTGTCGCTCCTAAAAACCAGTTAGGTTCTTATTGCGTCCGTGCTTGCATTTAAAAACAGCACGTGTGTGTCTGTCGGTGGCAGCGTACAGGTGCACGTTTTGCACAAACTATTATATAACGCACAAGTCTAGTGTATAATACACGTCAGTCAGCAGTGTCTGATAGTGTCAGACTTCTCAGTAATTGTCGCTCCTAAAAACCTGTTAGGTTCTTATTGCGTCCGTGCTTGCATTTAAAAACAGCACATGTGTGTCTGTCGGTGGCAGCGTACAGGTGCACGTTTTGCACAAACTATTATATAACGCACAAGTCTAGTGTATAATACACGTCAGTCAGCAGTGTCTGATAGTGTCAGACTTCTCAGTAATTGTTGCTCCTAAAAACCAGTTAGGTTCTTATTGCGTCCGTGCTTGCATTTAAAAACAGCACGTGTGTGGCAGTCGGTGGCAGCGTCAGGCTCCATATTGTCCCTGGATAGAGACGTGCATGATGGCCTGTAAACATGAAGTGCCCATTGTAAGGAAGTGGGTCTATTGTAGTATAGCCCTTAGGCAGGGCAGCCAAAAATTTGGAGGCTCCACATTGTCCCTGGATAGAGATGTGCATGAGGGCCTCAAAACATTGTTCCCATTGCAAAGGAGCGGGTCTCCTGTCGTTGTAATGCCCATTCAGAAAGAATGGGCGAAAAAATTTACCACTGGGGGTATACCTGAAACAACGGCTTAACTATTGTAACGGTCACCATGATGGCGCATGAGGAGAAGGAGGAGCAGTCCAGCGATTAGCCAAAGTCCAGAAGTGTGTTACCATGGGTGAGTGGAGGTACATGGCAAATTCCCGTTACAAACTTTAAATTTCGCTGTCATTTGCTGGTGGTGTGTGGTGAAGTCTGGCCAAATCCAACCCTTGTTCATCTTGATCAGAGTCAGCCTGTCAGCATTTACAGTTGACAGGCGGGTGCGTTTATCTGTAATGATTCCACCTGCGGCACTAAAAACACGCTCTGACAAAACGCTAGCGGCAGGGCAGGCCAGGACTTCCAAGGCGTAGAGAGCCAATTCATGCCACGTGTCCAGCTTGGATACACATTAATTGTAAGGCACAGAGGAATGTCGGAGTACAGTTGTTTGATCTGCAAGGTACTCCTTGAGCATCTGGCCAAACTTAGGATTTCTTGTGGCACTACCCCTCACCTCAGGGGCTGTGGTATGTGAGGGGCTGAGAAAACTGTCCCACATCTTAAAGACTGTTCCCCTACCTCTGGCGGATTGGACTTGTGCCCCTCTCGGCTGTACGCCTTGGTTGTCCACTGATTCCTGACCTATGCCACTAGCGTTTTGTGAGGGGAATGCTTTGCCTACTTCCGTGACTATGGCCTTCTGGAACTGCTGCATTTTGCCTGACCTCTCCGCCTCGGGAATAAGAGACATAAAGTTCTCCTTTTAGCGTGGGTCTAACAGTGTTACCAACCAGTAATGATTGTCGGCCAAGATGTTCTTAACGCGAGGGTCACGAGACAGGCAGCTTACCATAAAGTCAGCCATGTGTGCCAGACTCTTAACAGCCATCACTTCAGTATCCTGACCAACACGATGACTGAACATGCTGTCCTCCTCCTCCTCCTCCTCATCATCTACCCTGTCCTCTGGCCAGCCACGCTGAACCGAGGATATGACTGCATGTCATATCCTCAATTTGGCCAGAGAGTTGCTCCATGTCTTCATCCTCCTCCTCGTCATAGTCCTCCACTGCACGTTGTGATGAGACGAGGCTGGGCTGTGTGTTATCACCCACACCCACTACTGTTTCTTGCTCAAACTCATCGCGCTCCGCCTGCAATGCATCATGGTTGTTTTTTGAGCAGAGACCATTTTAGAAGGCAGAGAAGCGGTATGGTGACGCTAATAATGTCGTCATCGCCGCTCACCATCTTGGTGGAGTCCTCAAAGTTTTGGCGGATGGTGCATAGGTCGGACATCCATCTCCACTCCTCAGGTGTTATGTGTGGAGTTTGACCCATTTCCCGACGGCTTAGGTGATGCAGGTACTCAACAACTGCCCTCTTCTGCTCACATATCCTGACCAACTTGTGCAGAGTTGAATTCCAACGCGTGGGGACATCACACACCAGTCTGTGTGCCGGAAGATGCAAACGGCGTCTTAAGCCGGCAAGGCCGGCTGAAGCAGTAGGTGACTTTCGAAAATGTGCAGACAGGCGGCGAACTTTTACCAGCAGATCAGACAGCTCTGAGTATGACTTTAGAAACCGCTGAACCACGAGGTTGAGCACATGGGCCACGCATGGAACATGTGTCAGCTGGCCTCGCCTCAAAGCCGCCACCAGGTTCCGGCCATTGTCACACACGACCTTTCCTGGCTTTAGGTTCAGAGTTGTGAGCCAGTGATCTGCCTGCTGTTTCAGAGCTGTCCACACCTCTTCTGCATTGTGGGGTTTGTCACCTATGCAGATTAGCTTCAGCACTGCCTGTTGCCGCTTCGCCGAGGCAGTGCTGCAGTGCTTCTGTGTCGCCCTGGACAAGCCAGGGGCCACAGAGCACAACACTTAAACACCCCACACTCCCTGCAGGCATATCATAGTCAAAACACAAAATCCTTGTTGCCTTCCCCAGGGGCTGTTGTCCACACCAGGGTGTGGAGCCAGGCGGTTGGTCTCCACCCACCGAGGAGGAGGGAAAACACAGGCAGTGAGAGTTAAGCTAAGGAAGTGGAAGGAGGAAAGTAGTAGAGAGGAGAAAAGTGACAGCAAAGAGCCTGAAGTTGGTCCGGGTGTGTGGCCCGGACAGGACAGCAAGGTTGGCAGGATGTGGTGACCGTCTGCAGTGGAGGCCGATTGGAGTCTGCCGTAAGGACCGTGGACGGGTGGTGACCCGGCCGTACCGGACCGGTATACAAAGAGAAGCCAGCACCATTGGCAGAGGACTTTCGGATCCCGGCAAGGCTTGGTGTCGCCGTGAATTTGCCAAATCCGTTAGTGAAGGGGACCTCAGGGTTTCCAAACAGCCAAGTCCAGATAGAAGGCAACCGTCCAACCGTGAAGGGGAGACACCGCCACCGCCAAGGGCAACCGTCTCCCAGGGCCAGCGCCTGTGGGCAAAAGGGGCTCCTCCGGCCCATATCCAGGTCGGGGAGCGGGTTACCGTTGGGAAACCATCACTACCAACACTTAACTTAGGTGCAGGGAGAGACAGTCATCACTAACCTGCAGGGAGGAACAACCGCAGCCGTCCGAGGGACCCGTCCATCCAGCCACTTGTTTTACCGTGAACTGTGTCATCATCATTGGGCTGAGTGAGTACATCCGTGCCGTGCGGCACAGCGCTGCCCCTGCGACCCTGCACCTCATCAGGCCCCGCAACCCGCCTGTCATCCATCTCTACCCCATCACCAGGCCCCGGGACAACCAACCCCCCTACCCACGGAGGGGAGAAATAACAACAAAGCTGCTCCCTGTCACAGGCTCCCGGGATCCCCGTCCAGAGCAGCGGTGGTGTCCACACAATCACCACAACCGTGGGTGGCGTTACGGACAATATCCCCAAAACCCAAACCACCCCTTTTCACTCACGGGCGAGTAGCGCCGCTCGAGTCCCCGGGATCCGGCCATCGCTCGAGCCAACGAGCAGCAGCAGCCGTAGAGCAGCGTCAGCCGGACCCGAGCAGTGGGAGAGCGCACCGTCCCCTCCTCCGCCCGCGACACTTCCAGCTTGGGACTGGTGTGGAGGGTAAAGTGGATCAGGATGCGCAGGAGGAGGAGGAGGCTGAGGAGCATGACATTCCGGAGCTGTAGAGTGTGTGTGAAACCCTGACTGAGGTAGGGCCTGCAAAACTTGGTGTGTGAAGGACGTGTTCCGTCCCTCGCTCAGACTGGGTCCCAGCTTGCACAATATTAACCCAGTGTGACGTCAACGAGATGTAGCGGCCTTGCCCACATGCACTTGTCCACGTGTCTGTGGTTAGGTGGACTTTGGCTGAAACAGCGTTGTTCAGGGCACGTGTGATGTTTTGTGACACGTGGTTATGCAATGCGGGGACGGCACACCGGGAGAAATAGTGGAGGCTGTGGACCGAGTAACGTGGGACAGCTGCCACCATCAGGTCGCGGAATGCTTCTGTCTCAACCAGCCTAAAAGGCAACATTTCCAGCGCAAGCAGTCGCGAAAAGTTAGCATTTAGAAGTGTGGCATGTGGGGCGTTGGCAGTGTATTTGCACCTGCGTTCAAAGGTTTGCTGAATGGATAACTGAACGCTGCGCTGGGACAAGGACGTGCTTGATGATGGTGTTATTTCTGCGTGGGTAACTGCAGGTGCATGGCCGGAGGAGGCTTGTTCGCAGGCAGCATGGACAGGGGATTGGCTCGCATGCACAACCAGCGAAGACGTAGCAGTGACATCAGCAAGCACTGCTCCTCGACTCTGTTGTACTTCCCACAAAGTCGGGTGCTTGGCTGACATGTGCCTGATCATGCTGGAGGTGGTCAGGCTGCTAGTTTTGGTACCCCTGCTGATGCTGGCATGGCAGGTGTTGCAAATGGCCTTTTTAGAATCATCTGGAGCCAACTTAAAAAACTGCCAGTGTCAGAGTTCCGGGTTTTCCAGTTTTCTTTTGAAAGAGCTTGCCCTTTGTTAACATGGAGTTTTATGTTCTGTTGCCCTACTTCCTGTCCATCTGTTTAAAAGCCGCCCCTAAAGCTTAGTCCAGTGCCTGAGTATACTGCTTCCTGTGTGCTCCTGCCCTGCTGCTTTTGGTTCCTGATTGTTATTCGGATCCTCTTGGAAAACAACCGACACCGACTCTGGACTTCATCTGGTATCATCTAGCTGTGCCCGGACTCCGTTTGCCGTCTTTGGTCGGCACTTCTGCCCGGTTCCTTCCGTTTAATACCACTCTGGACTCACATCAAGTACGGACATTTTTGGACTTACCTATTGCCCTTTTGTGTCCCGGCTGCTGCGCATTTAGGGCTTCTGGGGTGATTGCCAGACAGTCCCTGTATAGGGGTTCGCTCTTGGTGGTCTCCCTGGGGGAGTCCGGTGCGCGGTCCCGGGAATTCCCTTTCGCTCCGTCCCTGGAAGGTATTTCCTGTATTTATGTTCTACTGTGTTTTTGTTCCGTTTATGTACATATTTGCTGGTTGCATATTATAAACGTCTTGCACCAAGAACTCGTCTCTGGTTGTCATTGCCCTAACGCAATCGAAATCCTCAATACATACAATAGTATTACAGCCAGACTCGGGAAGACCTAACATTTGTACAGGCACCTTGTGTCGTGTTGTTCCGGGGAACAGTTGCCTGACGTCTGCCTGGGGCCACCACTCTGCTTCTTACTGCCTGTTGGGATGCTACGCCTCCCTCCCCCTGTGCACTGCTGTCCTCGCTCTGCATATCCTCCTGCCAGGTTGGGTCAGTTACTGGATCATCCACCACGTCGTCTTCCTCTTCCGCACCCTGCTCCTCCTCCTGACTTCCTGACAATTGTGTCTCATCATCGTCCACCCCTTGTTGAGACACGTTGCCAACTTCGTGAGAACGTGGCTGCTCAAATATTTGGGCATCTGTACATACAATCTCGTCATGGCCCACTTCAACAGGAGCTGGCGAGAGGCCAGAATTTGTGAATGGAAACGTGAACGAACAGCTCTTCCGAGTGTCCAAGTGTGGGATCAGTAATGTCCGTGGACGTGTACTCGGCCTGGTGGTAGGAAGGAGGATCAGGTTCTGAAATGTGCGGTGCAGTATCACGGCTACTGACACTTGACCGTGTGGAAGACAGAGTGTTTGTGGTGGTGCCAATCTGACTGGAAGCATTATCCGCTATCCAACTAACAACCTGTTGACACTGGTCTTGGTTCAAGAGCGGTGTTCTGCTGCGGTCCCCAAGAATTTGGGACAGGACGTGCGAGCGACTAGATGTGGCCCTTTGTTGTGGCGAAATTAGAGCTTGCACACAACCTCGGTCTCTGCCTGCACTACCATCACGTCCACTTCCTTGTTCGTTGACAACGCCCTTGCGCATTTTGCAATGCTGTGCTGATGTGTATTCACTAGACTTGTGCGTTATATCCAAGTTTTTGCAAAACTCACACAAATGCAGCGGAAAGCTGTCACCAACAGGCACACACGTGCGGTTTTTAAATGCAAGCACGGAGGCACTAAGAACCTAACAGGTCTCTATCCAGGGACAACGTGGAGCCTCCCAATTTTTGGCTGCCCTGCCTAAGGGCTATACTATAATACACCCACTTCCTTCCAATGGGCACTTCAGGTTTACAGGCCCTCATGCACGTCTCTATCCAGGGACAACGTGGAGCCTCCCAATTTTTGGCTGCCCTGCCTAAGGGCTATACTACAATAGACCCACTTCCTTACAATGGGCACTTCAGGTTTACAGGCCATCATGCACGTCTCTATCCAGGGACAATGTGGAGCCTCCCAATTTTTGGCTGCCCTGCCTAAGGGCTATACTATAATACACCCACTTCCTGACAATGGGCACTTCAGGTTTACAGGCCCTCATGCACGTCTCTATCCAGGGACAACGTGGAGCCTCCCAATTTTTGGCTGCCCTGCCTAAGGGCTATACTACAATAGACCCACTTCCTTACAATGGGCACTTCAGGTTTACTGTCAGGTTTCCGGCATTTCCAGTTCTCTTTTGTAAGAGCTTGCCCTCGGTTAACATGGAGTTTACTGTTCTGTTGCCCTACTTCCTGTCCAGCTGCTTAAAAGGCCGCCTCTAAGCCTAGTCCAGTGCCTGAGTATACTGCTTGCTGTGTGCTCCTGCTTTGCTGCTTCTAATTCCTGATTACCTTTGGATCCTCCTGAAAGACTACCGACACCGTCTCTGGACCGTACCCGGTTTCTTCAAGCTGTGCCCGGACTCCGTCTGCCATCTTTGGTCAGCACTTCTGCCCGGTACCTTCCGGTTCGTAACCACTCTGGACAATTATCCCGTACGGACACTTCTCGACTTTACCACTTGCCCCTTGTGTCCCGGCTGCTGCGCATTTAGGCCTTCCGGGGTGATTGCCAGACAGTCCCTGTATAGGAGTTCGCTCTTGGTGGTCTCCCTGGGGGAGTCCGGTGCGTGGCCCCGGGAATTCCCTCCGCTCCGATTCGGGAAGGTATCTTGTGTGTTATTATTCTATTGTGTGTTCCGTTGTGTACCTATCGTGGTTACCTGTTATAAACATATTTGTACCAAGAACTCGTCTCTGGTTGTCATTGCCCTAACGCTATCGAAATCCTCAGAATATACAACAGTATTACATTTACAGGCCCTCATGCACGTCTGTATGCAGGGGCATTGGTGAACCTCACAATTTTGGACTGCCCTGGCAAAGGAAAATACTACAAAGACTCACTTCCTCAAAATGGGCACATTAGACTCAAGAGGCCTTCATGTACGTCTCTTCTCAGGGACATCGGAGTGCCACACAATGTTTTCACGTAAAATCTTTCATGTATTAATCTCAAAAAGTAACATACACCAGCTCTATCTCACTATTGGGTATGTGCCCTTAACATTTCCGCCATGAAAAATCATTTTGGGGTCATTTTGGAAGGTTTTCTGGTGAGTCCGTAAAAATGGCGTAAAACGCGGACAAAATTGTTCACAGCTGTGACTTTTCAGTGATAAATGCTTCAAGGGGTCTTCCCCATGCTGTTGCCATGTCATTTGAGCACTCTTCTGAGACTTTTGTGACATTTTTAGGGTTTCTCCATGCTGCCGGGGGGGTCATTTCACAAAAATACTCGGGTCGCCCATAGGATAACATTGGGCTCGTTGCTCGGGCCGAGTACACGAGTATCTTGGGAGGCTCGGCCCGAGCTTCGAGCACCCGAGCTTTTTAGTACTCGCTCATCACTAATTACTAGCAACTGATCCACAGATACTCTTACCTGTTTAGAAGTAACGACCGTCCAAGAGAAGAATGCAGTTCACAGTCAACACTATGGTAACATTGTTTTAATGCCTACACAACCCTGGCACCAGACCTGGGGAGAAATAAATAAGAGGAATACATTATAAAATGCAACCATTAGATACATGATATATTTTAATGGATGTTTCAATTTGACCATCTAAATCTTGTTCACAAGTACTTGTATGGCTTTGGATTATTGCTGCTTTGGTGTTTTGGTGTATGGTACTCTACAGCAAAATTCTGACAGGCTGAGATTTGGCTTCTCATTTCAAAATTAATTTGGAAACAGTTAACAATCAGAAAGATTTCTATAAATAATAATATGTAGAGATATGAAATAATTAACAGATAAAGGGGTTGTTCCCTTCTTGGTCAACGACTTCTTAAATGAAACCGTGCTCTACGTAAACTAAAAAGAGCATATACTCACTTCCGGGACAGGTGTCCTTCCTAGATTGTTGGCACGGTTTTTGCTGATGCTTGCAATACATGGTTATGTCACATCAGCGCCAATATCACGGGAATGGTGCCAAGAAAAAGGCATATGGTGTTTTTATTTTACGCGTGGACCGGTTTTATTCAAGAAGAAATTGTCCAAGTAGTGAACACCCTATTACACAGCAGTCAAGAATCTGGGCTTTGCGTCCCTCACCATGGTCCACTAAGTTCTGTTGTGCTGCATGTTGGGCTTTGCAGATGGCCTGGCCGGCTCATATGTGATTATACCGCCCTGCGGGCTCAGCTGCGACCGCCGAGCCACTCGGATCCGTGCTCGTACGGTGGGTGGCTCGAGCTCCTCACGGACCCAGGGGTCACGTCGCTCTGCAAGGGGGTTGGCGCTACACGCAGGGACTTCAGTGGGGAGTTCCACAGGCGGGGCCGCGGTGGTTTGGTAGGGATGTAAGTTCGTGGCACCACCCACGGGTTGTGGTGAATAGATGGACACCACCGCTGCCGTTAACTAGGCCTTCTGGGGACGGTGCTACGCAGCTTGGTGTTGACCCCTCCGTGGGTAGGGGAGTGATGGTCCCGGGGGCCCGAGGGAGGCGCTGAGGCGGGGGGAGCGGGTGCGTGGTCATAGGGGGTGGCACTGTCGAGGCTTCAATCACAGCTCTATGCATAGTGAGCCGTGACTGCAACCACGTCCCTGGCACTAACTGATATTTGGCTCTAATGGTGAACCCCAATTCACCAGATAGAGGTCAAAAGTGTGTTCGTTTGGACCCCTTCTGGCAAGTTTTTAATCAATAGACTATGATTTCTGATGATTTATGATTTGCAGAGGAACACTGCAAATAAACAAATATCATTCGTTATATGTTCATTTTTGCAATGGGTCCCTATGGTGCGAGAATGCCTAGACATCCATCCTAAGGGGTACTTTGCACGTTGTGACATCGCTAGCATCGGCTAACGATGCCGAGCGCGATAGTACCCGCCCCCGTCGCACATGCGATATCTTGTGATAGCTGCCGTAGCGAACATTATTGCTACGGCAGCATCACACGCACTTACCTGCCCTGCGACATCACTCTGGCCGGCGACCCGCCTACTTCCTAAGGGGACGGGTCGTGCGGCGTCACAGCGACGTCACACGGCAGGCTGCCAATAGAAGTGGAGGGGCGGAGATGAGAGGGACGTAAACATCCCGCCCACCTCCTTTCTTCCGCATAGCCGGTGGAGGCAGGTAAGATGTTCCTCGCTCCTGCGGCTTCACATGTAGCGATGTGTGCTGCCGCAAGAACAAGGAACAACATCGTATCTCCTATTGGTACGACATTATGAAAATGACCAACGCTACACAGATCACCGATTTTCGACGCTTTTGCGATCGTTTATCGGCACATCTAGGCTTTACACGTTGCGACATCGTTACCAGTGCCGGATGTGTGTCAATTTCAATTTGACCCCGACGATATCGCAATAGCGATGTCGCAACCTGCAAAGTACGTTGAACTGTGGCCATCATCGGTTACAGGTGGCGATCCTGTGTGCAAAATTTCACCCATAAACGTTTAAAATATATACAATATAGGCACTATATAAAAGTTTTGAACTCTTCACAGGTCATAAAATACAGGTGTAGTAGAAAACCACAACAGCTCATGAATCTTGTATTGATTGACTAGTGCATAGTGACAGATAAGTATGTAATTAAGGATTAACCAATAAATCTTATTGCTCTCACCACATTTGTTACATATTTTACATTAGTGCCCTAAATTAGACCTCGTTAATGGTTCATATTTCCTCCCCCCCACTTAGATTCATAATATACATTCCTTATTGGTGATCATATGTAAAATGGTTTCTGCAATTTTCTGTGGAGTCTGCACCATAGGCTCCATGCCGGTCATATTGCAGAGCTGGTAAGTATTGTGTCTACGAAGTAATTTCTGCCCATCAAAAAGGTTCATTCAATGGAACTCAAACTACTCTTAAGGCTGCTTTACACGCAACGACATCGCTACCGAGATGTCGTTGGGGTCATGGAATTCGTGACGCACATCCGGCCTCGTTAGCAACGTTGTTGCATGTGAAACGCACGAACGACCATTAACGATCAAAATTACTTAACTAATCGTTGATCGTTAACGCATCTTTCCGTTCCTGATTATCGTTGCTGCTGCAGGTACGATGTTGGTCATCGTTCCTGCGGTAGCACACATCGCTACGTGTGACACCTTAGTGGCCGCCCGCAATGAGGAAGGAGGGAGGTGGGAAGCATGTTCGTCCCGCTCATCTCCGCCCCTCTGCTTCTATTGGGCGGACCCTTAATGACGCTGCTGTGACGCCACACGAACCGCCCCCTTAGAAAGGAGGCGGTTCGCCAGCAACAGCGACATCGCTAGACAGGTAAGTACGTGGGACAGGTGTAAGCAATGTTGTGCGCCACGGGCAGCAATTTGCCCGTGACGCACAACCAACGAGGGCGGGTACACTCGCTAGCGATATCGATAGCGATATCGCTGCATGTAAAGTGCCCTTTAGAGTTTTCCTTACAAAGTCTCAAGGATCTACAGCACTTAACGTAAATTCATCCAAACATCTCAATCTCCAATTGTGTCATAAAAATTATTTGGTTGCTTTCATATACAGTTAATACAATGCAAAAAGCATGTTTTGATATTGCTAATATATAGCGGCAATGAAGCCATTCACAAGGGTTTAAGGAGTTTTAAACATCATTCATAAAATCCAGAGAACAAAATAAAATTGAATACTATTCATCACACAAGACTTTTTTTTTTTTCTAAATAAAACATCTAAAATCTAGATGAATGAACAAATTACATTCTCTTCCCTTCTGTAATGGAATCTTCAAACATGTAACTCAAGTCACACGACAAACGTTGCGAGCGGCAGAGCCTGTTTCATTACTGTATATATTTTCTATGGAGACGTGGGACAGGAAATTAATGCTTAGATTTTTGTGATCAAAGTACTTTTGTATTTTTACTTAATATACATCATATCTCATTTACATGTGATACAGCTCTGAATAAACTGGGCTACGGTATAATTCAGGAACTGGATAAGATTGTCAGAACTGTAGGGTGGGAAACGGAGGGGCGACAGGTGGTCAAACCTTTGGCCTTTACTCTCTGTGCTCTCCCTAAGGCCGGTGTCCCACTTGCGATTGCGTCACGTGTATCTCGCGCGAATTTCACGGTGCATCACCCGGCACGGACTCACACTCTAGGAACGGGTTGGTTGCATACTTCTCTACGCATCAGACCTGCTCCTGTGAGCAGAGTGTGAGTCCGTGTCGGGTGATGCACCGCGAAACTCACGTGAGATACATGCGAGGCAATCGCAAATGTGACACCGGCCTAACAGTCAATCACACCCAATTACCCCTTGTGTTTCCAGTCCAGTAAAATTTAAAGCACCAGCATTTTATGCATTTTTTTATATTTTGGCCATAATTTCTCAAGTTTTAAAAAAGTTTTATAACTGCCCAATTCAGTTTATGTTTCCATATAAGCAAGAAAAAGGAAATATTTGAAGGAAAATTGTGAAAAGTCTATAAAAATTCACCTCTGAGATGAGGAGGATGAGCCGGATATTGCTGACTCTCCATAGCAAGTAAAGAAAGTTTGCAGGAGTCCATGTTTTATGCATGCCTCTAACTTGTAATTAATGTGCATAACTATACACCTGAAAACATCACATACATTAAATATATATATTCAGCATTTATTTTCTTTTGTCCCCGATCCTGCACCAAGAACCAACACGGCTGTTTTTAATAGGCATTTCCATTAGCTCTATGGGCCAACCAAAGTCTAGTACTGTGCCCATAAGTAAAATGACGAGTAATTGAGTCCGCTGTTCACTGCTCTCCGCTTCTTCCCCAACTCCAAGAAGTGCTGCAAGCAAACTACCAGGATACACCTTGTTATAAGCAGACATGCACCGATCCGGTGACTTCTGCCATACAGGTGGCTGGGCAGACAATCAGCCATCAGACAATGCTGTTTATGTCCTATTTCTATCATAATTTCTATTCTAAGCTCAGGGGTTTTTTTTTTTTTTTTGCAAGGTTGCAATGTACAGAGAAAGCATCTTTATGCAACACTGATTATCTATAACAGATATTATTGTAGCTAAGCATTTCTCTTCGGCACATTTGCATTGTTATTATTAGTATAAATATATATCACTACATATAACAATATACAGGATAATATGTATGTTTTTGCACCCACGCTGCTGAATAATTATATTTTAGAGTAAAGGGGTTAATGTGCTATTCAGCATTTTATTTATTCTTATAATATTAATAGAATAACCAGTTAATTATTTGAAAACATGTAAAAATCAGACATTTAGTTATAGCAATTTTTATACCTTTTATTTGAGGTATCACTCCTAAAATACTTTGGTCATTCTTGGGACATAGTATTTCAATTGATACCTTTTACCCAAAACGTTTAATTACACACCGGATAAAATGTTTTATTTGTTTTGATCGATAGCATTGTGTAAGTGACTCAGTAGTACATTCTTGATATACCTGTTCATTTTTTGTATTGACGATTTAAAAACTTAATAAAAATTTAATGTTTAAAAAAAAAATGTTTGTGGGTTTGTTTCCTTACTTAGTGAATTATTTATTTATTTTAAATATATCTAATTGCACGTTATAATTGTGAACACCGGTATTAACTTTTATATGAGTTGATATTTTATGTGTTTTTATGTGCAGTCATAATGATAAAAGTCTAGACAGGCAGATAAGAGATATATGTAGTCGATCGAGAGAGCTCGGTATGAGATTATCTGACTGATTATTGACCAAACAGAAAATAAAAGATCTTAGCTGGGCTGAGGGTGCAGCGGATTGTGGACTGCGGGTGACTCTAAATATTCTGGGTTGGTACCCATCGGCAGAAATGGATAATTGTTTGTTTCTTGTTCTTCGTTGTGTAGTTTATATATCTCAGATACGACAATCAGGCAGCACCTCTAGTTTGGGGTAATGCGACAGGGACTCTAAAGGTCCAGTCACACTAAGCAACTTACCAGCGATCCCAACAACGATAGGGATCGCTGGTAAGTTGCTAGGAGGTTGCTGGTGAGATGTCACACTGCGACGCTCCAGCGATCCCACCAGCAACCTGACCTGGCAGGGATCGCTGGAGCGTCGCTACACGAGTTGCTGGTGAGCTGGACCAGCCCCCAGCGCCGCGTGGAAGATGCTGCGCTTGGTAACTAAGGTAAATATCGGGTAACCAACCCGATATTTACCTTGGCTACCAGCGCACGGAGCTACACGTGCAGAGAGCAGGGAGCAGCGCACACTGAGCGCTGGCTCCCTGCTCTCCTAGTTACAGCACACATCGGGTTAATTACCTGATGTGTGCTGCAGCTACATGTGCACAGAGCAGGGAGCAGCGCACAATGCTTAGTGCTGGCTCCTTGCTCTCCTAGTTACAGCACACATCGGGTTAATTAACCCGATGTGTCCTGCAGCTACATGTGCACAGAGCAGGAGCCGGCACTGACAGTGAGAGCGGCTGAGGCTGGTAACAAAGGTAAATATCGGGTAACCAAGGACAGGGCTTCTTGGTTACCCGATGTTTACATTGGTTACCAGCCTCCGCAGAAGCCGGCTCCTGCTGCCTGCACATTTAGTTGTTGCTGTCTCGCTGTCACACACAGCGATCTGTGCTTCACAGCGGGACAGCAACAACTAAAAAATGGCCCAGGACATTCAGCAACAACCAACGACCTCACAGCAGGGGCCAGGTTGTTGCTGGATGTCACACACAGCAACATCGCTAGCAACGTCACAAAAGTTGTTCGTTAGCAGCGATGTTGCTAGCGATGTTGCTTAGTGTGACGGGGCCTTAATGTCTGGACATCAGATTACATGGTAACGCATGTGCTTAGCTGGCTTGATTGGCTGCTCACTGTACTTTTAGGTGTGCGCATTTCATATGTCTGTTTTGTACCTGTAAATTTTCTTGGTTGTTCAATAAACAAGTTAAAAAAAAACAAAACAGAAAATAAAAGTGATGGCTCAAAAATGTAACATTGCTCATTTACCATCACTCGCCAAAAAAAAAGAAAAAAAATAATTATGTATATATAATAATATATATATATAAATATATATAATAATATATATATAAATATATATATATATATAAAACATTTTGTATGTATAAAATATTATATATATATATATATATATATATATATATATATATATATATATATATATATATAATATTTTATATATACATATATATACATATATATATATATATATATATATACACGGTATATATATATATATATTATATTGACACACACACAGCTCTGTGTATATATACATACATACACGCGCATATATTATATATGTATGTGTGTGTGTGTGTGTGTGTGTGTGTGTGTGAGTTTGGACTTTACTACCTACTGTCAAAGTATTTTACACTGTTATATATATGTGAAATACATATAAAATTTGCGTAAAATACTCTGACATTAGGTAGTAAAATACACACACATATACATATATATATATATATATATATACATACATACAATTGTGTATATATATATATATATTGTATGTATGTATGTATGTATGTATATATATATATATATATATATATATATATATATATATATATATAAAAATATTTTTTTTTATTTCTTTTTTTTCTTTATTTTTTGGCGAGTTGTTAAAATGTCATCATTTTTCCACTCTACTTGTCAGTCTCTTCCTAGTCTGAAATGGCTGATAACAGGAAACAATAGATTCCTTGCAATCTATATTACAGTAAATGGAGAGTGTAGCTGCAGACCGTATCTGCGCTTTCTAGTAGAGGTTTGTATTTGATTACCTGTTGTCACAGTATTTTACGCTATTTTTCGTGGGGAGTTCTAGGAAACGTTCGGTGCAATAATAATCTTTTAATAATGTATCACATACAATGCATACAGCTCTGGATCTATTCGCTCTCATTTAGATAAATTGCCATATTTCCCATTAATTCCCAGTTATATATTGCACATACGTAACACAAAGCCAATGTGGACGATTCACAGCGGCTTCTCCTATTGCTGCTGCTGTCTTTATGAGATCTTAGCATTGTCTTTCCTGCACAACTTAGGCTACGTTCCTATGATGATATTTTGATGTTGCAGAATTTCTGCACCTATTTAAATTAGGTTACTTTTAACATGCGTTTTTATCGCTTATTTGTCTCTTTTTGCTGCTTTGTTTTTGATACTTCCTGGGGTTTGTCTTTGACAAAACTTTACTGATATTCTTAGGTGCGGGTTACATGCGTTTTTGATGAGTTTCCACAGCATCAAATTCATGTGCGTTTTTTACCTACGGATTTATCAGCATCGAATGCAAGTCTGTAGGGAAAATCTGCACAGAAAACAGATATGAAGCTCGCACCGCAGGTCAGTTAACACTCAGTAAAAAAAGAAGCTAGAGAGAGCTCAGTATGAGAGTATGTGACTGATTATTCACCAAACAGAAAATAAAAGTGATAGCTACAAAAAAAGGAACATTGTTGATTTATAACCATGTGTACAAACATCCGTGAAATAAACTATTGCTCAATGGGCAGGAGATTTCTATAAATTCCATTCACTTTGCTGGAACTATAAAGACTCTCAAAACTACGCAGCGTGAAAAACTCATCAAAAAGCACCTTGTGGGAAGGTACCCTCTTATTTTTTGCCCTGATAAAAGGGAAAAGTAAAAAGTGTAGAGTTAACAATGTGTAAATTCTGTTTTGTCAAGTTCATAAGTAGGTGATCTGGTTTGGTGTTACTGGTTGACCAAATAAGTATTGATGTATCAATGTACTAAGAGAGGATTGAAGAACACTGTCAGCGCTCCCAAGCAATCCAGCCGGATACCAAATATCCATATAAAATGAAAGTATATAAGATGTGCATCAATGGCATAGATGGCCATGTACATATAGATAATTAACAACGTGTTTCGGCTTACTGTGAAGCCTTCTTCAGGCAATATATAATCAAAGTAAAGTCTATCTGTGCCGTAGAGCTTCTGGAGCTGTAACTGGTGCAGTTCTCCAATGCTCGGTGCAATTGTGCCGCCAAGGGCTATATTCCTATTTCTTTTTTTAAAAGGCACTTAATACTAGGTGGTATGAGTAGTGAGCAATGAACAGTCATGAAACCTTGTCGTAAAGTAGGAAAAAAGGGGGAGCTAATTAGGAATATAAGGGTAACTACTAGGGATGATCGAATACCCTAATATTTGCTTCGTCGAATATCCGGCAAATATGTCACCGCTATTCAACTATTCGCGAATATTCGACGCCCAATGTAAATCTATGGGAAACCAGAATAATTTCACGTTGGACCTAACGGCGAGCTGTGGTGACTAAGGAAAAGGCAGAAACAGTACGGGCACAGTCTCGCTCTCTCTGGACCTCGTGTGAATTACACTGGACCTGGAGGCAATTGGCTGGAAAACAAGTGCCAGAAAGTCAGAAATGAAACTGAAAGTATCGGAGCGGATGTAGTTTTATTCGTCAGATACCGAATGGTGCGAATAGCCTGTTATCCGTCAGATATCGAATAGTGGCGAATACATTCGCTCATCCCTAGTAACTACCGAAGCATAGGAAAAAGGTTCTCTAATAATAAAACTTGGGAAGGGATTCCCGGGTTATTGAGCCAAGGACTCCAGATTTTATCAAATTTTTTAAAAGCCTTTCGTTTGAGGTGGCGCTGTGCTAGAGTTTGTCTCCTTTACTGGAGAGACAATTTTCTTTTAATATACACTCTTTTCTCCAGCCGTATAGTACTATTGACTCTATTGATGAACTCCTCCACTGTTGGCGGGGTAGACTGCTTCCAATGTGAGGCAATGGTTTTCCGTGCTATATACAGAACTCTAGCCATACCGATGACAAGCAGGTTCTCTTCAGTAGTATCCGGTATATTCCTATTCATAAACTGTGATGAATGTCAAGGGGTTCACAAAACTCCCGATCCCGTACATGCCCCATATCATATCTACAATACTCAAAAAAAAATAATTGTTCTATAGGTCTGACCACCAGCCACTCCATAAGTGGTGAATTATTATTAGCAGGCCACTTTTGGGTTTAGTGTCCCTTTAAATTAGTGAGAATGGCTCCGCTCTGCCAGTAATGCTGGACTGCGCACAGATTTGTGCATTACCATATGCGCACATTCCTTTTCCGCGATCAGGTGTGTGAACATTTACAGGAGAATACACCACCTTATTTTAATCAAAAACACTAAAACAGCAATCAGAGCTCTGTAAAACATCACAAATGGTAGAAAAAAAAAAAAGAAAAGAAAAGCAGCGTAGTCTTATCCACAGACAAAATGTAATTTGGAACATCTAACTGGATTTCCATAAGTACCATAACAGCGAATTTGTGTTAATTATATATAGCCGGAGTTTGTTGGTTTTTTTACGCTTTTTATTGTTGCTTTAAGAGCAGCTTATTGCACATCCAAATCTTCTCTATAAAAAGAGCTCTTTTCAATTGAGCCCATAATGCAATTGTTTTAGATTTTCAGAGAACGTCACTAATCATATATTATTACCTCGGATAAAAACCAGGTCGGCAATATTGGCGTCATTTAGACAACGTAGAAATTTTTGATCATTTTTTTTTTTTTTTCTCCGGCATTATAAAAATAAATGCTTGCAATATTTACACGGTGAACTGTGTTTTAGGCTACTTTTAATAGCAGAAGACTCCAGAATCCAGACGGCCTCTGGTAATGGTTTTAAAAAGTCATTCAAACTTATTAGTGCTGCAAAGGCCAGAATTTAAAGATCCTGTAATTTTCAAGCGTGATCATTTTAAAGTAGATTTACGGCAGACAATAGTGAGATCCCTGGGCTAAAGCTGTATATATATATATATATATATATATATATTTTTTTTTTTTGTAGTCACAAATATATACACGTATAGGTAGTGTCTCCAAGTTCATCGTGCAATTTTTTTTTTAAATTTTTAATAAGAGCAATAAATATAGTTTACAACGTAGATAAATCTAAAAACAAAACATGACACAAATTGTTAATCTTGTACATATCCCCATTAATTGCCAAGCGCAGGCATATGCTTTATACACAAATATTTGCAAGGCAATAAGCATAATAAATAGGTTTTAGCACACAGATTAATCTTAATAGTTACAAGCTGTTAATCCTATACATCAGATAATAATTTGCAATAAATAATTGTTTACAATCTCGATATTTGCATGTCTTGGGTTTTAGCAATATGCAATAAAGAAATGTAATTTTAAATAATTTGATTGTGAGACTGCCGGGAAAATATTGTAAGTCATGATTAACTGAAGGGAGATTTTTGGTGCACGAGTTGTGAGGATGCGGCTTTAATATGAGCATCCCCTTCATTATTGCTGCAATAAATATTTTAAAAGTTAAGTTTAGTCTCGAGCAATAATAAGGGATATTTAGAAGGCAAATAGAAATGTAATTAGTGATATATTTCATTTTCTTTGTTCAAGGGGGCGATAAGATAGACGTAGACTCACAGATTAAAACAGGCAGTGTACAAACAATGCTCGCACAGAGCCTGGAGAATAGGAGGAATAACTAGAAAATAATAATAATAATAATAATAATAATAATAATAATTAAATTATTAAAAATATAATACTAACAATAAAATTATTATTATTTTCTAGTTATTCCTCCTATTCTATATAATGCACTTTATTGTAAAATTGTCTCAATGCAAAATATATTCTTACTATGATAATCATTAATATAATATATTAATTATCTTGCATTGAGCCAATTTTATAATTTGATTATTATTAGTAATAATAATAATAATAATAATTAAATTAAAAATATAATATAATACTAACAATAAAATTATTATTATTTTCTAGTTATTCCTCCTATTCTATATAATGCACTTTATTATAAAATTGTCTCAATGCAAAATATATTCTATGATAATCATTAATATAATATATTAAATATTTTGCATTGAGCCAATTTTATCATTTGTATTATTATTATTAATAATAATAATAATAATAATAATAATAATTGAATTAAAAATATAATATAATACTAACAATAAAATTATTATTATTTTCTAGTTATTCCTCCTATTCTATATAATGCACTTTATTGTAAAATTGTCTCAATGCAAAATATATTCTTACTATGATAATCATTAATATAATATATTAAATATTTTGCATTGAGCCAATTTTATCATTTTTATTAATAATAATAACAAATAACAATAATAATAATAAATAATAATAATAAAAATGATAAAATTGGCCAATACAAAAAATATGTATTATATTAATTATTATTATCAAAATAAAATATAATATCATGAAATCAGCTCAATGCAAACAATATTTTTACTATTATAAAATATAGTATAATAAATATAAAATTGTCTCAATGCAAAACATAGTTACTTAATATATTAATAATAATAATAATAATAATAATAATAATAATAATAAAATATAATAAATCTAAAATAGTCTCAATGCAAAAAAATATTCTTATTTAATATATTATTATAAATATATTTTATATTTATTAATAAATAATATTTTTTACCTTGAGCTGATTTTACAATAAAGTGCATAATTATTATTCAAAATATTTCCCTCTCAATATAAACTCATATTTAATATATTAATAAATATATAATATATTTATAATAATAAATAATATTTTTTACCTTGAGCTGATTTTACAATAAAGTGCATTATTATTATTCAAAATATTTCCCAAGATCTGATTTTTTTTAATGCAAAATAACATCCATATTTTATAAAGTGGCAAAGTGCTAAAGAACATACTGATTTTATGAATCTTCAAGTGCAAGTTACGTAGCATCCAGCGGCTTTTTTAACAGATTTTATTCCCTTCCTAACATTATAAAGATTTTTTTTTTCCCAGAATAAAATTTATTTGCTGGTTTGCAGAGTTTCCCCCTTTCTCATTAGGTCTCAGGAAGAGATAATTTGAGGTTTCTGAGCATTTTATAGTTTACCTGCGATTCCCATTCTGTGTTATATCAGCAGAAAGCAACTAAAATAGAAAGACAGGGAGGATCTTTAAGTTGCTCCTAAAGATCCTATATTGCAATTATCTAACTTATGACATCTGTGTTTTATGAAACTAAACTTAAGTGTAATGAGCGGCGACATTTTTAAACGTTGTTGCTGGGGAATTGAGGATATTTTGCAGACTACCTCTTCTATAAAATACATATATATGTACTGGAGCACTGTAGAAGGTGGAAAAATGGAAAAAAAAAAAAAAAAAAAAAAGACTTCCTTATAGCCTACAGATGTAAAATGCAATATCAGTCCCTAAGTGGCACAGCAACAACAGAGGAGATCACAAAGCAGATGAAGCATATAAATTTCCTATATGAACAATTGTTTTCATTTTCCTCCCATGCCACTAGATATTATAAGTAGAAAGTAAAACAGAAGTAAATATGTTCATTCCACTCTTGTGATCAGTGATAAATGAAGGGCTATTGAGCTCAGCAAAGGTCAGGCCGAGCCTCACTGCAGACTGCGGCTCCCTGCGCCCGTGGATGTACCTACACTCCCACCAACAGGCCAACAGCGGGACTGCACCACTGTCCCCTGCTACGAAAAGCTGGTTTTCTCCAATACTAGCAAAATGATCCTGGTGACACTAGATCCTGGGGCCAGGTAACCCCTCCAATATAGGTGCTGATGATCTGGACTCTTATGACCACACTAATAATGTTTCTGTAGATTACGCTCCGTCCTTTTTTTGGGTCTTCTTGTAGTCGTCAGCGTTGAGACTTGTCACCTCGTATCTTTTCACACATTTTAAATATAAAATTAATACTTCTTAAAATTATTTCTAAAGTGGGTTTTTCAGGCGTAAGGTTCATTTTTTTAAGTCCTTAACGGGATCGTTCATAGAAGTCACCGCTCGTTCCGTTTCCTAAAGTCAGTGCATTTCTGAAAGATCGGACATGTTGGATCTTTCCCGTAAGCAGCGGCTTATTTCTCTCTCCCTTGAAACATTTTTATATGATATCTTCCAACCAAAAGTTATTTAATGAGTACAACCGCCTTCACTCCTAATTTGAACCCCATTAAACATAACCAAAGAATAAGGACAGCGCTATATACAGTCGAAACCAGAAGTTCTATCCGCTCTCTATACAGACACATCTGCAGGTTTTTCCCTCCGCTCTGTGTAAAGACACATATTTATGGTTTTCTCACTCACGTGAAACCCTTCCCTTTTTAAGTCAATTAGGAACCAAAATGATTTATATTTGCCAAACGCCAGAATAAGGAGAGAGAGAAAATGTTTTAAGGCATTTTTATTACTTTCTGCAAAATCTAAAAGCTTCCCTCCATGTCATTAGTATTTGGTAGCATTGCCCTTACACTGTGTGACTTGAGGGAAAACGTTTTGGATTTCCTTCCACAGATTCTCACAATGGTATGAATTTGGGCCCATTCCTCCTGACAGATCTGGTGTAGCTGAGCCATGTTTGGAGGTGGCCGCTCGCACCTGCCTTTTCAGCTTTGCCCATAAATTTTCAATAGGATTGAGATCAGGGCTTTGTGATGGCCACTCCAAACCACTGTTATCATTAAGCCACTTTGTAACTAGTTTGGCAGTAGCTTCAGGTTATTGTCTGTTTTGAAGACACATTTCCACCCAAGCTTTAAGTTGCTGGCTGATGTCTTGAGATGTTGCTTCAGTATTGCCACATAATAGATGGCATCATGAAGAAGATTATGTGAAGTGCACCAGTCCCTCCTGCAGCAAAACAACCCCACAACATGATGCTGCCCCCATGTTTCACAGTTGGGATGGTGTTCTTAGGTTTTAAAGCTTTTCCCTTTTTCCTCCAAATGTAGCGATGGTCATTATGGCCGAACAGTTCAGTTTTAGTTTCATCAGACCACAGGACGTCTCCAAAAATTAAGGTCTTTGTTCCTGTGTGCATTTTCAAACATTAATCTGGGTTTTTATGTCTCTTTTGGAGTAATGGCTTCTTCCTGCAGAGTGGCCTTTCAGTCCATGCTGATACAGTACTCGTTTCGCTGGGGATAATGACACAATCTTACCAGCTTCCACCAGCATCTTCACAAGACCTTTTGCTTTTCTTTTTCAGTTGATATGCAGATGTCTGACCAAAGCATGCTCATCTCTAGTACACAGACTGCATCTCCTTCCTGAGCAGTATGATGGCTGAACATTCCCATCTTGTTTGTACTTGAGTATAATTGTTTGTACAGATGAACGAGGCTCCTTCAGGTATCTGGAAATTGCACCCAAAGATGAACCAAACTTGTGCAACTCCACAATTCTCTTCCTGAGATCTTGGCTGATTTATTTTGACTTTCCCACGATTCTACACAAAGATGCCGTGTGTTTCAGGTGTGCATTAAAATACATCCACAGGTGTGTCTCTAATTAACTCAGATATTGCCAATAAACCTATCAGAAGCTTCCAAAGACATGACATCATCATATGGATGGTCCCATATTGTTTAAAGGCTTTAAGTACTCTTAGGGGCACTTTGCACACTATGACATCGCAGGTGCGATATCGGTGGGGTCAAATAGAAAGTGATGCACATCCGGCAACGCAGTCAATATCGTAGTGTGTAAATCCTTTTTGATACGATTAACGAGCGCAAAAGCATCGTAATCGTATCATCGGTGTAGCGTCGGTCATTTCCATGAATTGGGAAAGACCGATGTTACGATGTTGTTCCTCGTTCCTGCGGCAGCACACATCGCTGTGTGTGAAGCCGCAGGAGCGAGGAACATCTCCTACCTGCGTCCCGGCCGGCTATGCGGAAGGAAGGAGGTGGGCGGGATGTTTACGTTCCGCTCATCTCCGCCCTCCGCTTCTATTGGCCGCCTGCCGTGTGACGTCGCTATGACGCCGCACGACCCGCCCCCTTAATAAGGAGGCGGTTCGCCGGCCAGAGCGACGTCGCAGGGCAGGTGAGTGCATGTGAAGCTGCCGTAGCGATAATGTTCGCTACGGCAGCTATCACCATGATATTGCAGCTGCGACGGGGGCGGGGACTATCGTGCTCGGCATCGCAGCATCGGCTTGCGATGTCGTAGTGTGCAAAGTGCCCCTTAGTGTATGTAAACTTTTGACTTTGTAGAAAGTAATAAAAATACCTTAAAACATTCTCTCTCTCTTTCGTTAGTTTGCCATTTGGCAGATATAAATAATTTTGTTAAGCCTAACTGACCTAAAATGGGAAAGGTTTAGTCTGATTTCATGTCATATAATGAGAAAAACCTGCAGATGTGTCTTTATAGAGAGCGTATGGAAACTTCTGGCTTCAACTTCAATTTTGGAAATTGGCGGAGTTGACGGCACAGGTCTCTCAGAGCCGCTCAGGTAACCCATTCTGACTCAGTGCTGGACCCAAGGAAGGTGAGTAAAGCACACAGTGTTTTGTTTTTAAAAACTGCAATTAGGGAAGAGGGGTTTTCCAACAATAGAAACCCCTTTAAGCAGAGATCAGGGCTTTCTTATTATACTGTGCATGTTGGTTGAATATTGGATGTGGATAGGGGATTGCAGGTTTCCAGCACCTTCCTGCTAATTCAAAGCCAGCCCGAAACAAAAAGGAAATCCACTAGACAAAATTCTTCAAAGTCTCGTATTTGTAGAGGTTTGTAGCACAGGTACAGTATAAGGCTATGTGTCCACTGGAGAATGTTGCTGCGGATTTTACTGCATCAAAATCCGCGGCTTTCCCACAAAATCCGCACCTTTTCAAACCGCGGATTTTGGTGCGGATTTTTTTTTTTTATTCCCAATTTTAAAGCCAAAATCCGCAACAATAATTGACATGTTGCCGTTTTTTCCGGATCAAAATCCGCACCAAATCCGTCGCGGAAAAATCCGCAGCATGGGCACAGCATTTCCAAAATGCCATAGAAATGGCTGGGAAGTGCCGCTGCTGCAGATTTTCGGGAAAACCGCGGCTTTTCCGCAAGAAATCCGCAGCAAAATCCGCGCATTTTCCGCAGCGTGGACACATAGCCTAAAGCCACTGGAGGAGATACTAGCCAGAATACAATCAATAGCAACTAACAGCGTCTCCCGCCTTTTGAGGTGGTATATAGTGACCACCTCCGGTCAGAGTATACTCAGCAGCGGGGATATCCGGCCTCGCTGCACTCGGTGGGGCAGCTCAGGCAATTAGTAGCTCCGAGTTGCCATAATTTCTAATGTTCCAGACAGAAGCCAAACAACGATTTGCTCTATTTCTATAGTATTATTGTGTTAGCTGCCACTGGTGAATTCTGTTAGCGCCTGTTAAAAAAAATAAAAAAAAAAAAAAATTCCAGGCCATAGTGTCAGAATTCACAGTCTCGGGGGAGGTTTCATTGATTTTGAAAACCATGGAATTTGAACCAAGTTGAACCCACATTGATGTTTCTCGAGTCGTCATGGACAAAAGGGAGAGCAAATTATTTGTTTCTTTTCAAAGGCTTTGAAAGGTTTTCTCTATGAGGAACGCAAATCTTACAAATCCACTGTGATGAATGTATTAAAAGGGGATGTCTCAACTTCTTAAATGCGCAAAATTACAAAGCGTTTGCAAAAACAAGCACCTACCGCAATTTACCTTTTATTAAAACTTTTCTCGGTTTTCAAAAGTGGAGGGGTTTTTAATCTTATAATTGTTGCTTGGGTGACCGGCCACCTCTGCAGTCTATCAGCGGTGGCCTATCTTGTAGCCAAGGAGTGCACACTTGCACACTGTTTGCCTGACAGACTGGAAGCACGTGTCCGGATCTTTAGATGTGACTAGCTTCAGTGCCCCTTGCGCTCCTCCAAAGCTGCCGAAGAAAATCTGCAACATGAGCGAACGCGGAGTTCAGACAGCTCGACCATGCTAGGAGGCAGAGGAGTGACGCACTCCTGAATAAGAAAGAAAGGATTACACAACCCTTTCAAGGCTTTCTAAAGGACATGGAGCCAAACGCTGCTTAAATATTCATCATCACAGAGTCACGTGTATAGGGACAGGCTCAGAGCTAGCTCTTACCATCTGAACCATGCACTTTAAACTTCGTTTTTTCTTTTAGACACATTAAAGGGTTAATGCTTCCTCTGGTGCAGTAGCAGACTGGCTCAGCAGGCAGCAGTTAACCTACTTCTGGCCAGGATTTAAGCCCTCTGCTTCCTTGACTTGTTGCTGGTTATTCTATTCAGTTAGGAGCAAGACTGGGAGCAGAGAGGAGGTGTTGTTGTTACTACTACTACTATTGCTGCTGCTGCTATCGGCTGTATTTGTAAGTTGTTTCTACTACCTCCTTTTCGTTGTAGCCTTAAGGCCACTTTACACGCATTGACATCGCTAATGAGATGCCGTTGGGGGCACGGAATTCGTGACGCACATCCGGCCTCGATAGCGACGTTGTTGCGTGTGACACGTACAAGCGACCGCTAACGATCAAAATTACTCACCATATTGTTGATTGTTGTCCGGTCGCTCTAATCCCGATTATTGTTGCTAGTGCTAGTGCTTTCCTGCGGCATCGCACATCGCTATGTGTGACACCGCAGGAACGAGGAACATCACCGTCTCTGTGGCTGCCCGCAATGACGAAGGAAGGAGGTGGGCGGGATGTTCAGCCCGCTTTTCTCTGCCCCTCCCCTTCTATTGCCGTCTAGTGACGCCGCACGAAAGGAGGCGGTTCGCCGGCCACAGCAACGTCGCTAGGCAGGTAAGTATGTGTGATGGGTGTAAGCGATGTTGTGCGCCACGGGCAGCGATTTGCCCGTGACGCACAACCGACGGGGGCGGGTACGTTCACCAGCGACATGGTGGCCTTTACTTGTATACCTTAGTTATCCCCTGGTGCATATTTTAGGTGTGTATGAGGTTTTGTTACCCCATCTATTGATCTGTGTTGATGGGGTTTTTTGGAGCTCCGTCCGGGTCAATACCCTGGGTGGTGGGGACATTGTCGTTAGAGCCAGGACAGGAGACAGAGCCACGTTGGAGGCTCATCCATGACTACCATCAAGCCTACTGTCGGGATAACAGACAGCCCAGGGTCCCCAGTCTTAGGGTCAGTCAAGGAGCCCTGTATCGTCCACTCTTCCCTTGTTACACACGGTTGGAAACATTCTAAATATTTTTTTATTAACAATTGGTGAAAATGACTCTCTTTAAAAGGAATAATTCCTTGAGATTTAATTTAACACAATTTGCACTGGAAAGTGGAGTAGACCAAAAATTGGTAATGATGCCCAAAGACGAGGTGCAAAAGGTCATTGGGATAAGGCCTTACGGTAACTCAGGTTTCTAAATACAAAGTGTGAACATGTGCAGAATCCCCCTCAACACTGCACTAACGAGCAACAAAAGGATGGAACCAAATATTGTAACATTGAGAACCTATGTATGATTTGTACCAATGTTTCTCAGCTTCACACAACATTTTAACAATTTAGTGTTTATTAAATGGCTTTTCCCATCTGAATGCTTCCTAAATCTTATATAAAAGGTCAAAACATGCATTATCCAACATATCTATGGAGAAATTCCAGAAATGCAGAGGCCGGTATATAGTGAGGAAAATAAGTACGGTATTTGATAGACTGACTGTTTTGCAAGTTTTCCCACCTACAAAGAATGGAGAGGTCTGTCATTTTTATTGTGGGTAACTGTGACAGACAGGATCAAATAAAACTAAAACAAAAAATAAATCCAGAAAATTCCATTATATGATTTTTAAATACTTATTTTATGCAAATTAATTATTTGATACAGCAGAAAAAAATAACTCATTTGGTAGAATCCTTTGTTTGCCGTTACAGTCCCGAAACCTGAAAGACCTGAAGAAGATCTGTATGGAGGAGTGACCTGAAAGATCTGGAGAAGATCTGTATGGAGGAGTGACCTGAAAGATCTGGAGAAGATCTGTATGGAGGAGTGGGCCGAAATCTCTCCTGCAGTGTGTGCAAACCTGGTCAAGAAATACAGGAAACATCACTGGGCAACATTGATTTTCAGCTCTCCAAAGATTTTTTTATTGGGTTCATGTCTGAAGGCTTCTTAGGCCAGTCAAGGACCTTGAAATGCTTCTTATGGAACCATTCCTTAGTTGACTTGGCTGTGTGTTTTGGGTAATTGCCATGCTAATAGACCCAGCCACAACCCATCTTCAATGCTCTTACTGAGGGAAGGTGGTTGTTGGCCAAAATCACACGATACTTGACTCCAACCATCCTACCTTCAATATGGTGTGGTCGTCCTGTCTCCTTTGAAAAAAAAAAACCACACCCTCAACGTATGATGTTTCCACCCCCTTGCTTCATGGTTCAGACGTTGTACATTGGGTTGTACTCATCCTTCTTGCGCCAAACACAGCGAGTGGAGTTGATGCCAAAAAGTTCTATTTGGTCTCATCTGGCCACATGACCTTCTCCCATGCCTCCTCTGGATTATCCAGATGGTCATTGCTAAACTTAAAACACTGGACATGTGTTGGCGTGAGCAGGGGGACCTTGCGTGCACTGCATGATTTTAACACATGACGGCGTAGGGTGTTGCTACCTATAATCGTTGAAACTCTGGTACCAGCTCTCTTCAGGTCATTGACTATGTACTCCTGTGTGGTTTTGGGCTGATTCTTGACCTTTCTCAGAATCAGAATCCTTACTCCACAAGCCGAGGTCTTGTATAAAGCCCCAGAACGAGCAAGATTGACAGTCATCTTGTGTTTCTTCCATTTTCTAATAATTGCACCAACAGTTGTTGCCTTCTCACTAAGCTGCTTGCCTATTGTTCTGTAGCCCATCCCAGCCTTCTGCAGGTCTACAATTTGATCCTTAGGGGTACTTTGCACACTACGACATCGCAAGCCGATGCTTGCGATGACGAGCGCGATAGTCCCCGCCCCCGTCGCAGCTGCGATATCTTGTGATAGCTGCCGTAGCGAACATTATCTCTACGGCAGCTTCACACGCACTTACCTGCCCTGCAACGTCGCTCTGGCCGGCGAACCTCCTCCTTCCTAAGGGGGCGGGTCGTGCGACATCACATGACAGGCGGCCAATAGAAGCGGAGGGGCGGAGATGAGCGGGGCGTAAACATCCCGCCCACCTCCTTCCTTCTGCATAGCCGGCGTGAGCCGCAGGACGCAGGTAGGAGATGTTCCTCGCTCATGCGGCTTCACACACAGCGATGTGTGCTGCCGCAGGAACGAGGAACAACATCGGTCATCCCGAAATTATGGAAATGACCGACGCTACACCGATGATACGATTTCAGCGCTTTTGCGCTTGTTAATCGTATCAAAAACGATTTACACACTCCGATATAGACAGCGACGCCGGATGTGCGTCACTTTCGATTTGACCACACCGACATCACAGCTGCGATGTGTTCTTAAACAGCTCCTTAATTTTGTCCATGGTGGAGATGTTGGAATGTGATTGATTGAGTGTGGGGACAGGTATCTTTTATACGGGTAACGAGTTGAAACAGGTGCAATTAATCCAGGTAATGAGTGCAGAGTAGGAGGGTTTCTTAAAGAAAAAAAACAGGTCTGTGAGAGACAGAATTCTTGCTGGTTGATCGGTGATCAAATACTTATTTCATGCAATATAATGCAAATTATTTAAAAAAATCATACAGTGCGAGTTTCTGTTTTTTTTATTCTGTCTGTCATAGTTGAAGTGATAAAAATGAGAGACCTCTCCATTCTATATAGGAGGAAAACTTGCAAAATCAGCAGTGTATCAAATACTTATTTTCCCCAGTGTATAAACTCTATTAATGACACTGACAGAAATCTTTGGCACTCGCATGCACTTCACTTTTTATGGGAAGCGTGCCAGTATCACAAGATAACACTGCTATATGTGATAACACCAAATTACAGGTACGTCTAATATCTACATACATAATGCAGGCACAGAAAAAGAAAAACTTCTGGCTGGCATATAGGTTATCCAAAAGTATATAGACACAGCCGAGTCTCTATTTTGAAAGTGGTTACAATGTCACTGGAGATGATAATTATAGCAGGAACCCGATGACTCTTTATCAATATATTTGGATACAAATCTCTCTAACATTTTAAAACCTCAAGTGAATATATATATAAAAAAAAAAGCATAAAAAGGGAAAAATTATACAAATCTAAAGCCTGGAATTGAAGTAAATAACAGAAATTAATTAAAACATGAAGACTGACTGCGATACGTTGCGTCGGGTCATAAATTAGAGTAATGGATCCCCGTAACTTCCAAATGTCATAATGCTGTAATTTCTATTAAATACTTTTAATATTAGCAACTGGGGAGGAAATATGTAACATTTTACAGAAAATAAAACTATTAATATATTATCGACTTTGGGAATAAACTGATACATTTATGGCTTCTCTATGCCAAAGTGACTAGGGAATGAGCTCCCCTCTGTGCTGATGAAACCCACAGAAGCAGTATATCACTTTATATTTTTCTGGCCTGCGTTACGTTTTACTTGTTTGCATTGAATTACAGGCAATGGTGAGCTAGAAATTCCTACCACTATTAAAATGGACTGGGTCTGTTTTACTGAAGTGCTATATACAACCAAGAGCAGATATCGAGGACAAGAAGGAAGAAAGCCAAGGGGCTCTAATCACCCGGTCACGTCAAAACCTTCAATTACACAACCATATGTGTAACCCCATCTATATCTGTGCGAAATCCAGTGGTTGGTAGTTAAAAGGGGTATTCTCAAATTTGGAAGTTATCCCCTTATTCATGAAGCAGGAGATAACTGCCTGATTGTGAAGGGTTTGACCACTTGGACCCCAACGATACCAAGAACTGAAGATCTGAGGATCCATGTGTGGATGGAGACCGACAGAAATAGCCAAACGCTATGTCCAGCTCATCTTCAGGACTGCCATAAGAATGAATGGCGAGGCAAAGTGCATGATTAACCACCGCTCCATTCACACAAAGTCCTGAGTTCTCGGTCCCAGAAGTTGGGGATAACTTCTGAATAGCCGTTTAACGCTGAAAGCTTTTCCCTTCAATCCTTCTCAGGGATCGTGCATGCCAGAAAAGGACTAAGCGGCTTCCAAATTTCAGCAATAGAATCTGGCAAGGTAAAAGTCAACATGACTGACCCTTTTCCCCATATCTGCAGTTGGGATATTCACTATATCATTAGATGTTCAGCCATTCCCTAAATGTTATGTGTATGGTCATCATTATTCTAAGTAACATCTATAAGGTTCCTTCTCTACCCCGAGGACACAATAGTTCAGACACTCTTGCTGAAGATGAACAGGGCTTGAGGTCTCTTCCAGATAGTGAGGTGTCGTGGCGTATAAAGAGAAAGCACAGACACGGAAATTATTGGGTGAAGGGCTCTATCAGCTATTACAGGGCTCCTGAGTGTAAGGGGCACTTTGCACACTACGACATCGCAGGTGCGATGTCGGTGGGGTCAAATTGAAAGTGACGCACATCCGGCGTCGCAGGAGACATCGTAGTGTGTAAAGCCTTTTTGACATGATTAACGAGCGCAAAATCGACGTAATCGTATCATCAGTGTAGCGTCGGTCATTTCTATAATTTGGAAATGACCGATGTTACGATGTTGTCCTTGTTACTGCGGCAGCACACATCGCTGTGTGTGAAGCCGCAGGAGCGAGGAACATCTCCTACCTGCGTCCTGCGGCTCACGCCAGCTATGCGCGGAAGGAAGGAGGTGGGCGGATGTTTACGTCCCGCTCACCTCCGCTTCTATTGGCCGCCTGCCGTGTGACGTCGCTTTGACGCCGCATGCTCGCCCCCTTAATAAGGAGGCGGGTCGCAGGCCAGAACGACGTCGCAGGGCAGGTGAGTGCATGTGAAGCTGGCGTAGCAATAATGTTCTCTACGCCAGCTATCACCATAATATCGCAGCTGCGACGGGGGCGAGGACTATCGCGCTCGGCATCGCAAGCATCGGCTTGCGATGTCGTAGTGTGCAAAGTGCCCCTAAGAGTGGTCCAAAATTGTTCCTGCCATGAAGCACAGTTTCTGATGTTTTGGTGTGATCGACAGAGTTGGTGTACTGATCAGGACTGTGCTTTTGGCATTATTTGTGCGCTCTCTGGTCTACTTTGAGGTAGAGTTACGTAGGTCCTATATAGTGTTGTCAAATAATTTTTGTACACTGTACGGTAAAATATTTACTATTAGTAGATTTGCATGCAAGCATACAATTGCAATAAAAATTAGCCAAACACTATTGCAGATTATGTTTATTAACAAAATTTACAAACTTCCTTGTGTTGGCAATACCGTTTACTGACTAATGCAGTCACAGAACCATCCGGAATAGAATCAAGAATATGAGCGCACATTTGTCTCTAGCACCGAATGTAATAAGCAAAGGTTTTATTATCAGTTATGCTTAAAATAAAACACATAGCAATAGATGGCTGAAGCCCATCATACACTATAGACGGCTGACGCCCACCATAGACTATAGATGGCTGAAACCCACCATACACTATACTTGGCTGAAGCCCATCATACACTATAGACGGCTGACGCCCACCATACACTATAGATGGCAAAAACCCACCATACACTATACTTGGCTGAAGCCCATCATACACTATAGACGGCTGACGCCCACCATACACTATAGATGGCAAAAACCCACCATACACTATACTTGGCTGAAGCCCACCCTACACTATAGATGGCTGAAGCCCACCGTACACTATAGAAGGCTGAAGCCCACAATACACAATAGATGGCTGAAGCCCACCATACACAATAGCTGGCCGAAGCCCACCATACACTATAGATGACTGAAGCCCACCATACAAAACAGATGGCTGAATGATGTTTTGGCTAGCAGGCAACTCCCCCATACACAGGAGTACTAATTTTCCCAAGCGGTCCTCTGGTCTGTACGGCACGGTGGCTCAGTGGTTAGCACTGCAGTCTTGTGGTGGCTCAGTGGTTAGCATTGCAGTCTTGCAGCGCTGGGGTACTTGGTTCAATTCCCAACAAGGACAACATCTGCAAGGAGTTTGTATGTTCTCCCCGTGTTTGTATGGGTTTCCTCCGAGTTCTCCGGTTTCCTCCCACGCTTCAAAGACATACTGATAGGGACTTTAGATTGTGAGTCCCAATGGGAACAGTGTTTATGATGTATGTAAAGCGCTGTGGAATTAATAGAAGAAGAATGATCTGTTGAGATTCTGCCTAACAGCAGCTCAGATGATCATTCCACGGTTGTAGAAGTCAACACGATGTCCTTCCCTGATGGACTGGTTAGGGCAGATGGCCAGTCTACAGAGATTATGGATAGTGGTTGGAGCCGGTCTTTTTTTAGCGCTAGTAATAGATCTAATGAATCAGGTTGTCTTTAAGAATAGATTATGCTTTATTTATGACAGTCCAAGTCAGATAAAATAAAGCTCTTGTAGACACAACGCGTTTCAGCAGGAATATACTGCTTTCCTCAGGACCTGAGGAAAGCAGTATATTCCTGCTGAAACGCGTTGTGTCTACAAGAGAATTATTTTATCTGACTTGGACTGTCATAAATAAAGCATAATCTATTCTTAAAGACAACCTGATTCATTAGATCTATTACTAGCGCTAAAAAAAGACCGGCTCCAACCACTATCCATATACTCTACTCCCTGTCTGGGATTCCGGTTCTAATAGCTGCTGATGGTAATAGCTCTAAATTACTCCAAACACTTTGAGAGGAAGACTCACGACCGTAATCAGCTCCAGGATCTCAAGAGTCGGTGAACCTGGAACTAGGAGCGGTCATCTCCCCAGGATTACCCAGCTTAATCGGTTAACATCAGCCGTGACAACCCCATATCCTCTATAGGATCTACACGATCATCACCGAGGTTGTGCGAGGGCGCACAACCTAATCAGGTGAGAAGCTTTCATATACTATAATCAAATTGTCGCCACGGGTGCTTTTCATAGCGCTATTTCTTATTTCTAGTCTACAGAGATTGGAGGACCTCACAACGGAGAGGGATGGGTCTTAATGACAAGTTTGTTTGAGTGTGGGGTCCCTGGATTATGTTCCAGGACTCCCCAAAGTTCCGGGAAGTCTTTGAAAATGCTTTAACGGGAGAGGAATCCTCTCCCCCCTCTTTGCTTTGTCTTCTCTTTATCTTTCTATCCGCTATACAGTGGAACCTTGGTTTAAGAGTAACTTGGTTTGAGAGTGTTTTGCAAGCAAAGATTTTTAAAAATGTGTAACTTGGTTTAAGAGCAATGCTCTTAAACCTCCGGTTCCGTCCATTCATCGCGCTCGGAGCCGCTCTGGCGCGCTCTGTGCAAACCTACTGGAGGTAACTTTCTGTACTTATGTACTGTCTACCATTATACATTACAGTATATACTATATAGCATGTCTATCAATTTGCATTTGTAGATACAGTATTGTACTTTCTTTCTGCTAACCAGTGCAGCACATTGCTTGTACTGTAATCTAATTTCCTGTGCAGTATTAGATAGATAGTATTAGATAGATATTGGGGGGGGGGGTGAGTACTGTACTAGAATAAAGGTTGTCATATTTATACATATTTTCTCTCTATATAGTGCACCTCCCGCACACCAACAATTCTATTATAGGCTAAAGTGCAGTTTAATTTGCTTTATATTTTTTACTGTACAGTATAGTATTTATTAGTGTACTGTAATAATTTTCTATGAATACAGCACATTATTTTGTATTACTGTAATAAGTTTGTATAAATACAGTAAATATTCTTGGGTTGTGGAACAAATTGTTTGAGTTTCAATTATTTCCTATGGGAAAATTTGCTTTGATATAAGAGTAACTTGGTTTAAGAGCGCACTCCCGGAACCAATAATGCTCGTGATCCACGGTTCCACTGTACTTCCTATTTAGTTTCCTTTTTTTTTCTTTCTTGGTGATATTTCTGTTAAGACGGTGGGCGGTATAATGGTGCTAAAGTTCGAATGTACAGAAGGTTTCTGGTGCGGAACCTTTTTGCAGCTCCTACTTGTAAGTGCATATTTGTCACCCTGTTTAATTGTATACTGAAAACATTTAATAAAAACAGTTTAAACATAAATTATACTTTTCCAATAATATCAAAGGCTTTAGAAAAGTTTGTAGACTTTTTGGCTAGTTTCACGTTTTTTGCGTATATGAAGGACTGATTTAGGCTGCTTTTACACATCCGGTAGGTGCAGAGCCGGCCAGTCCGGCTCTAAAACCTATGCAACGGATGCGGCGAAAAAGCCGTGAAGTTCATGGATGATCGTGCTACAGTCTTAATGGCACTGATTACAACTTGCGGTTTTGATCTGTTAGTGCTAATCTGATAGTTTGTCGTGGAGGTGTACGGACGATTTTCCACACACTGGAGTTACACAAAAGCAATAATTATATCACAGATTACAAGAGCTTGACATGAATGGCTGCAATTTAAAATACAATCTCAACAACCTTTGCTTACTATTAATTGTACTTTGTATTATATCTAGGCAGACACAGCCAAAAAATCATCAAAAAAAATCACCAAAAAAAAAATCACCAAATAAATTATTAAAATTTTAAGAACTGATAATTTTTTTTTTCTCAATACGAATCCAGTATTATAGATGAGCTACATAGAAATGGGTAGTTTTATATTCAGAAATATATTCAACAAAAGCATGATCACCAACTGCACATAAATGTAGGACATCATTCAATTTAAAGAAAATTAAAGAAATTTAAAGAATTTAAAGAAATTTAATTTTAAAGAAAATTTTGTTTTTGAATTCAATCTTATACAAGGTGTCACTATTAAATAATTAAAATAAAAAGGGAAAAATCACAGAAAAAAAAAATATTTCCATGTGCAGGTTTATAGGTGTGATTGTAATTGTGCATGTGTATGCATATTTATGTACTAATATGTGCGTGTATTTTCAAGTATGCATATTTGCACTGTATATTGGCGCACCATAACCAGTATGCTGTAATATATATATCTATATTTAGTCCAGATATTTTTAAGAAAATCCAAAAAATCTAAAAAAATCTTGTTTGTATTATATTATAATCATTATGGAAGCCTCACTTAAAATGTGTATGGTGCTCAAGCGTTCTAAACACCTGCTTTGCCAATTGGTAATTGTAAACTCTGTAGCGCCTCCTTTCCAGCATCATGATCAAGGGTGAGTGTTTCACCTGAAACGCGTAGTGCTGGTCATGTTTTTCCTTGTATCTGCATGATGAATTAAAGACATTGGTGTAATGCTGCCACCAGGGGGAGCCAGAGCTCTGTAGCAGACGACACTACACAGAGCAATGAGAACCAGGAAGTGAATTCACAGCGTTCTCATGCATTACCTCAAAGCACAGCTGAGAAGCAGAGCTGCAGAGCATGCAAGGAGTAGTCACACAGTCAAACACCGTACGGGCAGAAGCAGGGGACCGGAGGGACGAGCAAAAGCGGAGTCAAAGTCAGGCCAAGGTCAGTACCAAAGGAAGCAACCGAGTGGGGAAATAGGAGGGGGGACACAGGACAGGAGGGATGACCAGGGGATGGAACACAGACAAGGGCACGGGGGCACAGGAACAGACAGATCAGGATATCACTCACAGGACCAGCAATCCCAGGCAAAGCAGTGCTAAGCTTATAGCCGGCACTGGTTCACTGGAAATGCCAGCTTTTAAGGCATCCAGGGTCTGGAAGTGAGGCTCGAGAGAAGGCTCCACCCCCTAGCCATGTGGACAGGGAGGTGAACCATGACACTTGGTTTCTCTGCCTGGAGAGCTGGACATCCCTTCTTTTTTATCTGCAATACTAGGCTGTGGCAGTGCCTGTCCGTGCTCCAGGGGACAACCAGGAGTGAGCCTACACACGGTGAGCTGATATATATTACTAATTAAAGTCTATGCAGGAAAAACGCAACCGGCAGCAAAAAAACCGGTTGCGTTTGTAAGGGGTGGACGGACCCCTAGTGTGGAGAAGACGTTTTTCCCCCCCTGAAGACGCCACAGGAGTATGGTGGCACATTGTACAATGTTGTGTGTTATGTACGGTTCTCCCCCCTAGGTGCCAGTGTAGTGAGTGGTTCCCCTGGTAACAGTGACAGGGAAGGAAGGGGCAGGGCAGCCTACGAGGGAAGAGAAGGGGGGTTGGGCTCTGAATGCAGGGCAGTGTGCTGGGAGATGTAACAAGAGAGTGAGCTGAGGAGAAGTGCCGGGGCAGAGTGCAGGAGTGGGTGCTGTGGCAGTGGAGCGGAGAAGTTGGAGCTAATCCGGAGCCGGTAGTGAGTACTGGAGCCGTCCCCTAGTTCAATACAAATCCCTGGGAAAGGGCTGGACTAAAATCGGGATAGGAGTACCACTGCTAGGGGGATAACAATTGGCCCCTGCAGGCAAAGGAAAGTGCCCGTAGAGAAAAAGGAAACCGTTTTTGTAGAAAAGGACTTGTAATGTACTAAAGTAAGCCTGCTGCAAACAAAAAGATGGAAGCTTTGTGTTTGGTTTACCCGCTGCCTGCAATTGTCTCTTTCCTGAAAGTGAAGAAGGAGCTGGAGAGCACAGAAAGAACGCTGTCATGAATGGGCCCCATGCATCCACACTCTGCCCCAACAACACACCTGTATTGCAAGTAACGGCCGGGCCGGGGTTCAGCCTGCGGCCCACAAGGCGAGGGGACTCGACTACACCCCCTGAGGCGCCCCCTGGCCCCGTTACACGTTTTTCCTGCAAAGTGCCGGATTGTGCCGCACAGGAAAAACCGGAGGTGTGAAAGCAGCCTTACATTGGTGTTTGGAATCAGATTTTCATCAGTGTCAATTTCATAGTATGAATTTTTTATTTTATTACCTAACTTTTTGTATCAGTGATTGATAAACACATAAAGACCACAAATTGGGCATGAAGCTGGTGTAATAAGAGTTATAAAGTTATAGCTGCCTTAAGGCCACATTAATACCTGAGATCATGAAGTTGAAGTCCGTTGCTGTTGCTCGGACTCCTTTTTTTTTTTTATGACAAGTATGAAAATCTTTATTTCCAGGTCTGGTTGAAGCATACCATGCTTGTCAACTAGGAGAAAAGAGAAAAATATTTCTTTAATTATTAATCCAGCGTTAAAAATGTCACAGTGAGTATTACATGGATAAGTCTCCAATATACACAAACGGGGCCATCAACCATAACTGATTTCCTTTGGGTGTCACAGATTTGAGACAGACTTATGAATTTTTAACATCACAGTCGGATAGATTTTATTGCAGTCTCTCAGATAAAAGTCAACATTCTTCTACAAACTGTAGCCTGTGGGCTACCGAGTCCTGTGGAAGATTACGAAACTTGTTCATCGGGATTTGTGCGGAGGTGGGGGGGGGGAGGTGGGGAAAGAGTCATATCCCGGCTCAATTTAATACCTTGTAATTGTGACGGAGGACTGAACCGTTACTTGTCATTGCCTCCAATAAGAACGCAGGTATGACAAATCAGATGACGCCTAAATGACTGGTGCGTTATAGGATTTGATCACCCAAAAGCGAGCACCAGACGTATCCCAGCCATCGGTGGTGTAATGACATCACGGCGGGGGATACTCGGTGTAATGTCAGAAGGATGGATCTGCTGTAGCAAAGAATGACAGGATTGAGTCATGTAAAGACAGAAGTGCAGCTGCACGGCAGTAGATAGAAAATGAATATTGCTAACTAATGGCAGACATTGGGGAATAGCCAATAAGGCATCAGAAAGACAAAATATATGACTGCAAGCTATGGATATGTGAAGTTTGCCTGCTATTCAGAAATACCAAGTGTGCTGCCAGAATCAACAAAATTGGTGGCAAAACACTATGGGACAACAGCTCTGTTTATTGTGCAGCCATCCAAAAAGTCAAAACCCTTTAATGAGCCAAGCGACATGACTTAACCCCTTCAGCCCCCAGCCTGTTTTCACCTTAAAGACCCGGCCATTTTTTGCAATTTTGACCAGTGTCACTTTGACAGGTTATAACTCTGGAACACTTCAACGGATCCTGGCGATTCTGACATTGTTTTTTCGTGACATATTGTACTTCATGTCAGTGGTAAATTTAGGCCGATATGTTTTGCGTTTATTTGTGAACATTTCGGCGAAAAATTTGAAAATTTTGCAATTTTCAAAATTTGAAATTGTATGCCCATAAATCTGAGAGATATGGCACACAAAATAGTTACTAAATAACATTTCCCACTTGTCTGCTTTACACCAGCGCAATTTTTGAAAAAAAAAAAAAAAATTCCGTTAGGAAGTTAGAAGGGTTCAAAGTTCATCAGCAATTTCTCATTTTTCCAACAAAATTTCCCCAAAAAATTTTTTTAGGTACCACATCACATTTGGAGTGATTTGAGAAACCTAGGCGAAAGAAAATACCCAAAAGTGACCCCATTCTAAAATCTGCACCCCTCACTCTGCTCAAAACCACATCCAAGAAGTTTATTAACCCTTTAGGAGCTTCACAGCAACCAAAGCAATGTAGAAGAAAAAAATGAAAATTTTACTTTTTTAACACAAAAATGTTACTTTAGCCATAAAAATTAGTATTTTCACAAGGGGTATCAGGAAAAATGCATCATAAAATGTATCATGCATTTTCTCCTGAGTACGCAGATACCTCATATGTGGTGGAAATCAAATGTTTGGGCACACAGCAGGACTCGGAAGGCAAGGAGCGCCATTTCACAGCAAAATTGGTTGGAATTATTAGCGGACGCCATGTTGCGTTTGGAGACCCCCCTGAAGTGCCTAAACAATGGAGCTCCCCCACAATTGACCCCATTTTGGAAACTAAACCCCTCATGGAATTTATCTAGCTGTTTAGTGAGCACTTTGAACCCCTGGAGGCTTCACAAACGTTTGTAATGTTCAGCCGTGAAAATATTTTATTCTTTTTTTTACCACAAAATTGTTTTTTTAAACAGGTAGCTTTTTTTTCACAAGGGTATCAGGAAAAAATGCACCATAAAATGTATTGTGCAATTTCTCCTGAGTACACAGGTACCTCATATGTGGTGGAAATCAATTGTTTGGGCGTACGGTGGGGCTCAGAAGAGAAGGAGCGCCATTTCACAGTAAAATTGATTGGAGTTATTAGCAGACGCCATGTTGCATTTGGAGACCCCCTGAGGTGCCTAAACAATGGAGCTCTCCCACATGTGATCCCATTTTGGAAACTA